>NC_060018.1:6735272-7389901 GCF_021134715.1 Daphnia pulex | reverse complement strand
ATCTATAAGCAATCGTAAAATTTAAAAATGAACTCGAACGGAAAACTATTGCAATACCAATTATTAAGCCCGGTTAGCTCAGACGGTAGAGCGCGGGACTTTTAATCCTGAGGTCAAGGGTTCAAGTCCCTTATCGGGCGGCTAGTCTTTTGATTTTAGTTAGTATTGTTGGTTTTCCAACATTTATTATCAAGTTAATATCGTTTGAAATCATTCACCATTATGGGCAGAATTCATAGATGTTCATAGACGACAACACGAGTTCTCATGGTGTTTCTTTACGTTAATTCCTACGATGTAGAGAAAGTGCGAACCAAAAGGAAGTACATTCGGATATAGGTCGTGGAACATACACAAATAATGAAATGAGATAGTGAGAAAGAGTATCCCTCATTGTGAGAGTAGAAAGCCTTGATATTTGATACAACTAATTGCAATAGTAAATGTATGTCCAGTTATAGAACTCGAAAGCTGTAAATAGAGTTTGTAGTTAAGATTATTCAAAAAACATGGTTTTCAAGATTGAGACGATGTCCACAGACGGTAATCGCTGTATGTTTATATAACATGGGACGTTTGGCTATCTTCTAGGAAAAAGCTTTGCAATATAACGTCATTCCTCGAATATGAGATTCAACATAACTCAGCCTTTGTGGCCTAATGGATAAGGCACCGGCCTCCTAAGCCGGGGATTGTGAGTTCGAATCTCGCCAGAGGTAGCGAGCAACCGAAACTATAATTATCGAAAATCGTCGTTAAATTGGCAATTACTTGTCTTTTGTTTTACTGTTTTCAAGCAAAAATTTTCATTGGTCCAAGTGTTGAGAAATCGCTGAAATGGCATGCTTAACCCTTTTTCGACTGACGGGACGTTTTTTTTTCGACGGCTTTCAGTAGGGTCTGGCGGGACCTCGTCCACAGACACGAGAGATTTCAAATCGGCTAAATTCATACCTATCAAAGCTGATATCTCGAAATCCATCCTACAGAATTGAATTGCCTTACAACGAAAAATTAATTGACCTACCGTCTTTCAATGATAAAAAGGAGGAGAAATTAAAACGAGTATTTCTCGTGTTTTACCGAGTTTTCGGTGACGGGACATTTCTGGCCCGTCAGGCGGCTCTGATCGAAGTCTAATCGAGAACCTTCGATCTGGACTGTCGGGACATATAAGTCTCCGCCAGATATGTCCCTCCAGGCGGCTGCAATTTTATCAAAAGCCGGCCAGATTTGAACCGCCAGGCGGTTGGGCACTTTTTCAAGTATTGATCAGTGGTGAGCTCCTAGTGTAACGTGCACTGGGATGATCTGAAATTCGGTTCATTTCGTTAGTAGGATCATTTCAGGAGTCAGAATTAGTGATGCCGGCGCTTAGTAGATATTTGATAAAAGGGAACCAACCGCCCTGGTTAGAGATGTCAGAAATTGTGAGGTTTTATTTGTGTTCCTCATTTAAAAAAAAAAAAACAAAGAAGTAGAGCTGACCAGCCAGGCAGGCGCGGTCGAAAGAAATGGGATCGAGCGATGGTTGGATCGATATCGAAGGGAAGGCGAAAGAGGCGAAAAGGAAAGCGCGAAATTTCTTTAGTAGCTTCGACGCAAAAACTTTGGTATTGACGGGGAGCTTTGGGAAATGGAACGAAGACGCAGAATGGGAAGTTGTCCGGTTCGGCGTTAGTTGTAGTTTCATTTCCATCGTAGCTGAGCTTCTTTCCGACCATCAATTGGTTTTATTTTGATTCCGCACGGGCATATATGAGTTCGAGAGCATGGCGGGTGAAAGAAATGAATTCGAAGTTGTGTTTGGATGGGGAGCTCTGTTGGAATGGGTCAAAAACGAAGAATCAGAAGTGTCCGATTCGGGGTTACTAGTTTCATTCCTCGTGGCCAGAGCTCCTTAACCTACCCGCCGCTTCAAATGAATTCAGTTTCGATTCCGTTGCATCGCTTCTCGGTCTTTTTATAGTACCCACCTGTCTACGGCCGGAAGATATAAATCCGAACCGAAAGATTATGAGAGAGACGAGGGTATCGACCCGCGAAAGCAATTTTACCCTAGGAAGTCTCGAAAGTCGGTTGCTTAATCAGGAAGTGGATACCTGATGGTGATGGTATTGTTAATTCTTCCTGGATTACCGATGGAACAGCAAAGCGAAAGATTGGGGACGAAAAGAGGAGAGTTCATTCCCAATTCGAATCTTAGTAGTATTCATCTTTCGTGTTCTACTCACCGGTCCAAGACGAGTCTGTACACAGTTCGCGTAATGGTTTTAAATGATGGATATGGTCGAAGCGGTCGGTGAATGGTTCGAATCAGAGACGAAAGCGTTTTGGCAGATAACTCCTAACACGATTATTTGGGCTGGTCCCCGTGCCCATTGCAGTACCGGGCGAATGCGCCAGGCGCCGAGTCTTGAAAAATCGAACCTTGCCAAGTTCCGACGACGGGGTAGTGACGTCGTTGCCGGGACTTGGATGAATGCGAGCTTGTGGAAGACAAAATAATAGACGAACGGTGCAATTCATCCTGCTGAACTTTTTGTTCGAATACTGATGAAACTTAAAAACCTAGTAATCTTTCCAATACAAGAGTAACTCCGATTCATTTGCCCGATTGCCGGGTTTTGGGCCGCCTAGAAATGATCCTGATTCAACCAGAAATCTTTCCGGATTTATAGTGCCCGTTGGGTGGTCAGCAATGCCTCTTGTCTCGTCTTTTCTGTGCGTTGGTCACAAATGTGCGGCAATCTGCGGCAGATGTGAAAAGCGCTGGATAAGATGAGAAACAAACCCCGTATTCTTGAATGTGCATGCATGTCCCAGCATGAGGAGACCGTCGAAAATTGGATCCTTTTGGCCAATATAGAAGCCTTATGGCAATCAAAAATAAAGTCCTAAGAGTTTTTTGGAAGTGGCGTAGAGACGAATGTCTCGTGAATTGGCTCCTAATTTATCCTAAAGCCGGGTGCAAATTCGATTAAGCCAGAGCAGACTGGCCGGTTAGAGATGTCAGAAATGAACTGGTCTACACGGATGAAAGAAAATTGAAGGGGTGGTTGTAATGAATTCCCCTGGGAATTAGCGAAAACAGAACGGGAAGTGTCAGTTCTAAATAGTTTTTTTCCAGGCGGTATTTTTATTCCATTCCGGTCCGTGTAGTCGAATGAAATTAATTTGAAGCCGGTGGTTGGATAGATATCGAAGGGAAGGCGAAAGAGGCGAAGAGAAAGCGCGAAATTTCTTTAGTAGCTTCGACGCAAAAACTTTGGTATCGAAGGGGTGCTTTGTGGAATGAAACGAAGACAAAGAATTGGGAGTGTCCGGTTCGGCGTTGGTTGTAGTTTCATTTCCTCCGTGGCAAAGCTCCTTTCCGCCCGACGCTCCTTATTTATTTTTATTCCTATCTGGGTGCCGCGCGACTTAAGTGTCCGCGATGCCTTAAATACAAAAAAAGGGTTCAATTGAATTTGAAGCCGGTGGTTGGATAGATATCGAAGGGAAGGCGAAAGAGGCGAAGAGAAAGCGCGAAATTTCTTTAGTAGCTTCGACGCAAAAACTTTGGTATCGAAGGGGTGCTTTGTGGAATGAAACGAAGACAAAGAATTGGGAGTGTCCGGTTCGGCGTTGGTTGTAGTTTCATTTCCTCCGTGGCAAAGCTCCTTTCCGCCCGACGCTCCTTATTTATTTTTATTCCTATCTGGGTGCCGCGCGACTTAAGTGTCCGCGATGCCTTAAATACAAAAAAGGGTTCAATTGAATTTGAAGCCGGTGGTTGGATAGATATCGAAGGGAAGGCGAAAGAGGCGAAGAGAAAGCGCGAAATTTCTTTAGTAGCTTCGACGCAAAAACTTTGGTATCGAAGGGGTGCTTTGTGGAATGAAACGAAGACAAAGAATTGGGAGTGTCCGGTTCGGCGTTGGTTGTAGTTTCATTTCCTCCGTGGCAAAGCTCCTTTCCGCCCGACGCTCCTTATTTATTTTTATTCCTATCTGGGTGCCGCGCGACTTAAGTGTCCGCGATACATTAAATACAAAAAAAGGGTTCAATTGAATTTGAAGCCGGTGGTTGGATAGATATCGAAGGGAAGGCGAAAGAGGCGAAGAGAAAGCGCGAAATTTCTTTAGTAGCTTCGACGCAAAAACTTTGGTATCGAAGGGGTGCTTTGTGGAATGAAACGAAGACAAAGAATTGGGAGTGTCCGGTTCGGCGTTGGTTGTAGTTTCATTTCCATCGTAGCTGAGCTCCTTTCCGTCCAACGGTTCTTTTGAATTGATTTTGAAGTCTTCGAGGCGCTATTAGTGCCCGTGTAATTAAATTTTACACAAAGCCTCTTGTACTTTCTTATCCGTGCGTTGATTACTGCTGTCTCGTGAGGAAACTCCGAAAGGCGGTGAAAGGCGCTGGATAAGAATCAGCCCCGGTAACTCCTGCATGTGCATGCTTTTCCCCTGCATGATAAAATAAGACCGTCATATAAGGCTTAGGACGTAAGGCAATTCGTTATCCTTTTGCCGAATTCACAAAGACTAATCGTGCCTTTTTTTTCGATTCTGTATTTTCAGATTGATTAAAAATGGCGAAAAATAAAAAAAAGAGAGACCCAAGATATACTAAGTCGAGAGCCGTGAAAAATTCAGCCAAGAATGCCGCCGCCGCAGCTGTATTAAAAAGGAGGCAGCTGAAAGAAGAAAGAGAACGTTTAGCTGGAGATCAAGAGCCGGTAATCAATTTTGATACTGTACCGGAGGCTCAAGATCAGGAGGAGGAGGCGGTTGCCGTCGAGGAGCCGGTCGAGGAGCCGGTCGAGGAGCCGGTCGAGGAGCCGGTCGAGGAGCCGGTTGAGAAGCCGGATGAGGAGCCTGGTCAGGAGTTGGTTGCTTCGCAGCGGCCGGAACTTGATCAGGATCCGGAAATAGAGGATGAACAATCTGCCTCAGAGGATGATGAACAAAAAGCTGGGACAGAAGAAGAGGAGCCGGTGGTAGATCCATTAACCCCGAAAGACGTTACAGTTCAACTTGAACGATTGGAACTATCACCGGCGACGCTTCAAAGACTCAAAAGAGTTCAAAAAGCGAAAAAAAGAAAGGAACGTGAAGACAGTTCAAAGAGTGGCTCCTCCCCACCAAAACGAACCAGAAGTCAGACCCGAAGACCAACTAGTGCAGGGTCTTCTTCTGAAACGGCCGATCCCGATGGTGAAGTAACACGGCACTACACAGGGAAAAAGGTCGGTCTCACGAACGCGACTTTGAGGTGTCGTGGGCCTCGCGTTCTTACAGCGCATCCGTTCCGGCTGGCCAAAAAAACGAACTCAGATTCGGCCAAGCTGAACATGCAAAAGAAGGCCGATGCCAAAAAAGTCGCCCAACATAAAGCCGTCAACCGGAATTGGAAAGAATGCAAAGTCTGGGGCGACGTTGGGAGACAATCACGGGCTGATGATGATTCACCGAGGCCTCAGTTCCAGGAAAGGGCAATTCAGTTTGCACCCCTAGAAGAACCAGGCCCCGTGTTGAGTCAATTCAGTCGTTTTTCGAGTCCCCTCGGAGTTTTCAAGACGATGCTTGGTGGTGAGGACACTTTGTACCTTCTTCGGGAGGCAACAAATGACTACATCGCTGAATTCTGGAATTCAAGGAAGACGCCACCGTCTCGAAAAGTGGGTGGCAAGCCTGAAGGCAGGTTAATCGGCCCGCGGTTGCCTGCTGGAGGTTTTGTCACAGACCACGAACTTATAGCCTTCTTTGGCATACAGTTCTTGATCGGATATCACCGTCTGCCCGAGCTGTCGATGTTCTGGGAGCAGCAACCAGACACTGGTCTCGGGCTCGGAATAATTCAACAGGCCATGACTCGCGAGCGATTCAAATTCATTTCTAAACACATAGCTTGCGCAAGCCCATGGGATGATGTTGACCCTAATTCTGACGACCCGGATCAGGAGCCAGAGCGACCGGATCCTATCCGTAAGATCCGTCCTCTGGTCAAAAGACTCAATGAACGCTATCATGAGTGTAGAAAGCCTCCTAGGGGTCAGAGCATCGACGAGTCTATGGTCAAATACAAAGGCCGCTCAATGCTGAGGCAGACGATGAAGAACAAACCGATCAAGTCTGGTTTCAAAATTTGGAGCCGCTGTTGCCATCGTGGGTATACCTATAAGTTTGAGATCTATCAAGGAGCTCGCTTTGGGGAAAAGCAAAAAAGATCTCGTAATAACGAGGCGGTGGAGAGAGTTGTCGTTGATCTTTGTCAACCCCTGACAGATCAAGGTTTCGTAGTGGCCTTTGACCGGTTCTTTACGAGCATTGCCCTCTTGGACAAGCTCCGCGAGAATGGTGTCAACGCCGTTGGAACGATTCTTCCAAGTCGGGTCAACCAGCCCATCATGACGAAGAATGAGTCGAACCTGCGGCCGGACGAATTTGCAGCCAAGTTCGGTGGTGAGCCCGGAACATGCCGAAAGGGAATCTTCGTATGGAGAGACACTAAGGCGTTTCGGGTCGCTTCCAACTATCACGGCTCAGATATTGTCAAGGTCAGGAGAAAGCAGCGTGATGGTTCGTTCCGATCCAAGTCTTGTCCAAAGGCTATTGACGATTACGTCAATAACATGGGCGGTGTAGACACGGCGAACCAGCTGCGTTCTTACTACGAGAGAGACCGTAAAGCCAAAAAATGGTGGCACCGTCTCTTATACTCTCTCTTGGAGACATGTCTGGTGAACAGCTGGATATGCTTCAATGATATGGTGAGATCACAGATGGCGGAAATTAAAACTTTAAACACACAATAATTTCCGTTTTTTTCTTGACTTAGGTCGAGGAAAATTATCTGGAGAATTACGAAGTTCAGATGCCGTTTCTCGAGTTCAAACGGAACGTCACGATGGGTCTTTTGTCCCACGCCCTGAACGAAAATAAAACCAAAGCTGGTCGAGCCGGGCGAATGATGCCAACCATTCACCCTTCCGCTGAACCAGGAGCAAAGCGGCGGAAAAGTCGACTGAGTGTAAGGGACGACATTCGGTTAACTTGTGTGGGCAACCATCTACCCATCTTTGGGGAGGCGAGAGGCAGGTGCGAGTGGTGCCAGGCAACGAAACCCAACAAATTGGAATCAAGACCATTCTCAAAGTGCAAACAATGTAATGTGTTTTTGTGCCTCGGGAAGAAGAGAAATTGCTTTGTCGAGTTTCACGATGATAATTACACATCTGAGGAGGCTCCGCTGGACGAGGTGGAAGCTGTCTATTCCGCTTTGGAGGAATCAGACGGCCAAGCTTCTGACCATGAGCCAACCAACAAGGAGTGTTCTTCTTCATCCGCTGATTCCGACGAGCCAGAATATTCTAACCGACGTGAAGGCTATATGATTGACGATTATGATGATTTCCAAGACCGTGATGGATTTGTAATTGATGAATATGATGAATTTCAGCAATAAATTTGTGTTTTGTTCGTACGTCAGTGTGCATTTTTACTCTAAAGTGCGGCTACTTGCCAGAGTGGTGACCGACGAAGGATCTGACTGACTTTTCTAATTAGAGATCCTATTCCTTTTCATAAGGAGCCGTCGACTGGAAAGACCCCTGGTCGATGGTAAAGACCTCAACGTCAGGCGGGGCGCCTTTCATTCTGCCAGGTGAATGAGAGTCAAGCCCGCCTGACGGGACACAAGAGGCACATTAAACGGCAAAAGTCTCTCGGGACAAATATGACGAAAAAAACTCGAGCCGTCTGTCGGGACAAAAATTTGAACAAGTGGTAGTTGCATGCAACTGTCGGGACAAATTTTTTGTCCCGCTAGACGGCTCGAGTCGAAAAAAGTGTCTCTTTTTAGAGACCATGTCCGCCTGAAGGGACATTCCTGTCGGGACAACGGTGGCCGAAACGCGGTTAGGCCGGAAAAAATCGGATATTCCGATTTTTTTTTTAATGAGTGGTCTTAGGACCACTCAATGATATTTCGATCGAGCATTCAATCGAATCCGACCATCGCTTTTGTGGCGGTCGATAAAGGGTTAAACTTGGAAACCTTTGCCAGTGACAATTACTTGGCAGCGGAACTTATTCTGCTGTTTTACAGGTGAACTCTGACTCTCTCATCCTTCTCTGCCGTCTTCACTGGTTCCTGGAGCAACAACGCGCTGAATTCAAGACGCTGGTCATGATGGTAAGGTGCATTCTCGGCAACGTGTACTTGTTGTCTCTCATCTACTTTTAGAAACTATCTAAACCTGGCCTACGATCACAGACCTCGACTTCGATGGACCTGACTGTTCTTACCACTCGTACGGACCATTGTTGAGAGCATGCCTTATCCAGGGTCACCCCGTTGCTTAGTTTGTCTTGTCTTGTCCAGGGCCATCACATATGCTAAAGACCTAAAGACCTTTTGTTCTTCTCTCACTGTGTACTCCCCTACTGATTTTAAACTTGGATGTTCTCCCAAAAAATGACTAGAAATAACTTCTGGCGTCACTTGATCAAATGTTGTGTAGTTACATTTACCAATAAAATGCCACAAAACGCAGATAGTAGGATTCGAACCTACGCTCCAAGATGGAAACTGATTTCGAGTCAGTCGCCTTAACCACTCGGCCATATCTGCATTCACTATTTTAGCAAAATATTTCGAATCTATCAGTACCTTTTTAGAGTGGAAAATATTTAATGAAAGAATTATAGTGGCCCGTAAGAGGATCGAACTCATGACCTCCGCGTTATTAGCACGGCGCTCTAACCAACTGAGCTAACAGGCCAATAAATTTTTAACATATTAATCAAAGGTTCATTCATCATCAGTTAGGTATACTCTGTGTGTCTTTAGAGAGAATGATTTAAGGTATCTACCAAGCAAGGCTATATCAGCAGCCAATTTCAATCGTCACTGTGAAGGCAATGCAAGCAGTGATATTCATTGAGTGTTCGAGATATATTTGTAGTTTTATTGATCTGACATGATTCCCCATGGTTTGTGGTTAACTACTACTCATCATGAACTAATAGTTTCGTCATATGCTATTAATCGTGGCGGGACTCGAACCCGCAATTTTTGGATAACTACTTTCATAGAAGTCCGACGCCTTATCCATTAGGCCACACGACCTACATTTAAAGAAAGTGCTAGGATTTTGCATCTCTCATTTAACCTGCTCTTCAGTAAGGTCAAACGGAAATATTGGTGAACCAATAAATATTATTACTAGATTGTCTGAAAAATCGGGGCAGTTGTGGCCGAGTGGTTAAGGCGATAGACTTGAAATCTATTCCTCTCTGAGGGCGTAGGTTCGAACCCTACCAACTGCGGTGAATTGCCATTTGTTTCACATGCTAGTATTTTCTAGTGGAACAACTCATTTTCAATCGTTTACTAATATCTCAAATTTACGCATGATTACAAATATTAACTGTGCAGTCATGGGTATCCTAGGTCCCGGGATCTATCTCGGAACCGTGGAGCCATGACCTGTTACTTGGCGTTTCCAGAAACGTGTCTATTTTTCAGAACCAGTGCCGAAATGCATTATGGCGGTCTTTGAGTGTAGTTTACAAACACAAAATGTAGTCAGAGACAAATTATAGGATGAAAGAATGTGTACCCATTTTGTTTACGAAGAATAGAAAAACGTCCGTACTTCCGTCCGTAAAAGATCTATAAGCAATCGTAAAATTTAAAAATGAACTCGAACGGAAAACTATTGCAATACAAATTATTAAGCCCGGTTAGCTCAGACGGTAGAGCGCGGGACTTTTAATCCTGAGGTCAAGGGTTCAAGTCCCTTATCGGGCGGCTAGTCTTTTGATTTTAGTTAGTATTGTTGGTTTTCCACCATTTATTATCATCATCAAGTTAATATCGTTTGAAATCATTCACCATTATGGGCAGAATTCATAGATGTTCATAGACGACAACACGAGTTCTCATGGTGTTTCTTTACGTTAATTCCTACGATGTAGAGAAAGTGCGAACCAAAAGGAAGTACATTCGGATATAGGTCGTGGAACATACACAAATAATGAAATGAGATAGTGAGAAAGAGTATCCCTCATTGTGAGAGTAGAAAGCCTTGATATTTGATACAACTAATTGCAATAGTAAATGTATGTCCAGTTATAGAACTCGAAAGCTGTAAATAGAGTTTGTAGTTAAGATTATTCAAAAAACATGGTTTTCAAGATTGAGACGATGTCCACAGACGGTAATCGCTGTATGTTTATATAACATGGGACGTTTGGCTATCTTCTAGGAAAAAGCTTTGCAATATAACGTCATTCCTCGAATAGGAGATTCAACATAACTCAGCCTTTGTGGCCTAATGGATAAGGCACCGGCCTCCTAAGCCGGGGATTGCGAGTTCGAGTCTCGCCAGAGGTAGCGAGCAACCGAAACTATAATTATCGAAAATCGTCGTTAAATTGGCAATTACTTGTCTTTTGTTTTACTGTTTTCAAGCAAAAATTTTCATTGGTCCAAGTGTTGAGAAATCGCTGAAATGGCATGCTTAAACTTGGAAACCTTTGCCAGTGACAATTACTTGGCAGCGGAACTTATTCTGCTGTTTTACAGGTGAACTCTGACTCTCTCATCCTTCTCTGCCGTCTTCACTGGTTCCTGGAGCAACAACGCGCTGAATTCAAGACGCTGGTCATGATGGTAAGGTGCATTCTCGGCAACGTGTACTTGTTGTCTCTCATCTACTTTTAGAAACTATCTAAACCTGGCCTACGATCACAGACCTCGACTTCGATGGACCTGACTGTTCTTACCACTCGTACGGACCATTGTTGAGAGCATGCCTTATCCAGGGTCACTCCGTTGCTTAGTTTGTCTTGTCTTGTCCAGGGCCATCACATATGCTAAAGACCTAAAGACCTTTCGTTCTTCTCTCACTGTGTACTCCCCTACTGATTTTAAACTTGGATGTTCTCCCAAAAAATGACTAGAAATAACTTCTGGCGTCACTTGATCAAATGTTGTGTAGTTACATTTACCAATAAAATGCCACAAAAAGGATTCGAACCTACGCTCCAAGATGGAAACTGATTTCGAGTCAGTCGCCTTAACCACTCGGCCATATCTGCATTCACTATTTTAGCAAAATATTTCGAATCTATCAGTACCTTTTTAGAGTGGAAAATATTTAATGAAAGAATTATAGTGGCCCGTAAGAGGATCGAACTCATGACCTGTTGCCATACCACGCGGGTTACGGGACGGAAAAGACACAAACGGAACGTCAATTAAGTCAAGCCAATGTATTTGTAAACGGGTCTACTGGTTGCCTGCCAATAAACACAAATAACACAGGCACAAACGGAAAATCGGGACGAGAGACGAACACAATGGCTGCCAAACCAGGCGTCTCGACACAAATCAAAATGAAATCCAGAAAGGAGATCCCGTCGTGGGCTCCAACAATTCAGGATGCACACACACACAAAATACACACACACGATTAACTTAAATAAGTACGAACGTAAAGGCCGCCACGCTACGTGACGACCCAGGAAGAAACTGCACGTGCTGGAGAAGCCGAAACGGAGAGGAAAAAACGGAGCGGAGATGTGTGTCGCGCGGCGAAAAGATTCCAACTGGTCTCGTGGTGATAAGCTCCGCCCTTCTTCTCCGATTTCCTTACCCCCCTCGCGGAGTTGCCAGATCCAATTTGGGGGGAACGCTTTTGGTGGGCTTTAGAACGGCAACATCGCCGGCCCTGCGCTTCGCTGTGCTAAGCGCACCTTCCCGATCCCGTATAGAGTCGAGAAAAGGCTCTGGCACCTGCTCGTAGCGAGGGAAAATGGTAGATTGACGGCTAATCGGAAGCGGTGGTTTCTTGATTCGTCCGCCGACGCCTTGCAGAACACGATGGTCGGAAAACGGGACCAATTCGGTCAAATTTGCGGTCTTGTAGACTTGACAGCCGGCCCGTGAGTCGTCTACATCTCGATGCAAGTTCGGCGGGATTTGTTGAGGATTGAGAGTGGAGCCAGCTTGTACGTCGTCTGCTGAAACTCCTCTTGAAGCTCCTCCTTTTTTCGGAACGGTGGGCCTGATGATGTTCATTTTCGTGCATGAAGGATCGGCCTCGACGGATTGCTGCTGCACGGGGTCACGTTCCATTCTTCTTGACTCGGAATGGTTACTATTTTGCGGGTTTTCGTTGAGTTGTCCACTTGGCCCTGCGATACACCAACCGAAAGCTGTCAGGTACGCACGAGGGGCTCGTTGATTGGACGGATGTTTACGGATTTCGAATATTTCGATGGCCGCGGGATGGTTCTGGCCAATCAAGATATCAACGTTCTTCCTTTTCGTGGAACAAACTGGGACACGACTCAGGTGCGGCCACTCTTTGACGAGGCTTTCGAGGTCAAAGGGATGCTTTTCTAGCTTGAAATTCTCCCGGACGTGGACATCTGAGATGTCGAAGCAATAGCGATGATCTCTTGAAGTAACGATGAAATTGACGATTGGGCGGTCGACACATTTTGTTACACCTTCAACGGTTCCCGTCGTCACCTTTCTCTTTTCGCCATGCAAGTTGAGGAGGGCCGCGGTTTTTCCATTGATGGCGGATATTTCACTCCCGGAATCGAGAAGCGCGTAGGGCGGAAATTCCTTCCCGTTCGCTTTGAGAATCACCGGGACGATCGGTAACAAAGTGCAGTTGCCAGCTGACTCGATTGAGACGGATCCGGAGAATTCCACGGGTGGTTTCGCGTTCGCTGGTTTAGAAAAGAGTCGTGGGGCTCCATGCAGAAGCGGATGATGGACGCCATCGCATAAAGGCTGCGAGCAACGTTCCACGCGGGTGCATCCTCTGCTGAGATGATCGTCGCCCAAACAGCGGAGGCACAGATTAGCGTCCTTGACGATTTGCGCTCTTTCCTTCACCGTGATTTCGTTGAATTTTCTGCAGTCTATAATATGATGTTGATGCGTGCTGTTGCATCCCGGGCATCTTGTCGTTTTGTCGTCGGCATCAGATTCATGATGAGTCACGGTGTTGTTGAATACGTTTGGTCGGTGCAGCACACGACGCTTCTCGTCTGTTGGTTTCACGGATCTTTGTTGAGGAGTTTCGATTGAACTGGCTTGGATGGATCGTTCAGCCATGGCGACTCCGTCGAGCCATTGATCCAAATCTTCAACGGTTGCGAGTGTCGGTTGCATCGCCCAACTCTTCTCACCCCATCGACTTTTCAGTGCAGGTGGGAGCTTCGAAACCAGCTGCGACAGTGTAGCGTGGCTGTACAGCTCCATGCCGTATCCTCCGAGTCGCAGAGTAGCTACGACGGAATGAAGATCGGCAGAGAAGGTTCGAAGGGCGCTGAAATCATTGTCTTTGAACGGACTGAGTTTCAGAATTGATTCGGTTCAGGCTTGAGAGACGATTTGCGGATTGCCATATCGTTTATGGAGCTCGTTGAGAGCGTGTTGATAAAGTCCGGGATTCAACAGCGCTCCACCAATGTCTTTCCTGATCGATGGAGTAAGGGCGTCGTGAAGATGAGCGATACGCTCCGCGTCGGAGCTTACGGCATCGTGAACAAAGACCTTAAACATTTGGATAAACATTGGCCAATTCCGAGGATCTCCGTCGAAGCTTGGCGCTTTCATTCGAGGTGGTTTGATGCTGGAACGACCCGGCGGAGCGTGTGCTGTACCGAGGTTGTGGATCCATGCATCCGGCGTGTAAACTCCATGCGGGTTGTCGGTCGTCGATGGAGGAACGAAAGGTCCAGGAAAAACGGACGCGAATGTCAGATTCGTCGGCACGAAGGGTGGTGCCGAGATGCTCGGAAAGGACGTCGGGACATGTCCAAAGCCGGTTGACGGTGTGGATAACGATGAAGTCGGAAAGGTGGCCGTGATGGCCGGCCCGTAAATTGAACCCATTCCAAATGGAGATGAAGACGCAATCGGATTGTAGGCGGACAAACCCGGACCGTATGACGGACCTAGGCTGACCGGCACATAACTAGTGCTGTAAGGCGGTGCGGAGGTGACTTGCGTTGCACTTGTCGGAATTGAAATATTCGGGACCGAGCTCATCTGAATTGAAGTGGTCGGCGGCGGATTTGGGGGCCAAACGTGGCTAGTGCTAGACGCTGGCGTGAAAGACGGTGGTTGAGTCGGCGGAACGGACGGTGGTTGAGCCGGTGGGACGGACGGTGGTTGAGACGGCGGAACGGACGGTGGTTGGGCCGGTGGAACGGACGGTGGTTGAGTCGGCTGCGTTGGCCCAAAGAAATTCGGTTGACCAGTGTTCCTCCACGATGAAAACCACGACGAAGTGCTCGCTGAAGAACCAGGCGGAAACGGAACCGAAGCTGAAGATCCAGGCTGGAACGGAACCGAAGCTGAAGATCCGGGCGGAAATGGGACCGAAGCTGAGGACCTGGGCGGCAACGGGACCGACACTGGAATGTGCGTCACATAACTGGTCGTGGGAGCGTAGATGGTGGCGGTAGTCAATGGCGTGAACGGATAAGCCGCTGATGAAGAGACTGGAGCGGCAACTGATGTTGACGTCGGCGGGATGAACGGTTGTACAGTCGTTGCTGAAGCGTGAGGAACTGCTGACGTGGAAATCGGAGCGGTTACCGGTGTCGTAGTCGTAGTCGGTGGAATAATCGATACAGGAACCTGAGAGACTGACGTTGGCGGAGTAACGATGTTGTAAACCGTTGACGTGGGTTGACTTGTCATGACTGGCCGTGCTGTGACACTAGTAGACGACGGTGTTGAAAACGTCTGATTCGTTATGCTAGTTGTCACGAAAGCATTTGACGCTCCGGCATTCAAAGGAATATGCGGCACGGATGCGGAACGAGTAAGTGAGCCGGGCGTGATAGCTTTAAGTAGTCTGCCGAAAAGGTTCACCTTTGGCGTTGGCGGCATCGTCGCTGCCGGTTGGCCGAAGAGTCTCGTTGGTGTTGGGATCCTAGACGTAGATCCGACTAACGGTGTGGTCATCGGTAGAGTTTGAGCCACTGTTGAAATCACGACGGTGCTTGTCTGCGGCTGCGGAGTAGCCATGATTCGAGTTATCGGATCCGCGGTTGTCATGGTCGACGTTTGTGCAAACGCAGCTGGAGTTTGAGCGAGAAGAGTCGAATTATTCGGGAGAGAATGGTGAGATGAACCACGGCTGACTCTCGATAAACCGCTCACGACGGATGAAGCGCGTGTTGGTACTGCCTGATCGTCGACGGTAAGATCGTTGAGTTGTTGCCGCATGATTGCGCCACTCAAACGCTGAAGATCAATCTCGTCACGTATCTCGCGTTGTTTTCTCTCACTCTCCACCTTTCGTTTGTAATCTTCCGCTTCTCGGATTTTTGCATCTTCTTCTTCTCTGCGTCTTGTCTCGTCTTCCACTTGCTGGAGCATTAACTCTGCTTCCTTCTCCTTTCGTTCAGCTTCGTGAATTTTTGCTTGACGTGAGGAGACGCTGGAATGTCGGGATGAAGCTCTTGAAACGACGGAAGCAGACCTCGAATTAGTCTGAGCCAAATAGTCGTCACACTTAGCCGAAATTGCAAGGTGATCGCAGATGACGGCTTGGAGCCAATCCTTTTCTCCATCGAGATCATCCTGCGAGTAGTTAGGAGCTTTGCACTGAACGTAGCGGTCGTGACGTTTCTCCATGATGTCGAAATCACGGACGTAGACGGCACGGAGGGCTCGAACGGTGTCACGATCTTCTTTAGCTGCAATGGATTCCAATATCTTCTTTCCCGCTTTCGTATGAACCATCTTCCCGCTGGTCCTTAATCTTTTCAGAAGATCAAGATCGGTGATCGACTTAAGATCTGAAAGGATTTCCTCCTCCTCGTCGATAGAAGCGAGCGCGGGAATTAAAGATTCAGCCATGACGAAATTTATTTGACGCGAACGGGCGAAGAAATAAAGACGACGATCGATCAAACGATGAGCAAAGTCACGGTGAATTTACGCGAACGATAAAGCCGGAAGAACTGGATTCGGATGATGAACGGAAATGTCGGTAGGACCGGACAGCACTGGCTGAGACGGATGATAAGTCTGGCTGGTGTGTAAAGCCGGCCCGTTGCAAACAGAAATTCCAGTTGTCGGATATATTAGCTGGACGGGCGGTTGAAGGTGAAAGTTCCAGCTGACGGGCGGATAAGCCGGACAAAGTGTGAAACAGGAACGGAAGATCGATAAGGCCGGACAGCACTGGCTACGACGGATGATAAGCTTTGCTGAAAGATAGAACCGGCCGACTGCAAACGGGAATTCTAATTGACCAGCCAAAGAGCCGGACAGATTAGACGGGGATTAAAGCTGAAACGAGCCAAAGGGCCGGACAAACTGGTGAGAAATGGAATCAACTGACGCTGGCCGGAAGAGCCGGACAAGCTGAACGGGAACGATGAGAAGTCAGCTGGCACGAGCGGAAGAGCCGGACAAACTGGGATGAGCTGGAACGGAAGGCAGCTAACGGAATCCAGATGAGGAGGCGGGTAAATCAGCTGACTGGAAACGGAAACGTGAATTCCAATTGACCAGCCAAAGAGCCGGACAGACTGGACGGGAATGAAAGTTGACACTAGTCGAAAGACCGGACAAACTTGTGAGGAATGAAATCAGCTGACGCTGGCCGGAAGAGCCGGACAAGCTGAACGGGAACGATGAGAAGTCAGCTGGCACGAGCGGAAGAGCCGGACGAACTGGGATGAGCTGGAACGGAAGGCAGCTAACGGAATCCAGATGACGGGCGGGTAGTACAGCTGACTGGAAACGGCGATGATGAATTACGACGGAGTGAACGGGATTTTGCGGACGGTTCGACGGAACCGACCAACGCAATCGGGACGGAAGAAAGGGAGAACTTACGGACTGTCTGACGAGACCGACCAATAACGTTCAAACAATAAACGGGGGGAGATTCACGGACGATCTGACGAGATCGACCAATGCAATCTTACACACATACACAAATAATTATTATATTCAAATGACGGAACAGACAACGAAAATGAAATAAAATATAATAATTTGTGAGTTGCTGGTCTTCGGTTCGACGATCTGGTAGACTGGAACGGGAAAAAAACTGCCAGCTGGCCAGTTCTCGAGCCGGATGAATCAGCAAACTCGAACGGATCCTGCCACGCGGGACTTTCGCGTCGACGACGAATGGACAGCGGGATGAGAAGGTTGTTGAGCTCGGCAACCTCTCCTTCGATGGCCAGAAGTAACGCCGACCGCGTGGTAATGGCCGCCGTGCCGGGATTCGGATTCCCGGTCGATGCACCAAATGTTGCCACACCACGCGGGTTACGGGACGGAAAAGACACAAACGGAACGTCAATTAAGTCAAGCCAATGTATTTGTAAACGGGTCTACTGGTTGCCTGCCAATAAACACAAATAACACAGGCACAAACGGAAAATCGGGACGAGAGACGAACACAATGGCTGCCAAACCAGGCTTCTCGACACAAATCAAAATGAAATCCAGAAAGGAGATCCCGTCGTGGGCTCCAACAATTCAGGATGCACACACACACAAAATACACACACACGATTAACTTAAATAAGTACGAACGTAAAGGCCGCCACGCTACGTGACGACCCAGGAAGAAACTGCACGTGCTGGAGAAGCCGAAACGGAGAGGAAAAAACGGAGCGGAGATGTGTGTCGCGCGGCGAAAAGATTCCAACTGGTCTCGTGGTGATAAGCTCCGCCCTTCTTCTCCGATTTCCTTACCCCCCTCGCGGAGTTGCCAGATCCAATTTGGGGGGAACGCTTTTGGTGGGCTTTAGAACGGCAACATGACCTCCGCGTTATTAGCACGGCGCTCTAACCAACTGAGCTAACAGGCCAATAAATTCTTAATATATTAATCAAAGATTCATTCATCATCAGTTAGGTATACTCTGTGTGTCTTTAGAGAGAATGATTTAAGGTATCTACCAAGCAAGGCTATATCAGCAGCCAATTTCAATCGTCACTGTGAAGGCAATGCAAGCCAGTGATATTCATTGAGTGTTCGAGATATATTTGTAGTTTTATTGATCTGACATGATTCCCCATGGTTTGTGGTTAACTACTACTCATCATGAACTAATAGTTTCGTCATATGCTATTAATCGTGGCGGGACTCGAACCCGCAATTTTCGGATAACTACTTTCATAGAAGTCCGACGCCTTATCCATTAGGCCACACGACCTACATTTAAAGAAAGTGCTAGGATTTTGCATCTCTCATTTAACCTGCTCTTCAGTAAGGTCAAACGGAAATATTGGTGAACCAATAAATATTACTACTAGATTGTCTGAAAAATCGGGGCAGTTGTGGCCGAGTGGTTAAGGCGATAGACTTGAAATCTATTCCTCTCTGAGGGCGTAGGTTCGAACCCTACCAACTGCGGTGAATTGCCATTTGTTTCACATGCTAGTATTTTCTAGTGGAACAACTCATTTTCAATCGTTTACTAGTATCTCAAATTTACGCATGATTACAAATATTAACTGTGCAGTCATGGGTATCCTAGGTCCCGGGATCTATCTCGGAACCGTGGAGCCATGACCTGTTACTTGGCGTTTCCAGAAACGTGTCTATTTTTCAGAACCAGTGCCGAAATGCATTATGGCGGTCTTTGAGTGTAGTTTACAAACACAAAATGTAGTCAGAGACAAATTATAGGATGAAAGAATGTGTACCCATTTTGTTTACGAAGAATAGAAAAACGTCCGTACTTCCGTCCGTAAAAGATCTATAAGCAATCGTAAAATTTAAAAATGAACTCGAACGGAAAACTATTGCAATACCAATTATTAAGCCCGGTTAGCTCAGACGGTAGAGCGCGGGACTTTTAATCCTGAGGTCAAGGGTTCAAGTCTCTTATCGGGCGGCTAGTCTTCTGATTTTAGTTAGTATTGTTGGTTTTCCACCATTTATTATCAAGTTAATATCGTTTGAAATCATTCACCATTATGGGCAGAATTCATAGATGTTCATAGACGACAACACGAGTTCTCATGGTGTTTCTTTACGTTAATTCCTACGATGTAGAGAAAGTGCGAACCAAAAGGAAGTACATTCGGATATAGGTCGTGGAACATACACAAATAATGAAATGAGATAGTGAGAAAGAGTATCCCTCATTGTGAGAGTAGAAAGCCTTGATATTTGATACAACTAATTGCAATAGTAAATGTATGTCCAGTTATAGAACTCGAAAGCTGTAAATAGAGTTTGTAGTTAAGATTATTCAAAAAACATGGTTTTCAAGATTGAGACGATGTCCACAGACGGTAATCGCTGTATGTTTATATAACATGGGACGTTTGGCTATCTTCTAGGAAAAAGCTTTGCAATATAACGTCATTCCTCGAATAGGAGATTCAACATAAATCAGCCTTTGTGGCCTAATGGATAAGGCACCGGCCTCCTAAGCCGGGGATTGCGAGTTCGAGTCTCGCCAGAGGTAGCGAGCAACCGAAACTATAATTATCGAAAATCGTCGTTAAATTGGCAATTACTTGTCTTTTGTTTTACTGTTT
The DNA here is from genome assembly GCF_021134715.1 of Daphnia pulex. Lineage (NCBI taxonomy): Eukaryota > Metazoa > Arthropoda > Branchiopoda > Diplostraca > Daphniidae > Daphnia > Daphnia pulex. The sequence goes on along the minus strand of NC_060018.1, from coordinate 7,370,350 downwards.
TCAAGCAAAAATTTTCATTGGTCCAAGTGTTGGGAAATCGCTGAAATGGCATGCTTAAACTTGGAAACCTTTGCCAGTGACAATTACTTGGCAGCGGAACTTATTCTGCTGTTTTACAGGTGAACTCTGACTCTCTCATCCTTCTCTGCCGTCTTCACTGGTTCCTGGAGCAACAACGCGCTGAATTCAAGACGCTGGTCATGATGGTAAGGTGCATTCTCGGCAACGTGTACTTGTTGTCTCTCATCTACTTTTAGAAACTATCTAAACCTGGCCTACGATCACAGACCTCGACTTCGATGGACCTGACTGTTCTTACCACTCGTACGGACCATTGTTGAGAGCATGCCTTATCCAGGGTCACCCCGTTGCTTAGTTTGTCTTGTCTTGTCCAGGGCCATCACATATGCTAAAGACCTAAAGACCTTTCGTTCTTCTCTCACTGTGTACTCCCCTACTGATTTTAAACTTGGATGTTCTCCCAAAAAATAACTAGAAATAACTTCTGGCGTCACTTGATCAAATGTTGTGTAGTTACATTTACCAATAAAATGCCACAAAACGCAGATAGTAGGATTCTAACCTACGCTCCAAGATGGAAACTGATTTCGAGTCAGTCGCCTTAACCACTCGGCCATATCTGCATTCACTATTTTAGCAAAATATTTCGAATCTATCAGTACCTTTTTAGAGTGGAAAATATTTAATGAAAGAATTATAGTGGCCCGTAAGAGGATCGAACTCATGACCTCCGCGTTATTAGCACGGCGCTCTAACCAACTGAGCTAACAGGCCAATAAATTCTTAATATATTAATAAAAGGTTCATTCATCATCAGTTAGGTATACTCTGTGTGTCTTTAGAGAGAATGATTTAAGGTATCTACCAAGCAAGGCTATATCAGCAGCCAATTTCAATCGTCACTGTGAAGGCAATGCAAGCCAGTGATATTCATTGAGTGTTCGAGATATATTTGTAGTTTTATTGATCTGACATGATTCCCCATGGTTTGTGGTTAACTACTACTCATCATGAACTAATAGTTTCGTCATATGCTATTAATCGTGGCGGGACTCGAACCCGCAATTTTCGGATAACTACTTTCATAGAAGTCCGACGCCTTATCCATTAGGCCACACGACCTACACTTAAAGAAAGTGCTTGGATTTTGCATCTCTCATTTAACCTGCTCTTCAGTAAGGTCAAACGGAAATATTGGTGAACCAATAAATATTATTACTAGATTGTCTGAAAAATCGGGGCAGTTGTGGCCGAGTGGTTAAGGCGATAGACTTGAAATCTATTTCTCTCTGTGGGCGTAGGTTCGAACCCTACCAACTGCGGTGAATTGCCATTTGTTTCACATGCTAGTATTTTCTAGTGGAACAACTCATTTTCAATCGTTTACTAGTATCTCAAATTTACGCATGATTACAAATATTAACTGTGCAGTCATGGGTATCCTAGGTCCCGGGATCTATCTCGGAACCGTGGAGCCATGACCTGTTACTTGGCGTTTCCAGAAACGTGTCTATTTTTCAGAACCAGTGCCGAAATGCATTATGGCGGTCTTTGAGTGTAGTTTACAAACACAAAATGTAGTCAGAGACAAATTATAGGATGAAAGAATGTGTACCCATTTTGTTTACGAAGAATAGAAAAACGTCCGTACTTCCGTCCGTAAAAGATCTATAAGCAATCGTAAAATTTAAAAATGAACTCGAACGGAAAACTATTGCAATACCAATTATTAAGCTTGGTTAGCTCAGACGGTAGAGCGCGGGACTTTTAATCCTGAGGTCAAGGGTTCAAGTCCCTTATCGGGCTATCAGTACCTTTTTAGAGTGGAAAATATTTAATGAAAGAATTATAGTGGCCCGTAAGAGGATCGAACTCATGACCTCCGCGTTATTAGCACGGCGCTCTAACCAACTGAGCTAACAGGCCAATAAATTCTTAATATATTAATAAAAGGTTCATTCATCATCAGTTAGGTATACTCTGTGTGTCTTTAGAGAGAATGATTTAAGGTATCTACCAAGCAAGGCTATATCAGCAGCCAATTTCAATCGTCACTGTGAAGGCAATGCAAGCCAGTGATATTCATTGAGTGTTCGAGATATATTTGTAGTTTTATTGATCTGACATGATTCCCCATGGTTTGTGGTTAACTACTACTCATCATGAACTAATAGTTTCGTCATATGCTACTAATCGTGGCGGGACTCGAACCCGCAATTTGCCGCAAATGCCACAAAACGCAGATAGTAGGATTCGAACCTACGCTCCAAGATGGAAACTGATTTCGAGTCAGTCGCCTTAACCACTCGGCCATATCTGCATTCACTATTTTAGCAAAATATTTCGAATGTATCAGTACCTTTTTAGAGTGGAAAATATTTAATGAAAGAATTATAGTGGCCCGTAAGAGGATCGAACTCATGACCTCCGCGTTATTAGCACGGCGCTCTAACCAACTGAGCTAACAGGCCAATAAATTCTTAATATATTAATAAAAGGTTCATTCATCATCAGTTAGGTATACTCTGTGTGTCTTTAGAGAGAATGATTTAAGGTATCTACCAAGCAAGGCTATATCAGCAGCCAATTTCAATCGTCACTGTGAAGGCAATGCAAGCCAGTGATATTCATTGAGTGTTCGAGATATATTTGTAGTTTTATTGATCTGACATGATTCCCCATGGTTTGTGGTTAACTACTACTCATCATGAACTAATAGTTTCGTCATATGCTATTAATCGTGGCGGGACTCGAACCCGCAATTTTCGGATAACTACTTTCATAGAAGTCCGACGCCTTATCCATTAGGCCACACGACCTACACTTAAAGAAAGAGCTAGGATTTTGCATCTCTCATTTAACCTGCTCTTCAGTAAGGTCAAACGGAAATATTGGTGAACCAATAAATATTATTACTAGATTGTCTGAAAAATCGGGGCAGTTGTGGCCGAGTGGTTAAGGCGATAGACTTGAAATCTAATCCTCTCTGAGGGCGTAGGTTCGAACCCTACCAACTGCGGTGAATTGCCATTTGTTTCACATGCTAGTATTTTCTAGTGGAACAACTCATTTTCAATCGTTTACTAGTATCTCAAATTTACGCATGATTACAAATATTAACTGTGCAGTCATGGGTATCCTAGGTCCCGGGATCTATCTCGGAACCGTGGAGCCATGACCTGTTACTTGGCGTTTCCAGAAACGTGTCTATTTTTCAGAACCAGTGCCGAAATGCATTATGGCGGTCTTTGAGTGTAGTTTACAAACACAAAATGTAGTCAGAGACAAATTATAGGATGAAAGAATGTGTACCCATTTTGTTTACGAAGAATAGAAAAACGTCCGTACTTCCGTCCGTAAAAGATCTATAAGCAATCGTAAAATTTAAAAATGAACTCGAACGGAAAACTATTGCAATACCAATTATTAAGCCCGGTTAGCTCAGACGGTAGAGCGCGGGACTTTTAATCCTGAGGTCAAGGGTTCAAGTCCCTTATCGGGCGGCTAGTCTTTTGATTTTAGTTAGTATTGTTGGTTTTCCACCATTTATTATCAAGTTAATATCGTTTGAAATCATTCACCATTATGGGCAGAATTCATAGATGTTCATAGACGACAACACGAGTTCTCATGGTGTTTCTTTACGTTAATTCCTACGATGTAGAGAAAGTGCGAACCAAAAGGAAGTACATTCGGATATAGGTCGTGGAACATACACAAATAATGAAATGAGATAGTGAGAAAGAGTATCCCTCATTGTGAGAGTAGAAAGCCTTGATATTTGATACAACTAATTGCAATAGTAAATGTATGTCCAGTTATAGAACTCGAAAGCTGTAAATAGAGTTTGTAGTTAAGATTATTCAAAAAACATGGTTTTCAAGATTGAGACGATGTCCACAGGCGGTAATCGCTGTATGTTTATATAACATGGGACGTTTGGCTATCTTCTAGGAAAAAGCTTTGCAATATAACGTCATTCCTCGAATAGGAGATTCAACATAACTCAGCCTTTGTGGCCTAATGGATAAGGCACCGGCCTCCTAAGCCGGGGATTGCGAGTTCGAGTCTCGCCAGAGGTAGCGAGCAACCGAAACTATAATTATCGAAAATCGTCGTTAAATTGGCAATTACTTGTCTTTTGTTTTACTGTTTTCAAGCAAAAATTTTCATTGGTCCAAGTGTTGGGAAATCGCTGAAATGGCATGCTTAAACTTGGAAACCTTTGCCAGTGACAATTACTTGGCAGCGGAACTTATTCTGCTGTTTTACAGGTGAACTCTGACTCTCTCATCCTTCTCTGCCGTCTTCACTGGTTCCTGGAGCAACAACGCGCTGAATTCAAGACGCTGGTCATGATGGTAAGGTGCATTCTCGGCAACGTGTACTTGTTGTCTCTCATCTACTTTTAGAAACTATCTAAACCTGGCCTACGATCACAGACCTCGACTTCGATGGACCTGACTGTTCTTACCACTCGTACGGACCATTGTTGAGAGCATGCCTTATCCAGGGTCACCCCGTTGCTTAGTTTGTCTTGTCTTGTCCAGGGCCATCACATATGCTAAAGACCTAAAGACCTTTCGTTCTTCTCTCACTGTGTACTCCCCTACTGATTTTAAACTTGGATGTTCTCCCAAAAAATGACTAGAAATAACTTCTGGCGTCACTTGATCAAATGTTGTGTAGTTACATTTACCAATAAAATGCCACAAAACGCAGATAGTAGGATTCGAACCTACGCTCCAAGATGGAAACTGATTTCGAGTCAGTCGCCTTAACCACTCGGCCATATCTGCATTCACCATTTTAGCAAAATATTTCGAATCTATCAGTACCTTTTTAGAGTGGAAAATATTTAATGAAAGAATTATAGTGGCCCGTAAGAGGATCGAACTCATGACCTCCGCGTTATTAGCACGGCGCTCTAACCAACTGAGCTAACAGGCCAATAAATTCTTGATATATTAATAAAAGGTTCATTCATCATCAGTTAGGTATACTCTGTGTGTCTTTAGAGAGAATGATTTAAGGTATCTACCAAGCAAGGCTATATCAGCAGCCAATTTCAATCGTCACTGTGAAGGCAATGCAAGCCAGTGATATTCATTGAGTGTTCGAGATATATTTGTAGTTTTATTGATCTGACATGATTCCCCATGGTTTGTGGTTAACTACTACTCATCATGAACTAATAGTTTCGTCATATGCTATTAATCGTGGCGGGACTCGAACCCGCAATTTTCGGATAACTACTTTCATAGAAGTCCGACGCCTTATCCATTAGGCCACACGACCTACACTTAAAGAAAGAGCTAGGATTTTGCATCTCTCATTTAACCTGCTCTTCAGTAAGGTCAAACGGAAATATTGGTGAACCAATAAATATTATTACTAGATTGTCTGAAAAATCGGGGCAGTTGTGGCCGAGTGGTTAAGGCGATAGACTTGAAATCTATTCCTCTCTGAGGGGCGTAGGTTCGAACCCTACCAACTGCGGTGAATTGCCATTTGTTTCACATGCTAGTATTTTCTAGTGGAACAACTCATTTTCAATCGTTTACTAGTATCTCAAATTTACGCATGATTACAAATATTAACTGTGCAGTCATGGGTATCCTAGGTCCCGGGATCTATCTCGGAACCGTGGAGCCATGACCTGTTACTTGGCGTTTCCAGAAACGTGTCTATTTTTCAGAACCAGTGCCGAAATGCATTATGGCGGTCTTTGAGTGTAGTTTACAAACACAAAATGTAGTCAGAGACAAATTATAGGATGAAAGAATGTGTACCCATTTTGTTTACGAAGAATAGAAAAACGTCCGTACTTCCGTCCGTAAAAGATCTATAAGCAATCGTAAAATTTAAAAATGAACTCGAACGGAAAACTATTGCAATACCAATTATTAAGCCCGGTTAGCTCAGACGGTAGAGCGCGGGACTTTTAATCCTGAGGTCAAGGGTTCAAGTCCCTTATCGGGCGGCTAGTCTTTTGATTTTAGTTAGTATTGTTGGTTTTCCACCATTTATTATCAAGTTAATATCGTTTGAAATCATTCACCATTATGGGCAGAATTCATAGATGTTCATAGACGACAACACGAGTTCTCATGGTGTTTCTTTACGTTAATTCCTACGATGAAGAGAAAGTGCGAACCAAAAGGAAGTACATTCGGATATAGGTCGTGGAACATACACAAATAATGAAATGAGATAGTGAGAAAGAGTATCCCTCATTGTGAGAGTAGAAAGCCTTGATATTTGATACAACTAATTGCAATAGTAAATGTATGTCCAGTTATAGAACTCGAAAGCTGTAAATAGAGTTTGTAGTTAAGATTATTCAAAAAACATGGTTTTCAAGATTGAGACGATGTCCACAGACGGTAATCGCTGTATGTTTATACAACATGGGACGTTTGGCTATCTTCTAGGAAAAAGCTTTGCAATATAACGTCATTCCTCGAATAGGAGATTCAACATAACTCAGCCTTTGTGGCCTAATGGATAAGGCACCGGCCTCCTAAGCCGGGGATTGCGAGTTCGAGTCTCGCCAGAGGTAGCGAGCAACCGAAACTATAATTATCGAAAATCGTCGTAAAATTGGCAATTACTTGTCTTTTGTTTTACTGTTTTCAAGCAAAAATTTTCATTGGTCCAAGTGTTGGGAAATCGCTGAAATGGCATGCTTAAACTTGGAAACCTTTGCCAGTGACAATTACTTGGCAGCGGAACTTATTCTGCTGTTTTACAGGTGAACTCTTACTCTCTCATCCTTCTCTGCCGTCTTCACTGGTTCCTGGAGCAACAACGCGCTGAATTCAAGACGCTGGTCATGATGGTAAGGTGCATTCTCGGCAACGTGTACTTGTTGTCTCTCATCTACTTTTAGAAACTATCTAAACCTGGCCTACGATCACAGACCTCGACTTCGATGGACCTGACTGTTCTTACCACTCGTACGGACCATTGTTGAGAGCATGCCTTATCCAGGGTCACCCCGTTGCTTAGTTTGTCTTGTCTTGTCCAGGGCCATCACATATGCTAAAGACCTAAAGACCTTTCGTTCTTCTCTCACTGTGTACTCCCCTACTGATTTTAAACTTGGATGTTCTCCCAAAAAATGACTAGAAATAACTTCTGGCGTCACTTGATCAAATGTTGTGTAGTTACATTTACCAATAAAATGCCACAAAACGCAGATAGTAGGATTCGAACCTACGCTCCAAGATGGAAACTGATTTCGAGTCAGTCGCCTTAACCACTCGGCCATATCTGCATTCACTATTTTAGCAAAATATTTCGAATCTATCAGTACCTTTTTAGAGTGGAAAATATTTAATGAAAGAATTATAGTGGCCCGTAAGAGGATCGAACTCATGACCTCCGCGTTATTAGCACGGCGCTCTAACCAACTGAGCTAACAGGCCAATAAATTCTTGATATATTAATAAAAGGTTCATTCATCATCAGTTAGGTATACTCTGTGTGTCTTTAGAGAGAATGATTTAAGGTATCTACCAAGCAAGGCTATATCAGCAGCCAATTTCAATCGTCACTGTGAAGACAATGCAAGCCAGTGATATTCATTGAGTGTTCGAGATATATTTGTAGTTTTATTGATCTGACATGATTCCCCATGGTTTGTGGTTAACTACTACTCATCATGAACTAATAGTTTCGTCATATGCTATTAATCGTGGCGGGACTCGAACCCGCAATTTTCGGATAACTACTTTCATAGAAGTCCGACGCCTTATCCATTAGGCCACACGACCTACACTTAAAGAAAGAGCTAGGATTTTGCATCTCTCATTTAACCTGCTCTTCAGTAAGGTCAAACGGAAATATTGGTGAACCAATAAATATTATTACTAGATTGTCTGAAAAATCGGGGCAGTTGTGGCCGAGTGGTTAAGGCGATAGACTTGAAATCTATTCCTCTCTGAGGGCGTAGGTTCGAACCCTACCAACTGCGGTGAATTGCCATTTGTTTCACATGCTAGTATTTTCTAGTGGAACAACTCATTTTCAATCGTTTACTAGTATCTCAAATTTACGCATGATTACAAATATTAACTGTGCAGTCATGGGTATCCTAGGTCCCGGGATCTATCTCGGAACCGTGGAGCCATGACCTGTTACTTGGCGTTTCCAGAAACGTGTCTATTTTTCAGAACCAGTGCCGAAATGCATTATGGCGGTCTTTGAGTGTAGTTTACAAACACAAAATGTAGTCAGAGACAAATTATAGGATGAAAGAATGTGTACCCATTTTGTTTACGAAGAATAGAAAAACGTCCGTACTTCCGTCCGTAAAAGATCTATAAGCAATCGTAAAATTTAAAAATGAACTCGAACGGAAAACTATTGCAATACCAATTATTAAGCCCGGTTAGCTCAGACGGTAGAGCGCGGGACTTTTAATCCTGAGGTCAAGGGTTCAAGTCCCTTATCGGGCGGCTAGTCTTTTGATTTTAGTTAGTATTGTTGGTTTTCCACCATTTATTATCAAGTTAATATCGTTTGAAATCATTCACCATTATGGGCAGAATTCATAGATGTTCATAGACGACAACACGAGTTCTCATGGTGTTTCTTTACGTTAATTCCTACGATGTAGAGAAAGTGCGAACCAAAAGGAAGTACATTCGGATATAGGTCGTGGAACATACACAAATAATGAAATGAGATAGTGAGAAAGAGTATCCCTCATTGTGAGAGTAGAAAGCCTTGATATTTGATACAACTAATTGCAATAGTAAATGTATGTCCAGTTATAGAACTCGAAAGCTGTAAATAGAGTCTGTAGTTAAGATTATTCAAAAAACATGGTTTTCAAGATTGAGACGATGTCCACAGACGGTAATCGCTGTATGTTTATACAACATGGGACGTTTGGCTATCTCCTAGGAAAAAGCTTTGCAATATAACGTCATTCCTCGAATAGGAGATTCAACATAACTCAGCCTTTGTGGCCTAATGGATAAGGCACCGGCCTCCTAAGCCGGGGATTGCGAGTTCGAGTCTCGCCAGAGGTAGCGAGCAACCGAAACTATAATTATCGAAAATCGTCGTTAAATTGGCAATTACTTGTCTTTTGTTTTACTGTTTTCAAGCAAATATTTTCATTGGTCCAAGTGTTGGGAAATCGCTGAAATGGCATGCTTAAACTTGGAAACCTTTGCCAGTGACAATTACTTGGCAGCGGAACTTATTCTGCTGTTTTACAGGTGAACTCTGACTCTCTCATCCTTCTCTGCCGTCTTCACTGGTTCCTGGAGCAACAACGCGCTGAATTCAAGACGCTGGTCATGATGGTAAGGTGTATTCTCGGCAATGTGTACTTGTTGTCTCTCATCTACTTTTAGAAACTATCTAAACCTGGCCTACGATCACAGACCTCGACTTCGATGGACCTGACTGTTCTTACCACTCGTACGGACCATTGTTGAGAGCATGCCTTATCCAGGGTCACCCCGTTGCTTAGTTTGTCTTGTCTTGTCCAGGGCCATCACATATGCTAAAGACCTAAAGACCTTTCGTTCTTCTCTCACTGTGTACTCCCCTACTGATTTTAAACTTGGATGTTCTCCCAAAAAATGACTAGAAATAACTTCTGGCGTCACTTGATCAAATGTTGTGTAGTTACATTTACCAATAAAATGCCACAAAACGCAGATAGTAGGATTCGAACCTACGCTCCAAGATGGAAACTGATTTCGAGTCAGTCGCCTTAACCACTCGGCCATATCTGCATTCACTATTTTAGCAAAATATTTCAAATCTATCAGTACCTTTTTAGAGTGGAAAATATTTAATGAAAGAATTATAGTGGCCCGTAAGAGGATCGAACTCATGACCTCCGCGTTATTAGCACGGCGCTCTAACCAACTGAGCTAACAGGCCAATAAATTCTTAATATATTAATAAAAGGTTCATTCATCATCAGTTAGGTATACTCTGTGTGTCTTTAGAGAGAATGATTTAAGGTATCTACCAAGCAAGGCTATATCAGCAGCCAATTTCAATCGTCACTGTGAAGGCAATGCAAGCCAGTGATATTCATTGAGTGTTCGAGATATATTTGTAGTTTTATTGATCTGACATGATTCCCCATGGTTTGTGGTTAACTACTACTCATCATGAACTAATAGTTTTGTCATATGCTATTAATCGTGGCGGGACTCGAACCCGCAATTTGCCGCAAATGCCACAAAACGCAGATAGTAGGATTCCAACCTACGCTCCAAGATGGAAACTGATTTCGAGTCAGTCGCCTTAACCACTCGGCCATATCTGCATTCACTATTTTAGCAAAATATTTCGAATCTATCAGTACCTTTTTAGAGTGGAAAATATTTAATGAAAGAATTATAGTGGCCCGTAAGAGGATCGAACTCATGACCTCCGCGTTATTAGCACGGCGCTCTAACCAACTGAGCTAACAGGCCAATAAATTTTTAATATATTAATAAAATGTTCATTCATCATCAGTTAGGTATACTCTGTGTGTCTTTAGAGAGAATGATTTAAGGTATCTACCAAGCAAGGCTATATCAGCAGCCAATTTCAATCGTCACTGTGAAGGCAATGCAAGCCAGTGATATTCATTGAGTGTTCGAGATATATTTGTAGTTTTATTGATCTGATATGATTCCCCATGGTTTGTGGTTAACTACTACTCATCATGAACTAATAGTTTCGTCATATGCTATTAATCGTGGCGGGACTCGAACCCGCAATTTTCGGATAACTACTTTCATAGAAGTCCGACGCCTTATCCATTAGGCCACACGACCTACACATAAAGAAAGTGCTAGGATTTTGCATCTCTCATTTAACCTGCTCTTCAGTAAGGTCAAACGGAAATATTGGTGAACCAATAAATATTATTACTAGATTGTCTGAAAAATCGGGGCAGTTGTGGCCGAGTGGTTAAGGCGATAGACTTGAAATCTATTCCTCTTTGAGGGCGTAGGTTCGAACCCTACCAACTGCGGTGAATTGCCATTTGTTTCACATGCTAGTATTTTCTAGTGGAACAACTCATTTTCAATCGTTTACTAGTATCTCAAATTTACGCATGATTACAAATATTAACTGTGCAGTCATGGGTATCCTAGGTCCCGGGATCTATCTCGGAACCGTGGAGCCATGACCTGTTACTTGGCGTTTCCAGAAACGTGTCTATTTTTCAGAACCAGTGCCGAAATGCATTATGGCGGTCTTTGAGTGTAGTTTACAAACACAAAATGTAGTCAGAGACAAATTATAGGATGAAAGAATGTGTACCCATTTTGTTTACGAAGAATAGAAAAACGTCCGTACTTCCGTCCGTAAAAGATCTATAAGCAATCGTAAAATTTAAAAATGAACTCGAACGGAAAACTATTGCAATACCAATTATTAAGCCCGGTTAGCTCAGACGGTAGAGCGCGGGACTTTTAATCCTGAGGTCAAGGGTTCAAGTCCCTTATCGGGCGGCTAGTCTTTTGATTTTAGTTAGTATTGTTGGTTTTCCACCATTTATTATCAAGTTAATATCGTTTGAAATCATTCACCATTATGGGCAGAATTCATAGATGTTCATAGACGACAACACGAGTTCTCATGGTGTTTCTTTACGTTAATTCCTACGATGAAGAGAAAGTGCGAACCAAAAGGAAGTACATTCGGATATAGGTCGTGGAACATACACAAATAATGAAATGAGATAGTGAGAAAGAGTATCCCTCATTGTGAGAGTAGAAAGCCTTGATATTTGATACAACTAATTGCAATAGTAAATGTATGTCCAGTTATAGAACTCGAAAGCTGTAAATAGAGTTTGTAGTTAAGATTATTCAAAAAACATGGTTTTCAAGATTGAGACGATGTCCACAGACGGTAATCGCTGTATGTTTATACAACATGGGACGTTTGGCTATCTTCTAGGAAAAAGCTTTGCAATATAACGTCATTCCTCGAATAGGAGATTCAACATAACTCAGCCTTTGTGGCCTAATGGATAAGGCACCGGCCTCCTAAGCCGGGGATTGCGAGTTCGAGTCTCGCCAGAGGTAGCGAGCAACCGAAACTATAATTATCGAAAATCGTCGTAAAATTGGCAATTACTTGTCTTTTGTTTTACTGTTTTCAAGCAAAAATTTTCATTGGTCCAAGTGTTGGGAAATCGCTGAAATGGCATGCTTAAACTTGGAAACCTTTGCCAGTGACAATTACTTGGCAGCGGAACTTATTCTGCTGTTTTACAGGTGAACTCTTACTCTCTCATCCTTCTCTGCCGTCTTCACTGGTTCCTGGAGCAACAACGCGCTGAATTCAAGACGCTGGTCATGATGGTAAGGTGCATTCTCGGCAACGTGTACTTGTTGTCTCTCATCTACTTTTAGAAACTATCTAAACCTGGCCTACGATCACAGACCTCGACTTCGATGGACCTGACTGTTCTTACCACTCGTACGGACCATTGTTGAGAGCATGCCTTATCCAGGGTCACCCCGTTGCTTAGTTTGTCTTGTCTTGTCCAGGGCCATCACATATGCTAAAGACCTAAAGACCTTTCGTTCTTCTCTCACTGTGTACTCCCCTACTGATTTTAAACTTGGATGTTCTCCCAAAAAATGACTAGAAATAACTTCTGGCGTCACTTGATCAAATGTTGTGTAGTTACATTTACCAATAAAATGCCACAAAACGCAGATAGTAGGATTCGAACCTACGCTCCAAGATGGAAACTGATTTCGAGTCAGTCGCCTTAACCACTCGGCCATATCTGCATTCACTATTTTAGCAAAATATTTCGAATCTATCAGTACCTTTTTAGAGTGGAAAATATTTAATGAAAGAATTATAGTGGCCCGTAAGAGGATCGAACTCATGACCTCCGCGTTATTAGCACGGCGCTCTAACCAACTGAGCTAACAGGCCAATAAATTCTTGATATATTAATAAAAGGTTCATTCATCATCAGTTAGGTATACTCTGTGTGTCTTTAGAGAGAATGATTTAAGGTATCTACCAAGCAAGGCTATATCAGCAGCCAATTTCAATCGTCACTGTGAAGACAATGCAAGCCAGTGATATTCATTGAGTGTTCGAGATATATTTGTAGTTTTATTGATCTGACATGATTCCCCATGGTTTGTGGTTAACTACTACTCATCATGAACTAATAGTTTCGTCATATGCTATTAATCGTGGCGGGACTCGAACCCGCAATTTTCGGATAACTACTTTCATAGAAGTCCGACGCCTTATCCATTAGGCCACACGACCTACACTTAAAGAAAGAGCTAGGATTTTGCATCTCTCATTTAACCTGCTCTTCAGTAAGGTCAAACGGAAATATTGGTGAACCAATAAATATTATTACTAGATTGTCTGAAAAATCGGGGCAGTTGTGGCCGAGTGGTTAAGGCGATAGACTTGAAATCTATTCCTCTCTGAGGGCGTAGGTTCGAACCCTACCAACTGCGGTGAATTGCCATTTGTTTCACATGCTAGTATTTTCTAGTGGAACAACTCATTTTCAATCGTTTACTAGTATCTCAAATTTACGCATGATTACAAATATTAACTGTGCAGTCATGGGTATCCTAGGTCCCGGGATCTATCTCGGAACCGTGGAGCCATGACCTGTTACTTGGCGTTTCCAGAAACGTGTCTATTTTTCAGAACCAGTGCCGAAATGCATTATGGCGGTCTTTGAGTGTAGTTTACAAACACAAAATGTAGTCAGAGACAAATTATAGGATGAAAGAATGTGTACCCATTTTGTTTACGAAGAATAGAAAAACGTCCGTACTTCCGTCCGTAAAAGATCTATAAGCAATCGTAAAATTTAAAAATGAACTCGAACGGAAAACTATTGCAATACCAATTATTAAGCCCGGTTAGCTCAGACGGTAGAGCGCGGGACTTTTAATCCTGAGGTCAAGGGTTCAAGTCCCTTATCGGGCGGCTAGTCTTTTGATTTTAGTTAGTATTGTTGGTTTTCCACCATTTATTATCAAGTTAATATCGTTTGAAATCATTCACCATTATGGGCAGAATTCATAGATGTTCATAGACGACAACACGAGTTCTCATGGTGTTTCTTTACGTTAATTCCTACGATGTAGAGAAAGTGCGAACCAAAAGGAAGTACATTCGGATATAGGTCGTGGAACATACACAAATAATGAAATGAGATAGTGAGAAAGAGTATCCCTCATTGTGAGAGTAGAAAGCCTTGATATTTGATACAACTAATTGCAATAGTAAATGTATGTCCAGTTATAGAACTCGAAAGCTGTAAATAGAGTCTGTAGTTAAGATTATTCAAAAAACATGGTTTTCAAGATTGAGACGATGTCCACAGACGGTAATCGCTGTATGTTTATACAACATGGGACGTTTGGCTATCTCCTAGGAAAAAGCTTTGCAATATAACGTCATTCCTCGAATAGGAGATTCAACATAACTCAGCCTTTGTGGCCTAATGGATAAGGCACCGGCCTCCTAAGCCGGGGATTGCGAGTTCGAGTCTCGCCAGAGGTAGCGAGCAACCGAAACTATAATTATCGAAAATCGTCGTTAAATTGGCAATTACTTGTCTTTTGTTTTACTGTTTTCAAGCAAATATTTTCATTGGTCCAAGTGTTGGGAAATCGCTGAAATGGCATGCTTAAACTTGGAAACCTTTGCCAGTGACAATTACTTGGCAGCGGAACTTATTCTGCTGTTTTACAGGTGAACTCTGACTCTCTCATCCTTCTCTGCCGTCTTCACTGGTTCCTGGAGCAACAACGCGCTGAATTCAAGACGCTGGTCATGATGGTAAGGTGTATTCTCGGCAATGTGTACTTGTTGTCTCTCATCTACTTTTAGAAACTATCTAAACCTGGCCTACGATCACAGACCTCGACTTCGATGGACCTGACTGTTCTTACCACTCGTACGGACCATTGTTGAGAGCATGCCTTATCCAGGGTCACCCCGTTGCTTAGTTTGTCTTGTCTTGTCCAGGGCCATCACATATGCTAAAGACCTAAAGACCTTTCGTTCTTCTCTCACTGTGTACTCCCCTACTGATTTTAAACTTGGATGTTCTCCCAAAAAATGACTAGAAATAACTTCTGGCGTCACTTGATCAAATGTTGTGTAGTTACATTTACCAATAAAATGCCACAAAACGCAGATAGTAGGATTCGAACCTACGCTCCAAGATGGAAACTGATTTCGAGTCAGTCGCCTTAACCACTCGGCCATATCTGCATTCACTATTTTAGCAAAATATTTCAAATCTATCAGTACCTTTTTAGAGTGGAAAATATTTAATGAAAGAATTATAGTGGCCCGTAAGAGGATCGAACTCATGACCTCCGCGTTATTAGCACGGCGCTCTAACCAACTGAGCTAACAGGCCAATAAATTCTTAATATATTAATAAAAGGTTCATTCATCATCAGTTAGGTATACTCTGTGTGTCTTTAGAGAGAATGATTTAAGGTATCTACCAAGCAAGGCTATATCAGCAGCCAATTTCAATCGTCACTGTGAAGGCAATGCAAGCCAGTGATATTCATTGAGTGTTCGAGATATATTTGTAGTTTTATTGATCTGACATGATTCCCCATGGTTTGTGGTTAACTACTACTCATCATGAACTAATAGTTTTGTCATATGCTATTAATCGTGGCGGGACTCGAACCCGCAATTTGCCGCAAATGCCACAAAACGCAGATAGTAGGATTCCAACCTACGCTCCAAGATGGAAACTGATTTCGAGTCAGTCGCCTTAACCACTCGGCCATATCTGCATTCACTATTTTAGCAAAATATTTCGAATCTATCAGTACCTTTTTAGAGTGGAAAATATTTAATGAAAGAATTATAGTGGCCCGTAAGAGGATCGAACTCATGACCTCCGCGTTATTAGCACGGCGCTCTAACCAACTGAGCTAACAGGCCAATAAATTTTTAATATATTAATAAAATGTTCATTCATCATCAGTTAGGTATACTCTGTGTGTCTTTAGAGAGAATGATTTAAGGTATCTACCAAGCAAGGCTATATCAGCAGCCAATTTCAATCGTCACTGTGAAGGCAATGCAAGCCAGTGATATTCATTGAGTGTTCGAGATATATTTGTAGTTTTATTGATCTGATATGATTCCCCATGGTTTGTGGTTAACTACTACTCATCATGAACTAATAGTTTCGTCATATGCTATTAATCGTGGCGGGACTCGAACCCGCAATTTTCGGATAACTACTTTCATAGAAGTCCGACGCCTTATCCATTAGGCCACACGACCTACACATAAAGAAAGTGCTAGGATTTTGCATCTCTCATTTAACCTGCTCTTCAGTAAGGTCAAACGGAAATATTGGTGAACCAATAAATATTATTACTAGATTGTCTGAAAAATCGGGGCAGTTGTGGCCGAGTGGTTAAGGCGATAGACTTGAAATCTATTCCTCTTTGAGGGCGTAGGTTCGAACCCTACCAACTGCGGTGAATTGCCATTTGTTTCACATGCTAGTATTTTCTAGTGGAACAACTCATTTTCAATCGTTTACTAGTATCTCAAATTTACGCATGATTACAAATATTAACTGTGCAGTCATGGGTATCCTAGGTCCCGGGATCTATCTCGGAACCGTGGAGCCATGACCTGTTACTTGGCGTTTCCAGAAACGTGTCTATTTTTCAGAACCAGTGCCGAAATGCATTATGGCGGTCTTTGAGTGTAGTTTACAAACACAAAATGTAGTCAGAGACAAATTATAGGATGAAAGAATGTGTACCCATTTTGTTTACGAAGAATAGAAAAACGTCCGTACTTCCGTCCGTAAAAGATCTATAAGCAATCGTAAAATTTAAAAATGAACTCGAACGGAAAACTATTGCAATACCAATTATTAAGCCTGGTTAGCTCAGACGGTAGAGCGCGGGACTTTTAATCCTGAGGTCAAGGGTTCAAGTCCCTTATCGGGCTATCAGTACCTTTTTAGAGTGGAAAATATTTAATGAAAGAATTATAGTGGCCCGTAAGAGGATCGAACTCATGACCTCCGCGTTATTAGCACGGCGCTCTAACCAACTGAGCTAACAGGCCAATAAATTCTTAATATATTAATAAAAGGTTCATTCATCATCAGTTAGGTATACTCTGTGTGTCTTTAGAGAGAATGATTTAAGGTATCTACCAAGCAAGGCTATATCAGCAGCCAATTTCAATCGTCACTGTGAAGGCAATGCAAGCCAGTGATATTCATTGAGTGTTCGAGATATATTTGTAGTTTTATTGATCTGACATGATTCCCCATGGTTTGTGGTTAACTACTACTCATCATGAACTAATAGTTTCGTCATATGCTACTAATCGTGGCGGGACTCGAACCCGCAATTTGCCGCAAATGCCACAAAACGCAGATAGTAGGATTCGAACCTACGCTCCAAGATGGAAACTGATTTCGAGTCAGTCGCCTTAACCACTCGGCCATATCTGCATTCACTATTTTAGCAAAATATTTCGAATGTATCAGTACCTTTTTAGAGTGGAAAATATTTAATGAAAGAATTATAGTGGCCCGTAAGAGGATCGAACTCATGACCTCCGCGTTATTAGCACGGCGCTCTAACCAACTGAGCTAACAGGCCAATAAATTCTTAATATATTAATAAAAGGTTCATTCATCATCAGTTAGGTATACTCTGTGTGTCTTTAGAGAGAATGATTTAAGGTATCTACCAAGCAAGGCTATATCAGCAGCCAATTTCAATCGTCACTGTGAAGGCAATGCAAGCCAGTGATATTCATTGAGTGTTCGAGATATATTTGTAGTTTTATTGATCTGACATGATTCCCCATGGTTTGTGGTTAACTACTACTCATCATGAACTAATAGTTTCGTCATATGCTATTAATCGTGGCGGGACTCGAACCCGCAATTTTCGGATAACTACTTTCATAGAAGTCCGACGCCTTATCCATTAGGCCACACGACCTACACTTAAAGAAAGTGCTAGGATTTTGCATCTCTCATTTAACCTGCTCTTCAGTAAGGTCAAACGGAAATATTGGTGAACCAATAAATATTATTACTAGATTGTCTGAAAAATCGGGGCAGTTGTGGCCGAGTGGTTAAGGCGATAGACTTGAAATCTATTCCTCTCTGAGGGCGTAGGTTCGAACCCTACCAACTGCGGTGAATTGCCATTTGTTTCACATGCTAGTATTTTCTAGTGGAACAACTCATTTTCAATCGTTTACTAGTATCTCAAATTTACGCATGATTACAAATATTAACTGTGCAGTCATGGGTATCCTAGGTCCCGGGATCTATCTCGGAACCGTGGAGCCATGACCTGTTACTTGGCGTTTCCAGAAACGTGTCTATTTTTCAGAACCAGTGCCGAAATGCATTATGGCGGTCTTTGAGTGTAGTTTACAAACACAAAATGTAGTCAGAGACAAATTATAGGATGAAAGAATGTGTACCCATTTTGTTTACGAAGAATAGAAAAACATCCGTACTTCCGTCCGTAAAAGATCTATAAGCAATCGTAAAATTTAAAAATGAACTCGAACGGAAAACTATTGCAATACCAATTATTAAGCCCGGTTAGCTCAGACGGTAGAGCGCGGGACTTTTAATCCTGAGGTCAAGGGTTCAAGTCCCTTATCGGGCGGCTAGTCTTTTGATTTTAGTTAGTATTGTTGGTTTTCCACCATTTATTATCAAGTTAATATCGTTTGAAATCATTCACCATTATGGGCAGAATTCATAGATGTTCATAGACGACAACACGAGTTCTCATGGTGTTTCTTTACGTTAATTCCTACGATGTAGAGAAAGTGCGAACCAAAAGGAAGTACATTCGGATATAGGTCGTGGAACATACACAAATAATGAAATGAGATAGTGAGAAAGAGTATCCCTCATTGTGAGAGTAGAAAGCCTTGATATTTGATACAACTAATTGCAATAGTAAATGTATGTCCAGTTATAGAACTCGAAAGCTGTAAATAGAGTTTGTAGTTAAGATTATTCAAAAAACATGGTTTTCAAGATTGAGACGATGTCCACAGACGGTAATCGCTGTATGTTTATACAACATGGGACGTTTGGCTATCTTCTAGGAAAAAGCTTTGCAATATAACGTCATTCCTCGAATAGGAGATTCAACATAACTCAGCCTTTGTGGCCTAATGGATAAGGCACCGGCCTCCTAAGCCGGGGATTGCGAGTTCGAGTCTCGCCAGAGGTAGCGAGCAACCGAAACTATAATTATCGAAAATCGTCGTTAAATTGGCAATTACTTGTCTTTTGTTTTACTGTTTTCAAGCAAAAATTTTCATTGGTCCAAGTGTTGGGAAATCGCTGAAATGGCATGCTTAAACTTGGAAACCTTTGCCAGTGACAATTACTTGGCAGCGGAACTTATTCTGCTGTTTTACAGGTGAACTCTGACTCTCTCATCCTTCTCTGCCGTCTTCACTGGTTCCTGGAGCAACAACGCGCTGAATTCAAGACGCTGGTCATGATGGTAAGGTGCATTCTCGGCAACGTGTACTTGTTGTCTCTCATCTACTTTTAGAAACTATCTAAACCTGGCCTACGATCACAGACCTCGACTTCGATGGACCTGACTGTTCTTACCACTCTTACGGACCATTGTTGAGAGCATGCCTTATCCAGGGTCACCCCGTTGCTTAGTTTGTCTTGTCTTGTCCAGGGCCATCACATATGCTAAAGACCTAAAGACCTTTCGTTCTTCTCTCACTGTGTACTCCCCTACTGATTTTAAACTTGGATGTTCTCCCAAAAAATGACTAGAAATAACTTCTGGCGTCACTTGATCAAATGTTGTGTAGTTACATTTACCAATAAAATGCCACAAAACGCAGATAGTAGGATTCGAACCTACGCTCCAAGATGGAAACTGATTTCGAGTCAGTCGCCTTAACCACTCGGCCATATCTGCATTCACTATTTTAGCAAAATATTTCGAATGTATCAGTACCTTTTTAGAGTGGAAAATATTTAATGAAAGAATTATAGTGGCCCGTAAGAGGCTCGAACTCATGACCTCCGCGTTATTAGCACGGCGCTCTAACCAACTGAGCTAACAGGCCAATAAATTCTTAATATATTAATCAAAGGTTCATTCATCATCAGTTAGGTATACTCTGTGTGTCTTTAGAGAGAATGATTTAAGGTATCTACCAAGCAAGGCTATATCAGCAGCCAATTTCAATCGTCACTGTGAAGGCAATACAAGCCAGTGATATTCATTGAGTGTTCGAGATATATTTGTAGTTTTATTGATCTGACATGATTCCCCATGGTTTGTGGTTAACTACTACTCATCATGAACTAATAGATTCGTCATATGCTATTAATCGTGGCGGGACTCGAACCCGCAATTTTCGGATAACTACTTTCATAGAAGTCCGACGCCTTATCCATTAGGCCACACGACCTACACTTAAAGAAAGTGCTAGGATTTTGCATCTCTCATTTAACCTGCTCTTCAGTAAGGTCAAACGGAAATATTGGTGAACCAATAAATATTATTACTAGATTGTCTGAAAAATCGGGGCAGTTGTGGCCGAGTGGTTAAGGCGATAGACTTGAAATCTATTCCTCTCTGAGGGCGTAGGTTCGAACCCTACCAACTGCGGTGAATTGCCATTTGTTTCACATGCTAGTATTTTCTAGTGGAACAACTCATTTTCAATCGTTTACTAGTATCTCAAATTTACGCATGATTACAAATATTAACTGTGCAGTCATTGGTATCCTAGGTCCCGGGATCTATCTCGGAACCGTGGAGCCATGACCTGTTACTTGGCGTTTCCAGAAACGTGTCTATTTTTCAGAACCAGTGCCGAAATGCATTATGGCGGTCTTTGAGTGTAGTTTACAAACACAAAATGTAGTCAGAGACAAATTATAGGATGAAAGAATGTGTACCCATTTTGTTTACGAAGAATAGAAAAACGTCCGTACTTCCGTCCGTAAAAGATCTATAAGCAATCGTAAAATTTAAAAATGAACTCGAACGGAAAACTATTGCAATACCAATTATTAAGCCCGGTTAGCTCAGACGGTAGAGCGCGGGACTTTTAATCCTGAGGTCAAGGGTTCAAGTCCCTTATCGGGCGGCTAGTCTTCTGATTTTAGTTAGTATTGTTGGTTTTCCACCATTTATTATCAAGTTAATATCGTTTGAAATCATTCACCATTATGGGCAGAATTCATAGATGTTCATAGACGACAACACGAGTTCTCATGGTGTTTCTTTACGTTAATTCCTACGATGTAGAGAAAGTGCGAACCAAAAGGAAGTACATTCGGATATAGGTCGTGGAACATACACAAATAATGAAATGAGATAGTGAGAAAGAGTATCCCTCATTGTGAGAGTAGAAAGCCTTGATATTTGATACAACTAATTGCAATAGTAAATGTATGTCCAGTTATAGAACTCGAAAGCTGTAAATAGAGTTTGTAGTTAAGATTATTCAAAAAACATGGTTTTCAAGATTGAGACGATGTCCACAGACGGTAATCGCTGTATGTTTATACAACATGGGACGTTTGGCTATCTTCTAGGAAAAAGCTTTGCAATATAACGTCATTCCTCGAATAGGAGATTCACCATAACTCAGCCTTTGTGGCCTAATGGATAAGGCACCGGCCTCCTAAGCCGGGGATTGCGAGTTCGAGTCTCGCCAGAGGTAGCGAGCAACCGAAACTATAATTATCGAAAATCGTCGTTAAATTGGCAATTACTTGTCTTTTGTTTTACTGTTTTCAAGCAAAAATTTTCATTGGTCCAAGTGTTGGGAAATCGCTGAAATGGCATGCTTAAACTTGGAAACCTTTGCCAGTGACAATTACTTGGCAGCGGAACTTATTCTGCTGTTTTACAGGTGAACTCTGACTCTCTCATCCTTCTCTGCCGTCTTCACTGGTTCCTGGAGCAACAACGCGCTGAATTCAAGACGCTGGTCATGATGGTAAGGTGCATTCTCGGCAACGTGTACTTGTTGTCTCTCATCTACTTTTAGAAACTATCTAAACCTGGCCTACGATCACAGACCTCGACTTCGATGGACCTGACTGTTCTTACCACTCGTACGGACCATTGTTGAGAGCATGCCTTATCCAGGGTCACCCCGTTGCTTAGTTTGTCTTGTCTTGTCCAGGGCCATCACATATGCTAAAGACCTAAAGACCTTTCGTTCTTCTCTCACTGTGTACTCCCCTACTGATTTTAAACTTGGATGTTCTCCCAAAAAATAACTAGAAATAACTTCTGGCGTCACTTGATCAAATGTTGTGTAGTTACATTTACCAATAAAATGCCACAAAACGCAGATAGTAGGATTCGAACCTACGCTCCAAGATGGAAACTGATTTCGAGTCAGTCGCCTTAACCACTCGGCCATATCTGCATTCACTATATTAGCAAAATATTTTGAATCTATCAGTACCTTTTTAGAGTGGAAAATATTTAATGAAAGGATAATAGTGGCCCGTAAGAGGATCGAACTCATGACCTCCGCGTTATTAGCACGGCGCTCTAACCAACTGAGCTAACAGGCCAATAAATTTTTAACATATTAATCAAAGGTTCATTCATCATCAGTTAGGTATACTCTGTGTGTCTTTAGAGAGAATGATTTAAGGTATCTACCAAGCAAGGCTATATCAGCAGCCAATTTCAATCGTCACTGTGAAGGCAATGCAAGCCAGTGATATTCATTGAGTGTTCGAGATATATTTGTAGTTTTATTGATCTGACATGATTCCCCATGGTTTGTGGTTAACTACTACTCATCATGAACTAATAGTTTCGTCATATGCTATTAATCGTGGCGGGACTCGAACCCGCAATTTTCGGATAACTACTTTCATAGAAGTCCGACGCCTTATCCATTAGGCCACACGACCTACACTTAAAGAAAGTGCTAGGATTTTGCATGTCTCATTTAACCTGCTCTTCAGTAAGGTCAAACGGAAATATTGGTGAACCAATAAATATTATTACTAGATTGTCTGAAAAATAGGGGGAGGTGTGGCCGAGTGGTTAAGGCGATAGACTTGAAATCTATTCAACTCTAAGGGCGTAGGTTCGAACCCTACCAACTGCGGTGAATTGCCAATTGTTTCACATGCTAGTATTTTCTAGTGGAACAACTCATTTTCAATCGTTTACTAATATCTCAAATTTACGCATGATTACAAATATTAACTGTGCAGTCATGGGTATCCTAGGTCCCGGGATCTATCTCGGAACCGTGGAGCCATGACCTGTTACTTGGCGTTTCCAGAAACGTGTCTATTTTTCAGAACCAGTGCCGAAATGCATTATGGCGGTCTTTGAGTGTAGTTTACAAACACAAAATGTAGTCAGAGACAAATTATAGGATGAAAGAATGTACCCATTTTGCTTACGAAGAATAGAAAAACGTCCGTACTTCCGTCCGTAAAAGATCTATAAGCAATCGTAAAATTTAAAAATGAACTCGAACGGAAAACTATTGCAATACAAATTATTAAGCCCGGTTAGCTCAGACGGTAGAGCGCGGGACTTTTAATCCTGAGGTCAAGGGTTCAAGTCCCTTATTGGGCGGCTAGTCTTTTGATTTTAGTTAGTATTGTTGGTTTTCCACCATTTATTATCAAGTTAATATCGTTTGAAATCATTCACCATTATGGGCAGAATTCATAGATGTTCATAGACGACAACACGAGTTCTCATGGTGTTTCTTTACGTTAATTCCTACGATGTAGAGAAAGTGCGAACCAAAAGGAAGTACATTCGGATATAGGTCGTGGAACATACACAAATAATGAAATGAGATAGTGAGAAAGAGTATCCCTCATTGTGAGAGTAGAAAGCCTTGATATTTGATACAACTAATTGCAATAGTAAATGTATGTCCAGTTATAGAACTCGAAAGCTGTAAATAGAGTTTGTAGTTAAGATTATTCAAAAAACATGGTTTTCAAGATTGAGACGATGTCCACAGACGGTAATCGCTGTATGTTTATATAACATGGGACGTTTGGCTATCTTCTAGGAAAAAGCTTTGCAATATAACGTCATTCCTCGAATAGGAGATTCAACATAACTCAGCCTTTGTGGCCTAATGGATAAGGCACCGGCCTCCTAAGCCGGGGGTTGCGAGTTCGAGTCTAGCCAGAGGTAGCGAGCAACCGAAACTATAATTATCGAAAATCGTCGTTAAATTGGCAATTACTTGTCTTTTGTTTTACTGTTTTCAAGCAAAAATTTTCATTGGTCCAAGTGTTGGGAAATCGCTGAAATGGCATGCTTAAACTTGGAAACCTTTGCCGGTGACAATTACTTGGCAGCGGAACTTATTCTGCTGTTTTACAGGTGAACTCTGACTCTCTCATCCTTCTCTGCCGTCTTCACTGGTTCCTGGAGCAACAACGCGCTGAATTCAAGACGCTGGTCATGATGGTAAGGTGCATTCTCGGCAACGTGTACTTGTTGTCTCTCATCTACTTTTAGAAACTATCTAAGCCTGGCCTACGATCACAGACCTCGACTTCGATGGACCTGACTGTTCTTACCACTCGTACGGACCATTGTTGAGAGCATGCCTTATCCAGGGTCACCCCGTTGCTTAGTTTGTCTTGTCTTGTCCAGGGCCATCACATATGCTAAAGACCTAAAGACCTTTCGTTCTTCTCTTACTGTGTACTCCCCTACTGATTTTAAACTTGGATGTTCTCCCAAAAAATGACTAGAAATAACTTCTGGCGTCACTTGATCAAATGTTGTGTAGTTACATTTACCAATAAAATGCCACAAAACGCAGATAGTAGGATTCGAACCTACGCTCCAAGATGGAAATTGATTTCGAGTCAGTCGCCTTAACCACTCGGCCATATCTGCATTCACTATTTTAGCAAAATATTTCGAATCTATCAGTACCTTTTTAGAGTGGAAAATATTTAATGAAAGAATTATAGTGGCCCGTAAGAGGATCGAACTCATGACCTCCGCGTTATTAGCACGGCGCTCTAACCAACTGAGCTAACAGGCCAATAAATTCTTAATATATTAATAAAAGGTTCATTCATCATCAGTTAGGTATACTCTGTGTGTCTTTAGAGAGAATGATTTAAGGTATCTACCAAGCAAGGCTATATCAGCAGCCAATTTCAATCGTCACTGTGAAGGCAATGCAAGCCAGTGATATTCATTGAGTGTTCGAGATATATTTGTAGTTTTATTGATCTGACATGATTCCCCATGGTTTGTGGTTAACTACTACTCATCATGAACTAATAGTTTCGTCATATGCTATTAATCGTGGCGGGACTCGAACCCGCAATTTTCGGATAACTACTTTCATAGAAGTCCGACGCCTTATCCATTAGGCCACACGACCTACACTTAAAGAAAGTGCTAGGATTTTGCATCTCTCATTTAACCTGCTCTTCAGTAAGGTCAAACGGAAATATTGGTGAACCAATAAATATTATTACTAGATTGTCTGAAAAATCGGGGCAGTTGTGGCCGAGTGGTTAAGGCGATAGACTTGAAATCTGTTCCTCTCTGAGGGCGTAGGTTCGAACCCTACCAACTGCGGTGAATTGCCATTTGTTTCACATGCTAGTATTTTCTAGTGGAACAACTCATTTTCAATCGTTTACTAGTATCTCAAATTTACGCATGATTACAAATATTAGTGTGCAGTCATGGTTATCCTAGGTCCCGGGATCTATCTCGGAACCTTGGAGCCATGACCTGTTACTTGGCGTTTCCAGAAACGTGTCTATTTTTCAGAACCAGTGCCGAAATGCATTATGGCGGTCTTTGAGTGTAGTTTACAAACACAAAATGTAGTCAGAGACAAATTATAGGATGAAAGAATGTGTACCCATTTTGTTTACGAAGAATAGAAAAACGTCCGTACTTCCGTCCGTAAAAGATCTATAAGCAATCGTAAAATTTAAAAATGAACTCGAACGGAAAACTATTGCAATACAAATTATTAAGCCCGGTTAGCTCAGACGGTAGAGCGCGGGACTTTTAATCCTGAGGTCAAGGGTTCAAGTCCCTTATCGGGCGGCTAGTCTTTTGATTTTAGTTAGTATTGTTGGTTTTCCACCATTTATTATCAAGTTAATATCGTTTGAAATCATTCACCATTATGGGCAGAATTCATAGATGTTCATAGACGACAACACGAGTTCTCATGGTGTTTCTTTACGTTAATTCCTACGATGTAGAGAAAGTGCGAACCAAAAGGAAGTACATTCGGATATAGGTCGTGGAACATACACAAATAATGAAATGAGATAGTGAGAAAGAGTATCCCTCATTGTGAGAGTAGAAAGCCTTGATATTTGATACAACTAATTGCAATAGTAAATGTATGTCCAGTTATAGAACTCGAAAGCTGTAAATAGAGTTTGTAGTTAAGATTATTCAAAAAACATGGTTTTCAAGATTGAGACGATGTCCACAGACGGTAATCGCTGTATGTTTATATAACATGGGACGTTTGGCTATCTTCTAGGAAAAAGCTTTGCAATATAACGTCATTCCTCGAATAGGAGATTCAACATAACTCAGTCTTTGTGGCCTAATGGATAAGGCACCGGCCTCCTAAGCCGGGGATTGCGAGTTCGAGTCTCGCCAGAGGTAGCGAGCAACCGAAACTATAATTATCGAAAATCGTCGTTAAATTGGCAATTACTTGTCTTTTGTTTTACTGTTTTCAAGCAAAAATTTTCATTGGTCCAAGTGTTGGGAAATCGCTGAAATGGCATGCTTAAACTTGGAAACCTTTGCCAGGCAGTGACAATTACTTGGCAGCGGAACTTATTCTGCTGTTTTACAGGTGAACTCTGACTCTCTCATCCTTCTCTGCCGTCTTCACTGGTTCCTGGAGCAACAACGCGCTGAATTCAAGACGCTGGTCATGATGGTAAGGTGCATTCTCGGCAACGTGTACTTGTTGTCTCTCATCTACTTTTAGAAACTATCTAAACCTGGCCTACGATCACAGACCTCGACTTCGATGGACCTGACTGTTCTTACCACTCGTACGGACCATTGTTGAGAGCATGCCTTATCCAGGGTCACCCCGTTGCTTAGTTTGTCTTGTCTTGTCCAGGGCCATCACATATGCTAAAGACCTAAAGACCTTTCGTTCTTCTCTCACTGTGTACTCCCCTTCCTATTTTAAACTTGGATGTTCTCCCAAAAAATGACTAGAAATAACTTCTGGCGTCACTTGATCAAATGTTGTGTAGTTACATTTACCAATAAAATGCCACAAAACGCAGATAGTAGGATTCGAACCTACGCTCTAAGATGGAAATTGATTTCGAGTCAGTCGCCTTAACCACTCGGCCATATCTGCATTCACTATTTTAGCAAAATATTTCAAATCTATCAGTACCTTTTTAGAGTGGAAAATATTTAATGAAAGAATTATAGTGGCCCGTAAGAGGATCGAACTCATGACCTCCGCGTTATTAGCACGGCGCTCTAACCAACTGAGCTAACAGGCCAATAAATTCTTAATATATTAATAAAAGGTTCATTCATCATCAGTTAGGTATACTCTGTGTGTCTTTAGAGAGAATGATTTAAGGTATCTACCAAGCAAGGCTATATCAGCAGCCAATTTCAATCGTCACTGTGAAGGCAATGCAAGCCAGTGATATTCATTGAGTGTTCGAGATATATTTGTAGTTTTATTGATCTGACATGATTCCCCATGGTTTGTGGTTAACTACTACTCATCATGAACTAATAGTTTCGTCATATGCTATTAATCGTGGCGGGACTCGAACCCGCAATTTTCGGATAACTACTTTCATAGAAGTCCGACGCCTTATCCATTAGGCCACACGACCTACACTTAAAGAAAGTGCTTGGATTTTGCATCTCTCATTTAACCTGCTCTTCAGTAAGGTCAAACGGAAATATTGGTGAACCAATAAATATTATTACTAGATTGTCTGAAAAATCGGGGCAGTTGTGGCCGAGTGGTTAAGGCGATAGACTTGAAATCTATTCCTCTCTGAGGGCGTAGGTTCGAACCCTACCATCTGCGGTGAATTGCCATTTGTTTCACATGCTAGTATTTTCTAGTGGAACAACTCATTTTCAATCGTTTACTAGTATCTCAAATTTACGCATGATTACAAATATTAACTGTGCAGTCATGGGTATCCTAGGTCCCGGGATCTATCTCGGAACCGTGGAGCCATGACCTGTTACTTGGCGTTTCCAGAAACGTGTCTATTTTTCAGAACCAGTGCCGAAATGCATTATGGCGGTCTTTGAGTGTAGTTTACAAACACAAAATGTAGTCAGAGACAAATTATAGGATGAAAGAATGTGTACCCATTTTGTTTACGAAGAATAGAAAAACGTCCGTACTTCCGTCCGTAAAAGATCTATAAGCAATCGTAAAATTCAAAAATGAACTCGAACGGAAAACTATTGCAATACCAATTATTAAGCCCGGTTAGCTCAGACGGTAGAGCGCGGGACTTTTAATCCTGAGGTCAAGGGTTCAAGTCTCTTATCGGGCGGCTAGTCTTCTGATTTTAGTTAGTATTGTTGGTTTTCCACCATTTATTATCAAGTTAATATCGTTTGAAATCATTCACCATTATGGGCAGAATTCATAGATGTTCATAGACGACAACACGAGTTCTCATGGTGTTTCTTTACGTTAATTCCTACGATGTAGAGAAAGTGCGAACCAAAAGGAAGTACATTCGGATATAGGTCGTGGAACATACACAAATAATGAAATGAGATAGTGAGAAAGAGTATCCCTCATTGTGAGAGTAGAAAGCCTTGATATTTGATACAACTAATTGCAATAGTAAATGTATGTCCAGTTATAGAACTCGAAAGCTGTAAATAGAGTTTGTACTTAAGATTATTCAAAAAACATGGTTTTCAAGATTGAGACGATGTCCACAGACGGTAATCGCTGTATGTTTATATAACATGGGACGTTTGGCTATCTTCTAGGAAGAAGCTTTGCAATATAACGTCATTCCTCGAATAGGAGATTCAACATAACTCAGCCTTTGTGGCCTAATGGATAAGGCACCGGCCTCCTAAGCCGGGGATTGCGAGTTCGAGTCTCGCCAGAGGTAGCGAGCAACCGAAACTATAATTATCGAAAATCGTCGTTAAATTGGCAATTACTTGTCTTTTGTTTTACTGTTTTCAAGCAAAAATTTTCATTGGTCCAAGTGTTGGGAAATCGCTGAAATGGCATGCTTAAACTTGGAAACCTTTGCCAGGCAGTGACAATTACTTGGCAGCGGAACTTATTCTGCTGTTTTACAGGTGAACTCTGACTCTCTCATCCTTCTCTGCCGTCTTCACTGGTTCCTGGAGCAACAACGCGCTGAATTCAAGACGCTGGTCATGATGGTAAGGTGCATTCTTGGCAACGTGTACTTGTTGTCTCTCATCTACTTTTAGAAACTATCTAAACCTGGCCTACGATCACAGACCTCGACTTCGATGGACCTGACTGTTCTTACCACTCGTACGGACCATTGTTGAGAGCATGCCTTATCCAGGGTCACCCCGTTGCTTAGTTTGTCTTGTCTTGTCCAGGGCCATCACATATGCTAAAGACCTAAAGACCTTTCGTTCTTCTCTCACTGTGTACTCCCCTACTGATTTTAAACTTGGATGTTCTCCCAAAAAATGACTAGAAATAACTTCTGGCGTCACTTGATCAAATGTTGTGTAGTTACATTTACCAATAAAATGCCACAAAACGCAGATAGTAGGATTCGAACCTACGCTCCAAGATGGAAACTGATTTCGAGTCAGTCGCCTTAACCACTCGGCCATATCTGCATTCACTATTTTAGCAAAATATTTCGAATCTATCAGTACCTTTTTAGAGTGGAAAATATTTAATGAAAGAATTATAGTGGCCCGTAAGAGGATCGAACTCATGACCTCCGCGTTATTAGCACGGCGCTCTAACCAACTGAGCTAACAGGCCAATAAATTCTTAATATATTAATAAAAGGTTCATTCATCATCAGTTAGGTATACTCTGTGTGTCTTTAGAGAGAATGATTTAAGGTATCTACCAAGCAAGGCTATATCAGCAGCCAATTTCAATCGTCACTGTGAAGGCAATGCAAGCCAGTGATATTCATTGAGTGTTCGAGATATATTTGTAGTTTTATTGATCTGACATGATTCCCCATGGTTTGTGGTTAACTACTACTCATCATGAACTAATTGTTTCGTCATATGCTATTAATCGTGGCGGGACTCGAACCCGCAATTTGCCGCAAATGCCACAAAACGCAGATAGTAGGATTCGAACCTACGCTCCAAGATGGAAACTGATTTCGAGTCAGTCGCCTTAACCACTCGGCCATATCTGCATTCACTATTTTAGCAAAATATTTCAAATCTATCAGTACCTTTTTAGAGTGGAAAATATTTAATGAAAGAATTATAGTGGCCCGTAAGAGGATCGAACTCATGACCTCCGCGTTATTAGCACGGCGCTCTAACCAACTGAGCTAACAGGCCAATAAATTCTTAATATATTAATAAAAGGTTCATTCATCATCAGTTAGGTATACTCTGTGTGTCTTTAGAGAGAATGATTTAAGGTATCTACCAAGCAAGGCTATATCAGCAGCCAATTTCAATCGTCACTGTGAAGGCAATGCAAGCCAGTGATATTCATTGAGTGTTCGAGATATATTTGTAGTTTTATTGATCTGACATGATTCCCCATGGTTTGTGGTTAACTACTACTCATCATGAACTAATAGTTTCGTCATATGCTATTAATCGTGGCGGGACTCGAACCCGCAATTTTCGGATAACTACTTTCATAGAAGTCCGACGCCTTATCCATTAGGCCACACGACCTACAGTTAAAGAAAGTGCTAGGATTTTGCATCTCTCATTTAACCTGCTCTTCAGTAAGGTCAAACGGAAATATTGGTGAACCAATAAATATTATTACTAGATTGTCTGAAAAATCGGGGCAGTTGTGGCCGAGTGGTTAAGGCGATAGACTTGAAATCTATTCCTCTCTGAGGGCGTAGGTTCGAACCCTACCATCTGCGGTGAATTGCCATTTGTTTCACATGCTAGTATTTTCTAGTGGAACAACTCATTTTCAATCGTTTACTAGTATCTCAAATTTACGCATGATTACAAATATTAACTGTGCAGTCATGGGTATCCTAGGTCCCGGGATCTATCTCGGAACCGTGGAGCCATGACCTGTTACTTGGCGTTTCCAGAAACGTGTCTATTTTTCAGAACCAGTGCCGAAATGCATTATGGCGGTCTTTGAGTGTAGTTTACAAACACAAAATGTAGTCAGAGACAAATTATAGGATGAAAGAATGTGTACCCATTTTGTTTACGAAGAATAGAAAAACATCCGTACTTCCGTCCGTAAAAGATCTATAAGCAATCGTAAAATTTAAAAATGAACTCGAACGGAAAACTATTGCAATACCAATTATTAAGCCCGGTTAGCTCAGACGGTAGAGCGCGGGACTTTTAATCCTGAGGTCAAGGGTTCAAGTCCCTTATCGGGCGGCTAGTCTTTTGATTTTAGTTAGTATTGTTGGTTTTCCACCATTTATTATCAAGTTAATATCGTTTGAAATCATTCACCATTATGGGCAGAATTCATAGATGTTCATAGACGACAACACGAGTTCTCATGGTGTTTCTTTACGTTAATTCCTACGATGTAGAGAAAGTGCGAACCAAAAGGAAGTACATTCGGATATAGGTCGTGGAACATACACAAATAATGAAATGAGATAGTGAGAAAGAGTATCCCTCATTGTGAGAGTAGAAAGCCTTGATATTTGATACAACTAATTGCAATAGTAAATGTATGTCCAGTTATAGAACTCGAAAGCTGTAAATAGAGTTTGTAGTTAAGATTATTCAAAAAACATGGTTTTCAAGATTGAGACGATGTCCACAGACGGTAATCGCTGTATGTTTATATAACATGGGACGTTTGGCTATCTTCTAGGAAAAAGCTTTGCAATATAACGTCATTCCTCGAATAGGAGATTCACCATAACTCAGCCTTTGTGGCCTAATGGATAAGGCACCGGCCTCCTAAGCCGGGGATTGCGAGTTCGAGTCTCGCCAGAGGTAGCGAGCAACCGAAACTATAATTATCGAAAATCGTCGTTAAATTGGCAATTACTTGTCTTTTGTTTTACTGTTTTCAAGCAAAAATTTTCATTGGTCCAAGTGTTGGGAAATCGCTGAAATGGCATGCTTAAACTTGGAAACCTTTGCCAGGCAGTGACAATTACTTGGCAGCGGAACTTATTCTGCTGTTTTACAGGTGAACTCTGACTCTCTCATCCTTCTCTGCCGTCTTCACTGGTTCCTGGAGCAACAACGCGCTGAATTCAAGACGCTGGTCATGATGGTAAGGTGCATTCTCGGCAACGTGTACTTGTTGTCTCTCATCTACTTTTAGAAACTATCTAAACCTGGCCTACGATCACAGACCTCGACTTCGATGGACCTGACTGTTCTTACCACTCGTACGGACCATTGTTGAGAGCATGCCTTATCCAGGGTCACCCCGTTGCTTAGTTTGTCTTGTCTTGTCCAGGGCCATCACATATGCTAAAGACCTAAAGACCTTTCGTTCTTCTCTCACTGTGTACTCCCCTACTGATTTTAAACTTGGATGTTCTCCCAAAAAATGACTAGAAATAACTTCTGGCGTCACTTGATCAAATGTTGTGTAGTTACATTTACCAATAAAATGCCACAAAACGCAGATAGTAGGATTCGAACCTACGCTCCAAGATGGAAACTGATTTCGAGTCAGTCGCCTTAACCACTCGGCCATATCTGCATTCACTATTTTAGCAAAATATTTCGAATCTATCAGTACCTTTTTAGAGTGGAAAATATTTAATGAAAGAATTATAGTGGCCCGTAAGAGGATCGAACTCATGACCTCCGCGTTATTAGCACGGCGCTCTAACCAACTGAGCTAACAGGCCAATAAATTCTTAATATATTAATAAAAGGTTCATTCATCATCAGTTAGGTATACTCTGTGTGTCTTTAGAGAGAATGATTTAAGGTATCTACCAAGCAAGGCTATAGCAGCAGCCAATTTCAATCGTCACTGTGAAGGCAATGCAAGCCAGTGATATTCATTGAGTGTTCGAGATATATTTGTAGTTTTATTGATCTGACATGATTCCCCATGGTTTGTGGTTAACTACTACTCATCATGAACTAATAGTTTCGTCATATGCTATTAATCGTGGCGGGACTCGAACCCGCAATTTTCGGATAACTACTTTCATAGAAGTCCGACGCCTTATCCATTAGGCCACACGACCTACACTTAAAGAAAGTGCTAGGATTTTGCATCTCTCATTTAACCTGCTCTTCAGTAAGGTCAAACGGAAATATTGGTGAACCAATAAATATTATTACTAGATTGTCTGAAAAATCGGGGCAGTTGTGGCCGAGTGGTTAAGGCGATAGACTTGAAATCTATTCCTCTCTGAGGGCGTAGGTTCGAACCCTACCATCTGCGGTGAATTGCCATTTGTTTCACATGCTAGTATTTTCTAGTGGAACAACTCATTTTCAATCGTTTACTAGTATCTCAAATTTACGCATGATTACAAATATTAACTGTGCAGTCATGGGTATCCTAGGTCCCGGGATCTATCTCGGAACCGTGGAGCCATGACCTGTTACTTGGCGTTTCCAGAAACGTGTCTATTTTTCAGAACCAGTGCCGAAATGCATTATGGCGGTCTTTGAGTGTAGTTTACAAACACAAAATGTAGTCAGAGACAAATTATAGGATGAAAGAATGTGTACCCATTTTGTTTACGAAGAATAGAAAAACGTCCGTACTTCCGTCCGTAAAAGATCTATAAGCAATCGTAAAATTTAAAAATGAACTCGAACGGAAAACTATTGCAATACCAATTATTAAGCCCGGTCAGCTCAGACGGTAGAGCGCGGGACTTTTAATCCTGAGATCAAGGGTTCAAGTCCCTTATCGGGCGGCTAGTCTTTTGATTTTAGTTAGTATTGTTGGTTTTCCACCATTTATTATCAAGTTAATATCGTTTGAAATCATTCACCATTATGGGCAGAATTCATAGATGTTCATAGACGACAACACGAGTTCTCATGGTGTTTCTTTACGTTAATTCCTACGATGTAGAGAAAGTGCGAACCAAAAGGAAGTACATTCGGATATAGGTCGTGGAACATACACAAATAATGAAATGAGATAGTGAGAAAGAGTATCCCTCATTGTGAGAGTAGAAAGCCTTGATATTTGATACAACTAATTGCAATAGTAAATGTATGTCCAGTTATAGAACTCGAAAGCTGTAAATAGAGTTTGTAGTTAAGTTATTCAAAAAACATGGTTTTCAAGATTGAGACGATGTCCACAGACGGTAATCGCTGTATGTTTATATAACATGGGACGTTTGGCTATCTTCTAGGAAAAAGCTTTGCAATATAACGTCATTCCTCGAATAGGAGATTCACCATAACTCAGCCTTTGTGGCCTAATGGATAAGGCACCGGCCTCCTAAGCCGGGGATTGCGAGTTCGAGTCTCGCCAGAGGTAGCGAGCAACCGAAACTATAATTATCGAAAATCGTCGTTAAATTGGCAATTACTTGTCTTTTGTTTTACTGTTTTCAAGCAAAAATTTTCATTGGTCCAAGTGTTGGGAAATCGCTGAAATGGCATGCTTAAACTTGGAAACCTTTGCCAGTGACAATTACTTGGCAGCGGAACTTATTCTGCTGTTTTACAGGTGAACTCTGACTCTCTCATCCTTCTCTGCCGTCTTCACTGGTTCCTGGAGCAACAACGCGCTGAATTCAAGACGCTGGTCATGATGGTAAGGTGCATTCTCGGCAACGTGTACTTGTTGTCTCTCATCTACTTTTAGAAACTATCTAAACCTGGCCTACGATCACAGACCTCGACTTCGATGGACCTGACTGTTCTTACCACTCGTACGGACCATTGTTGAGAGCATGCCTTATCCAGGGTCACCCCGTTGCTTAGTTTGTCTTGTCTTGTCCAGGGCCATCACATATGCTAAAGACCTAAAGACCTTTCGTTCTTCTCTCACTGTGTACTCCCCTACTGATTTTAAACTTGGATGTTCTCCCAAAAAATGACTAGAAATAACTTCTGGCGTCACTTGATCAAATGTTGTGTAGTTACATTTACCAATAAAATGCCACAAAACGCAGATAGTAGGATTCGAACCTACGCTCCAAGATGGAAACTGATTTCGAGTCAGTCGCCTTAACCACTCGGCCATATCTGCATTTACTATTTTAGCAAAATATTTCGAATCTATCAGTTCCTTTTTAGAGTGGAAAATATTTAATGAAAGAATTATAGTGGCCCGTAAGAGGATCGAACTCATGACCTCCGCGTTATTAGCACGGCGCTCTAACCAACTGAGCTAACAGGCCAATAAATTCTTAATATATTAATAAAAGGTTCATTCATCATCAGTTAGGTATACTCTGTGTGTCTTTAGAGAGAATGATTTAAGGTATCTACCAAGCAAGGCTATATCAGCAGCCAATTTCAATCGTCACTGTGAAGGCAATGCAAGCCAGTGATATTCATTGAGTGTTCGAGATATATTTGTAGTTTTATTGATCT
This sequence comes from Daphnia pulex, assembly GCF_021134715.1. Classification (NCBI taxonomy): domain Eukaryota; kingdom Metazoa; phylum Arthropoda; class Branchiopoda; order Diplostraca; family Daphniidae; genus Daphnia; species Daphnia pulex. Next base: position 7,334,573 of record NC_060018.1, on the reverse strand, counting down.
GACATGATTCCCCATGGTTTGTGGTTAACTACTACTCATCATGAACTAATAGTTTCGTCATATGCTATTAATCGTGGCGGGACTCGAACCCGCAATTTTCGGATAACTACTTTCATAGAAGTCCGACGCCTTATCCATTAGGCCACACGACCTACACTTAAAGAAAGTGCTTGGATTTTGCATCTCTCATTTAACCTGCTCTTCAGTAAGGTCAAACGGAAATATTGGTGAACCAATAAATATTATTACTAGATTGTCTGAAAAATCGGGGCAGTTGTGGCCGAGTGGTTAAGGCGATAGACTTGAAATCTATTCCTCTCTGAGGGCGTAGGTTCGAACCCTACCAACTGCGGTGAATTGCCATTTGTTTCCAGTGAGTCGTATCGCTTAGAAAAAAAACCAAAACTTTGTTTTTTTTTGGTTTTTTTCTAAAATTGAATCAATTTTGTTGCCAGACTTCGTTTTAAAAATTCAATGGTTGAACAATAGTTCCTTCTTTTGAAAAATAAAAATAAAAAAAAACCACGCCCCACGAAAAGCTTTGACCATCGGTAAAATTAAACAGCGAGTTGTTTGCTGTATTGTTCATTGTCCCGAAAACCACCCACTAAATTTCTGCTACGCTCTGGCTTTTAAAATAGGTTAGACATTCTGTTAGCTCTGTGTTTTCAGTTCACATTCTCTGTATTCTTGCGGTTAAGAGAAGTTAGTAAAAACGTTTGAGTCTTGTAATGTCATCTCCTAAAGAAAATCCCGTGTTTAAGTTTTTTGAAAAACGTGCAGAAAAGGATATTGTGTGTTTAGTTCCTGGTTGTAAAAAGCCCGGGCGTACTTCTTATCATGCCGGAAATTTACGAGCTCATTTGAAGGCAAAACACAGAGAGCAGTTTCAATTAATAGAACACTTAAGTAATACCAAAGCTGATTCCGAGAGTTCTGAAGAGAATCGTGATGTCACTTTCAACAATTCGCTAGCATCTGCCAGCAATAGTCTTGAAGCCAATGGTTCGTCTAACTCGTCATTGCAGCCTCCTACGAAGAAGCGTCGGTTGTCAATAGAAATTACTGAAAGGCAAGTTGTAGACGCGTGTGTAGAGATGGTAACTGTTAATGGGAGACCCTTTAAAGCGCTTAGTGATTCGGGCTTTCGAAAAATTCTAGATCCTATCCTTAAGGGTTTTGGGGGAACTTTTACTATTAGCGCAGAAAATATTCGCGACAAGGTGGAAGGAAAAGCTAAGGAAATACGCGACAAGATTAAAAAGGATGTGAAAAATCGATTTGTTTCTGTTAAAATGGATTGTGCGACTCGCTTGGACCGAGCTCTTTTAGGCATAAATCTCCAGTTTAACAAGAAAGGAAAAATTCAGCTCTACACTCTAGCAATCATAGAGATGAAACAAAGTCACACTGCTGTAAACTTTAAACAAAATTTGCTGGACGTTTTCGGTGTTTTTGGGATAAAGTTGTGGCAAGTGTATAGTCTAACAACCGATAACGGTGCCAATATGTTAAAAGCCAGTCGTATTTTGGCTCAAACTGATTCAGCAGAGAGTGACGAAGAAGAAGACAGTGATTATAATGACCGCTTGCTTGAAGAAGAATTAATTCGTCGAATGGAAGAGGGACAAAATGTGAGCGATGAAGGAGGAGAGGAGAGTGCGGAATTGCAAAATATGTTGCAAGGTGTGCGCTGTGCTGCCCACACTCTTCAGCTCGCTATTCTTGACGCATTGGCTGAGCCTGGTATAGCAGTTATTGCCAAGGCAAGAGCTGTTTGCAAGACCTTAAGGAGTCAAACGTTTATGGCAGCAATAAGGCTGGCAGGTCAAAAGAAGCCAATAATCGACTGCCTCACTCGTTGGTGTTCAACATGTTTGATGTTAGAAAGGCTTATTGAGTTGAAGGAATTTATTGCTGAACTGACAAATGAGGGTAAAAACCAAAACCTTAAACTCACAGAACAGGATTGGTCAAGAATTGAAGATATTATAAAAATATTAAAACCGGCTCGTATCTTGACTACCGTTTTGCAATCAGAGCAACTCACAATCGGGGATTTTTATGGTTCGTGGCTCAAGTGTCAACTAGAAATTTCTAAATTCAACTCGAGTTTTGCTAAAAATTTACTAAAGCACATGAAAAAGAGGTTGGCAGTCCTTTTAACCAGCGAAGTTGTGTTGGCAGCTCTTTATCTTGATCCGAGGTAAACAATTTTTTTTTAATTTTTTTTATCGCTCATCAGCCACCATATTTTGTTTAGATATAATGTCATGCTCGAAGCTGATCAGTTAAAAGCAGCCCGGGAACATTTACTAAAGCTGTGGCGTTTAATTGAATCTAACCGAAGCGAACCTTCAACTAATACGTCCGCCAGGTTACCTCAACCGAACCTTCAGCCGATTGAAACCGGGGCAGCTTTAGAGAATGACGAGCTTCAAGAGATGCTTTTGGAGAAAGAAGCAGAACGACGTGAGAGAAGCACTGCTAATGAAAATGAATCCGTTATTGAAAAAATGATTCACGATTTCGTGAAAGACAAACTTGTTGACCGCTCAACTGATGTTCTAAAATACTGGGAGGACAATCGCTTGTTGAAACATCAGCTTTATGTGTTGGCTAAGGTTAAATTTTTAAATAATAAGATATTTGTTTCTATTTTCATCCAAAACTAACGCGTAAATAAGTTTAGGTTGCCCTTGCAGTGCCTTGCACACAAGTGAGTGTTGAACGGCTGTTTTCCGGTCTGAAATTCATTTTGTCGGTTTACCGCTCGAACTTAACTGAATCGATCCTTGAAGATATTTTAGTCGTAAGAGCAAATGCATTATTCACGGCCTAATATATTTAAAGTCTACTTGTTTTTTGTTTGTTGCTGTGTTTAAAAATCTAAACAGTACTAAAATAAAAAAACAATCAATCACCTGCGGCTAATATTTAACGCCCCCAATTAAAAAACCAACAAGGTCAAAAACTATGAAAAATCCAGATTTTTTTTTTCAAGCGGCTGTTGCCCCCCATTCTTATTGTTGTTGTTTTCAGAAAATGATTTAAAAAAAGTACGGTGAAAACTAAGCGATACGACTCACTGTTTGTTTCACATGCTAGTATTTTCTAGTGGAACAACTCATTTTCAATCGTTTACTAGTATCTCAAATTTACGCATGATTACAAATATTAACTGTGCAGTCATGGGTATCCTAGGTCCCGGGATCTATCTCGGAACCGTGGAGCCATGACCTGTTACTTGGCGTTTCCAGAAACGTGTCTATTTTTCAGAACCAGTGCCGAAATGCATTATGGCGGTCTTTGAGTGTAGTTTACAAACACAAAATGTAGTCAGAGACAAATTATAGGATGAAAGAATGTGTACCCATTTTGTTTACGAAGAATAGAAAAACGTCCGTACTTCCGTCCGTAAAAGATCTATAAGCAATCGTAAAATTTAAAAATGAACTCGAACGGAAAACTATTGCAATACAAATTATTAAGCCCGGTTAGCTCAGACGGTAGAGCGCGGGACTTTTAATCCTGAGGTCAAGGGTTCAAGTCCCTTATCGGGCGGCTAGTCTTCTGATTTTAGTTAGTATTGTTGGTTTTCCACCATTTATTATCAAGTTAATATCGTTTGAAATCATTCACCATTATGGGCAGAATTCATAGATGTTCATAGACGACAACACGAGTTCTCATGGTGTTTCTTTACGTTAATTCCTACGATGTAGAGAAAGTGCGAACCAAAAGGAAGTACATTCGGATATAGGTCGTGGAACATACACAAATAATGAAATGAGATAGTGAGAAAGAGTATCCCTCATTGTGAGAGTAGAAAGCCTTGATATTTGATACAACTAATTGCAATAGTAAATGTATGTCCAGTTATAGAACTCGAAAGCTGTAAATAGAGTTTGTAGTTAAGATTATTCAAAAAACATGGTTTTCAAGATTGAGACGATGTCCACAGACGGTAATCGCTGTATGTTTATATAACATGGGACGTTTGGCTATCTTCTAGGAAAAAGCTTTGCAATATAACGTCATTCCTCGAATAGGAGATTCACCATAACTCAGCCTTTGTGGCCTAATGGATAAGGCACCGGCCTCCTAAGCCGGGGATTGCGAGTTCGAGTCTCGCCAGAGGTAGCGAGCAACCGAAACTATAATTATCGAAAATCGTCGTTAAATTGGCAATTACTTGTCTTTTGTTTTACTGTTTTCAAGCAAAAATTTTCATTGGTCCAAGTGTTGGGAAATCGCTGAAATGGCATGCTTAAACTTGGAAACCTTTGCCAGTGACAATTACTTGGCAGCGGAACTTATTCTGCTGTTTTACAGGTGAACTCTGACTCTCTCATCCTTCTCTGCCGTCTTCACTGGTTCCTGGAGCAACAACGCGCTGAATTCAAGACGCTGGTCATGATGGTAAGGTGCATTCTCGGCAACGTGTACTTGTTGTCTCTCATCTACTTTTAGAAACTATCTAAACCTGGCCTACGATCACAGACCTCGACTTCGATGGACCTGACTGTTCTTACCACTCGTACGGACCATTGTTGAGAGCATGCCTTATCCAGGGTCACCCCGTTGCTTAGTTTGTCTTGTCTTGTCCAGGGCCATCACATATGCTAAAGACCTAAAGACCTTTCGTTCTTCTCTCACTGTGTACTCCCCTACTGATTTTAAACTTGGATGTTCTCCCAAAAAATGACTAGAAATAACTTCTGGCGTCACTTGATCAAATGTTGTGTAGTTACATTTACCAATAAAATGCCACAAAACGCAGATAGTAGGATTCGAACCTACGCTCCAAGATGGAAACTGATTTCGAGTCAGTCGCCTTAACCACTCGGCCATATCTGCATTCACTATTTTAGCAAAATATTTCGAATCTATCAGTACCTTTTTAGAGTGGAAAATATTTAATGAAAGAATTATAGTGGCCCGTAAGAGGATCGAACTCATGACCTCCGCGTTATTAGCACGGCGCTCTAACCAACTGAGCTAACAGGCCAATAAATTCTTAATATATTAATAAAAGGTTCATTCATCATCAGTTAGGTATACTCTGTGTGTCTTTAGAGAGAATGATTTAAGGTATCTACCAAGCAAGGCTATATCAGCAGCCAATTTCAATCGTCACTGTGAAGGCAATGCAAGCCAGTGATATTCATTGAGTGTTCGAGATATATTTGTAGTTTTATTGATCTGACATGATTCCCCATGGTTTGTGGTTAACTACTACTCATCATGAACTAATAGTTTCGTCATATGCTATTAATCGTGGCGGGACTCGAACCCGCAATTTTCGGATAACTACTTTCATAGAAGTCCGACGCCTTATCCATTAGGCCACACGACCTACACTTAAAGAAAGTGCTTGGATTTTGCATCTCTCATTTAACCTGCTCTTCAGTAAGGTCAAACGGAAATATTGGTGAACCAATAAATATTATTACTAGATTGTCTGAAAAATCGGGGCAGTTGTGGCCGAGTGGTTAAGGCGATAGACTTGAAATCTATTCCTCTCTGAGGGCGTAGGTTCGAACCCTACCAACTGCGGTGAATTGCCATTTGTTTCACATGCTAGTATTTTCTAGTGGAACAACTCATTTTCAATCGTTTACTAGTATCTCAAATTTACGCATGATTACAAATATTAACTGTGCAGTCATGGGTATCCCAGGTCCCGGGATCTATCTCGGAACCGTGGAGCCATGACCTGTTACTTGGCGTTTCCAGAAACGTGTCTATTTTTCAGAACCAGTGCCGAAATGCATTATGGCGGTCTTTGAGTGTAGTTTACAAACACAAAATGTAGTCAGAGACAAATTATAGGATGAAAGAATGTGTACCCATTTTGTTTACGAAGAATAGAAAAACGTCCGTACTTCCGTCCGTAAAAGATCTATAAGCAATCGTAAAATTTAAAAATGAACTCGAACGGAAAACTATTGCAATACCAATTATTAAGCCCGGTTAGCTCAGACGGTAGAGCGCGGGACTTTTAATCCTGAGGTCAAGGGTTCAAGTCCCTTATCGGGCGGCTAGTCTTTTGATTTTAGTTAGTATTGTTGGTTTTCCACCATTTATTATCAAGTTAATATCGTTTGAAATCATTCACCATTATGGGCAGAATTCATAGATGTTCATAGACGACAACACGAGTTCTCATGGTGTTTCTTTACGTTAATTCCTACGATGTAGAGAAAGTGCGAACCAAAAGGAAGTACATTCGGATATAGGTCGTGGAACATACACAAATAATGAAATGAGATAGTGAGAAAGAGTATCCCTCATTGTGAGAGTAGAAAGCCTTGATATTTGATACAACTAATTGCAATAGTAAATGTATGTCCAGTTATAGAACTCGAAAGCTGTAAATAGAGTTTGTAGTTAAGATTATTCAAAAAACATGGTTTTCAAGATTGAGACGATGTCCACAGACGGTAATCGCTGTATGTTTATATAACATGGGACGTTTGGCTATCTTCTAGGAAAAAGCTTTGCAATATAACGTCATTCCTCGAATAGGAGATTCAACATAACTCAGCCTTTGTGGCCTAATGGATAAGGCACCGGCCTCCTAAGCCGGGGATTGCGAGTTCGAGTCTCGCCAGAGGTAGCGAGCAACCGAAACTATAATTATCGAAAATCGTCGTTAAATTGGCAATTACTTGTCTTTTGTTTTACTGTTTTCAAGCAAAAATTTTCATTGGTCCAAGTGTTGGGAAATCGCTGAAATGGCATGCTTAAACTTGGAAACCTTTGCCAGGCAGTGACAATTACTTGGCAGCGGAACTTATTCTGCTGTTTTACAGGTGAACTCTGACTCTCTCATCCTTCTCTGCCGTCTTCACTGGTTCCTGGAGCAACAACGCGCTGAATTCAAGACGCTGGTCATGATGGTAAGGTGCATTCTCGGCAACGTGTACTTGTTGTCTCTCATCTACTTTTAGAAACTATCTAAACCTGGCCTACGATCACAGACCTCGACTTCGATGGACCTGACTGTTCTTACCACTCGTACGGACCATTGTTGAGAGCATGCCTTATCCAGGGTCACCCCGTTGCTTAGTTTGTCTTGTCTTGTCCAGGGCCATCACATATGCTAAAGACCTAAAGACCTTTCGTTCTTCTCTCACTGTGTACTCCCCTTCCTATTTTAAACTTGGATGTTCTCCCAAAAAATGACTAGAAATAACTTCTGGCGTCACTTGATCAAATGTTGTGTAGTTACATTTACCAATAAAATGCCACAAAACGCAGATAGTAGGATTCGAACCTACGCTCCAAGATGGAAATTGATTTCGAGTCAGTCGCCTTAACCACTCGGCCATATCTGCATTCACTATTTTAGCAAAATATTTCAAATCTATCAGTACCTTTTTAGAGTGGAAAATATTTAATGAAAGAATTATAGTGGCCCGTAAGAGGATCGAACTCATGACCTCCGCGTTATTAGCACGGCGCTCTAACCAACTGAGCTAACAGGCCAATAAATTCTTAATATATTAATAAAAGGTTCATTCATCATCAGTTAGGTATACTCTGTGTGTCTTTAGAGAGAATGATTTAAGGTATCTACCAAGCAAGGCTATATCAGCAGCCAATTTCAATCGTCACTGTGAAGGCAATGCAAGCCAGTGATATTCATTGAGTGTTCGAGATATATTTGTAGTTTTATTGATCTGACATGATTCCCCATGGTTTGTGGTTAACTACTACTCATCATGAACTAATAGTTTCGTCATATGCTATTAATCGTGGCGGGACTCGAACCCGCAATTTTCGGATAACTACTTTCATAGAAGTCCGACGCCTTATCCATTAGGCCACACGACCTACACTTAAAGAAAGTGCTTGGATTTTGCATCTCTCATTTAACCTGCTCTTCAGTAAGGTCAAACGGAAATATTGGTGAACCAATAAATATTATTACTAGATTGTCTGAAAAATCGGGGCAGTTGTGGCCGAGTGGTTAAGGCGATAGACTTGAAATCTATTCCTCTCTGAGGGCGTAGGTTCGAACCCTACCATCTGCGGTGAATTGCCATTTGTTTCACATGCTAGTATTTTCTAGTGGAACAACTCATTTTCAATCGTTTACTAGTATCTCAAATTTACGCATGATTACAAATATTAACTGTGCAGTCATGGGTATCCTAGGTCCCGGGATCTATCTCGGAACCGTGGAGCCATGACCTGTTACTTGGCGTTTCCAGAAACGTGTCTATTTTTCAGAACCAGTGCCGAAATGCATTATGGCGGTCTTTGAGTGTAGTTTACAAACACAAAATGTAGTCAGAGACAAATTATAGGATGAAAGAATGTGTACCCATTTTGTTTACGAAGAATAGAAAAACGTCCGTACTTCCGTCCGTAAAAGATCTATAAGCAATCGTAAAATTCAAAAATGAACTCGAACGGAAAACTATTGCAATACCAATTATTAAGCCCGGTTAGCTCAGACGGTAGAGCGCGGGACTTTTAATCCTGAGGTCAAGGGTTCAAGTCTCTTATCGGGCGGCTAGTCTTCTGATTTTAGTTAGTATTGTTGGTTTTCCACCATTTATTATCAAGTTAATATCGTTTGAAATCATTCACCATTATGGGCAGAATTCATAGATGTTCATAGACGACAACACGAGTTCTCATGGTGTTTCTTTACGTTAATTCCTACGATGTAGAGAAAGTGCGAACCAAAAGGAAGTACATTCGGATATAGGTCGTGGAACATACACAAATAATGAAATGAGATAGTGAGAAAGAGTATCCCTCATTGTGAGAGTAGAAAGCCTTGATATTTGATACAACTAATTGCAATAGTAAATGTATGTCCAGTTATAGAACTCGAAAGCTGTAAATAGAGTTTGTAGTTAAGATTATTCAAAAAACATGGTTTTCAAGATTGAGACGATGTCCACAGACGGTAATCGCTGTATGTTTATATAACATGGGACGTTTGGCTATCTTCTAGGAAGAAGCTTTGCAATATAACGTCATTCCTCGAATAGGAGATTCAACATAACTCAGCCTTTGTGGCCTAATGGATAAGGCACCGGCCTCCTAAGCCGGGGATTGCGAGTTCGAGTCTCGCCAGAGGTAGCGAGCAACCGAAACTATAATTATCAAAAATCGTCGTTAAATTGGCAATTACTTGTCTTTTGTTTTACTGTTTTCAAGCAAAAATTTTCATTGGTCCAAGTGTTGGGAAATCGCTGAAATGGCATGCTTAAACTTGGAAACCTTTGCCAGGCAGTGACAATTACTTGGCAGCGGAACTTATTCTGCTGTTTTACAGGTGAACTCTGACTCTCTCATCCTTCTCTGCCGTCTTCACTGGTTCCTGGAGCAACAACGCGCTGAATTCAAGACGCTGGTCATGATGGTAAGGTGCATTCTCGGCAACGTGTACTTGTTGTCTCTCATCTACTTTTAGAAACTATCTAAACCTGGCCTACGATCACAGACCTCGACTTCGATGGACCTGACTGTTCTTACCACTCGTACGGACCATTGTTGAGAGCATGCCTTATCCAGGGTCACCCCGTTGCTTAGTTTGTCTTGTCTTGTCCAGGGCCATCACATATGCTAAAGACCTAAAGACCTTTCGTTCTTCTCTCACTGTGTACTCCCCTACTGATTTTAAACTTGGATGTTCTCCCAAAAAATGACTAGAAATAACTTCTGGCGTCACTTGATCAAATGTTGTGTAGTTACATTTACCAATAAAATGCCACAAAACGCAGATAGTAGGATTCGAACCTACGCTCCAAGATGGAAACTGATTTCGAGTCAGTCGCCTTAACCACTCGGCCATATCTGCATTCACTATTTTAGCAAAATATTTCGAATCTATCAGTACCTTTTTAGAGTGGAAAATATTTAATGAAAGAATTATAGTGGCCCGTAAGAGGATCGAACTCATGACCTCCGCGTTATTAGCACGGCGCTCTAACCAACTGAGCTAACAGGCCAATAAATTCTTAATATATTAATAAAAGGTTCATTCATCATCAGTTAGGTATACTCTGTGTGTCTTTAGAGAGAATGATTTAAGGTATCTACCAAGCAAGGCTATATCAGCAGCCAATTTCAATCGTCACTGTGAAGGCAATGCAAGCCAGTGATATTCATTGAGTGTTCGAGATATATTTGTAGTTTTATTGATCTGACATGATTCCCCATGGTTTGTGGTTAACTACTACTCATCATGAACTAATTGTTTCGTCATATGCTATTAATCGTGGCGGGACTCGAACCCGCAATTTGCCGCAAATGCCACAAAACGCAGATAGTAGGATTCGAACCTACGCTCCAAGATGGAAACTGATTTCGAGTCAGTCGCCTTAACCACTCGGCCATATCTGCATTCACTATTTTAGCAAAATATTTCAAATCTATCAGTACCTTTTTAGAGTGGAAAATATTTAATGAAAGAATTATAGTGGCCCGTAAGAGGATCGAACTCATGACCTCCGCGTTATTAGCACGGCGATCTAACCAACTGAGCTAACAGGCCAATAAATTCTTAATATATTAATAAAAGGTTCATTCATCATCAGTTAGGTATACTCTGTGTGTCTTTAGAGAGAATGATTTAAGGTATCTACCAAGCAAGGCTATAGCAGCAGCCAATTTCAATCGTCACTGTGAAGGCAATGCAAGCCAGTGATATTCATTGAGTGTTCGAGATATATTTGTAGTTTTATTGATCTGACATGATTCCCCATGGTTTGTGGTTAACTACTACTCATCATGAACTAATAGTTTCGTCATATGCTATTAATCGTGGCGGGACTCGAACCCGCAATTTTCGGATAACTACTTTCATAGAAGTCCGACGCCTTATCCATTAGGCCACACGACCTACACTTAAAGAAAGTGCTTGGATTTTGCATCTCTCATTTAACCTGCTCTTCAGTAAGGTCAAACGGAAATATTGGTGAACCAATAAATATTATTACTAGATTGTCTGAAAAATCGGGGCAGTTGTGGCCGAGTGGTTAAGGCGATAGACTTGAAATCTATTCCTCTCTGAGGGCGTAGGTTCGAACCCTACCAACTGCGGTGAATTGCCATTTGTTTCCAGTGAGTCGTATCGCTTAGAAAAAAAACCAAAACTTTGTTTTTTTTTGGTTTTTTTCTAAAATTGAATCAATTTTGTTGCCAGACTTCGTTTTAAAAATTCAATGGTTGAACAATAGTTCCTTCTTTTGAAAAATAAAAATAAAAAAAAACCACGCCCCACGAAAAGCTTTGACCATCGGTAAAATAAAACAGCGAGTTGTTTGCTGTATTGTTCATTGTCCCGAAAACCACCCACTAAATTTCTGCTACGCTCTGGCTTTTAAAATAGGTTAGACATTCTGTTAGCTCTGTGTTTTCAGTTCACATTCTCTGTATTCTTGCGGTTAAGAGAAGTTAGTAAAAACGTTTGAGTCTTGTAATGTCATCTCCTAAAGAAAATCCCGTGTTTAAGTTTTTTGAAAAACGTGCAGAAAAGGATATTGTGTGTTTAGTTCCTGGTTGTAAAAAGCCCGGGCGTACTTCTTATCATGCCGGAAATTTACGAGCTCATTTGAAGGCAAAACACAGAGAGCAGTTTCAATTAATAGAACACTTAAGTAATACCAAAGCTGATTCCGAGAGTTCTGAAGAGAATCGTGATGTCACTTTCAACAATTCGCTAGCATCTGCCAGCAATAGTCTTGAAGCCAATGGTTCGTCTAACTCGTCATTGCAGCCTCCTACGAAGAAGCGTCGGTTGTCAATAGAAATTACTGAAAGGCAAGTTGTAGACGCGTGTGTAGAGATGGTAACTGTTAATGGGAGACCCTTTAAAGCGCTTAGTGATTCGGGCTTTCGAAAAATTCTAGATCCTATCCTTAAGGGTTTTGGGGGAACTTTTACTATTAGCGCAGAAAATATTCGCGACAAGGTGGAAGGAAAAGCTAAGGAAATACGCGACAAGATTAAAAAGGATGTGAAAAATCGATTTGTTTCTGTTAAAATGGATTGTGCGACTCGCTTGGACCGAGCTCTTTTAGGCATAAATCTCCAGTTTAACAAGAAAGGAAAAATTCAGCTCTACACTCTAGCAATCATAGAGATGAAACAAAGTCACACTGCTGTAAACTTTAAACAAAATTTGCTGGACGTTTTCGGTGTTTTTGGGATAAAGTTGTGGCAAGTGTATAGTCTAACAACCGATAACGGTGCCAATATGTTAAAAGCCAGTCGTATTTTGGCTCAAACTGATTCAGCAGAGAGTGACGAAGAAGAAGACAGTGATTATAATGACCGCTTGCTTGAAGAAGAATTAATTCGTCGAATGGAAGAGGGACAAAATGTGAGCGATGAAGGAGGAGAGGAGAGTGCGGAATTGCAAAATATGTTGCAAGGTGTGCGCTGTGCTGCCCACACTCTTCAGCTCGCTATTCTTGACGCATTGGCTGAGCCTGGTATAGCAGTTATTGCCAAGGCAAGAGCTGTTTGCAAGACCTTAAGGAGTCAAACGTTTATGGCAGCAATAAGGCTGGCAGGTCAAAAGAAGCCAATAATCGACTGCCTCACTCGTTGGTGTTCAACATGTTTGATGTTAGAAAGGCTTATTGAGTTGAAGGAATTTATTGCTGAACTGACAAATGAGGGTAAAAACCAAAACCTTAAACTCACAGAACAGGATTGGTCAAGAATTGAAGATATTATAAAAATATTAAAACCGGCTCGTATCTTGACTACCGTTTTGCAATCAGAGCAACTCACAATCGGGGATTTTTATGGTTCGTGGCTCAAGTGTCAACTAGAAATTTCTAAATTCAACTCGAGTTTTGCTAAAAATTTACTAAAGCACATGAAAAAGAGGTTGGCAGTCCTTTTAACCAGCGAAGTTGTGTTGGCAGCTCTTTATCTTGATCCGAGGTAAACAATTTTTTTTAATTTTTTTTATCGCTCATCAGCCACCATATTTTGTTTAGATATAATGTCATGCTCGAAGCTGATCAGTTAAAAGCAGCCCGGGAACATTTACTAAAGCTGTGGCGTTTAATTGAATCTAACCGAAGCGAACCTTCAACTAATACGTCCGCCAGGTTACCTCAACCGAACCTTCAGCCGATTGAAACCGGGGCAGCTTTAGAGAATGACGAGCTTCAAGAGATGCTTTTGGAGAAAGAAGCAGAACGACGTGAGAGAAGCACTGCTAATGAAAATGAATCCGTTATTGAAAAAATGATTCACGATTTCGTGAAAGACAAACTTGTTGACCGCTCAACTGATGTTCTAAAATACTGGGAGGACAATCGCTTGTTGAAACATCAGCTTTATGTGTTGGCTAAGGTTAAATTTTTAAATAATAAGATATTTGTTTCTATTTTCATCCAAAACTAACGCGTAAATAAGTTTAGGTTGCCCTTGCAGTGCCTTGCACACAAGTGAGTGTTGAACGGCTGTTTTCCGGTCTGAAATTCATTTTGTCGGTTTACCGCTCGAACTTAACTGAATCGATCCTTGAAGATATTTTAGTCGTAAGAGCAAATGCATTATTCACGGCCTAATATATTTAAAGTCTACTTGTTTTTTGTTTGTTGCTGTGTTTAAAAATCTAAACAGTACTAAAATAAAAAAACAATCAATCACCTGCGGCTAATATTTAACGCCCCCAATTAAAAAACCAACAAGGTCAAAAACTATGAAAAATCCAGATTTTTTTTTCAAGCGGCTGTTGCCCCCCATTCTTATTGTTGTTGTTTTCAGAAAATGATTTAAAAAAAGTACGGTGAAAACTAAGCGATACGACTCACTGTTTGTTTCACATGCTAGTATTTTCTAGTGGAACAACTCATTTTCAATCGTTTACTAGTATCTCAAATTTACGCATGATTACAAATATTAACTGTGCAGTCATGGGTATCCTAGGTCCCGGGATCTATCTCGGAACCGTGGAGCCATGACCTGTTACTTGGCGTTTCCAGAAACGTGTCTATTTTTCAGAACCAGTGCCGAAATGCATTATGGCGGTCTTTGAGTGTAGTTTACAAACACAAAATGTAGTCAGAGACAAATTATAGGATGAAAGAATGTGTACCCATTTTGTTTACGAAGAATAGAAAAACGTCCGTACTTCCGTCCGTAAAAGATCTATAAGCAATCGTAAAATTCAAAAATGAACTCGAACGGAAAACTATTGCAATACAAATTATTAAGCCCGGTTAGCTCAGACGGTAGAGCGCGGGACTTTTAATCCTGAGGTCAAGGGTTCAAGTCCCTTATCGGGCGGCTAGTCTTCTGATTTTAGTTAGTATTGTTGGTTTTCCACCATTTATTATCAAGTTAATATCGTTTGAAATCATTCACCATTATGGGCAGAATTCATAGATGTTCATAGACGACAACACGAGTTCTCATGGTGTTTCTTTACGTTAATTCCTACGATGTAGAGAAAGTGCGAACCAAAAGGAAGTACATTCGGATATAGGTCGTGGAACATACACAAATAATGAAATGAGATAGTGAGAAAGAGTATCCCTCATTGTGAGAGTAGAAAGCCTTGATATTTGATACAACTAATTGCAATAGTAAATGTATGTCCAGTTATAGAACTCGAAAGCTGTAAATAGAGTTTGTAGTTAAGATTATTCAAAAAACATGGTTTTCAAGATTGAGACGATGTCCACAGACGGTAATCGCTGTATGTTTATATAACATGGGACGTTTGGCTATCTTCTAGGAAAAAGCTTTGCAATATAACGTCATTCCTCGAATAGGAGATTCAACATAACTCAGCCTTTGTGGCCTAATGGATAAGGCACCGGCCTCCTAAGCCGGGGATTGCGAGTTCGAGTCTCGCCAGAGGTAGCGAGCAACCGAAACTATAATTATCGAAAATCGTCGTTAAATTGGCAATTACTTGTCTTTTGTTTTACTGTTTTCAAGCAAAAATTTTCATTGGTCCAAGTGTTGGGAAATCGCTGAAATGGCATGCTTAAACTTGGAAACCTTTGCCAGTGACAATTACTTGGCAGCGGAACTTATTCTGCTGTTTTACAGGTGAACTCTGACTCTCTCATCCTTCTCTGCCGTCTTCACTGGTTCCTGGAGCAACAACGCGCTGAATTCAAGACGCTGGTCATGATGGTAAGGTGCATTCTCGGCAACGTGTACTTGTTGTCTCTCATCTACTTTTAGAAACTATCTAAACCTGGCCTACGATCACAGACCTCGACTTCGATGGACCTGACTGTTCTTACCACTCGTACGGACCATTGTTGAGAGCATGCCTTATCCAGGGTCACCCCGTTGCTTAGTTTGTCTTGTCTTGTCCAGGGCCATCACATATGCTAAAGACCTAAAGACCTTTCGTTCTTCTCTCACTGTGTACTCCCCTACTGATTTTAAACTTGGATGTTCTCCCAAAAAATGACTAGAAATAACTTCTGGCGTCACTTGATCAAATGTTGTGTAGTTACATTTACCAATAAAATGCCACAAAACGCAGATAGTAGGATTCGAACCTACGCTCCAAGATGGAAACTGATTTCGAGTCAGTCGCCTTAACCACTCGGCCATATCTGCATTCACTATTTTAGCAAAATATTTCGAATCTATCAGTACCTTTTTAGAGTGGAAAATATTTAATGAAAGAATTATAGTGGCCCGTAAGAGGATCGAACTCATGACCTCCGCGTTATTAGCACGGCGCTCTAACCAACTGAGCTAACAGGCCAATAAATTCTTAATATATTAATAAAATGTTCATTCATCATCAGTTAGGTATACTCTGTGTGTCTTTAGAGAGAATGATTTAAGGTATCTACCAAGCAAGGCTATATCAGCAGCCAATTTCAATCGTCACTGTGAAGGCAATGCAAGCCAGTGATATTCATTGAGTGTTCGAGATATATTTGTAGTTTTATTGATCTGACATGATTCCCCATGGTTTGTGGTTAACTACTACTCATCATGAACTAATAGTTTCGTCATATGCTATTAATCGTGGCGGGACTCGAACCCGCAATTTTCGGATAACTACTTTCATAGAAGTCCGACGCCTTATCCATTAGGCCACACGACCTACACTTAAAGAAAGTGCTTGGATTTTGCATCTCTCATTTAACCTGCTCTTCAGTAAGGTCAAACGGAAATATTGGTGAACCAATAAATATTATTACTAGATTGTCTGAAAAATCGGGGCAGTTGTGGCCGAGTGGTTAAGGCGATAGACTTGAAATCTATTCCTCTCTGAGGGCGTAGGTTCGAACCCTACCAACTGCGGTGAATTGCCATTTGTTTCACATGCTAGTATTTTCTAGTGGAACAACTCATTTTCAATCGTTTACTAGTATCTCAAATTTACGCATGATTACAAATATTAACTGTGCAGTCATGGGTATCCCAGGTCCCGGGATCTATCTCGGAACCGTGGAGCCATGACCTGTTACTTGGCGTTTCCAGAAACGTGTCTATTTTTCAGAACCAGTGCCGAAATGCATTATGGCGGTCTTTGAGTGTAGTTTACAAACACAAAATGTAGTCAGAGACAAATTATAGGATGAAAGAATGTGTACCCATTTTGTTTACGAAGAATAGAAAAACGTCCGTACTTCCGTCCGTAAAAGATCTATAAGCAATCGTAAAATTTAAAAATGAACTCGAACGGAAAACTATTGCAATACCAATTTTTAAGCCCGGTTAGCTCAGACGGTAGAGCGCGGGACTTTTAATCCTGAGGTCAAGGGTTCAAGTCCCTTATCGGGCGGCTAGTCTTTTGATTTTAGTTAGTATTGTTGGTTTTCCACCATTTATTATCAAGTTAATATCGTTTGAAATCATTCACCATTATGGGCAGAATTCATAGATGTTCATAGACGACAACACGAGTTCTCATGGTGTTTCTTTACGTTAATTCCTACGATGTAGAGAAAGTGCGAACCAAAAGGAAGTACATTCGGATATAGGTCGTGGAACATACACAAATAATGAAATGAGATAGTGAGAAAGAGTATCCCTCATTGTGAGAGTAGAAAGCCTTGATATTTGATACAACTAATTGCAATAGTAAATGTATGTCCAGTTATAGAACTCGAAAGCTGTAAATAGAGTTTGTAGTTAAGATTATTCAAAAAACATGGTTTTCAAGATTGAGACGATGTCCACAGACGGTAATCGCTGTATGTTTATATAACATGGGACGTTTGGCTATCTTCTAGGAAAAAGCTTTGCAATATAACGTCATTCCTCGAATAGGAGATTCACCATAACTCAGCCTTTGTGGCCTAATGGATAAGGCACCGGCCTCCTAAGCCGGGGATTGCGAGTTCGAGTCTCGCCAGAGGTAGCGAGCAACCGAAACTATAATTATCGAAAATCGTCGTTAAATTGGCAATTACTTGTCTTTTGTTTTACTGTTTTCAAGCAAAAATTTTCATTGGTCCAAGTGTTGGGAAATCGCTGAAATGGCATGCTTAAACTTGGAAACCTTTGCCAGTGACAATTACTTGGCAGCGGAACTTATTCTGCTGTTTTACAGGTGAACTCTGACTCTCTCATCCTTCTCTGCCGTCTTCACTGGTTCCTGGAGCAACAACGCGCTGAATTCAAGACGCTGGTCATGATGGTAAGGTGCATTCTCGGCAACGTGTACTTGTTGTCTCTCATCTACTTTTAGAAACTATCTAAACCTGGCCTACGATCACAGACCTCGACTTCGATGGACCTGACTGTTCTTACCACTCGTACGGACCATTGTTGAGAGCATGCCTTATCCAGGGTCACCCCGTTGCTTAGTTTGTCTTGTCTTGTCCAGGGCCATCACATATGCTAAAGACCTAAAGACCTTTCGTTCTTCTCTCACTGTGTACTCCCCTACTGATTTTAAACTTGAATGTTCTCCCAAAAAATGACTGGAAATAACTTCTGGCGTCACTTGATCAAATGTTGTGTAGTTACATTTACCAATAAAATGCCACAAAACGCAGATAGTAGGATTCGAACCTACGCTCCAAGATGGAAACTGATTTCGAGTCAGTCGCCTTAACCACTCGGCCATATCTGCATTCACTATTTTAGCAAAATATTTCGAATCTATCAGTACCTTTTTAGAGTGGAAAATATTTAATGAAAGAATTATAGTGGCCCGTAAGAGGATCGAACTCATGACCTCCGCGTTATTAGCACGGCGCTCTAACCAACTGAGCTAACAGGCCAATAAATTCTTAATATATTAATAAAAGGTTCATTCATCATCAGTTAGGTATACTCTGTGTGTCTTTAGAGAGAATGATTTAAGGTATCTACCAAGCAAGGCTATATCAGCAGCCAATTTCAATCGTCACTGTGAAGGCAATGCAAGCCAGTGATATTCATTGAGTGTTCGAGATATATTTGTAGTTTTATTGATCTGACATGATTCCCCATGGTTTGTGGTTAACTACTACTCATCATGAACTAATAGTTTCGTCATATGCTATTAATCGTGGCGGGACTCGAACCCGCAATTTTCGGATAACTACTTTCATAGAAGTCCGACGCCTTATCCATTAGGCCACACGACCTACACTTAAAGAAAGTGCTAGGATTTTGCATCTCTCATTTAACCTGCTCTTCAGTAAGGTCAAACGGAAATATTGGTGAACCAATAAATATTATTACTAGATTGTCTGAAAAATCGGGGCAGTTGTGGCCGAGTGGTTAAGGCGATAGACTTGAAATCTGTTCATCTCTGAGGGCGTAGGTTCGAACCCTACCAACTGCGGTGAATTGCCATTTGTTTCACATGCTAGTATTTTCTAGTGGAACAACTCATTTTCAATCGTTTACTAGTATCTCAAATTTACGCATGATTACAAATATTAACTGTGCAGTCATGGGTATCCTAGGTCCCGGGATCTATCTCGGAACCGTGGAGCCATGACCTGTTACTTGGCGTTTCCAGAAACGTGTCTATTTTTCAGAACCAGTGCCGAAATGCATTATGGCGGTCTTTGAGTGTAGTTTACAAACACAAAATGTAGTCAGAGACAAATTATAGGATGAAAGAATGTGTACCCATTTTGTTTACGAAGAATAGAAAAACGTCCGTATTTCCGTCCGTAAAAGATCTATAAGCAATCGTAAAATTTAAAAATGAACTTGAACGGAAAACTATTGCAATACAAAATATCAAGCCCGGTTAGCTCAGACGGTAGAGCGTGGGACTTTTAATCCTGAGGTCAAGGGTTCAAGTCCCTTATCGGGCGGCTAATCTTTTGATTTTAGTTAGTATTGTTGGTTTTCCACCATTTATTATCAAGTTAATATCGTTTGAAATCATTCACCATTATGGGCAGAATTCATAGATGTTCATAGACGACAACACGAGTTCTCATGGTGTTTCTTTACGTTAATTCCTACGATGTAGAGAAAGTGCGAACCAAAAGGAAGTACATTCGGATATAGGTCGTGGAACATACACAAATAATGAAATGAGATAGTGAGAAAGAGTATCCCTCATTGTGAGAGTAGAAAGCCTTGATATTTGATACAACTAATTGCAATAGTAAATGTATGTCCAGTTATAGAACTCGAAAGCTGTAAATAGAGTTTGTAGTTAAGATTATTCAAAAAACATGGTTTTCAAGATTGAGACGATGTCCACAGACGGTAATCGCTGTATGTTTATATAACATGGGACGTTTGGCTATCTTCTAGGAAAAAGCTTTGCAATATAACGTCATTCCTCGAATAGGAGATTCAACATAACTCAGCCTTTGTGGCCTAATGGATAAGGCACCGGCCTCCTAAGCCGGGGATTGCGAGTTCGAGTCTCGCCAGAGGTAGCGAGCAACCGAAACTATAATTATCGAAAATCGTCGTTAAATTGGCAATTACTTGTCTTTTGTTTTACTGTTTTCAAGCAAAAATTTTCATTGGTCCAAGTGTTGAGAAATCGATGAAATGGCATGCTTAAACTTGGAAACCTTTGCCAGTGACAATTACTTGGCAGCGGAACTTATTCTGCTGTTTTACAGGTGAACTCTGACTCTCTCATCCTTCTCTGCCGTCTTCACTGGTTCCTGGAGCAACAACGCGCTGAATTCAAGACGCTGGTCATGATGGTAAGGTGCATTCTCGGCAACGTGTACTTGTTGTCTCTCATCTACTTTTAGAAACTATCTAAACCTGGCCTACGATCACAGACCTCGACTTCGATGGACCTGACTGTTCTTACCACTCGTACGGACCATTGTTGAGAGCATGCCTTATCCAGGGTCACCCCGTTGCTTAGTTTGTCTTGTCTTGTCCAGGGCCATCACATATGCTAAAGACCTAAAGACCTTTCGTTCTTCTCTCACTGTGTACTCCCCTACTGATTTTAAACTTGGATGTTCTCCCAAAAAATGACTAGAAATAACTTCTGGCGTCACTTGATCAAATGTTGTGTAGTTACATTTACCAATAAAATGCCACAAAACGCAGATAGTAGGATTCGAACCTACGCTCCAAGATGGAAACTGATTTCGAGTCAGTCGCCTTAACCACTTGGCCATATCTGCATTCACTATTTTAGCAAAATATTTCGAATCTATCAGTACCTTTTTAGAGTGGAAAATATTTAATGAAAGAATTATAGTGGCCCGTAAGAGGATCGAACTCATGACCTCCGCGTTATTAGCACGGCGCTCTAACCAACTGAGCTAACAGGCCAATAAATTCTTAATATATTAATAAAAGGTTCATTCATCATCAGTTAGGTATACTCTGTGTGTCTTTAGAGAGAATGATTTAAGGTATCTACCAAGCAAGGCTATATCAGCAGCCAATTTCAATCGTCACTGTGAAGGCAATGCAAGCCAGTGATATTCATTGAGTGTTCGAGATATATTTGTAGTTTTATTGATCTGACATGATTCCCCATGGTTTGTGGTTAACTACTACTCATCATGAACTAATAGTTTCGTCATATGCTATTAATCGTGGCGGGACTCGAACCCGCAATTTTCGGATAACTACTTTCATAGAAGTCCGACGCCTTATCCATTAGGCCACACGACCTACACCTAAAGAAAGTGCTTGGATTTTGCATCTCTCATTTAACCTGCTCTTCAGTAAGGTCAAACGGAAATATTGGTGAACCAATAAATATTATTACTAGATTGTCTGAAAAATCGGGGCAGTTGTGGCCGAGTGGTTAAGGCGATAGACTTGAAATCTATTCATCTCTGAGGGCGTAGGTTCGAACCCTACCAACTGCGGTGAATTGCCATTTGTTTCACATGCTAGTATTTTCTAGTGGAACAACTCATTTTCAATCGTTTACTAGTATCTCAAATTTACGCATGATTACAAATATTAACTGTGCAGTCATGGGTATCCCAGGTCCCGGGATCTATCTCGGAACCGTGGAGCCATGACCTGTTACTTGGCGTTTCCAGAAACGTGTCTATTTTTCAGAACCAGTGCCGAAATGCATTATGGCGGTCTTTGAGTGTAGTTTACAAACACAAAATGTAGTCAGAGACAAATTATAGGATGAAAGAATGTGTACCCATTTTGTTTACGAAGAATAGAAAAACGTCCGTACTTCCGTCCGTAAAAGATCTATAAGCAATCGTAAAATTTAAAAATGAACTCGAACGGAAAACTATTGCCATACCAATTATTAAGCCCGGTTAGCTCAGACGGTAGAGCGCGGGACTTTTAATCCTGAGGTCAAGGGTTCAAGTCCCTTATCGGGCGGCTAGTCTTTTGATTTTAGTTAGTATTGTTGGTTTTCCACCATTTATTATCAAGTTAATATCGTTTGAAATCATTCACCATTATGGGCAGAATTCATAGATGTTCATAGACGACAACACGAGTTCTCATGGTGTTTCTTTACGTTAATTCCTACGATGTAGAGAAAGTGCGAACCAAAAGGAAGTACATTCGGATATAGGTCGTGGAACATACACAAATAATGAAATGAGATAGTGAGAAAGAGTATCCCTCATTGTGAGAGTAGAAAGCCTTGATATTTGATACAACTAATTGCAATAGTAAATGTATGTCCAGTTATAGAACTCGAAAGCTGTAAATAGAGTTTGTAGTTAAGATTATTCAAAAAACATGGTTTTCAAGATTGAGACGATGTCCACAGACGGTAATCGCTGTATGTTTATATAACATGGGACGTTTGGCTATCTTCTAGGAAAAAGCTTTGCAATATAACGTCATTCCTCGAATAGGAGATTCAACATAACTCAGCCTTTGTGGCCTAATGGATAAGGCACCGGCCTCCTAAGCCGGGGATTGCGAGTTCGAGTCTCGCCAGAGGTAGCGAGCAACCGAAACTATAATTATCGAAAATCGTCGTTAAATTGGCAATTACTTGTCTTTTGTTTTACTGTTTTCAAGCAAAAATTTTCATTGGTCCAAGTGTTGAGAAATCGATGAAATGGCATGCTTAAACTTGGAAACCTTTGCCAGTGACAATTACTTGGCAGCGGAACTTATTCTGCTGTTTTACAGGTGAACTCTGACTCTCTCATCCTTCTCTGCCGTCTTCACTGGTTCCTGGAGCAACAACGCGCTGAATTCAAGACGCTGGTCATGATGGTAAGGTGCATTCTCGGCAACGTGTACTTGTTGTCTCTCATCTACTTTTAGAAACTATCTAAACCTGGCCTACGATCACAGACCTCGACTTCGATGGACCTGACTGTTCTTACCACTCGTACGGACCATTGTTGAGAGCATGCCTTATCCAGGGTCACCCCGTTGCTTAGTTTGTCTTGTCTTGTCCAGGGCCATCACATATGCTAAAGACCTAAAGACCTTTCGTTCTTCTCTCACTGTGTACTCCCCTACTGATTTTAAACTTGGATGTTCTCCCAAAAAATGACTAGAAATAACTTCTGGCGTCACTTGATCAAATGTTGTGTAGTTACATTTACCAATAAAATGCCACAAAACGCAGATAGTAGGATTCGAACCTACGCTCCAAGATGGAAACTGATTTCGAGTCAGTCGCCTTAACCACTCGGCCATATCTGCATTCACTATTTTAGCAAAATATTTCGAATCTATCAGTACCTTTTTAGAGTGGAAAATATTTAATGAAAGAATTATAGTGGCCCGTAAGAGGATCGAACTCATGACCTCCGCGTTATTAGCACGGCGCTCTAACCAACTGAGCTAACAGGCCAATAAATTCTTAATATATTAATAAAAGGTTCATTCATCATCAGTTAGGTATACTCTGTGTGTCTTTAGAGAGAATGATTTAAGGTATCTACCAAGCAAGGCTATATCAGCAGCCAATTTCAATCGTCACTGTGAAGGCAATGCAAGCCAGTGATATTCATTGAGTGTTCGAGATATATTTGTAGTTTTATTGATCTGACATGATTCCCCATGGTTTGTGGTTAACTACTACTCATCATGAACTAATAGTTTCGTCATATGCTATTAATCGTGGCGGGACTCGAACCCGCAATTTTCGGATAACTACTTTCATAGAAGTCCGACGCCTTATCCATTAGGCCACACGACCTACACCTAAAGAAAGTGCTTGGATTTTGCATCTCTCATTTAACCTGCTCTTCAGTAAGGTCAAACGGAAATATTGGTGAACCAATAAATATTATTACTAGATTGTCTGAAAAATCGGGGCAGTTGTGGCCGAGTGGTTAAGGCGATAGACTTGAAATCTATTCATCTCTGAGGGCGTAGGTTCGAACCCTACCAACTGCGGTGAATTGCCATTTGTTTCACATGCTAGTATTTTCTAGTGGAACAACTCATTTTCAATCGTTTACTAGTATCTCAAATTTACGCATGATTACAAATATTAACTGTGCAGTCATGGGTATCCCAGGTCCCGGGATCTATCTCGGAACCGTGGAGCCATGACCTGTTACTTGGCGTTTCCAGAAACGTGTCTATTTTTCAGAACCAGTGCCGAAATGCATTATGGCGGTCTTTGAGTGTAGTTTACAAACACAAAATGTAGTCAGAGACAAATTATAGGATGAAAGAATGTGTACCCATTTTGTTTACGAAGAATAGAAAAACGTCCGTACTTCCGTCCGTAAAAGATCTATAAGCAATCGTAAAATTTAAAAATGAACTCGAACGGAAAACTATTGCAATACCAATTATTAAGCCCGGTTAGCTCAGACGGTAGAGCGTGGGACTTTTAATCCTGAGGTCAAGGGTTCAAGTCCCTTATCGGGCGGCTAGTCTTTTGATTTTAGTTAGTATTGTTGGTTTTCCACCATTTATTATCAAGTTAATATCGTTTGAAATCATTCACCATTATGGGCAGAATTCATAGATGTTCATAGACGACAACACGAGTTCTCATGGTGTTTCTTTACGTTAATTCCTACGATGTAGAGAAAGTGCGAACCAAAAGGAAGTACATTCGGATATAGGTCGTGGAACATACACAAATAATGAAATGAGATAGTGAGAAAGAGTATCCCTCATTGTGAGAGTAGAAAGCCTTGATATTTGATACAACTAATTGCAATAGTAAATGTATGTCCAGTTATAGAACTCGAAAGCTGTAAATAGAGTTTGTAGTTAAGATTATTCAAAAAACATGGTTTTCAAGATTGAGACGATGTCCACAGACGGTAATCGCTGTATGTTTATATAACATGGGACGTTTGGCTATCTTCTAGGAAAAAGCTTTGCAATATAACGTCATTCCTCGAATAGGAGATTCAACATAACTCAGCCTTTGTGGCCTAATGGATAAGGCACCGGCCTCCTAAGCCGGGGATTGCGAGTTCGAGTCTCGCCAGAGGTAGCGAGCAACCGAAACTATAATTATCGAAAATCGTCGTTAAATTGGCAATTACTTGTCTTTTGTTTTACTGTTTTCAAGCAAAAATTTTCATTGGTCCAAGTGTTGGGAAATCGCTGAAATGGCATGCTTAAACTTGGAAACCTTTGCCAGTGACAATTACTTGGCAGCGGAACTTATTCTGCTGTTTTACAGGTGAACTCTGACTCTCTCATCCTTCTCTGCCGTCTTCACTGGTTCCTGGAGCAACAACGCGCTGAATTCAAGACGCTGGTCATGATGGTAAGGTGCATTCTCGGCAACGTGTACTTGTTGTCTCTCATCTACTTTTAGAAACTATCTAAACCTGGCCTACGATCACAGACCTCGACTTCGATGGACCTGACTGTTCTTACCACTCGTACGGACCATTGTTGAGAGCATGCCTTATCCAGGGTCACCCCGTTGCTTAGTTTGTCTTGTCTTGTCCAGGGCCATCACATATGCTAAAGACCTAAAGACCTTTCGTTCTTCTCTCACTGTGTACTCCCCTACTGATTTTAAACTTGAATGTTCTCCCAAAAAATGACTAGAAATAACTTCTGGCGTCACTTGATCAAATGTTGTGTAGTTACATTTACCAATAAAATGCCACAAAACGCAGATAGTAGGATTCGAACCTACGCTCCAAGATGAAAACTGATTTCGAGTCAGTCGCCTTAACCACTCGGCCATATCTGCATTCACTATTTAAGCAATATATTTCGGATCTATCAGTACCTTTTTAGAGTGGAAAATATTTAATGAAAGAATTATAGTGGCCCATAAGAGGATCGAACTCATGACCTCCGCGTTATTAGCACGGCGCTCTAACCAACTGAGCTAACAGGCCAATAAATTCTTAATATATTAATAAAAGGTTCATTCATCATCAGTTAGGTATACTCTGTGTGTCTTTAGAGAGAATGATTTAAGGTATCTACCAAGCAAGGCTATATCAGCAGCCAATTTCAATCGTCACTGTGAAGGCAATGCAAGCCAGTGATATTCATTGAGTGTTCGAGATATATTTGTAGTTTTATTGATCTGACATGATTCCCCATGGTTTGTGGTTAACTACTACTCATCATGAACTAATAGTTTCGTCATATGCTATTAATCGTGGCAGGACTCGAACCCGCAATTTTCGGATAACTACTTTCATAGAAGTCCGACGCCTTATCCATTAGGCCACACGACCTACACCTAAAGAAAGTGCTAGGATTTTGCATCTCTCATTTAACCTGCTCTTCAGTAAGGTCAAACGGAAATATTGGTGAACCAATAAATATTATTACTAGATTGTCTGAAAAATCGGGGCAGTTGTGGCCGAGTGGTTAAGGCGATAGACTTGAAATCTGTTCATCTCTGAGGGCGTAGGTTCGAACCCTACCAACTGCGGTGAATTGCCATTTGTTTCACATGCTAGTATTTTCTAGTGGAACAACTCATTTTCAATCGTTTACTAGTATCTCAAATTTACGCATGATTACAAATATTAACTGTGCAGTCATGGGTATCCTAGGTCCCGGGATCTATCTCGGAACCGTGGAGCCATGACCTGTTACTTGGTGTTTCCAGAAACGTGTCTATTTTTCAGAACCAGTGCCGAAATGCATTATGGCGGTCTTTGAGTGTAGTTTACAAACACAAAATGTAGTCAGAGACAAATTATAGGATGAAAGAATGTGTACCCATTTTGTTTACGAAGAATAGAAAAACGTCCGTACTTCCGTCCGTAAAAGATCTATAAGCAATCGTAAAATTTAAAAATGAACTTGAACGGAAAACTATTGCAATACAAAATATTAAGCCCGGTTAGCTCAGACGGTAGAGCGCGGGACTTTTAATCCTGAGGTCAAGGGTTCAAGTCCCTTATCGGGCGGCTAATCTTTTGATTTTAGTTAGTATTGTTGGTTTTCCACCATTTATTATCAAGTTAATATCGTTTGAAATCATTCACCATTATGGGCAGAATTCATAGATGTTCATAGACGACAACACGAGTTCTCATGGTGTTTCTTTACGTTAATTCCTACGATGTAGAGAAAGTGCGAACCAAAAGGAAGTACATTCGGATATAGGTCGTGGAACATACACAAATAATGAAATGAGATAGTGAGAAAGAGTATCCCTCATTGTGAGAGTAGAAAGCCTTGATATTTGATACAACTAATTGCAATAGTAAATGTATGTCCAGTTATAGAACTCGAAAGCTGTAAATAGAGTTTGTAGTTAAGATTATTCAAAAAACATGGTTTTCAAGATTGAGACGATGTCCACAGACGGTAATCGCTGTATGTTTATACAACATGGGACGTTTGGCTATCTTCTAGGAAAAAGCTTTGCAATATAACGTCATTCCTCGAATAGGAGATTCAACATAACTCAGCCTTTGTGGCCTAATGGATAAGGCACCGGCCTCCTAAGCCGGGGATTGCGAGTTCGAGTCTCGCCAGAGGTAGCGAGCAACCGAAACTATAATTATCGAAAATCGTCGTTAAATTGGCAATTACTTGTCTTTTGTTTTACTGTTTTCAAGCAAAAATTTTCATTGGTCCAAGTGTTGAGAAATCGCTGAAATGGCATGCTTAAACTTGGAAACCTTTGCCAGTGACAATTACTTGGCAGCGGAACTTATTCTGCTGTTTTACAGGTGAACTCTGACTCTCTCATCCTTCTCTGCCGTCTTCACTGGTTCCTGGAGCAACAACGCGCTGAATTCAAGACGCTGGTCATGATGGTAAGGTGCATTCTCGGCAACGTGTACTTGTTGTCTCTCATCTACTTTTAGAAACTATCTAAACCTGGCCTACGATCACAGACCTCGACTTCGATGGACCTGACTGTTCTTACCACTCGTACGGACCATTGTTGAGAGCATGCCTTATCCAGGGTCACCCCGTTGCTTAGTTTGTCTTGTCTTGTCCAGGGCCATCACATATGCTAAAGACCTAAAGACCTTTCGTTCTTCTCTCACTGTGTACTCCCCTACTGATTTTAAACTTGGATGTTCTCCCAAAAAATGACTAGAAATAACTTCTGGCGTCACTTGATCAAATGTTGTGTAGTTACATTTACCAATAAAATGCCACAAAACGCAGATAGTAGGATTCGAACCTACGCTCCAAGATGGAAACTGATTTCGAGTCAGTCGCCTTAACCACTCGGCCATATCTGCATTCACTATTTTAGCAAAATATTTCGAATCTATCAGTACCTTTTTAGAGTGGAAAATATTTAATGAAAGAATTATAGTGGACCGTAAGAGGATCGAACTCATGACCTCCGCGTTATTAGCACGGCGCTCTAACCAACTGAGCTAACAGGCCAATAAATTCTTAATATATTAATAAAAGGTTCATTCATCATCAGTTAGGTATACTCTGTGTGTCTTTAGAGAGAATGATTTAAGGTATCTACCAAGCAAGGCTATATCAGCAGCCAATTTCAATCGTCACTGTGAAGGCAATGCAAGCCAGTGATATTCATTGAGTGTTCGAGATATATTTGTAGTTTTATTGATCTGACATGATTCCCCATGGTTTGTGGTTAACTACTACTCATCATGAACTAATAGTTTCGTCATATGCTATTAATCGTGGCGGGACTCGAACCCGCAATTTTCGGATAACTACTTTCATAGAAGTCCGACGCCTTATCCATTAGGCCACACGACCTACACTTAAAGAAAGTGCTTGGATTTTGCATCTCTCATTTAACCTGCTCTTCAGTAAGGTCAAACGGAAATATTGGTGAACCAATAAATATTATTACTAGATTGTCTGAAAAATCGGGGCAGTTGTGGCCGAGTGGTTAAGGCGATAGACTTGAAATCTATTCCTCTCTGAGGGCGTAGGTTCGAACCCTACCAACTGCGGTGAATTGCCATTTGTTTCACATGCTAGTATTTTCTAGTGGAACAACTCATTTTCAATCGTTTACTAGTATCTCAAATTTACGCATGATTACAAATATTAACTGTGCAGTCATGGGTATCCCAGGTCCCGGGATCTATCTCGGAACCGTGGAGCCATGACCTGTTACTTGGCGTTTCCAGAAACGTGTCTATTTTTCAGAACCAGTGCCGAAATGCATTATGGCGGTCTTTGAGTGTAGTTTACAAACACAAAATGTAGTCAGAGACAAATTATAGGATGAAAGAATGTGTACCCATTTTGTTTACGAAGAATAGAAAAACGTCCGTACTTCCGTCCGTAAAAGATCTATAAGCAATCGTAAAATTTAAAAATGAACTCGAACGGAAAACTATTGCAATACCAATTATTAAGCCCGGTTAGCTCAGACGGTAGAGCGCGGGACTTTTAATCCTGAGGTCAAGGGTTCAAGTCCCTTATCGGGCGGCTAGTCTTTTGATTTTAGTTAGTATTGTTGGTTTTCCACCATTTATTATCAAGTTAATATCGTTTGAAATCATTCACCATTATGGGCAGAATTCATAGATGTTCATAGACGACAACACGAGTTCTCATGGTGTTTCTTTACGTTAATTCCTACGATGTAGAGAAAGTGCGAACCAAAAGGAAGTACATTCGGATATAGGTCGTGGAACATACACAAATAATGAAATGAGATAGTGAGAAAGAGTATCCCTCATTGTGAGAGTAGAAAGCCTTGATATTTGATACAACTAATTGCAATAGTAAATGTATGTCCAGTTATAGAACTCGAAAGCTGTAAATAGAGTTTGTAGTTAAGATTATTCAAAAAACATGGTTTTCAAGATTGAGACGATGTCCACAGACGGTAATCGCTGTATGTTTATATAACATGGGACGTTTGGCTATCTTCTAGGAAAAAGCTTTGCAATATAACGTCATTCCTCGAATAGGAGATTCAACATAACTCAGCCTTTGTGGCCTAATGGATAAGGCACCGGCCTCCTAAGCCGGGGATTGCGAGTTCGAGTCTCGCCAGAGGTAGCGAGCAACCGAAACTATAATTATCGAAAATCGTCGTTAAATTGGCAATTACTTGTCTTTTGTTTTACTGTTTTCAAGCAAAAATTTTCATTGGTCCAAGTGTTGGGAAATCGCTGAAATGGCATGCTTAAACTTGGAAACCTTTGCCAGTGACAATTACTTGGCAGCGGAACTTATTCTGCTGTTTTACAGGTGAACTCTGACTCTCTCATCCTTCTCTGCCGTCTTCACTGGTTCCTGGAGCAACAACGCGCTGAATTCAAGACGCTGGTCATGATGGTAAGGTGCATTCTCGGCAACGTGTACTTGTTGTCTCTCATCTACTTTTAGAAACTATCTAAACCTGGCCTACGATCACAGACCTCGACTTCGATGGACCTGACTGTTCTTACCACTCGTACGGACCATTGTTGAGAGCATGCCTTATCCAGGGTCACCCCGTTGCTTAGTTTGTCTTGTCTTGTCCAGGGCCATCACATATGCTAAAGACCTAAAGACCTTTCGTTCTTCTCTCACTGTGTACTCCCCTACTGATTTTAAACTTGAATGTTCTCCCAAAAAATGACTAGAAATAACTTCTGGCGTCACTTGATCAAATGTTGTGTAGTTACATTTACCAATAAAATGCCACAAAACGCAGATAGTAGGATTCGAACCTACGCTCCAAGATGGAAACTGATTTCGAGTCAGTCGCCTTAACCACTCGGCCATATCTGCATTCACTATTTTAGCAAAATATTTCGAATCTATCAGTACCTTTTTAGAGTGGAAAATATTTAATGAAAGAATTATAGTGGCCCGTAAGAGGATCGAACTCATGACCTCCGCGTTATTAGCACGGCGCTCTAACCAACTGAGCTAACAGGCCAATAAATACTTAATATATTAATAAAAGGTTCATTCATCATCAGTTAGGTATACTCTGTGTGTCTTTAGAGAGAATGATTTAAGGTATCTACCAAGCAAGGCTATATCAGCAGCCAATTTCAATCGTCACTGTGAAGGCAATGCAAGCCAGTGATATTCATTGAGTGTTCGAGATATATTTGTAGTTTTATTGATCTGACATGATTCCCCATGGTTTGTGGTTAACTACTACTCATCATGAACTAATAGTTTCGTCATATGCTATTAATCGTGGCGGGACTCGAACCCGCAATTTTCGGATAACTACTTTCATAGAAGTCCGACGCCTTATCCATTAGGCCACACGACCTACACTTAAAGAAAGTGCTTGGATTTTGCATCTCTCATTTAACCTGCTCTTCAGTAAGGTCAAACGGAAATATTGGTGAACCAATAAATATTATTACTAGATTGTCTGAAAAATCGGGGCAGTTGTGGCCGAGTGGTTAAGGCGATAGACTTGAAATCTGTTCATCTCTGAGGGCGTAGGTTCGAACCCTACCAACTGCGGTGAATTGCCATTTGTTTCACATGCTAGTATTTTCTAGTGGAACAACTCATTTTCAATCGTTTACTAGTATCTCAAATTTACGCATGATTACAAATATTAACTGTGCAGTCATGGGTATCCTAGGTCCCGGGATCTATCTCGGAACCGTGGAGCCATGACCTGTTACTTGGCGTTTCCAGAAACGTGTCTATTTTTCAGAACCAGTGCCGAAATGCATTATGGCGGTCTTTGAGTGTAGTTTACAAACACAAAATGTAGTCAGAGACAAATTATAGGATGAAAGAATGTGTACCCATTTTGTTTACGAAGAATAGAAAAACGTCCGTACTTCCGTCCGTAAAAGATCTATAAGCAATCGTAAAATTTAAAAATGAACTTGAACGGAAAACTATTGCAATACAAAATATTAAGCCCGGTTAGCTCAGACGGTAGAGCGCGGGACTTTTAATCCTGAGGTCAAGGGTTCAAGTCCCTTATCGGGCGGCTAATCTTTTGATTTTAGTTAGTATTGTTGGTTTTCCACCATTTATTATCAAGTTAATATCGTTTGAAATCATTCACCATTATGGGCAGAATTCATAGATGTTCATAGACGACAACACGAGTTCTCATGGTGTTTCTTTACGTTAATTCCTACGATGTAGAGAAAGTGCGAACCAAAAGGAAGTACATTCGGATATAGGTCGTGGAACATACACAAATAATGAAATGAGATAGTGAGAAAGAGTATCCCTCATTGTGAGAGTAGAAAGCCTTGATATTTGATACAACTAATTGCAATAGTAAATGTATGTCCAGTTATAGAACTCGAAAGCTGTAAATAGAGTTTGTAGTTAAGATTATTCAAAAAACATGGTTTTCAAGATTGAGACGATGTCCACAGACGGTAATCGCTGTATGTTTATATAACATGGGACGTTTGGCTATCTTCTAGGAAAAAGCTTTGCAATATAACGTCATTCCTCGAATAGGAGATTCAACATAACTCAGCCTTTGTGGCCTAATGGATAAGGCACCGGCCTCCTAAGCCGGGGATTGCGAGTTCGAGTCTCGCCAGAGGTAGCGAGCAACCGAAACTATAATTATCGAAAATCGTCGTTAAATTGGCAATTACTTGTCTTTTGTTTTACTTTTTTCAAGCAAAAATTTTCATTGGTCCAAGTGTTGGGAATTCGCTGAAATGGCATGCTTAAACTTGGAAACCTTTGCCAGGCAGTGACAATTACTTGGCAGCGGAACTTATTCTGCTGTTTTACAGGTGAACTCTGACTCTCTCATCCTTCTCTGCCGTCTTCACTGGTTCCTGGAGCAACAACGCGCTGAATTCAAGACGCTGGTCATGATGGTAAGGTGCATTCTCGGCAACGTGTACTTGTTGTCTCTCATCTACTTTTAGAAACTATCTAAACCTGGCCTACGATCACAGACCTCGACTTCGATGGACCTGACTGTTCTTACCACTCGTACGGACCATTGTTGAGAGCATGCCTTATCCAGGGTCACCCCGTTGCTTAGTTTGTCTTGTCTTGTCCAGGGCCATCACATATGCTAAAGACCTAAAGACCTTTCGTTCTCCTCTCACTGTGTACTCCCCTACTGATTTTAAACTTGGATGTTCTCCCAAAAAATGACTAGAAATAACTTCTGGCGTCACTTGATCAAATGTTGTGTAGTTACATTTACCAATAAAATGCCACACAGATAGTAGGATTCGAACCTACGCTCCAAGATGGAAACTGATTTCGAGTCAGTCGCCTTAACCACTCGGCCATATCTGCATTCACTATTTTAGCAAAATATTTCGAATCTATCAGTACCTTTTTAGAGTGGAAAATATTTAATGAAAGAATTATGGTGGCCCGTAAGAGGATCGAAATCATGACCTCCGCGTTATTAGCACGGCGCTCTAACCAACTGAGCTAACAGGCCAATAAATTCTTAATATATTAATAAAAGGTTCATTCATCATCAGTTAGGTATACTCTGTGTGTCTTTAGAGAGAATGATTTAAGGTATCTACCAAGCAAGGCTATATCAGCAGCCAATTTCAATCGTCACTGTGAAGGCAATGCAAGCCAGTGATATTCATTGAGTGTTCGAGATATATTTGTAGTTTTATTGATCTGACATGATTCCCCATGGTTTGTGGTTAACTACTACTCATCATGAACTAATAGTTTCGTCATATGCTATTAATCGTGGCGGGACTCGAACCCGCAATTTTCGGATAACTACTTTCATAGAATTCCGACGCCTTATCCATTAGGCCACACGACCTACACTTAAAGAAAGTGCTTGGATTTTGCATATCTCATTTAACCTGCTCTTCAGTAAGGTCAAACGGAAATATTGGTGAACCAATAAATATTATTACTAGATTGTCTGAAAAATCGTGGCAGTTGTGGCCGAGTGGTTAAGGCGATAGACTTGAAATCTATTCCTCTCTGAGGGCGTAGGTTCGAACCCTACCAACTGCGGTGAATTGCCATTTGTTTCACATGCTAGTATTTTCTAGTGGAACAACTCATTTTCAATCGTTTACTAGTATCTCAAATTTACGCATGATTACAAATATTAACTGTGCAGTCATGGGTATCCTAGGTCCCGGGATCTATCTCGGAACCGTGGAGCCATGACCTGTTACTTGGCGTTTCCAGAAACGTGTCTATTTTTCAGAACCAGTGCCGAAATGCATTATGGCGGTCTTTGAGTGTAGTTTACAAACACAAAATGTAGTCAGAGACAAATTATAGGATGAAAGAATGTGTACCCATTTTGTTTACGAAGAATAGAAAAACGTCCGTACTTCCGTCCGTAAAAGATCTATAAGCAATCGTAAAATTTAAAAATGAACTTGAACGGAAAACTATTGCAATACAAAATATTAAGCCCGGTTAGCTCAGACGGTAGAGCGCGGGACTTTTAATCCTGAGGTCAAGGGTTCAAGTCCCTTATCGGGCGGCTAATCTTTTGATTTTAGTTAGTATTGTTGGTTTTCCACCATTTATTATCAAGTTAATATCGTTTGAAATCATTCACCATTATGGGCAGAATTCATAGATGTTCATAGACGACAACACGAGTTCTCATGGTGTTTCTTTACGTTAATTCCTACGATGTAGAGAAAGTGCGAACCAAAAGGAAGTACATTCGGATATAGGTCGTGGAACATACACAAATAATGAAATGAGATAGTGAGAAAGAGTATCCCTCATTGTGAGAGTAGAAAGCCTTGATATTTGATACAACTAATTGCAATAGTAAATGTATGTCCAGTTATAGAACTCGAAAGCTGTAAATAGAGTTTGTAGTTAAGATTATTCAAAAAACATGGTTTTCAAGATTGAGACGATGTCCACAGACGGTAATCGCTGTATGTTTATATAACATGGGACGTTTGGCTATCTTCTAGGAAAAAGCTTTGCAATATAACGTCATTCCTCGAATAGGAGATTCAACATAACTCAGCCTTTGTGGCCTAATGGATAAGGCACCGGCCTCCTAAGCCGGGGATTGCGAGTTCGAGTCTCGCCAGAGGTAGCGAGCAACCGAAACTATAATTATCGAAAATCGTCGTTAAATTGGCAATTACTTGTCTTTTGTTTTACTGTTTTCAAGCAAAAATTTTCATTGGTCCAAGTGTTGGGAAATCGCTGAAATGGCATGCTTAAACTTGGAAACCTTTGCCAGGCAGTGACAATTACTTGGCAGCGGAACTTATTCTGCTGTTTTACAGGTGAACTCTGACTCTCTCATCCTTCTCTGCCGTCTTCACTGGTTCCTGGAGCAACAACGCGCTGAATTCAAGACGCTGGTCATGATGGTAAGGTGCATTCTCGGCAACGTGTACTTGTTGTCTCTCATCTACTTTTAGAAACTATCTAAACCTGGCCTACGATCACAGACCTCGACTTCGATGGACCTGACTGTTCTTACCACTCGTACGGACCATTGTTGAGAGCATGCCTTATCCAGGGTCACCCCGTTGCTTAGTTTGTCTTGTCTTGTCCAGGGCCATCACATA
The DNA here is from genome assembly GCF_021134715.1 of Daphnia pulex. Lineage (NCBI taxonomy): Eukaryota > Metazoa > Arthropoda > Branchiopoda > Diplostraca > Daphniidae > Daphnia > Daphnia pulex. The sequence continues at coordinate 7,299,399 of NC_060018.1, read as the reverse complement.
TGCTAAAGACCTAAAGACCTTTCGTTCTCCTCTCACTGTGTACTCCCCTACTGATTTTAAACTTGGATGTTCTCCCAAAAAATGACTAGAAATAACTTCTGGCGTCACTTGATCAAATGTTGTGTAGTTACATTTACCAATAAAATGCCACAAAACGCAGATAGTAGGATTCGAACCTACGCTCCAAGATGGAAACTGATTTCGAGTCAGTCGCCTTAACCACTCGGCCATATCTGCATTCACTATTTTAGCAAAATATTTCGAATCTATCAGTACCTTTTTAGAGTGGAAAATATTTAATGAAAGAATTATGGTGGCCCGTAAGAGGATCGAACTCATGACCTCCGCGTTATTAGCACGGCGCTCTAACCAACTGAGCTAACAGGCCAATAAATTCTTAATATATTAATAAAAGGTTCATTCATCATCAGTTAGGTATACTCTGTGTGTCTTTAGAGAGAATGATTTAAGGTATCTACCAAGCAAGGCTATATCAGCAGCCAATTTCAATCGTCACTGTGAAGGCAATGCAAGCCAGTGATATTCATTGAGTGTTCGAGATATATTTGTAGTTTTATTGATCTGACATGATTCCCCATGGTTTGTGGTTAACTACTACTCATCATGAACTAATAGTTTCGTCATATGCTATTAATCGTGGCGGGACTCGAACCCGCAATTTTCGGATAACTACTTTCATAGAATTCCGACGCCTTATCCATTAGGCCACACGACCTACACTTAAAGAAAGTGCTTGGATTTTGCATCTCTCATTTAACCTGCTCTTCAGTAAGGTCAAACGGAAATATTGGTGAACCAATAAATATTATTACTAGATTGTCTGAAAAATCGGGGCAGTTGTGGCCGAGTGGTTAAGGCGATAGACTTGAAATCTATTCCTCTCTGAGGGCGTAGGTTCGAACCCTACCAACTGCGGTGAATTGCCATTTGTTTCACATGCTAGTATTTTCTAGTGGAACAACTCATTTTCAATCGTTTACTAGTATCTCAAATTTACGCATGATTACAAATATTAACTGTGCAGTCATGGGTATCCTAGGTCCCGGGATCTATCTCGGAACCGTGGAGCCATGACCTGTTACTTGGCGTTTCCAGAAACGTGTCTATTTTTCAGAACCAGTGCCGAAATGCATTATGGCGGTCTTTGAGTGTAGTTTACAAACACAAAATGTAGTCAGAGACAAATTATAGGATGAAAGAATGTGTACCCATTTTGTTTACGAAGAATAGAAAAACGTCCGTACTTCCGTCCGTAAAAGATCTATAAGCAATCGTAAAATTTAAAAATGAACTCGAACGGAAAACTATTGCAATACCAAATATTAAGCCCGGTTAGCTCAGACGGTAGAGCGCGGGACTTTTAATCCTGAGGTCAAGGGTTCAAGTCCCTTATCGGGCGGCTAATCTTTTGATTTTAGTTAGTATTGTTGGTTTTCCACCATTTATTATCAAGTTAATATCGTTTGAAATCATTCACCATTATGGGCAGAATTCATAGATGTTCATAGACGACAACACGAGTTCTCATGGTGTTTCTTTACGTTAATTCCTACGATGTAGAGAAAGTGCGAACCAAAAGGAAGTACATTCGGATATAGGTCGTGGAACATACACAAATAATGAAATGAGATAGTGAGAAAGAGTATCCCTCATTGTGAGAGTAGAAAGCCTTGATATTTGATACAACTAATTGCAATAGTAAATGTATGTCCAGTTATAGAACTCGAAAGCTGTAAATAGAGTTTGTAGTTAAGATTATTCAAAAAACATGGTTTTCAAGATTGAGACGATGTCCACAGACGGTAATCGCTGTATGTTTATATAACATGGGACGTTTGGCTATCTTCTAGGAAAAAGCTTTGCAATATAACGTCATTCCTCGAATAGGAGATTCAACATAACTCAGCCTTTGTGGCCTAATGGATAAGGCACCGGCCTCCTAAGCCGGGGATTGCGAGTTCGAGTCTCGCCAGAGGTAGCGAGCAACCGAAACTATAATTATCGAAAATCGTCGTTAAATTGGCAATTACTTGTCTTTTGTTTTACTGTTTTCAAGCAAAAATTTTCATTGGTCCAAGTGTTGGGAAATCGCTGAAATGGCATGCTTAAACTTGGAAACCTTTGCCAGGCAGTGACAATTACTTGGCAGCGGAACTTATTCTGCTGTTTTACAGGTGAACTCTGACTCTCTCATCCTTCTCTGCCGTCTTCACTGGTTCCTGGAGCAACAACGCGCTGAATTCAAGACGCTGGTCATGATGGTAAGGTGCATTCTCGGCAACGTGTACTTGTTGTCTCTCATCTACTTTTAGAAACTATCTAAACCTGGCCTACGATCACAGACCTCGACTTCGATGGACCTGACTGTTCTTACCACTCGTACGGACCATTGTTGAGAGCATGCCTTATCCAGGGTCACCCCGTTGCTTAGTTTGTCTTGTCTTGTCCAGGGCCATCACATATGCTAAAGACCTAAAGACCTTTCGTTCTCCTCTCACTGTGTACTCCCCTACTGATTTTAAACTTGGATGTTCTCCCAAAAAATGACTAGAAATAACTTCTGGCGTCACTTGATCAAATGTTGTGTAGTTACATTTACCAATAAAATGCCACAAAACGCAGATAGTAGGATTCGAACCTACGCTCCAAGATGGAAACTGATTTCGAGTCAGAAAGTACTCATCATGAACTAATAGTTTCGTCATATGCTATTAATCGTGGCGGGACTCGAACCCGCAATTTTCGGATAACTACTTTCATAGAAGTCCGACGCCTTATCCATTAGGCCACACGACCTACACTTAAAGAAAGTGCTAGGATTTTGCATCTCTCATTTAACCTGCTCTTCAGTAAGGTCAAACGGAAATATTGGTGAACCAATAAATATTATTACTAGATTGTCTGAAAAATCGGGGCAGTTGTGGCCGAGTGGTTAAGGCGATAGACTTGAAATCTATTCCTCTCTGAGGGCGTAGGTTCGAACCCTACCAACTGCGGTGAATTGCCATTTGTTTCACATGCTAGTATTTTCTAGTGGAACAACTCATTTTCAATCGTTTACTAGCATCTCAAATTTACGCATGATTACAAATATTAACTGTGCAGTCATGGGTATCCTAGGTCCCGGGATCTATCTCGGAACCGTGGAGCCATGACCTGTTACTTGGCGTTTCCAGAAACGTGTCTATTTTTCAGAACCAGTGCCGAAATGTATTATGGCGGTCTTTGAGTGTAGTTTACAAACACAAAATGTAGTCAGAGACAAATTATAGGATGAAAGAATGTGTACCCATTTTGTTTACGAAGAATAGAAAAACGTCCGTACTTCCGTCCGTAAAAGATCTATAAGCAATCGTAAAATTTAAAAATGAACTCGAACGGAAAACTATTGCAATACCAATTATTAAGCCCGGTTAGCTCAGACGGTAGAGCGCGGGACTTTTAATCCTGAGGTCAAGGGTTCAAGTCCCTTATCGGGCGGCTAGTCTTCTGATTTTAGTTAGTATTGTTGGTTTTCCACCATTTATTATCAAGTTAATATCGTTTGAAATCATTCACCATTATGGGCAGAATTCATAGATGTTCATAGACGACAACACGAGTTCTCATGGTGTTTCTTTACGTTAATTCCTACGATGTAGAGAAAGTGCGAACCAAAAGGAAGTACATTCGGATATAGGTCGTGGAACATACACAAATAATGAAATGAGATAGTGAGAAAGAGTATCCCTCATTGTGAGAGTAGAAAGCCTTGATATTTGATACAACTAATTGCAATAGTAAATGTATGTCCAGTTATAGAACTCGAAAGCTGTAAATAGAGTTTGTAGTTAAGATTATTCAAAAAACATGGTTTTCAAGATTGAGACGATGTCCACAGACGGTAATCGCTGTATGTTTATATAACATGGGACGTTTGGCTATCTTCTAGGAAAAAGCTTTGCAATATAACGTCATTCCTCGAATAGGAGATTCAACATAACTCAGCCTTTGTGGCCTAATGGATAAGGCACCGGCCTCCTAAGCCGGGGATTGCGAGTTCGAGTCTCGCCAGAGGTAGCGAGCAACCGAAACTATAATTATCGAAAATCGTCGTTAAATTGGCAATTACTTGTCTTTTGTTTTACTGTTTTCAAGCAAAAATTTTCATTGGTCCAAGTGTTGGGAAATCGCTGAAATGGCATGCTTAAACTTGGAAACCTTTGCCAGTGACAATTACTTGGCAGCGGAACTTATTCTGCTGTTTTACAGGTGAACTCTGACTCTCTCATCCTTCTCTGCCGTCTTCACTGGTTCCTGGAGCAACAACGCGCTGAATTCAAGACGCTGGTCATGATGGTAAGGTGCATTCTCGGCAACGTGTACTTGTTGTCTCTCATCTACTTTTAGAAACTATCTAAACCTGGCCTACGATCACAGACCTCGACTTCGATGGACCTGACTGTTCTTACCACTCGTACGGACCATTGTTGAGAGCATGCCTTATCCAGGGTCACCCCGTTGCTTAGTTTGTCTTGTCTTGTCCAGGGCCATCACATATGCTAAAGACCTAAAGACCTTTCGTTCTTCTCTCACTGTGTACTCCCCTACTGATTTTAAACTTGGATGTTCTCCCAAAAAATGACTAGAAATAACTTCTGGCGTCACTTGATCAAATGTTGTGTAGTTACATTTACCAATAAAATGCCACAAAACGCAGATAGTAGGATTCGAACCTACGCTCCAAGATGGAAACTGATTTCGAGTCAGTCGCCTTAACCACTCGGCCATATCTGCATTCACTATTTTAGCAAAATATTTCGAATCTATCAGTACCTTTTTAGAGTGGAAAATATTTAATGAAAGAATTATGGTGGCCCGTAAGAGGATCGAACTCATGACCTCCGCGTTATTAGCACGGCGCTCTAACCAACTGAGCTAACAGGCCAATAAATTCTTAATATATTAATAAAAGGTTCATTCATCATCAGTTAGGTATACTCTGTGTGTCTTTAGAGAGAATGATTTAAGGTATCTACCAAGCAAGGCTATATCAGCAGCCAATTTCAATCGTCACTGTGAAGGCAATGCAAGCCAGTGATATTCATTGAGTGTTCGAGATATATTTGTAGTTTTATTGATCTGACATGATTCCCCATGGTTTGTGGTTAACTACTACTCATCATGAACTAATAGTTTCGTCATATGCTATTAATCGTGGCGGGACTCGAACCCGCAATTTTCGGATAACTACTTTCATAGAAGTCCGACGCCTTATCCATTAGGCCACACGACCTACACTTAAAGAAAGTGCTTGGATTTTGCATCTCTCATTTAACCTGCTCTTCAGTAAGGTCAAACGGAAATATTGGTGAACCAATAAATATTATTACTAGATTGTCTGAAAAATCGGGGCAGTTGTGGCCGAGTGGTTAAGGCGATAGACTTGAAATCTATTCCTCTCTGAGGGCGTAGGTTCGAACCCTACCAACTGCGGTGAATTGCCATTTGTTTCACATGCTAGTATTTTCTAGTGGAACAACTCATTTTCAATCGTTTACTAGTATCTTAAATTTACGCATGATTACAAATATTAACTGTGCAGTCATGGGTATCCTAGGTCCCGGGATCTATCTCGGAACCGTGGAGCCATGACCTGTTACTTGGCGTTTCCAGAAACGTGTCTATTTTTCAGAACCAGTGCCGAAATGCATTATGGCGGTCTTTGAGTGTAGTTTACAAACACAAAATGTAGTCAGAGACAAATTATAGGATGAAAGAATGTGTACCCATTTTGTTTACGAAGAATAGAAAAACGTCCGTACTTCCGTCCGTAAAAGATCTATAAGCAATCGTAAAATTTAAAAATGAACTCGAACGGAAAACTATTGCAATACCAATTATTAAGCCCGGTTAGCTCAGACGGTAGAGCGCGGGACTTTTAATCCTGAGGTCAAGGGTTCAAGTCCCTTATCGGGCGGCTAGTCTTTTGATTTTAGTTAGTATTGTTGGTTTTCCACCATTTATTATCAAGTTAATATCGTTTGAAATCATTCACCATTATGGGCAGAATTCATAGATGTTCATAGACGACAACACGAGTTCTCATGGTGTTTCTTTACGTTAATTCCTACGATGTAGAGAAAGTGCGAACCAAAAGGAAGTACATTCGGATATAGGTCGTGGAACATACACAAATAATGAAATGAGATAGTGAGAAAGAGTATCCCTCATTGTGAGAGTAGAAAGCCTTGATATTTGATACAACTAATTGCAATAGTAAATGTATGTCCAGTTATAGAACTCGAAAGCTGTAAATAGAGTTTGTAGTTAAGATTATTCAAAAAACATGGTTTTCAAGATTGAGACGATGTCCACAGACGGTAATCGCTGTATGTTTATATAACATGGGACGTTTGGCTATCTTCTAGGAAAAAGCTTTGCAATATAACGTCATTCCTCGAATAGGAGATTCAACATAACTCAGCCTTTGTGGCCTAATGGATAAGGCACCGGCCTCCTAAGCCGGGGATTGCGAGTTCGAGTCTCGCCAGAGGTAGCGAGCAACCGAAACTATAATTATCGAAAATCGTCGTTAAATTGGCAATTACTTGTCTTTTGTTTTACTGTTTTCAAGCAAAAATTTTCATTGGTCCAAGTGTTGGGAAATCGCTGAAATGGCATGCTTAAACTTGGAAACCTTTCCCAGGCAGTGACAATTACTTGGCAGCGGAACTTATTCTGCTGTTTTACAGGTGAACTCTGACTCTCTCATCCTTCTCTGCCGTCTTCACTGGTTCCTGGAGCAACAACGCGCTGAATTCAAGACGCTGGTCATGATGGTAAGGTGCATTCTCGGCAACGTGTACTTGTTGTCTCTCATCTACTTTTAGAAACTATCTAAACCTGGCCTACGATCACAGACCTCGACTTCGATGGACCTGACTGTTCTTACCACTCGTACGGACCATTGTTGAGAGCATGCCTTATCCAGGGTCACCCCGTTGCTTAGTTTGTCTTGTCTTGTCCAGGGCCATCACATATGCTAAAGACCTAAAGACCTTTCGTTCTCCTCTCACTGTGTACTCCCCTACTGATTTTAAACTTGGATGTTCTCCCAAAAAATGACTAGAAATAACTTCTGGCGTCACTTGATCAAATGTTGTGTAGTTACATTTACCAATAAAATGCCACAAAACGCAGATAGTAGGATTCGAACCTACGCTCCAAGATGGAAACTGATTTCGAGTCAGAAAGTACTCATCATGAACTAATAGTTTCGTCATATGCTATTAATCGTGGCGGGACTCGAACCCGCAATTTTCGGATAACTACTTTCATAGAAGTCCGACGCCTTATCCATTAGGCCACACGACGTACACTTAAAGAAAGTGCTAGAATTTTGCATCTCTCATTTAACCTGCTCTTCAGTAAGGTCAAACGGAAATATTGGTGAACCAATAAATATTATTACTAGATTGTCTGAAAAATCGGGGCAGTTGTGGCCGAGTGGTTAAGGCGATAGACTTGAAATCTATTCCTCTCTGAGGGCGTAGGTTCGAACCCTACCAACTGCGGTGAATTGCCATTTGTTTCACATGCTAGTATTTTCTAGTGGAACAACTCATTTTCAATCGTTTACTAGTATCTCAAATTTACGCATGATTACAAATATTAACTGTGCAGTCATGGGTATCCTAGGTCCCGGGATCTATCTCGGAACCGTGGAGCCATGACCTGTTACTTGGCGTTTCCAGAAACGTGTCTATTTTTCAGAACCAGTGCCGAAATGCATTATGGCGGTCTTTGAGTGTAGTTTACAAACACAAAATGTAGTCAGAGACAAATTATAGGATGAAAGAATGTGTACCCATTTTGTTTACGAAGAATAGAAAAACGTCCGTACTTCCGTCCGTAAAAGATCTATAAGCAATCGTAAAATTTAAAAATGAACTCGAACGGAAAACTATTGCAATACCAATTATTAAGCCCGGTTAGCTCAGACGGTAGAGCGCGGGACTTTTAATCCTGAGGTCAAGGGTTCAAGTCCCTTATCGGGCGGCTAGTCTTTTGATTTTAGTTAGTATTGTTGGTTTTCCACCATTTATTATCAAGTTAATATCGTTTGAAATCATTCACCATTATGGGCAGAATTCATAGATGTTCATAGACGACAACACGAGTTCTCATGGTGTTTCTTTACGTTAATTCCTACGATGTAGAGAAAGTGCGAACCAAAAGGAAGTACATTCGGATATAGGTCGTGGAACATACACAAATAATGAAATGAGATAGTGAGAAAGAGTATCCCTCATTGTGAGAGTAGAAAGCCTTGATATTTGATACAACTAATTGCAATAGTAAATGTATGTCCAGTTATAGAACTCGAAAGCTGTAAATAGAGTTTGTAGTTAAGATTATTCAAAAAACATGGTTTTCAAGATTGAGACGATGTCCACAGACGGTAATCGCTGTATGTTTATACAACATGGGACGTTTGGCTATCTTCTAGGAAAAAGCTTTGCAATATAACGTCATTCCTCGAATAGGAGATTCAACATAACTCAGCCTTTGTGGCCTAATGGATAAGGCACCGGCCTCCTAAGCCGGGGATTGCGAGTTCGAGTCTCGCCAGAGGTAGCGAGCAACCGAAACTATAATTATCGAAAATCGTCGTTAAATTGGCAATTACTTGTCTTTTGTTTTACTGTTTTCAAGCAAAAATTTTCATTGGTCCAAGTGTTGGGAAATCGCTGAAATGGCATGCTTAAACTTGGAAACCTTTGCCAGGCAGTGACAATTACTTGGCAGCGGAACTTATTCTGCTGTTTTACAGGTGAACTCTGACTCTCTCATCCTTCTCTGCCGTCTTCACTGGTTCCTGGAGCAACAACGCGCTGAATTCAAGACGCTGGTCATGATGGTAAGGTGCATTCTCGGCAACGTGTACTTGTTGTCTCTCATCTACTTTTAGAAACTATCTAAACCTGGCCTACGATCACAGACCTCGACTTCCATGGACCTGACTGTTCTTACCACTCGTACGGACCATTGTTGAGAGCATGCCTTATCCAGGGTCACCCCGTTGCTTAGTTTGTCTTGTCTTGTCCAGGGCCATCACATATGCTAAAGACCTAAAGACCTTTCGTTCTTCTCTCACTGTGTACTCCCCTACTGATTTTAAACTTGGATGTTCTCCCAAAAAATGACTAGAAATAACTTCTGGCGTCACTTGATCAAATGTTGTGTAGTTACATTTACCAATAAAATGCCACAAAACGCAGATAGTAGGATTCGAACCTACGCTCCAAGATGGAAACTGATTTCGAGTCAGTCGCCTTAACCACTCGGCCATATCTGCATTCACTATTTTAGCAAAATATTTCGAATCTATCAGTACCTTTTTAGAGTGGAAAATATTTAATGAAAGAATTATAGTGGCCCGTAAGAGGATCGAACTCATGACCTCCGTGTTATTAGCACGGCGCTCTAACCAACTGAGCTAACAGGCCAATAAATTCTTAATATATTAATAAAAGGTTCATTCATCATCAGTTAGGTATACTCTGTGTGACTTTAGAGAGAATGATTTAAGGTATCTACCAAGCAAGGCTATATCAGCAGCCAATTTCAATCGTCACTGTGAAGGCAATGCAAGCCAGTGATATTCATTGAGTGTTCGAGATATATTTGTAGTTTTATTGATCTGACATGATTCCCCATGGTTTGTGGTTAACTACTACTCATCATGAACTAATAGTTTCGTCATATGCTATTAATCATGGCGGGACTCGAACCCGCAATTTTCGGATAACTACTTTCATAGAAGTCCGACGCCTTATCCATTAGGCCACACGACCTACACTTAAAGAAAGTGCTAGGATTTTGCATCTCTCATTTAACCTGCTCTTCAGTAAGGTCAAACGGAAATATTGGTGAACCAATAAATATTATTACTAGATTGTCTGAAAAATCGGGGCAGTTGTGGCCGAGTGGTTAAGGCGATAGACTTGAAATCTATTCCTCTCTGAGGGCGTAGGTTCGAACCCTACCAACTGCGGTGAATTGCCATTTGTTTCACATGCTAGTATTTTCTAGTGGAACAACTCATTTTCAATCGTTTACTAGTATCTCAAATTTACGCATGATTACAAATATTAACTGTGCAGTCATGGGTATCCTAGGTCCCGGGATCTATCTCGGAACCGTGGAGCCATGACCTGTTACTTGGCGTTTCCAGAAACGTGTCTATTTTTCAGAACCAGTGCCGAAATGCATTATGGCGGTCTTTGAGTGTAGTTTACAAACACAAAATGTAGTCAGAGACAAATTATAGGATGAAAGAATGTGTACCCATTTTGTTTACGAAGAATAGAAAAACGTCCGTACTTCCGTCCGTAAAAGATCTATAAGCAATCGTAAAATTTAAAAATGAACTCGAACGGAAAACTATTGCAATACCAATTATTAAGCCCGGTTAGCTCAGACGGTAGAGCGCGGGACTTTTAATCCTGAGGTCAAGGGTTCAAGTCCCTTATCGGGCGGCTAGTCTTTTGATTTTAGTTAGTATTGTTGGTTTTCCACCATTTATTATCAAGTTAATATCGTTTGAAATCATTCACCATTATGGGCAGAATTCATAGATGTTCATAGACGACAACACGAGTTCTCATGGTGTTTCTTTACGTTAATTCCTACGATGTAGAGAAAGTGCGAACCAAAAGGAAGTACATTCGGATATAGGTCGTGGAACATACACAAATAATGAAATGAGATAGTGAGAAAGAGTATCCCTCATTGTGAGAGTAGAAAGCCTTGATATTTGATACAACTAATTGCAATAGTAAATGTATGTCCAGTTATAGAACTCGAAAGCTGTAAATAGAGTTTGTAGTTAAGATTATTCAAAAAACATGGTTTTCAAGATTGAGACGATGTCCACAGACGGTAATCGCTGTATGTTTATACAACATGGGACGTTTGGCTATCTTCTAGGAAAAAGCTTTGCAATATAACGTCATTCCTCGAATAGGAGATTCAACATAACTCAGCCTTTGTGGCCTAATGGATAAGGCACCGGCCTCCTAAGCCGGGGATTGCGAGTTCGAGTCTCGCCAGAGGTAGCGAGCAACCGAAACTATAATTATCGAAAATCGTCGTTAAATTGGCAATTACTTGTCTTTTGTTTTACTGTTTTAAAGCAAAAATTTTCATTGGTCCAAGTGTTGGGAAATCGCTGAAATGGCATGCTTAAACTTGGAAACCTTTGCCAGTGACAATTACTTGGCAGCGGAACTTATTCTGCTGTTTTACAGGTGAACTCTGACTCTCTCATCCTTCTCTGCCGTCTTCACTGGTTCCTGGAGCAACAACGCGCTGAATTCAAGACGCTGGTCATGATGGTAAGGTGCATTCTCGGCAACGTGTACTTGTTGTCTCTCATCTACTTTTAGAAACTATCTAAACCTGGCCTACGATCACAGACCTCGACTTCGATGGACCTGACTGTTCTTACCACTCGTACGGACCATTGTTGAGAGCATGCCTTATCCAGGGTCACCCCGTTGCTTAGTTTGTCTTGTCTTGTCCAGGGCCATCACATATGCTAAAGACCTAAAGACCTTTCGTTCTTCTCTCACTGTGTACTCCCCTACTGATTTTAAACTTGGATGTTCTCCCAAAAAATGACTAGAAATAACTTCTGGCGTCACTTGATCAAATGTTGTGTAGTTACATTTACCAATAAAATGCCACAAAACGCAGATAGTAGGATTCGAACCTACGCTCCAAGATGGAAACTGATTTCGAGTCAGTCGCCTTAACCACTCGGCCATATCTGCATTCACTATTATAGCAAAATATTTCGAATCTATCAGTACCTTTTTAGAGTGGAAAATATTTAATGAAAGAATTATAGTGGCCCGTAAGAGGATCGAACTCATGACCTCCGCGTTATTAGCACGGCGCTCTAATTAACTGAGCTAACAGGCCAATAAATTTTTAATATATTAATAAAAGGTTCATTCATCATCAGTTAGGTATACTCTGTGTGTCTTTAGAGAGAATGATTTAAGGTATCTACCAAGCAAGGCTATATCAGCAGCCAATTTCAATCGTCACTGTGAAGGCAATGCAAGCCAGTGATATTCATTGAGTGTTCGAGATATATTTGTAGATTTATTGATCTGACATGATTCCCCATGGTTTGTGGTTAACTACTACTCATCATGAACTAATAGTTTCGTCATATGCTATTAATCGTGGCGGGACTCGAACCCGCAATTTGCCGCAAATGCCACAAAACGCAGATAGTAGGATTCGAACCTACGCTCCAAGATGGAAACTGATTTCGAGTCAGTCGCCTTAACCACTCGGCCATATATGCATTCACTATTTTAGCAAAATATTTCGAATGTATCAGTACCTTTTTAGAGTGGAAAATATTTAATGAAAGAATTATAGTGGCCCGTAAGAGGATCGAACTCATGACCTCCGCGTTATTAGCACGGCGCTCTAACCAACTGAGCTAACAGGCCAATAAATTCTTAATATATTAATAAAAGGTTCATTCATCATCAGTTAGGTATACTCTGTGTGTCTTTAGAGAGAATGATTTAAGGTATCTACCAAGCAAGGCTATATCAGCAGCCAATTTCAATCGTCACTGTGAAGGCAATGCAAGCCAGTGATATTCATTGAGTGTTCGAGATATATTTGTAGTTTTATTGATCTGACATGATTCCCCATGGTTTGTGGTTAACTACTACTCATCATGAACTAATAGTTTCGTCATATGCTATTAATCGTGGCGGGACTCGAACCCGCAATTTTCGGATAACTACTTTCATAGAAGTCCGACGCCTTATCCATTAGGCCACACGACCTACACTTAAAGAAAGTGCTAGGATTTTGCATCTCTCATTTAACCTGCTCTTCAGTAAGGTCAAACGGAAATATTGGTGAACCAATAAATATTATTACTAGATTGTCTGAAAAATCGGGGCAGTTGTGGCCGAGTGGTTAAGGCGATAGACTTGAAATCTATTCCTCTCTGAGGGCGTAGGTTCGAACCCTACCAACTGCGGTGAATTGCCATTTGTTTCACATGCTAGTATTTTCTAGTGGAACAACTCATTTTCAATCGTTTACTAGTATCTCAAATTTACGCATGATTACAAATATTAACTGTGCAGTCATGGGTATCCTAGGTCCCGGGATCTATCTCGGAACCGTGGAGCCATGACCTGTTACTTGGCGTTTCCAGAAACGTGTCTATTTTTCAGAACCAGTGCCGAAATGCATTATGGCGGTCTTTGAGTGTAGTTTACAAACACAAAATGTAGTCAGAGACAAATTATAGGATGAAAGAATGTGTACCCATTTTGTTTACGAAGAATAGAAAAACGTCCGTACTTCCGTCCGTAAAAGATCTATAAGCAATCGTAAAATTTAAAAATGAACTCGAACGGAAAACTATTGCAATACCAATTATTAAGCCCGGTTAGCTCAGACGGTAGAGCGCGGGACTTTTAATCCTGAGGTCAAGGGTTCAAGTCCCTTATCGGGCGGCTAGTCTTTTGATTTTAGTTAGTATTGTTGGTTTTCCACCATTTATTATCAAGTTAATATCGTTTGAAATCATTCACCATTATGGGCAGAATTCATAGATGTTCATAGACGACAACACGAGTTCTCATGGTGTTTCTTTACGTTAATTCCTACGATGTAGAGAAAGTGCGAACCAAAAGGAAGTACATTCGGATATAGGTCGTGGAACATACACAAATAATGAAATGAGATAGTGAGAAAGAGTATCCCTCATTGTGAGAGTAGAAAGCCTTGATATTTGATACAACTAATTGCAATAGTAAATGTATGTCCAGTTATAGAACTCGAAAGCTGTAAATAGAGTTTGTAGTTAAGATTATTCAAAAAACATGGTTTTCAAGATTGAGACGATGTCCACAGACGGTAATCGCTGTATGTTTATACAACATGGGACGTTTGGCTATCTTCTAGGAAAAAGCTTTGCAATATAACGTCATTCCTCGAATAGGAGATTCAACATAACTCAGCCTTTGTGGCCTAATGGATAAGGCACCGGCCTCCTAAGCCGGGGATTGCGAGTTCGAGTCTCGCCAGAGGTAGCGAGCAACCGAAACTATAATTATCGAAAATCGTCGTTAAATTGGCAATTACTTGTCTTTTGTTTTACTGTTTTAAAGCAAAAATTTTCATTGGTCCAAGTGTTGGGAAATCGCTGAAATGGCATGCTTAAACTTGGAAACCTTTGCCAGTGACAATTACTTGGCAGCGGAACTTATTCTGCTGTTTTACAGGTGAACTCTGACTCTCTCATCCTTCTCTGCCGTCTTCACTGGTTCCTGGAGCAACAACGCGCTGAATTCAAGACGCTGGTCATGATGGTAAGGTGCATTCTCGGCAACGTGTACTTGTTGTCTCTCATCTACTTTTAGAAACTATCTAAACCTGGCCTACGATCACAGACCTCGACTTCGATGGACCTGACTGTTCTTACCACTCGTACGGACCATTGTTGAGAGCATGCCTTATCCAGGGTCACCCCGTTGCTTAGTTTGTCTTGTCTTGTCCAGGGCCATCACATATGCTAAAGACCTAAAGACCTTTCGTTCTTCTCTCACTGTGTACTCCCCTACTGATTTTAAACTTGGATGTTCTCCCAAAAAATGACTAGAAATAACTTCTGGCGTCACTTGATCAAATGTTGTGTAGTTACATTTACCAATAAAATGCCACAAAACGCAGATAGTAGGATTCGAACCTACGCTCCAAGATGGAAACTGATTTCGAGTCAGTCGCCTTAACCACTCGGCCATATCTGCATTCACTATGTTAGCAAAATATTTCGAATCTATCAGTACCTTTTTAGAGTGGAAAATATTTAATGAAAGAATTATAGTGGCCCGTAAGAGGATCGAACTCATGACCTCCGCGTTATTAGCACGGCGCACTAACCAACTGAGCTAACAGGCCAATAAATTCTTAATATATTAATCAAAGGTTCATTCATCATCAGTTAGGTATACTCTGTGTGTCTTTAGAGAGAATGATTTAAGGTATCTACCAAGCAAGGCTATATCAGCAGCCAATTTCAATCGTCACTGTGAAGGCAATGCAAGCCAGTGATATTCATTGAGTGTTCGAGATATATTTGTAGTTTTATTGATCTGACATGATTCCCCATGGTTTGTGGTTAACTACTACTCATCATGAACTAATAGTTTCGTCATATGCTATTAATCGTGGCGGGACTCGAACCCGCAATTTTCGGATAACTACTTTCATAGAAGTCCGACGCCTTATCCATTAGGCCACACGACCTACGCTTAAAGAAAGTGCTTGGATTTTGCATCTCTCATTTAACCTGCTCTTCAGTAAGGTCAAACGGAAATATTGGTGAACCAATAAATATTATTACTAGATTGTCTGAAAAATCGGGGCAGTTGTGGCCGAGTGGTTAAGGCGATAGACTTGAAATCTATTCCTCTCTGAGGGCGTAGGTTCGAACCCTACCAACTGCGGTGAGTTGCCATTTGTTTCAAATGCTAGTATTTTCTAGTGGAACAACTCATTTTCAATCGTTTACTAGTATCTCAAATTTACGCATGATTACAAATATTAACTGTGCAGTCATGGGTATCCTAGGTCCCGGGATCTATCTCGGAACCGTGGAGCCATGACCTGTTACTTGGCGTTTCCAGAAACGTGTCTATTTTTCAGAACCAGTGCCGAAATGCATTATGGCGGTCTTTGAGTGTAGTTTACAAACACAAAATGTAGTCAGAGACAAATTATAGGATGAAAGAATGTGTACCCATTTTGTTTACGAAGAATAGAAAAACGTCCGTACTTCCGTCCGTAAAAGATCTATAAGCAATCGTAAAATTTAAAAATGAACTCGAACGGAAAACTATTGCAATACCAATTATTAAGCCCGGTTAGCTCAGACGGTAGAGCGCGGGACTTTTAATCCTGAGGTCAAGGGTTCAAGTCTCTTATCGGGCGGCTAGTCTTCTGATTTTAGTTAGTATTGTTGGTTTTCCACCATTTTTTATCAAGTTAATATCGTTTGAAATCATTCACCATTATGGGCAGAATTCATAGATGTTCATAGACGACAACACGAGTTCTCATGGTGTTTCTTTACGTTAATTCCTACGATGTAGAGAAAGTGCGAACCAAAAGGAAGTACATTCGGATATAGGTCGTGGAACATACACAAATAATGAAATGAGATAGTGAGAAAGAGTATCCCTCATTGTGAGAGTAGAAAGCCTTGATATTTGATACAACTAATTGCAATAGTAAATGTATGTCCAGTTATAGAACTCGAAAGCTGTAAATAGAGTTTGTAGTTAAGATTATTCAAAAAACATGGTTTTCAAGATTGAGACGATGTCCACAGACGGTAATCGCTGTATGTTTATACAACATGGGACGTTTGGCTATCTTCTAGGAAAAAGCTTTGCAATATAACGTCATTCCTCGAATAGGAGATTCAACATAACTCAGCCTTTGTGGCCTAATGGATAAGGCACCGGCCTCCTAAGCCGGGGATTGCGAGTTCGAGTCTCGCCAGAGGTAGCGAGCAACCGAAACTATAATTATCGAAAATCGTCGTTAAATTGGCAATTACTTGTCTTTTGTTTTACTGTTTTAAAGCAAAAATTTTCATTGGTCCAAGTGTTGGGAAATCGCTGAAATGGCATGCTTAAACTTGGAAACCTTTGCCAGTGACAATTACTTGGCAGCGGAACTTATTCTGCTGTTTTACAGGTGAACTCTGACTCTCTCATCCTTCTCTGCCGTCTTCACTGGTTCCTGGAGCAACAACGCGCTGAATTCAAGACGCTGGTCATGATGGTAAGGTGCATTCTCGGCAACGTGTACTTGTTGTCTCTCATCTACTTTTAGAAACTATCTAAACCTGGCCTACGATCACAGACCTCGACTTCGATGGACCTGACTGTTCTTACCACTCGTACGGACCATTGTTGAGAGCATGCCTTATCCAGGGTCACCCCGTTGCTTAGTTTGTCTTGTCTTGTCCAGGGCCATCACATATGCTAAAGACCTAAAGACCTTTCGTTCTTCTCTCACTGTGTACTCTTCACTTCTCCTACTGATTTTAAACTTGGATGTTCTCCCAAAAAATGACTAGAAATAACTTCTGGCGTCACTTGATCAAATGTGGTGTAGTTACATTTACCAATAAAATGCCACAAAACGCAGATAGTAGGATTCGAACCTACGCTCCAAGATGGAAACTGATTTCGAGTCAGTCGCCTTAACCACTCGGCCATATCTGCATTCACTATGTTAGCAAAATATTTCGAATCTATCAGTACCTTTTTAGAGTGGAAAATATTTAATGAAAGAATTATAGTGGCCCGTAAGAGGATCGAACTCATGACCTCCGCGTTATTAGCACGGCGCACTAACCAACTGAGCTAACAGGCCAATAAATTCTTAATATATTAATCAAAGGTTCATTCATCATCAGTTAGGTATACTCTGTGTGTCTTTAGAGAGAATGATTTAAGGTATCTACCAAGCAAGGCTATATCAGCAGCCAATTTCAATCGTCACTGTGAAGGCAAAGCAAGCCAGTGATATTCATTGAGTGTTCGAGATATATTTGTAGTTTTATTGATCTGACATGATTCCCCATGGTTTGTGGTTAACTACTACTCATCATGAACTAATAGTTTCGTCATATGCTATTAATCGTGGCGGGACTCGAACCCGCAATTTTCGGATAACTACTTTCATAGAAGTCCGACGCCTTATCCATTAGGCCACACGACCTACACTTAAAGAAAGTGCTTGGATTTTGCATCTCTCATTTAACCTGCTCTTCAGTAAGGTCAAACGGAAATATTGGTGAACCAATAAATATTATTACTAGATTGTCTGAAAAATCGGGGCAGTTGTGGCCGAGTGGTTAAGGCGATAGACTTGAAATCTATTCCTCTCTGAGGGCGTAGGTTCGAACCCTACCAACTGCGGTGAATTGCCATTTGTTTCACATGCTAGTATTTTCTAGTGGAACAACTCATTTTCAATCGTTTACTAGTATCTCAAATTTACGCATGATTACAAATATTAACTGTGCAGTCATGGGTATCCTAGGTCCCGGGATCTATCTCGGAACCGTGGAGCCATGACCTGTTACTTGGCGTTTCCAGAAACGTGTCTATTTTTCAGAACCAGTGCCGAAATGCATTATGGCGGTCTTTGAGTGTAGTTTACAAACACAAAATGTAGTCAGAGACAAATTATAGGATGAAAGAATGTGTACCCATTTTGTTTACGAAGAATAGAAAAACGTCCGTACTTCCGTCCGTAAAAGATCTATAAGCAATCGTAAAATTTAAAAATGAACTCGAACGGAAAACTATTGCAATACCAATTATTAAGCCCGGTTAGCTCAGACGGTAGAGCGCGGGACTTTTAATCCTGAGGTCAAGGGTTCAAGTCCCTTATCGGGCGGCTAGTCTTTTGATTTTAGTTAGTATTGTTGGTTTTCCACCATTTATTATCAAGTTAATATCGTTTGAAATCATTCACCATTATGGGCAGAATTCATAGATGTTCATAGACGACAACACGAGTTCTCATGGTGTTTCTTTACGTTAATTCCTACGATGTAGAGAAAGTGCGAACCAAAAGGAAGTACATTCGGATATAGGTCGTGGAACATACACAAATAATGAAATGAGATAGTGAGAAAGAGTATCCCTCATTGTGAGAGTAGAAAGCCTTGATATTTGATACAACTAATTGCAATAGTAAATGTATGTCCAGTTATAGCCAATTTCAATCGTCACTGTGAAGGCAATGCAAGCCAGTGATATTCATTGAGTGTTCGAGATATATTTGTAGTTTTATTGATCTGACATGATTCCCCATGGTTTGTGGTTAACTACTACTCATCATGAACTAATAGTTTCGTCATATGCTATTAATCGTGGCGGGACTCGAACCCGCAATTTTCGGATAACTACTTTCATAGAAGTCCGACGCCTTATCCATTAGGCCACACGACCTACGCTTAAAGAAAGTGCTTGGATTTTGCATCTCTCATTTAACCTGCTCTTCAGTAAGGTCAAACGGAAATATTGGTGAACCAATAAATATTATTACTAGATTGTCTGAAAAATCGGGGCAGTTGTGGCCGAGTGGTTAAGGCGATAGACTTGAAATCTATTCCTCTCTGAGGGCGTAGGTTCGAACCCTACCAACTGCGGTGAGTTGCCATTTGTTTCAAATGCTAGTATTTTCTAGTGGAACAACTCATTTTCAATCGTTTACTAGTATCTCAAATTTACGCATGATTACAAATATTAACTGTGCAGTCATGGGTATCCTAGGTCCCGGGATCTATCTCGGAACCGTGGAGCCATGACCTGTTACTTGGCGTTTCCAGAAACGTGTCTATTTTTCAGAACCAGTGCCGAAATGCATTATGGCGGTCTTTGAGTGTAGTTTACAAACACAAAATGTAGTCAGAGACAAATTATAGGATGAAAGAATGTGTACCCATTTTGTTTACGAAGAATAGAAAAACGTCCGTACTTCCGTCCGTAAAAGATCTATAAGCAATCGTAAAATTTAAAAATGAACTCGAACGGAAAACTATTGCAATACCAATTATTAAGCCCGGTTAGCTCAGACGGTAGAGCGCGGGACTTTTAATCCTGAGGTCAAGGGTTCAAGTCTCTTATCGGGCGGCTAGTCTTCTGATTTTAGTTAGTATTGTTGGTTTTCCACCATTTATTATCAAGTTAATATCGTTTGAAATCATTCACCATTATGGGCAGAATTCATAGATGTTCATAGACGACAACACGAGTTCTCATGGTGTTTCTTTACGTTAATTCCTACGATGTAGAGAAAGTGCGAACCAAAAGGAAGTACATTCGGATATAGGTCGTGGAACATACACAAATAATGAAATGAGATAGTGAGAAAGAGTATCCCTCATTGTGAGAGTAGAAAGCCTTGATATTTGATACAACTAATTGCAATAGTAAATGTATGTCCAGTTATAGAACTCGAAAGCTGTAAATAGAGTTTGTAGTTAAGATTATTCAAAAAACATGGTTTTCAAGATTGAGACGATGTCCACAGACGGTAATCGCTGTATGTTTATACAACATGGGACGTTTGGCTATCTTCTAGGAAAAAGCTTTGCAATATAACGTCATTCCTCGAATAGGAGATTCTACATAACTCAGCCTTTGTGGCCTAATGGATAAGGCACCGGCCTCCTAAGCCGGGGATTGCGAGTTCGAGTCTCGCCAGAGGTAGCGAGCAACCGAAACTATAATTATCGAAAATCGTCGTTAAATTGGCAATTACTTGTCTTTTGTTTTACTGTTTTAAAGCAAAAATTTTCATTGGTCCAAGTGTTGGGAAATCGCTGAAATGGCATGCTTAAACTTGGAAACCTTTGCCAGTGACAATTACTTGGCAGCGGAACTTATTCTGCTGTTTTACAGGTGAACTCTGACTCTCTCATCCTTCTCTGCCGTCTTCACTGGTTCCTGGAGCAACAACGCGCTGAATTCAAGACGCTGGTCATGATGGTAAGGTGCATTCTCGGCAACGTGTACTTGTTGTCTCTCATCTACTTTTAGAAACTATCTAAACCTGGCCTACGATCACAGACCTCGACTTCGATGGACCTGACTGTTCTTACCACTCGTACGGACCATTGTTGAGAGCATGCCTTATCCAGGGTCACCCCGTTGCTTAGTTTGTCTTGTCTTGTCCAGGGCCATCACATATGCTAAAGACCTAAAGACCTTTCGTTCTTCTCTCACTGTGTACTCCCCTACTGATTTTAAACTTGGATGTTCTCCCAAAAAATGACTAGAAATAACTTCTGGCGTCACTTGATCAAATGTGGTGTAGTTACATTTACCAATAAAATGCCACAAAACGCAGATAGTAGGATTCGAACCTACGCTCCAAGATGGAAACTGATTTCGAGTCAGTCGCCTTAACCACTCGGCCATATCTGCATTCACTATTTTAGCAAAATATTTCGAATCTATCAGTACCTTTTTAGAGTGGAAAATATTTAATGAAAGAATTATAGTGGCCCGTAAGAGGATCGAACTCATGACCTCCGCGTTATTAGCACGGCGCACTAACCAACTGAGCTAACAGGCCAATAAATTCTTAATATATTAATCAAAGGTTCATTCATCATCAGTTAGGTATACTCTGTGTGTCTTTAGAGAGAATGATTTAAGGTATCTACCAAGCAAGGCTATATCAGCAGCCAATTTCAATCGTCACTGTGAAGGCAATGCAAGCCAGTGATATTCATTGAGTGTTCGAGATATATTTGTAGTTTTATTGATCTGACATGATTCCCCATGGTTTGTGGTTAACTACTACTCATCATGAACTAATAGTTTCGTCATATGCTATTAATCGTGGCGGGACTCGAACCCGCAATTTTCCGCAAATGCCACAAAACGCAGATAGTAGGATTCGAACCTACGCTCCAAGATGGAAACTGATTTCGAGTCAGTCGCCTTAACCACTCGGCCATATCTGCATTCACTATTTTAGCAAAATATTTCGAATCTATCAGTACCTTTTTAGAGTGGAAAATATTTAATGAAAGAATTATAGTGGCCCGTAAGAGGATCGAACTCATGACCTCCGCGTTATTAGCACGGCGCTCTAACCAACTGAGCTCACAGGCCAATAAATTCTTAATATATTAATAAAATGTTCATTCATCATCAGTTAGGTATACTCTGTGTGTCTTTAGAGAGAATGATTTAAGGTATCTACCAAGCAAGGCTATATCAGCAGCCAATTTCAATCGTCACTGTGAAGGCAATGCAAGCCAGTGATATTCATTGAGTGTTCGAGATATATTTGTAGTTTTATTGATCTGACATGATTCCCCATGGTTTGTGGTTAACTACTACTCATCATGAACTAATAGTTTCGTCATATGCTATTAATCGTGGCGGGACTCGAACCCGCAATTTTCGGATAACTACTATCATAGAAGTCCGACGCCTTATCCATTAGGCCACACGACCTACACTTAAAGAAAGTGCTAGGATTTTGCATCTCTCATTTAACCTGCTCTTCAGTAAGGTCAAACGGAAATATTGGTGAACCAATAAATATTATTACTAGATTGTCTGAAAAATCGGGGCAGTTGTGGCCGAGTGGTTAAGGCGATAGACTTGAAATCTATTCCTCTCTGAGGGCGTAGGTTCGAACCCTACCAACTGCGGTGAATTGCCATTTGTTTCACATGCTAGTATTTTCTAGTGGAACAACTCATTTTCAATCGTTTACTAGTATCTCAAATTTACGCATGATTACAAATATTAACTGTGCAGTCATGGGTATCCTAGGTCCCGGGATCTATCTCGGAACCGTGGAGCCATGACCTGTTACTTGGCGTTTCCAGAAACGTGTCTATTTTTCAGAACCAGTGCCGAAATGCATTATGGCGGTCTTTGAGTGTAGTTTACAAACACAAAATGTAGTCAGAGACAAATTATAGGATGAAAGAATGTGTACCCATTTTGTTTACGAAGAATAGAAAAACGTCCGTACTTCCGTCCGTAAAAGATCTATAAGCAATCGTAAAATTTAAAAATGAACTCGAACGGAAAACTATTGCAATACCAATTATTAAGCCCGGTTAGCTCAGACGGTAGAGCGCGGGACTTTTAATCCTGAGGTCAAGGGTTCAAGTCCCTTATCGGGCGGCTAGTCTTTTGATTTTAGTTAGTATTGTTGGTTTTCCACCATTTATTATCAAGTTAATATCGTTTGAAATCATTCACCATTATGGGCAGAATTCATAGATGTTCATAGACGACAACACGAGTTCTCATGGTGTTTCTTTACGTTAATTCCTACGATGTAGAGAAAGTGCGAACCAAAAGGAAGTACATTCGGATATAGGTCGTGGAACATACACAAATAATGAAATGAGATAGTGAGAAAGAGTATCCCTCATTGTGAGAGTAGAAAGCCTTGATATTTGATACAACTAATTGCAATAGTAAATGTATGTCCAGTTATAGAACTCGAAAGCTGTAAATAGAGTTTGTAGTTAAGATTATTCAAAAAACATGGTTTTCAAGATTGAGACGATGTCCACAGACGGTAATCGCTGTATGTTTATACAACATGGGACGTTTGGCTATCTTCTAGGAAAAAGCTTTGCAATATAACGTCATTCCTCGAATAGGAGATTCAACATAACTCAGCCTTTGTGGCCTAATGGATAAGGCACCGGCCTCCTAAGCCGGGGATTGCGAGTTCGAGTCTCGCCAGAGGTAGCGAGCAACCGAAACTATAATTATCGAAAATCGTCGTTAAATTGGCAATTACTTGTCTTTTGTTTTACTGTTTTCAAGCAAAAATTTTCATTGGTCCAAGTGTTGGGAAATCGCTGAAATGGCATGCTTAAACTTGGAAACCTTTGCCAGTGACAATTACTTGGCAGCGGAACTTATTCTGCTGTTTTACAGGTGAACTCTGACTCTCTCATCCTTCTCTGCCGTCTTCACTGGTTCCTGGAGCAACAACGCGCTGAATTCAAGACGCTGGTCATGATGGTAAGGTGCATTCTCGGCAATGTGTACTTGTTGTCTCTCATCTACTTTTAGAAACTATCTAAACCTGGCCTACGATCACAGACCTCGACTTCGATGGACCTGACTGTTCTTACCACTCGTACGGACCATTGTTGAGAGCATGCCTTATCCAGGGTCACCCCGTTGCTTAGTTTGTCTTGTCTTGTCCAGGGCCATCACATATGCTAAAGACCTAAAGACCTTTCGTTCTTCTCTCACTGTGTACTCCCCTACTGATTTTAAACTTGGATGTTCTCCCAAAAAATGACTAGAAATAACTTCTGGCGTCACTTGATCAAATGTTGTGTAGTTACATTTACCAATAAAATGCCACAAAACGCAGATAGTAGGATTCGAACCTACGCTCCAAGATGGAAACTGATTTCGAGTCAGTCGCCTTAACCACTCGGCCATATCTGCATTCACTATTTTAGCAAAATATTTCGAATGTATCAGTACCTTTTTAGAGTGGAAAATATTTAATGAAAGAATTATAGTGGCCCGTAAGAGGATCGAACTCATGACCTCCGCGTTATTAGCACGGCGCTCTAACCAACTGAGCTAACAGGCCAATAAATTTTTAATATATTAATAAAAGGTTCATTCATCATCAGTTAGGTATACTCTGTGTGTCTTTAGAGAGAATGATTTAAGGTATCTACCAAGCAAGGCTATATCAGCAGCCAATTTCAATCGTCACTGTGAAGGCAATGCAAGCCAGTGATATTCATTGAGTGTTCGAGATATATTTGTAGTTTTATTGATCTGACATGATTCCCCATGGTTTGTGGTTAACTACTACTCATCATGAACTAATAGTTTCGTCATATGCTATTAATCGTGGCGGGACTCGAACCCGCAATTTTCGGATAACTACTTTCATAGAAGTCCGACGCCTTATCCATTAGGCCACACGACCTACACTTAAAGAAAGTGCTAGGATTTTGCATCTCTCATTTAACCTGCTCTTCAGTAAGGTCAAACGGAAATATTGGTGAACCAATAAATATTATTACTAGATTGTCTGAAAAATCGGGGCAGTTGTGGCCGAGTGGTTAAGGCGATAGACTTGAAATCTATTCCTCTCTGAGGGCGTAGGTTCGAACCCTACCAACTGCGGTGAATTGCCATTCGTTTCATATGCTAGTATTTTCTAGTGGAACAACTCATTTTCAATCGTTTACTAGTATCTCAAATTTACGCATGATTACAAATATTAACTGTGCAGTCATGGGTATCCTAGGTCCCGGGATCTATCTCGGAACCGTGGAGCCATGACCTGTTACTTGGCGTTTCCAGAAACGTGTCTATTTTTCAGAACCAGTGCCGAAATGCATTATGGCGGTCTTTGAGTGTAGTTTACAAACACAAAATGTAGTCAGAGACAAATTATAGGATGAAAGAATGTGTACCCATTTTGTTTACGAAGAATAGAAAAACGTCCGTACTTCCGTCCGTAAAAGATCTATAAGCAATCGTAAAATTTAAAAATGAACTCGAACGGAAAACTATTGCAATACCAATTATTAAGCCCGGTTAGCTCAGACGGTAGAGCGCGGGACTTTTAATCCTGAGGTCAAGGGTTCAAGTCCCTTATCGGGCGGCTAGTCTTTTGATTTTAGTTAGTATTGTTGGTTTTCCACCATTTATTATCAAGTTAATATCGTTTGAAATCATTCACCATTATGGGCAGAATTCATAGATGTTCATAGACGACAACACGAGTTCTCATGGTGTTTCTTTACGTTAATTCCTACGATGTAGAGAAAGTGCGAACCAAAAGGAAGTACATTCGGATATAGGTCGTGGAACATACACAAATAATGAAATGAGATAGTGAGAAAGAGTATCCCTCATTGTGAGAGTAGAAAGCCTTGATATTTGATACAACTAATTGCAATAGTAAATGTATGTCCAGTTATAGAACTCGAAAGCTGTAAATAGAGTTTGTAGTTAAGATTATTCAAAAAACATGGTTTTCAAGATTGAGACGATGTCCACAGACGGTAATCGCTGTATGTTTATACAACATGGGACGTTTGGCTATCTTCTAGGAAAAAGCTTTGCAATATAACGTCATTCCTCGAATAGGAGATTCTACATAACTCAGCCTTTGTGGCCTAATGGATAAGGCACCGGCCTCCTAAGCCGGGGATTGCGAGTTCGAGTCTCGCCAGAGGTAGCGAGCAACCGAAACTATAATTATCGAAAATCGTCGTTAAATTGGCAATTACTTGTCTTTTGTTTTACTGTTTTCAAGCAAAAATTTTCATTGGTCCAAGTGTTGGGAAATCGCTGAAATGGCATGCTTAAACTTGGAAACCTTTGCCAGTGACAATTACTTGGCAGCGGAACTTATTCTGCTGTTTTACAGGTGAACTCTGACTCTCTCATCCTTCTCTGCCGTCTTCACTGGTTCCTGGAGCAACAACGCGCTGAATTCAAGACGCTGGTCATGATGGTAAGGTGCATTCTCGGCAATGTGTACTTGTTGTCTCTCATCTACTTTTAGAAACTATCTAAACCTGGCCTACGATCACAGACCTCGACTTCGATGGACCTGACTGTTCTTACCACTCGTACGGACCATTGTTGAGAGCATGCCTTATCCAGGGTCACCCCGTTGCTTAGTTTGTCTTGTCTTGTCCAGGGCCATCACATATGCTAAAGACCTAAAGACCTTTCGTTCTTCTCTCACTGTGTACTCCCCTACTGATTTTAAACTTGGATGTTCTCCCAAAAAATGACTAGAAATAACTTCTGGCGTCACTTGATCAAATGTTGTGTAGTTACATTTACCAATAAAATGCCACAAAACGCAGATAGTAGGATTCGAACCTACGCTACAAGATGGAAACTGATTTCGAGTCAGTCGCCTTAACCACTCGGCCATATCTGCATTCACTATTTTAGCAAAATATTTCGAATGTATCAGTACCTTTTTAGAGTGGAAAATATTTAATGAAAGAATTATAGTGGCCCGTAAGAGGATCGAACTCATGACCTCCGCGTTATTAGCACGGCGCTCTAACCAACTGAGCTAACAGGCCAATAAATTTTTAATATATTAATAAAAGGTTCATTCATCATCAGTTAGGTATACTCTGTGTGTCTTTAGAGAGAATGATTTAAGGTATCTACCAAGCAAGGCTATATCAGCAGCCAATTTCAATCGTCACTGTGAAGGCAATGCAAGCCAGTGATATTCATTGAGTGTTCGAGATATATTTGTAGTTTTATTGATCTGACATGATTCCCCATGGTTTGTGGTTAACTACTACTCATCATGAACTAATAGTTTCGTCATATGCTATTAATCGTGGCGGGACTCGAACCCGCAATTTTCGGATAACTACTTTCATAGAAGTCCGACGCCTTATCCATTAGGCCACACGACCTACACTTAAAGAAAGTGCTAGGATTTTGCATCTCTCATTTAACCTGCTCTTCAGTAAGGTCAAACGGAAATATTGGTGAACCAATAAATATTATTACTAGATTGTCTGAAAAATCGGGGCAGTTGTGGCCGAGTGGTTAAGGCGATAGACTTGAAATCTATTCCTCTCTGAGGGCGTAGGTTCGAACCCTACCAACTGCGGTGAGTTGCCATTTGTTTCACATGCTAGTATTTTCTAGTGGAACAACTCATTTTCAATCGTTTACTAGTATCTCAAATTTACGCATGATTACAAATATTAACTGTGCAGTCATGGGTATCCTAGGTCCCGGGATCTATCTCGGAACCGTGGAGCCATGACCTGTTACTTGGCGTTTCCAGAAACGTGTCTATTTTTCAGAACCAGTGCCGAAATGCATTATGGCGGTCTTTGAGTGTAGTTTACAAACACAAAATGTAGTCAGAGACAAATTATAGGATGAAAGAATGTGTACCCATTTTGTTTACGAAGAATAGAAAAACGTCCGTACTTCCGTCCGTAAAAGATCTATAAGCAATCGTAAAATTTAAAAATGAACTCGAACGGAAAACTATTGCAATACCAATTATTAAGCCCGGTTAGCTCAGACGGTAGAGCGCGGGACTTTTAATCCTGAGGTCAAGGGTTCAAGTCCCTTATCGGGCGGCTAGTCTTTTGATTTTAGTTAGTATTGTTGGTTTTCCACCATTTATTATCAAGTTAATATCGTTTGAAATCATTCACCATTATGGGCAGAATTCATAGATGTTCATAGACGACAACACGAGTTCTCATGGTGTTTCTTTACGTTAATTCCTACGATGTAGAGAAAGTGCGAACCAAAAGGAAGTACATTCGGATATAGGTCGTGGAACATACACAAATAATGAAATGAGATAGTGAGAAAGAGTATCCCTCATTGTGAGAGTAGAAAGCCTTGATATTTGATACAACTAATTGCAATAGTAAATGTATGTCCAGTTATAGAACTCGAAAGCTGTAAATAGAGTTTGTAGTTAAGATTATTCAAAAAACATGGTTTTCAAGATTGAGACGATGTCCACAGACGGTAATCGCTGTATGTTTATACAACATGGGACGTTTGGCTATCTTCTAGGAAAAAGCTTTGCAATATAACGTCATTCCTCGAATAGGAGATTCTACATAACTCAGCCTTTGTGGCCTAATGGATAAGGCACCGGCCTCCTAAGCCGGGGATTGCGAGTTCGAGTCTCGCCAGAGGTAGCGAGCAACCGAAACTATAATTATCGAAAATCGTCGTTATATGGCAATTACTTGTCTTTTGTTTTACTGTTTTAAAGCAAAAATTTTCATTGGTCCAAGTGTTGGGAAATCGCTGAAATGGCATGCTTAAACTTGGAAACCTTTGCCAGTGACAATTACTTGGCAGCGGAACTTATTCTGCTGTTTTACAAGTGAACTCTGACTCTCTCATCCTTCTCTGCCGTCTTCACTGGTTCCTGGAGCAACAACGCGCTGAATTCAAGACGCTGGTCATGATGGTAAGGTGCATTCTCGGCAATGTGTACTTGTTGTCTCTCATCTACTTTTAGAAACTATCTAAACCTGGCCTACGATCACAGACCTCGACTTCGATGGACCTGACTGTTCTTACCACTCGTACGGACCATTGTTGAGAGCATGCCTTATCCAGGGTCACCCCGTTGCTTAGTTTGTCTTGTCTTGTCCAGGGCCATCACATATGCTAAAGACCTAAAGACCTTTCGTTCTTCTCTCACTGTGTACTCCCCTACTGATTTTAAACTTGGATGTTCTCCCAAAAAATGACTAGAAATAACTTCTGGCGTCACTTGATCAAATGTTGTGTAGTTACATTTACCAATAAAATGCCACAAAACGCAGATAGTAGGATTCGAACCTACGCTCCAAGATGGAAACTGATTTCGAGTCAGTCGCCTTAACCACTCGGCCATATCTGCATTCACTATTTTAGCAAAATATTTCAAATCTATCAGTACCTTTTTAGAGTGGAAAATATTTAATGAAAGAATTATAGTGGCCCGTAAGAGGATCGAACTCATGACCTCCGCGTTATTAGCACGGCGCTCTAACCAACTGAGCTAACAGGCCAATAAATTCTTAATATATTAATAAAAGGTTCATTCATCATCAGTTAGGTATACTCTGTGTGTCTTTAGAGAGAATGATTTAAGGTATCTACCAAGCAAGGCTATATCAGCAGCCAATTTCAATCGTCACTGTGAAGGCAATGCAAGCCAGTGATATTCATTGAGTGTTCGAGATATATTTGTAGTTTTATTGATCTGACATGATTCCCCATGGTTTGTGGTTAACTACTACTCATCATGAACTAATAGTTTCGTCATATGCTATTAATCGTGGCGGGACTCGAACCCGCAATTTTCGGATAACTACTTTCCAGTGGCTCCTATCTTTTGTAAAAGGTAAGTTAAGATAAGCTAAGATAAGATATTTTTGGTATCTTTTTGGTATCTTTTATCTTGTGTAAAATTCAGTTAAAATAAAGTATTTTTAACTTTAGGGTATGAAAATAATGGTATTATTTGGCCCTAAAAGATAAGATACTTGAGATCCCATCTAGCGGTAAAAAAAATGATTTACTTTGAGGGATAAAATTTTTAAGGCCAAGGCCTGACCCTGACAGCTGACTCATCAGGACGTAGCAGACTACTTTCAGCCATGCTTTCAGCGAAATGCTTTCAGCGCCCGGCCAAAGTATTGGATGAGTTGGGGACTTATTTAAAAGAACCCATCGTAGCTATGGAAGTTCCAGTGAATTCAATGGATCCCGACGGTGACCTTTGCGTCACTAAGCCCCTCGAGTATTGGAAATCTAATCAGTGTCGTTTTCGAATACTAAGCGAAATCGGCAGAGATGTTGTTAGCGCTGCAGCATCATCAGGATCTGTTGAACGAGCTTTCAGTGTGGCTTCGGATATTTTAACAGCAAAACGCGCAGCCATGAAACCAGAACTTTTCGTCAACTTGATGCTTATCAAGTGCAACGCAGGGCTTAAAGTTGGTTTACGTGATGCTGTCATTGCTGTGTAAACTAAAAGTAAGGCTTGTCATGCAATACAATGCAGAAATTCAACAATTTATCAACTCAAATGTTCTTTTTCCTTTTTTTTTACTAAAAAATAACTTATATCTTATCTTAACTTATCTTATCTTTTTCCCACCATAAAAATTCGGAAATAACTTATCTTTACTTTTTTTTCAGATAATATCTTGTATCTTAGAATTTTTTTTCGGTATTTCTGAATAACTTAACTTAAATTTTTTTTCGGGCAATTTTTTTTTAGTATCTTTAACTCTAGGGTAAAAAAAAAAGATAGGAGCCACTGCTACTTTCATAGAAGTCCGACGCCTTATCCATTAGGCCACACGACCTACGCTTAAAGAAAGTGCTTGGATTTTGCATCTCTCATTTAACCTGCTCTTCAGTAAGGTCAAACGGAAATATTGGTGAACCAATAAATATTATTACTAGATTGTCTAAAAATTCGGGGCAGTTGTGGCCGAGTGGTTAAGGCGATAGACTTGAAATCTATTCCTCTCTGAGGGCGTAGGTTCGAACCCTACCAACTGCGGTGAATTGCCATTTGTTTCACATGCTAGTATTTTCTAGTGGAACAACTCATTTTCAATCGTTTACTAGTATCTCAAATTTACGCATGATTACAAATATTAACTGTGCAGTCATGGGTATCCTAGGTCCCGGGATCTATCTCGGAACCGTGGAGCCATGACCTGTTACTTGGCGTTTCCAGAAACGTGTCTATTTTTCAGAACCAGTGCCGAAATGCATTATGGCGGTCTTTGAGTGTAGTTTACAAACACAAAATGTAGTCAGAGACAAATTATAGGATGAAAGAATGTGTACCCATTTTGTTTACGAAGAATAGAAAAACGTCCGTACTTCCGTCCGTAAAAGATCTATAAGCAATCGTAAAATTTAAAAATGAACTCGAACGGAAAACTATTGCAATACCAATTATTAAGCCCGGTTAGCTCAGACGGTAGAGCGCGGGACTTTTAATCCTGAGGTCAAGGGTTCAAGTCCCTTATCGGGCGGCTAGTCTTTTGATTTTAGTTAGTATTGTTGGTTTTCCACCATTTATTATCAAGTTAATATCGTTTGAAATCATTCACCATTATGGGCAGAATTCATAGATGTTCATAGACGACAACACGAGTTCTCATGGTGTTTCTTTACGTTAATTCCTACGATGTAGAGAAAGTGCGAACCAAAAGGAAGTACATTCGGATATAGGTCGTGGAACATACACAAATAATGAAATGAGATAGTGAGAAAGAGTATCCCTCATTGTGAGAGTAGAAAGCCTTGATATTTGATACAACTAATTGCAATAGTAAATGTATGTCCAGTTATAGAACTCGAAAGCTGTAAATAGAGTTTGTAGTTAAGATTATTCAAAAAACATGGTTTTCAAGATTGAGACGATGTCCACAGACGGTAATCGCTGTATGTTTATATAACATGGGACGTTTGGCTATCTTCTAGGAAAAAGCTTTGCAATATAACGTCATTCCTCGAATAGGAGATTCAACATAACTCAGCCTTTGTGGCCTAATGGATAAGGCACCGGCCTCCTAAGCCGGGGATTGCGAGTTCGAGTCTCGCCAGAGGTAGCGAGCAACCGAAACTATAATTATCGAAAATCGTCGTTAAATTGGCAATTACTTGTCTTTTGTTTTACTGTTTTCAAGCAAAAATTTTCATTGGTCCAAGTGTTGGGAAATCGCTGAAATGGCATGCTTAAACTTGGAAACCTTTGCCAGTGACAATTACTTGGCAGCGGAACTTATTCTGCTGTTTTACAGGTGAACTCTGACTCTCTCATCCTTCTCTGCCGTCTTCACTGGTTCCTGGAGCAACAACGCGCTGAATTCAAGACGCTGGTCATGATGGTAAGGTGCATTCTCGGCAATGTGTACTTGTTGTCTCTCATCTACTTTTAGAAACTATCTAAACCTGGCCTACGATCACAGACCTCGACTTCGATGGACCTGACTGTTCTTACCACTCGTACGGACCATTGTTGAGAGCATGCCTTATCCAGGGTCACCCCGTTGCTTAGTTTGTCTTGTCTTGTCCAGGGCCATCACATATGCTAAAGACCTAAAGACCTTTCGTTCTTCTCTCACTGTGTACTCCCCTACTGATTTTAAACTTGGATGTTCTCCCAAAAAATGACTAGAAATAACTTCTGGCGTCACTTGATCAAATGTTGTGTAGTTACATTTACCAATAAAATGCCACAAAACGCAGATAGTAGGATTCGAACCTACGCTCCAAGATGGAAACTGATTTCGAGTCAGTCGCCTTAACCACTCGGCCATATCTGCATTCACTATTTTAGCAAAATATTTCGAATGTATCAGTACCTTTTTAGAGTGGAAAATATTTAATGAAAGAATTATAGTGGCCCGTAAGAGGATCGAACTCATGACCTCCGCGTTATTAGCACGGCGCTCTAACCAACTGAGCTAACAGGCCAATAAATTCTTAATATATTAATAAAAGGTTCATTCATCATCAGTTAGGTATACTCTGTGTGTCTTTAGAGAGAATGATTTAAGGTATCTACCAAGCAAGGCTATATCAGCAGCCAATTTCAATCGTCACTGTGAAGGCAATGCAAGCCAGTGATATTCATTGAGTGTTCGAGATATATTTGTAGTTTTATTGATCTGACATGATTCCCCATGGTTTGTGGTTAACTACTACTCATCATGAACTAATAGTTTCGTCATATGCTATTAATCGTGGCGGGACTCGAACCCGCAATTTTCGGATAACTACTTTCATAGAAGTCCGACGCCTTATCCATTAGGCCACACGACCTACACTTAAAGAAAGTGTTAGGATTTTGCATCTCTCATTTAACCTGCTCTTCAGTAAGGTCAAACGGAAATATTGGTGAACCAATAAATATTATTACTAGATTGTCTGAAAAATCGGGGCAGTTGTGGCCGAGTGGTTAAGGCGATAGACTTGAAATCTATTCCTCTCTGAGGGCGTAGGTTCGAACCCTACCAACTGCGGTGAATTGCCATTTGTTTCACATGCTAGTATTTTCTAGTGGAACAACTCATTTTCAATCGTTTACTAGTATCTCAAATTTACGCATGATTACAAATATTAACTGTGCAGTCATGGGTATCCTAGGTCCCGGGATCTATCTCGGAACCGTGGAGCCATGACCTGTTACTTGGCGTTTCCAGAAACGTGTCTATTTTTCAGAACCAGTGCCGAAATGCATTATGGCGGTCTTTGAGTGTAGTTTACAAACACAAAATGTAGTCAGAGACAAATTATAGGATGAAAGAATGTGTACCCATTTTGTTTACGAAGAATAGAAAAACGTCCGTACTTCCGTCCGTAAAAGATCTATAAGCAATCGTAAAATTTAAAAATGAACTCGAACGGAAAACTATTGCAATACCAATTATTAAGCCCGGTTAGCTCAGACGGTAGAGCGCGGGACTTTTAATCCTGAGGTCAAGGGTTCAAGTCCCTTATCGGGCGGCTAGTCTTCTGATTTTAGTTAGTATTGTTGGTTTTCCACCATTTATTATCAAGTTAATATCGTTTGAAATCATTCACCATTATGGGCAGAATTCATAGATGTTCATAGACGACAACACGAGTTCTCATGGTGTTTCTTTACGTTAATTCCTACGATGTAGAGAAAGTGCGAACCAAAAGGAAGTACATTCGGATATAGGTCGTGGAACATACACAAATAATGAAATGAGATAGTGAGAAAGAGTATCCCTCATTGCGAGAGTAGAAAGCCTTGATATTTGATACAACTAATTGCAATAGTAAATGTATGTCCAGTTATAGAACTCGAAAGCTGTAAATAGAGTTTGTAGTTAAGATTATTCAAAAAACATGGTTTTCAAGATTGAGACGATGTCCACAGACGGTAATCGCTGTATGTTTATATAACATGGGACGTTTGGCTATCTTCTAGGAAAAAGCTTTGCAATATAACGTCATTCCTCGAATAGGAGATTCAACATAACTCAGCCTTTGTGGCCTAATGGATAAGGCACCGGCCTCCTAAGCCGGGGATTGCGAGTTCGAGTCTCGCCAGAGGTAGCGAGCAACCGAAACTATAATTATCGAAAATCGTCGTTATATGGCAATTACTTGTCTTTTGTTTTACTGTTTTCAAGCAAAAATTTTCATTGGTCCAAGTGTTGGGAAATCGCTGAAATGGCATGCTTAAACTTGGAAACCTTTGCCAGTGACAATTACTTGGCAGCGGAACTTATTCTGCTGTTTTACAGGTGAACTCTGACTCTCTCATCCTTCTCTGCCGTCTTCACTGGTTCCTGGAGCAACAACGCGCTGAATTCAAGACGCTGGTCATGATGGTAAGGTGCATTCTCGGCAATGTGTACTTGTTGTCTCTCATCTACTTTTAGAAACTATCTAAACCTGGCCTACGATCACAGACCTCGACTTCGATGGACCTGACTGTTCTTACCACTCGTACGGACCATTGTTGAGAGCATGCCTTATCCAGGGTCACCCCGTTGCTTAGTTTGTCTTGTCTTGTCCAGGGCCATCACATATGCTAAAGACCTAAAGACCTTTCGTTCTTCTCTCACTGTGTACTCCCCTACTGATTTTAAACTTGGATGTTCTCCCAAAAAATGACTAGAAATAACTTCTGGCGTCACTTGATCAAATGTTGTGTAGTTACATTTACCAATAAAATGCCACAAAACGCAGATAGTAGGATTCGAACCTACGCTCCAAGATGGAAACTGATTTCGAGTCAGTCGCCTTAACCACTCGGCCATATCTGCATTCACTATTTTAGCAAAATATTTCGAATGTATCAGTACCTTTTTAGAGTGGAAAATATTTAATGAAAGAATTATAGTGGCCCGTAAGAGGATCGAACTCATGACCTCCGCGTTATTAGCACGGCGCTCTAACCAACTGAGCTAACAGGCCAATAAATTCTTAATATATTAATAAAAGGTTCATTCATCATCAGTTAGGTATACTCTGTGTGTCTTTAGAGAGAATGATTTAAGGTATCTACCAAGCAAGGCTATATCAGCAGCCAATTTCAATCGTCACTGTGAAGGCAATGCAAGCCAGTGATATTCATTGAGTGTTCGAGATATATTTGTAGTTTTATTGATCTGACATGATTCCCCATGGTTTGTGGTTAACTACTACTCATCATGAACTAATAGTTTCGTCATATGCTATTAATCGTGGCGGGACTCGAACCCGCAATTTTCGGATAACTACTTTCATAGAAGTCCGACGCCTTATCCATTAGGCCACACGACCTACACTTAAAGAAAGTGCTAGGATTTTGCATCTCTCAATTAACCTGCTCTTCAGTAAGGTCAAACGGAAATATTGGTGAACCAATAAATATTATTACTAGATTGTCTGAAAAATCGGGGCAGTTGTGGCCGAGTGGTTAAGGCGATAGACTTGAAATCTATTCCTCTCTGAGGGCGTAGGTTCGAACCCTACCAACTGCGGTGAATTGCCATTTGTTTCACATGCTAGTATTTTCTAGTGGAACAACTCATTTTCAATCGTTTACTAGTATCTCAAATTTACGCATGATTACAAATATTAACTGTGCAGTCATGGGTATCCTAGGTCCCGGGATCTATCTCGGAACCGTGGAGCCATGACCTGTTACTTGGCGTTTCCAGAAACGTGTCTATTTTTCAGAACCAGTGCCGAAATGCATTATGGCGGTCTTTGAGTGTAGTTTACAAACACAAAATGTAGTCAGAGACAAATTATAGGATGAAAGAATGTGTACCCATTTTGTTTACGAAGAATAGAAAAACGTCCGTACTTCCGTCCGTAAAAGATCTATAAGCAATCGTAAAATTTAAAAATGAACTCGAACGGAAAACTATTGCAATACCAATTATTAAGCCCGGTTAGCTCAGACGGTAGAGCGCGGGACTTTTAATCCTGAGGTCAAGGGTTCAAGTCCCTTATCGGGCGGCTAGTCTTCTGATTTAAGTTAGTATTGTTGGTTTTCCACCATTTATTATCAAGTTAATATCGTTTGAAATCATTCACCATTATGGGCAGAATTCATAGATGTTCATAGACGACAACACGAGTTCTCATGGTGTTTCTTTACGTTAATTCCTACGATGTAGAGAAAGTGCGAACCAAAAGGAAGTACATTCGGATATAGGTCGTGGAACATACACAAATAATGAAATGAGATAGTGAGAAAGAGTATCCCTCATTGCGAGAGTAGAAAGCCTTGATATTTGATACAACTAATTGCAATAGTAAATGTATGTCCAGTTATAGAACTCGAAAGCTGTAAATAGAGTTTGTAGTTAAGATTATTCAAAAAACATGGTTTTCAAGATTGAGACGATGTCCACAGACGGTAATCGCTGTATGTTTATATAACATGGGACGTTTGGCTATCTTCTAGGAAAAAGCTTTGCAATATAACGTCATTCCTCGAATAGGAGATTCAACATAACTCAGCCTTTGTGGCCTAATGGATAAGGCACCGGCCTCCTAAGCCGGGGATTGCGAGTTCGAGTCTCGCCAGAGGTAGCGAGCAACCGAAACTATAATTATCGAAAATCGTCGTTAAATTGGCAATTACTTGTCTTTTGTTTTACTGTTTTCAAGCAAAAATTTTCATTGGTCCAAGTGTTGGGAAATCGCTGAAATGGCATGCTTAAACTTGGAAACCTTTGCCAGTGACAATTACTTGGCAGCGGAACTTATTCTGCTGTTTTACAGGTGAACTCTGACTCTCTCATCCTTCTCTGCCGTCTTCACTGGTTCCTGGAGCAACAACGCGCTGAATTCAAGACGCTGGTCATGATGGTAAGGTGCATTCTCGGCAATGTGTACTTGTTGTCTCTCATCTACTTTTAGAAACTATCTAAACCTGGCCTACGATCACAGACCTCGACTTCGATGGACCTGACTGTTCTTACCACTCGTACGGACCATTGTTGAGAGCATGCCTTATCCAGGGTCACCCCGTTGCTTAGTTTGTCTTGTCTTGTCCAGGGCCATCACATATGCTAAAGACCTAAAGACCTTTCGTTCTTCTCTCACTGTGTACTCCCCTACTGATTTTAAACTTGGATGTTCTCCCAAAAAATGACTAGAAATAACTTCTGGCGTCACTTGATCAAATGTTGTGTAGTTACATTTACCAATAAAATGCCACAAAACGCAGATAGTAGGATTCGAACCTACGCTCCAAGATGGAAACTGATTTCGAGTCAGTCGCCTTAACCACTCGGCCATATCTGCATTCACTATTTTAGCAAAATATTTCGAATGTATCAGTACCTTTTTAGAGTGGAAAATATTTAATGAAAGAATTATAGTGGCCCGTAAGAGGATCGAACTCATGACCTCCGCGTTATTAGCACGGCGCTCTAACCAACTGAGCTAACAGGCCAATTTATTTTTAATATATTAATAAAAGGTTCATTCATCATCAGTTAGGTATACTCTGTGTGTCTTTAGAGAGAATGATTTAAGGTATCTACCAAGCAAGGCTATATCAGCAGCCAATTTCAATCGTCACTGTGAAGGCAATGCAAGCCAGTGATATTCATTGAGTGTTCGAGATATATTTGTAGTTTTATTGATCTGACATGATTCCCCATGGTTTGTGGTTAACTACTACTCATCATGAACTAATAGTTTCGTCATATGCTATTAATCGTGGCGGGACTCGAACCCGCAATTTTCGGATAACTACTTTCATAGAAGTCCGACGCCTTATCCATTAGGCCACACGACCTACACTTAAAGAAAGTGCTAGGATTTTGCATCTCTCATTTAACCTGCTCTTCAGTAAGGTCAAACGGAAATATTGGTGAACCAATAAATATTATTACTAGATTGTCTGAAAATTCGGGGCAGTTGTGGCCGAGTGGTTAAGGCGATAGACTTGAAATCTATTCCTCTCTGAGGGCGTAGGTTCGAACCCTACCAACTGCGGTGAATTGCCATTTGTTTCACATGCTAGTATTTTCTAGTGGAACAACTCATTTTCAATCGTTTACTAGTATCTCAAATTTACGCATGATTACAAATATTAACTGTGCAGTCATGGGTATCCTAGGTCCCGGGATCTATCTCGGAACCGTGGAGCCATGACCTGTTACTTGGCGTTTCCAGAAACGTGTCTATTTTTCAGAACCAGTGCCGAAATGCATTATGGCGGTCTTTGAGTGTAGTTTACAAACACAAAATGTAGTCAGAGACAAATTATAGGATGAAAGAATGTGTACCCATTTTGTTTACGAAGAATAGAAAAACGTCCGTACTTCCGTCCGTAAAAGATCTATAAGCAATCGTAAAATTTAAAAATGAACTCGAACGGAAAACTATTGCAATACCAATTATTAAGCCCGGTTAGCTCAGACGGTAGAGCGCGGGACTTTTAATCCTGAGGTCAAGGGTTCAAGTCCCTTATCGGGCGGCTAGTCTTTTGATTTTAGTTAGTATTGTTGGTTTTCCACCATTTATTATCAAGTTAATATCGTTTGAAATCATTCACCATTATGGGCAGAATTCATAGATGTTCATAGACGACAACACGAGTTCTCATGGTGTTTCTTTACGTTAATTCCTACGATGTAGAGAAAGTGCGAACCAAAAGGAAGTACATTAGGATATAGGTCGTGGAACATACACAAATAATGAAATGAGATAGTGAGAAAGAGTATCCCTCATTGTGAGAGTAGAAAGCCTTGATATTTGATACAACTAATTGCAATAGTAAATGTATGTCCAGTTATAGAACTCGAAAGCTGTAAATAGAGTTTGTAGTTAAGATTATTCAAAAAACATGGTTTTCAAGATTGAGACGATGTCCACAGACGGTAATCGCTGTATGTTTATATAACATGGGACGTTTGGCTATCTTCTAGGAAAAAGCTTTGCAATATAACGTCATTCCTCGAATAGGAGATTCAACATAACTCAGCCTTTGTGGCCTAATGGATAAGGCACCGGCCTCCTAAGCCGGGGATTGCGAGTTCGAGTCTCGCCAGAGGTAGCGAGCAACCGAAACTATAATTATCGAAAATCGTCGTTATATGGCAATTACTTGTCTTTTGTTTTACTGTTTTCAAGCAAAAATTTTCATTGGTCCAAGTGTTGGGAAATCGCTGAAATGGCATGCTTAAACTTGGAAACCTTTGCCAGTGACAATTACTTGGCAGCGGAACTTATTCTGCTGTTTTACAGGTGAACTCTGACTCTCTCATCCTTCTCTGCCGTCTTCACTGGTTCCTGGAGCAACAACGCGCTGAATTCAAGACGCTGGTCATGATGGTAAGGTGCATTCTCGGCAATGTGTACTTGTTGTCTCTCATCTACTTTTAGAAACTATCTAAACCTGGCCTACGATCACAGACCTCGACTTCGATGGACCTGACTGTTCTTACCACTCGTACGGACCATTGTTGAGAGCATGCCTTATCCAGGGTCACCCCGTTGCTTAGTTTGTCTTGTCTTGTCCAGGGCCATCACATATGCTAAAGACCTAAAGACCTTTCGTTCTTCTCTCACTGTGTACTCCCCTACTGATTTTAAACTTGGATGTTCTCCCAAAAAATGACTAGAAATAACTTCTGGCGTCACTTGATCAAATGTTGTGTAGTTACATTTACCAATAAAATGCCACAAAACGCAGATAGTAGGATTCGAACCTACGCTCCAAGATGGAAACTGATTTCGAGTCAGTCGCCTTAACCACTCGGCCATATCTGCATTCACTATTTTAGCAAAATATTTCGAATGTATCAGTACCTTTTTAGAGTGGAAAATATTTAATGAAAGAATTATAGTGGCCCGTAAGAGGATCGAACTCATGACCTCCGCGTTATTAGCACGGCGCTCTAACCAACTGAGCTAACAGGCCAATAAATTTTTAATATATTAATAAAAGGTTCATTCATCATCAGTTAGGTATACTCTGTGTGTCTTTAGAGAGAATGATTTAAGGTATCTACCAAGCAAGGCTATATCAGCAGCCAATTTCAATCGTCACTGTGAAGGCAATGCAAGCCAGTGATATTCATTGAGTGTTCGAGATATATTTGTAGTTTTATTGATCTGACATGATTCCCCATGGTTTGTGGTTAACTACTACTCATCATGAACTAATAGTTTCGTCATATGCTATTAATCGTGGCGGGACTCGAACCCGC
The DNA here is from genome assembly GCF_021134715.1 of Daphnia pulex. NCBI lineage: Eukaryota > Metazoa > Arthropoda > Branchiopoda > Diplostraca > Daphniidae > Daphnia > Daphnia pulex. The sequence goes on along the minus strand of NC_060018.1, from coordinate 7,259,036 downwards.
AATTTTCGGATAACTACTTTCATAGAAGTCCGACGCCTTATCCATTAGGCCACACGACCTACACTTAAAGAAAGTGCTAGGATTTTGCATCTCTCATTTAACCTGCTCTTCAGTAAGGTCAAACGGAAATATTGGTGAACCAATAAATATTATTACTAGATTGTCTGAAAAATCGGGGCAGTTGTGGCCGAGTGGTTAAGGCGATAGACTTGAAATCTATTCCTCTCTGAGGGCGTAGGTTCGAACCCTACCAACTGCGGTGAATTGCCATTTGTTTCACATGCTAGTATTTTCTAGTGGAACAACTCATTTTCAATCGTTTACTAGTATCTCAAATTTACGCATGATTACAAATATTAACTGTGCAGTCATGGGTATCCTAGGTCCCGGGATCTATCTCGGAACCGTGGAGCCATGACCTGTTACTTGGCGTTTCCAGAAACGTGTCTATTTTTCAGAACCAGTGCCGAAATGCATTATGGCGGTCTTTGAGTGTAGTTTACAAACACAAAATGTAGTCAGAGACAAATTATAGGATGAAAGAATGTGTACCCATTTTGTTTACGAAGAATAGAAAAACGTCCGTACTTCCGTCCGTAAAAGATCTATAAGCAATCGTAAAATTTAAAAATGAACTCGAACGGAAAACTATTGCAATACCAATTATTAAGCCCGGTTAGCTCAGACGGTAGAGCGCGGGACTTTTAATCCTGAGGTCAAGGGTTCAAGTCCCTTATCGGGCGGCTAGTCTTTTGATTTTAGTTAGTATTGTTGGTTTTCCACCATTTATTATCAAGTTAATATCGTTTGAAATCATTCACCATTATGGGCAGAATTCATAGATGTTCATAGACGACAACACGAGTTCTCATGGTGTTTCTTTACGTTAATTCCTACGATGTAGAGAAAGTGCGAACCAAAAGGAAGTACATTCGGATATAGGTCGTGGAACATACACAAATAATGAAATGAGATAGTGAGAAAGAGTATCCCTCATTGTGAGAGTAGAAAGCCTTGATATTTGATACAACTAATTGCAATAGTAAATGTATGTCCAGTTATAGAACTCGAAAGCTGTAAATAGAGTTTGTAGTTAAGATTATTCAAAAAACATGGTTTTCAAGATTGAGACGATGTCCACAGACGGTAATCGCTGTATGTTTATACAACATGGGACGTTTGGCTATCTTCTAGGAAAAAGCTTTGCAATATAACGTCATTCCTCGAATAGGAGATTCAACATAACTCAGCCTTTGTGGCCTAATGGATAAGGCACCGGCCTCCTAAGCCGGGGATTGCGAGTTCGAGTCTCGCCAGAGGTAGCGAGCAACCGAAACTATAATTATCGAAAATCGTCGTTAAATTGGCAATTACTTGTCTTTTGTTTTACTGTTTTCAAGCAAAAATTTTCATTGGTCCAAGTGTTGGGAAATCGCTGAAATGGCATGCTTAAACTTGGAAACCTTTGCCAGTGACAATTACTTGGCAGCGGAACTTATTCTGCTGTTTTACAGGTGAACTCTGACTCTCTCATCCTTCTCTGCCGTCTTCACTGGTTCCTGGAGCAACAACGCGCTGAATTCAAGACGCTGGTCATGATGGTAAGGTGCATTCTCGGCAACGTGTACTTGTTGTCTCTCATCTACTTTTAGAAACTATCTAAACCTGGCCTACGATCACAGACCTCGACTTCGATGGACCTGACTGTTCTTACCACTCGTACGGACCATTGTTGAGAGCATGCCTTATCCAGGGTCACCCCGTTGCTTAGTTTGTCTTGTCTTGTCCAGGGCCATCACATATGCTAAAGACCTAAAGACCTTTCGTTCTTCTCTCACTGTGTACTCCCCTACTGATTTTAAACTTGGATGTTCTCCCAAAAAATGACTAGAAATAACTTCTGGCGTCACTTGATCAAATGTGGTGTAGTTACATTTACCAATAAAATGCCACAAAACGCAGATAGTAGGATTCGAACCTACGCTCCAAGATGGAAACTGATTTCGAGTCAGTCGCCTTAACCACTCGGCCATATCTGCATTCACTATTTTAGCAAAATATTTCGAATCTATCAGTACCTTTTTAGAGTGGAAAATATTTAATGAAAGAATTATAGTGGCCCGTAAGAGGATCGAACTCATGACCTCCGCGTTATTAGCACGGCGCTCTAACCAACTGAGCTAACAGGCCAATAAATTTTTAATATATTAATAAAAGGTTCATTCATCATCAGTTAGGTATACTCTGTGTGTCTTTAGAGAGAATGATTTAAGGTATCTACCAAGCAAGGCTATATCAGCAGCCAATTTCAATCGTCACTGTGAAGGCAATGCAAGCCAGTGATATTCATTGAGTGTTCGAGATATATTTGTAGTTTTATTGATCTGACATGATTCCCCATGGTTTGTGGTTAACTACTACTCATCATGAACTAATAGTTTCGTCATATGCTATTAATCGCGGCAGGACTCGAACCCGCAATTTTCGGATAACTACTTTCATAGAAGTCCGACGCCTTATCCATTAGGCCACACGACCTACACTTAAAGAAAGTGCTAGGATTTTGCATCTCTCATTTAACCTGCTCTTCAGTAAGGTCAAACGGAAATATTGGTGAACCAATAAATATTATTACTAGATCCTACGGCTGAATACAACCCTCTTTCGCCCTAAGGGTCTTAAGGCGAAATACGAAAAGGGTGATTTTGGTGAGCGTCGTCTACAAATTCATCACAAATTAAGCACCGCCCATCAAAAATGGCTGAGACCCCGTTTTGAAATGGGAGGCGCTTATTCGAACTTTGAACTAGAAAAACACACACTTCGATTGATTTAAAAAAAAATAAAAAATACCATGAGGATCAGCGTGAAAAACTGATTCTCATGAAGTATGTTAAAAACAAATCGAAATTTCATGCAAAGACCCTATTGATTAGAAAATTTTTTTGGGAATTATGCACGTGTAATTTTACCCTATTTAGTCGTTTTCCTAAACAACTGGTGTTGAACTTAGTAAGAAAAACGCGTTTCGTGGCTTCCAACAACTTGTTATTTACTTTAGCCTACAACGAGATTTACATTTACATCTTACAACACCAGATGGCGAAGTACAACCCTCATTTTTTCTTGAGATTGGCTATCACAGGAGCAGGGCTAGGGAATTTGGCCACGCCTCTCGCCTTCATGGCAGTGGATACAAGTCTACAGGCCTTAAGCCCTTAACCATAGAGTAGGCCATGGTTTTTCACGCGCCAAGTATTCCGCGCAACTTAGGACGCGCGGTTTGCGCGGGCAAGTAGACTTGGGAAATTCCCCGGCGAAGTTTATTTTGTCTTGCTGTCAGAAACTCGTCAGAATAGCGGAATAGCTATTGGGATGTTTAATATGTTTTGTGCAGCATTGTGGACCAATTTAAGGAATTCAACATTATTCAGCTAAGGATATCTTCGAGACATACTCATCAATCAGCCGCTGACAATCAATTTAACATGCACACCTATGGGAAAATCGGGTGCTGTAGTTTTGCGGTAGCTGGGATTCTGCATCTTTGCACCACAGTTTTTATTTGTCTTTACCTACACCCAGTTGAAGTTGCTCATCAAGAAGAAAAACACACAATAGGATTGCATTATATTACAGTCAGTTCATTTGTCTTGCTAGCAGTCAGTTGTCTAATATCTCGACTGTTGTTTCAAGAACAACATTACCAAGTAAGAAATTAATGTACTAAAATAGCAAAGAACATGTTTGATTTTATATTCTTTAATGCAGATTGTTTGGAGATCATTATTACTTGGAATTGGTCAAGCATTTGGAATAACAATTGCATTATGTTGTAGTGCAAACTATACCTCTCTTGGATGGTAATGCATATGCATTTCATATCAGATTCAGGCATAATTTAAGAATATATTTTTGTGATTACAGGTACATCTTGATTATGTCCTTTTTCCATTTCTCTGAGTTTGTTGTCACCTCAGTAATCAGGCCCCAAAATTTAAGTTTGGAAAGCTTCTTGCTCAATCATAGTAAAGCATATGGTATTGCAGCATTAATATCTTGGATTGAATATTGGACTGAGTTTTGGCTGTTCCCAGGTATCACATTCACATTGATCAAATTGTATTATGTTCTTTTATTTGATATTAATAGTTGCCTTTTTTTCTATTCAGGCTTTAAAAATGCTTACTGGATAAGTATGCTAGGTCTCCTTCTTTGTATTGGAGGAGAAGTTTTAAGGAAGACTGCAATGCTGACAGCCTTTCACAACTTTGATCATCTGATCAGAACTCGCCGAGAAGAACAACATCAACTTGTTACTACTGGAATTTACAGCCTATGCCGTCATCCAAGCTATGTCGGTTGGTTTTATTGGTCCATCGGTACGCAAATCATTTTGTGTAATCCTCTGTGTGCCGTTGCTTATACGTTTGCATCATGGAAATTTTTCCATGAACGTGTGTTTGAAGAAGAAGTAACTCTTCTCCACTTCTTTGGTCGCGATTATGTTGCGTATCAGTCAAAAGTGCCTACTGGTTTACCATTCATTCACGGTTACAATATGTAATAAGTCATACTCCCCTGCTAAAGACTCGTAGTTCAATTCCACTTCCAGCTGCAATACGAGTAATGAATTGTACATTTTTGCTGTCTATGACCTAAATGGTTAGTATTAGGTTAATAAAAAGTGTGGTGTGATGGTAAAACTTGAGAATAACACTTGGTAAAGAAAAAAAAAACTTATGAAAAAGTTGATTTCCTCTTGTTTAACGTTATGATCGAGTCATGTAAATAAATAACCCTTTGTAAGACAGCGAACGTACAAAATAAAACACGATCATAACGAGGTAAAAGAAGTATATTTCATTGGGGAAAAAAAACAAGCCGAATACAGCACACATCTATCGACGGGAATGACGACTTTTGAATTCATCTTCATAATCCTGCCTGTGTCTACTGCTCTTACTTTTCCCTTGATCATCTGGATATTTAGGGTCACGTCCTTTGTCTTCTGGAGTTCTGGTTCTTCTTCTTCTTTCAGTTCCTTTCCCTTCGTTGGATTCAGTGCGGCGTCGACCCTCTTGGCGAGAATGTTCTTCCTTGCGAGAATGATCCTCTCTACGAGAATATTCTTCCTTGCGAGAATGTTCCTCTCTGCGAGAACGCTCAATTCTTTTAGGTCGATCTTCACGAGAACCATCGTCAGCATGTTTGCTACTAGGTTTACTGTCTTCGCGAGGTTTGTCAGTCGAACGACTCACAGACTTCGAGGTTCTATCATTTGAACGACGGCTTGACCGAGAAGTTTTCTTTTTCGTTTTTCCGTCTGAGGACGATGATGAAGATGTTGATGACGATGATGAAGACGAAGATGATGATGACGAGGAAGATGAAGACGACGATGAACTTGAATCTGAATCAGAATCTTCCAATAACAACTGTGCAGCGGCAGCTGACAATGAGGACACTGGTGCTGGAACAGTAATTGGCGGCGGCTTAGGGTGAGTCCGAAGATGTTCCCGAAGTTCGTCTCTACATAATTGAAACGTCCCATCCAACGCAACACAAAATTATTAATTAATCTTAAAGAATCTATCAACGAGATAGAAAAACTTACGTCAACCCTCCTAGACCGATGGAAGTAAAGAAATTAATGGCAAATCGAGTGTTGCGAGGATCATCGCGAGGGAAAACTCCTTCAAAATACGGTTGCAAAGTCCTAAAACGAAAATATTAAAAAAATTAAATTGGTGACGTATAACCAAACAAGATGTTTAAAAAATAGTTGGTGCACTGACGGGTCTTTGAGGCGAAGATTTAGCTTGCTGAGACCCATGTACTCTGCCATTTCTTGAAATAAAATTTTAAGAAATATTCTCGAAGAGCTTGTAGTATCTTCTTCAGTTAGTCGAATGTTAGCCATCACTTGCCAACTGATGGCATCTGTGAAAAGTAAATGGGCAAACATTTTGGCTACATTGCGAAGCTTGTTAGTATCCAGCCGATGAATTGTGTCGTATGTATCATGAAATATTTGCTCGAATGGTGGTATGTATGCCTTATTAATCTGGCAAAATCTCTAATACACCGAAAAGAAAATTGATATACTTGAATAGTTTTTTATTTAATAAGAAATCGTACCTGGGCTAAAAGGCCGAAAAATTTTTCATACGTCCTTTGTTGGGTGCAGCAATCCAAGATCATATGGCATAACTCAGTTTCTTGTCCAGGTTTCATTTGCATTTTCATCATTTTATGGGCACATTCATTGTGATCTAAACTGCTCTGAATAGTAAGGTAAATAACGCGTCGAAGAGCAATAAGGTTTGTCTCCGTCTCGTCAACAATATCGCCTTGTTCTAAAAAAACAAAATTAAAAACATACAAATTGAATCGACCCAAGTAAAAGTATATGCTATTCTTACCTTTTGCTTCCTCCTCCGAAGCACTATCTCCATCAGATTCATCATTTTCTTCTCCAGAACCGTCTGATTCGCCCGAATTATCTCCAATAATTTCTGTTTTGACAGCTTGGTACTTTTCTTCGTTGGCTTCATAATCCGGGTCGTGCTTGAAAACATCTACAAAAATACGCGAAACAGTTAGTGGTATCAAAGTGGAGATAGACATATAAAATCTACTATTAACAGTTTAAGAAAAGCACGGAACTTGGGGCTCATTACAGTCAAAGATTATTTTAAAAATAAATAAAAATTTAAGCCCAGTAAACTAACTTGGTAGATTGAGGAATACAGATATTTTTTAAATCCATTAATAGCAACTTATTACTCAACATATCCTGGGGATCCAATTCTTCTTCTTGTATCGACATCAAATGAGTGAATTGATCTTCTTCTTCCACCAAATCCAAATCTTCCACGATAGCAGGGTTGTCCTTAAAGCCATCCTTTCGTACTTGAAACATTACTTCAATCATGTACTTCACGCGTTTGTCTAAGTCAGCTTCGTGTAAAACATGACGGAGGCGATCGAAGACAGCAGTTAATCCTCGAGGGGAGACTTCACCTAACTTTTGACCACATTCTTTCAAAAATCCAACCGCGACTTCAACTGAATCATCAGTTGCATTTTCTAACAGAAGAGTTAAAATTTCTAGAGCCAAAAGCTCATGTGCCTAAAATACCAAGAAAAATTTTCAGTGCATTTGAAAAACAAAACATGAGAGCAAAATTTCAATATTACCACTTGTTGGTTCACCAGATGTGCTATGAATCTTGTCGAACTCATACATATTTGTTTGTCATTTCGACGAAACCCACGGCGAAATTGAAGAATAAGGCGAGATAATAGCAGTTCACCTATGTTAGGAAACTGAAACATCAACAAATGTGATGTGAATTAAATTAAATACATGAATTAATATAAATCACGTTTATACTTTGGAATTGATTAATGCAGCAAGGGCTGCATAGACATGTGTAAATGTTGGTGATGCAGCTTGTGCCTGAATGATGGACCTAGTTAGAAGACCACGTCCCCTAACAATATTTTCTTTGAACAAGGATGTTATAATCAATGGGATATTTGACACATTGACTTTATTGATTAATCCATGAATGGATTTTTTGAGAGCCTCCCAAGATAAACGCTGAAAAGCTAAGCTTGACTTGTCAGTTATTTGGGCTTGCATCATTCTTAACTTGGCAGGAGGAATGTAAGCTCCTCCGGTTCGTGTCAGCACTGGATCCATTTCTTTAACTCTCTTAGGCTCTTTAGTATCCTCTTCATTTAAAGGACCTTGTTCACTAGTTTTTCTGTCATCCTTTTTCAATTGATTTTCTCTTTTTCTTGAATGTTGATCTTGTTCTCTTGAATGTTGTGTGTAGTTATCTCTAGGGCCTTCATCTCCCCAATAGCGTGTGCCTATTTCATAGTTTTTTTTCCTGATAAAAAAATGAATATGAAGTAAATTAATTTGTTACTTGTAACACTTTTGGTACAGTTGTCTACCTTTCTCTTCTGTATTCCTCCTCTGAACTATACCGTCGTTTCCGAATATTGCTATCGGGCTTTGCTGGAGCTTTTTCGTCTCGTTCATCTTCCAAATCATCGTCGACTTCTTCTAAGAAATTTACGGGTAAACCAACAGCTTTGACGACACTTTCCATCTGAAGGATTATTGTGACAGATGAAGGGAAATTAATTTGAAAATATCACTTAACAGATGTTATACTGTTTGGATGAATAGAAAATTGCAATCGCAACACGCTGAGAAACAACTGCTTTTTTACGTTTGCTTCCTTGGCTTAATGCCTATTGCCATATTGCGGTATTGCCGTTTGCTTACAATTCTACCACTAATGCGCCACCTGCGTTTGGGCAGCTTGTTCGATTTCATTGGTTGTCGGCTTGTCGCCTTATGCCTTATCGGGTTTATCGCAAAGGCAGGCAAAGAGACAAACGTGACAAAAAATAAGAATTAAGAATCTTCTTGTAATCAACCACTTCCTCATTAATGAAAATTTGTTTAAAATTTATTGGAAAAGGAATAATTGAATAAATATTCTGCCCCGAGCAGCGAGCAACCATCAAATACTTTTTGGACTTTTTCGATAACTTGTTTAAATTGTTTATCAGCTTTGTGGCAGCGTTAAGCGCTGAGCCTTCTCAGGTCTTCGTATTTCGTGTAGAATTTTTAAAATAGTTACTGGTGAAATCAGAGTTATAAAGGATCGTTAAAAGAATAATTATTTCAATTTTTGAAATATTTTCGCATGTTTTCGCTAGTCCTGCGAGTTCCTAGTTTTAAAATAGGTATTACTAACCGCTATGAAACAATAAAAACAGGCAGCCACGAAGATTTGTTAAAGAGATTTCATACTTTCAATTGAAATTATGTGGTAAAAAATCATTAAGCATTTTTTCTAAAAGTCGAATCCGTCTGAAACCACTGTTTAGAGGAATGAATGAGCTGGCAACATGTCAAAGATGTCAGCGCCCACGGTTTAATAGGGAGGGCGCATTTGACAAGGGGCCTGCCTACCGCTAACATTTGTTTGCCACTCCTCCATGCAGTTTATCCTATGTGTATAGAAGAATTTCAAAAAGCTCCGCGAAGGAGTTCGTGCCTCTTGTGATCGTAGTAAGATAACAAAAAAACAAAAAAAAAAATGCGCAGAGTGCTTGGGATACACTCATCGTGCATCGTGATATGTTCTAATTTTGTATTTGTTTCCTCTTCAGATAAACAATAAAAATTTTAAAACGCCGGAGAGAAGACGTCATGGACGTCGAAGACGAAAATATCAGCACGTTAATGGCCATGGGATTTCCGGACATCGGAGAAATCAAACGAGCTTTACGTTTAGCCAAGAATGATCTAAATGAAGCAGTTGCTATCCTCACCAATGATCAGTCAGTGTCATCTTATGGACCTGTTGCTGACTTAAACATCGATGTTGACATGAAAGAGGTAGCTGGTGTTTCCAAAGGATCCAGCGAAGATGCTTCCGTGTCTGAAGTAAAGCCTATTTCATCTATTATGTCAATGTAAAGCATTTTTCAACACTTACATTTTTATCTCTTAGAGTGGAAATGATGGCTTCCCTGAAACCCACCTGTATGAATTAGAGTCTAGAGTATTTACAGATCAATGGTCTATTCCTTATAAAAAGGATGAAAGTTTGCATAAATGCTTAGCAGCTGCGACAAAACTAATAGAAGAAGGTGGGTTATATCTTGTGAATTTTGTGTTTTTCTATTACACACATTAATTTTTAATCCAATTAAGGTGTTTGGGAGAATGATGAAAACATGCAGAGGTTTTTGAATAAATGCATGCCAGAGGCATTCAGAAAGTTGTTAAATTCTGGAGCAGTGCAGAGGTGGAACTCTGAAATTCAAAAAGGAATCTATAATATGCTGGAGCTATTCATAGATCTTCTTGTTGTTCGCATGAAGCACAAACCAGTTCCTGTTCAAATGCTTAACCAGGTATTCTCACTTGCCTGTGATTTAGACTGTGAATGGAATTGCAAGAATAAAGGACAACAGAGTGAGGAAAAACACTGGGAAGATTTATTTGGACCAGGTGAAATATTTGCAAGGTCGCCGGAAAATTTTAATCAGGTATTTTTATCGTTATATTGACCCTCCCATATTCCTGGTGTATATTTAATTACTGTATTATGCATTATATTGTGGTAACTGGTATCAAATTAGTTAATACATCTTTTATTCATCAAGGATCCATATGGTTGGCTTGTGGACCTTTTGAATCATTTTGGAGCCAAAAATGGATTCGGCATGATGCAAGATAGTTTTGAAGAAGATCTTGATCCAGTTTCCATGGCTGCGATATTAAGACCATTAGGAAACTGTGCCGAATTGTTAAATCCATCTGCTGTGTGTCCCATGCTTACAAAATGTGTGGAGTATGCTGTTAATCATGTTACGATGATTGAAGATAAAGATTTAAAAAACAAGGTCAGTATTAACATTTCGACGTGTAGCACAGAATTTACAAACTCGAATTCTTAGGATATCGGAGCTGTCCTTGAACTACTAGTTGCGCTAAAGTTACTCTGCAAATGTTTATGGCCTGACCTTGCTGACAGAATGAACAACATTCGCCTTGAGGTGATCCTACGCATGCTGAAAACACCTCATTTTAGCACACGAATGAATGCTCTGAAAGTAAACAAAAAGTTTATTACTATGTCATCAGTTCAAACCTGTAAAAAAAATTATATTTTTAAGGAAGTTTCAAAGTTAGTGGAGGAAGCTGAATCCACGTCGCCAAAGAAATCTTCTATTCCAGGAGATCAGCTGGCAGAATGGTTGTCTGATCATCAGGTGTTGTCGGTTGCTCTGGAAGGCAATATTGACCACGTACAGTACACCGATCGGATTAAAGGTAATTTAAAGTTCTTATTTTCTCTTAAATGTTTTTGGAAATTTTTATTTTGCGAATTTGTTTTTCATCGTATCGTGATAAACGTTTTGCACTTTTTACGAAGGTCTTGTCGAATTTTTGGGTCCACGCCTAAGCTCGGATGAGTTGAGTCAAATCTGGGCAATGGGAGAAAAAAGTTTTCATGTCGTGGATAATCTACATGGTGTTCTTGCCGCTGCTGCTCCCAAACTTGCCCCGGCTCAGTTGGATCATTTGTTGCTGCTCGTTCAAGAGGTATGTTTTATTTTTTTATTTGTGGCTTGTTTTCTGATAAGAGTTAAGATTTGAATTTTAAAACGTTTTACAAACTAATCATTGCAGGTTTATCAAAGATTTTGTTTTTAAAAATTTATTTAGAAATGGCAGCGCAATTCCAACGATCGAATGAGAGAAAAGTTACTCAGCTTTCTTGGCCAGCTTGGTAAAGAATGTCGAGTATCTAAAACGGGTTCAAAGATATTGGAAACATTATGGGATTTAGCCCGCTATACCGGACTTCCATGTCACTTAGTTGAGAGAGCACTCGATGAGCATTTGAGTGTGTTGGCTGAAATACCGAACAAAGAGCAATTAAGAAAAACATATGTTTTGCGCTGCATCGACGATTTGAAGAAAGGAAATCAGGTAAAGTTTTTTAAAAATCAGAATTACTTTATGTTTATTTATTTAATTAATCAACTTCCAATGTTATATTTCTGTAGGGTACACTCCCACTGCTTCGTCATTTGTTGAATGTTGCTCGGAGCATGGTAAAAGGGAGTGGGACTTACCACAAACCTGACAAAACTGCTTTAGCAGAGTGGAACACTAATCACGAAATTGTTAAACTATTGCTAGTTTCACTTGGAAAGTGCCATTCTCAGGCAGTTGCTTCAGCTAAAGTTTTGTCTCAGTCCTTAACCCAAGAGACGATTGCGGATACCAGATATGGGTATCGACATGGACAGCTTATTCAAGCTCACCTTGATTTGTTGCAATTACTATTGAAGGAAGCTGACTTATACCTTCCGTGGGCTAGGTGCAAGGAATTGTGGGACACTCTTGTGACAAACCCAGATGCATGTGAAGCTGACAGAGAGGTTTGTGTTTCTGAATTAAATAAAAATTCATTATTTTATCTTAATTATTTTTTGTCAGTGTTGTTTTCAATGGTTTGCATCGTGCTTGGGAGACATGCAGCCTGATACGCAAAGTGCTCTTTTCCGCGAAAAAATTTTGAAGAGTAACCCTGCCCAACTTACTCTGAGAGGTTTTGAGTGTGTTAAAACTTTCTTTGAATCCGTGAATGTGTCGGATGGCAAAATGCGAAGATTTGGAACACAAGCGGTACGGTATTTTTCTCATCATTGTTCTTCCAACCATATTTAATACGATTTATCTTAGTATTAATTCATAACTAATTCTTTGACTGTTGGCTTGTAATAGATGGTTGAAAAATTGGACCCTATTGGCACTGACTATTTTTGGCAAGTAGCTTTGGAGTCTCCAAATGAAGACTTAGCAAAAGAAGCCATGGGGCATATTTTAGATATCTCGTATTTACATCTTGCTCCCCGGATGAAAAAGGATCCTGCGACTTTGCATAAAAAGTTTATTAATGATTGCTATAAGCGATTAGAGACCCAAGTTCCATGTTCCAAAGCCACATCTTCAAACACGCCTGCAATTTCTCTTGTTCAGCTGTCGTCGTTGACACCCGACAAAAAGTAAGTGATTTGGTTTCAATGTAATTCAAGAACATCTGTTTAAAAATTCTGTTTTTAGATCTGGTTGTCTTCAGCACATCAGGCGGTTGTTAGAACTTGTCGAAAAATATATAAGTGTCATAGAAGAAACCCATCCAGCTCCAAGAACAATTTTGCCTCATGGACTATCATTTAAAGGAGAACCAATAGGATTACACATAAAAACGGAAGATTCCAAGACGGACATTGATTTACTGGTAAAACAAACTGCATGGCAAATTGAAGTTCCGTCTAATTAAATTATGAATTTCAGGTTCATAGTCACGAAACGGTATGGGCTGTCAAACAAAAGATTGCATCGCTTCTACGCCTCAACGCCGAACAAATTACTTTGGTCATAGGCGATCGCCCTTCTCCTCTAGGTAAATAAGATATAGGGAGTAGAATATCATTTAAGTTTCGTAATACGAAATAAACCTCGATGTTGTACTTAATGTTTTGAAATTAGGTCGAGAACAAAAGTCGTTGAGTCAACTCGGTTGTACGGACAAGCAAACTTGGGTTGTTAAATCAACGTCTGGGGCTGGGGCTGTGTCTGGTGGTGCGCAGCTAACTGAGGTATGTTTTGAAATCCTCAGGTTGCGCCCAAGATTCGATTCGTTATTCCATACACTGTATCTTCCTGTGAACTCAGTTGAAAGAAAATTGGGATGAATTGCCAAACACTCCATCACCCGTTGTTGGAGCCTCTCCTTCAGATACGGTTGAAACCGAAATGGAAGAGGCATCCAGCCTTAGCACATCGAATACCTCCGCTGCTCGAATGTCTTTCCACATTGAACAGGAGCGATCCTTGCCTGGCATTGTTATGGCTAACGGTGGCCAAGTCTTTACCATGCTTTATCAACTTTCGGAAATTGATGATCTTAAGTAATACTTTTCATTTGCCTTCTTAGTGTTAAGCTACAATTCTTATGCCTACATATTTGTGTAATTTTTAGGATTCAAGAAACTATTCGAAGGCTATTACATTTGATTCCGACGGATCCTGCAGTCCTAGAAGTTCTGGAAAAAGTTGCCTCGAGACGATCTGCTGCGTCTGCATTTTCGACCGCTGCTTCGTTTGACGTTGATATACGTCCACGGCCTTCGGTTGGAAGTTTAAATGCTCTCAGTGCCAGTAATACTGCTTCAACATCACCATTTGCACGTGCTACTGCACCCACAGTTGTTGGCCATGCAGCTATTGCGACATCACCGACGAAAAGTGGGTGCTGAAAGTTTATGTTTGATTTGATTTATTAATTATTATAACGATTGTTTGCATTTTAAGGCATACCCTCACTTTCTATTTCTCATAAGCCAAGTGGGTTAGCTAGTAATATACGCTCTGCAAGCTTTCGCCGTGCGCCACAACAACTTTCAGTTGCCGATAAGAACGATTCTAAGGAATCTGTGGAGGACATGCTCAGAGGATTACTGAATCCAACAGCTCCACTCATGTCTCCTTTCCGTGTACTTTATAATCTTGAGGTAAGTAACCAGGAAATTAATCTCGCGGATATCGATTATTCATCAGAAAATATCCATCGTAGGTTTTGTCTGGACGATTAATGCCAACATTTTTCGACATAACTACCCTGAACAAGACCAACGTCTTCAAGCAAGAATTTCTATTGGCTTGTGGATTAAACTTCGTGTCTCGAGTTCTTCGCAAGGATTATTTTTCGCAAGATGTCAACTATGAAATCCGACAAGGATGCTGCTTGATTGCTCTTCAATTGGCCCGCTTTTTGTTGTGTGGTGAAGTTGATGAAGCAGCTTCAAGTATGGCAATGAAAACCCAAATGACTCCTTCCAAGTTGCAGTTAACGCCGACGAAAATGACGCCTACGAAAATTTCACCTATTCGTCAGACTACGCCTATTAAAATTCAACTTTCTCCTGTAAAGCTGCAATCCGTCACCACTTCCTTGAGCTTTTCGTGTAGCCCCGTCAAAGAAATTTCTTTGGAAACGGCAAAAGCAGCCTTGCAAGTATTGCAAACCTTGAGCGAAGCTGAATTTCTTGATATGATTTCCTGCTTCGTTCGCGTATGCTGGGCAGCCGCTGCAGGAAAGTTGTACCTCGCCGCCGCACCTGGGTCATCACCTTTGCCGAACAAGGACGGTGGTGGTCAGTCGATTGATAGTGGCACTGGCACTGGCAGCAATATCAGCGTCGCATCATCTCTACTCAATCCCGGCAGACGAAGTCGTCAGAGTAGTACGGGTAGCACAAGTAGCAGTAGCAGTTGCGGAGATACCGATACTGCCGGTCTGTACTTTGGGATTTGCGCTTCCAACAAAGAACTCTGCAGCAAAGATGTTCTCATTGCCTGTGAAGCTCTTGAGTTGCTGATTACTTGTCTAGAGGTGCGAGGGACAAAAGAGCTCGCAGCTTTTTTTTCCTTTCCCTATGTTAAAGGTAAATCTCGCTTAACGAATGTCTTATTTCATCCTCAAAACTTGATTTATTCAATTTCTTTCCAACAGATTTCATCATAGATATACTTCTTGGTTGTGCCAGTTCAGAAGTGCGAGACAAAGCTTCTGCTCTGTTTTTTAGACTTAGCCAAGCACAAAGTCAGTCCAGTAAACATCCACTAACTCAGGTACGATTATAAAGCGGAGGGGATAAGATTGAATAGTAATCAAATATTTTATTTCATAGATTTTAGTCAAAGCTCCAGTCCCACTATGGATAACATCGTGTACAACGCGAGGGGCATCGCAGCGACTGTTATCGCAGTGCAGTCAATATTTCAATTTGCGGTGTCGACTCTTGTCATCACTGACGGTAGCTGATCAGCGCAGTTTAGGACTAGTGGCTGTATCTATGCTAAACGATGAAGTTGGATGGCTGTCCAATTTCACTCCGTACAGTGGAACTTCATCGATCGAGATGGAGCAAGCCGACAATGCCTTGCTAGCTGGTCATTTAAATGTGGTGAGAGGACTTCTCAACTGTGATGGTGTAAGTACGACGCTCAAAAATTTTCGAAAAATAATATTACAGAAATTGTATCGTCATAAAATTCATTTCTTAATTTTACTTTTTGCCAATGGTATTTCAGGTAAACCGAAAAGAAGCAGGGAAACTATTAATACCAGACCTTCTTAATCAATATCTCTTTCCGGCATCAAAATTAATTGCCGAAGGATTAAAACGTGCTAGTTTCTTGTCTACTCCAACAAATATTAATCCTAAATGCAGTCAATCGGAATCGCGTCTTGCTGCATATGCATTGATCATTGAGTTGGTTGTTGAATGTAAGGAGAATCTTGAAGCTGTGGTCAAACAACTGATATCCATGCACCATCGATTCAACCCAGATTTGGCTAAAGAATTTGAGGTAATCATTTCATTTTTTGTGACTGCCTTCAACAACCAGCATTCGTATATTCTGAGTGATCGCTAATTTATCACTTTAGAGTCAGCTCGAGAAAAAAAATCTGTACGCTGAATTTTGATAATTTTCTTTTTTAATTTGAATCTAGTTTGAACCAGCAGTGGAAGGTCGAGCGGCCTGTAATTTCGTGGGGTTAAAAAATGCAGGCGCAACTTGCTATATGAACTCTGTAATCCAGCAGTTATATCTCATCCCAGGCATCAAAGAGAGCATTTTGGCAATCGACGATGAAGATTCGGACGAAGACACGCTTTTCTTCCAGTTCCAAATGGTCATGGGACACTTACAGGTATATATTGTTATTGAAACATTCAATTCATGCATAGAAGTTTGTTGAAACTATTTTCGAAATTTTTTATAGGATTCCAAACTTCAGTACTATGTGCCAGAGAAGTTCTGGCGTTGCTTACGCCTTCGAGGCCAACCTGTCAATGTTCGTGAACAACAAGACTCTTTTGAGTTTTTCACACACTTGGCTGATAGTATTGACGAACATCTTTTCAGAAATGAGCGTGAAAAACTTTTTCAAAACACTCTTGGTGGCGTTTTTAGCGATCAAATGATTTGCAAAGAATGTCCACATCGCTATGAAAGAGAGCAAATTTTCCTTGCTCTAAATCTGACAGTGAAAAGTCACAATCTACTTGATTCACTGGAGCAGTTTGTTAAAGGAGAACTTTTAGAAGGAGATAATGCTTATTTCTGTGAAGAGTGCGGCGTAAAGGTAGGTGGAAGAATCAGTTTAATTGTGTATTTTATGAATTTCTACATATTAGTTATTTCCCCATTAGAGAAATACAGTTAAACGCATGTGCATCAAGACATTGCCTTCAACCTTGGTTATTCAGCTGAAGCGCTTCTACTACGATTGGGATGCAGGAAGGTCACTCAAGTTCGATGACTACTTTCAAGTACATTTCCCTTTGTCGATTAATTTACGTAGTTTAATAGTTTTAACTTTTTCCCTTTCTTTTGTAGTTTCCATGGGAATTGGATATGGCACCGTACACGTCAGAAGGCATTCAAGAGCGAGAACGAACCGACAGTCCTGGTGTTGATGTTACTACAGCAACTACATCTAAAAATCGCAATAGTTTGACTTTAAAGAGTACGCGTATGTCTTCAAGCAATTACGAGCTTGTTGGCGTCGTTGTACACAGTGGACAAGCCAGCGCTGGACACTACTACTCCTTTATTAAAGAAAGAAAACGTTCGGAAGATCGTTCCGGTCGTAATCGATGGCTGAAATTCAATGATACAACCGTTGAAGAATTCGATATGAATGATACAACTCTTGAAGCTGAATGCTTCGGTGGAACTTACAAAGCAAAGAGTTATGATACAAGTAATAGTTGTTTCGTCCTTGAAATTAATTTATTTCCTCACCGCTTGTCCTTTCTTTGTCATCCTACACCTTTTCTCTACATTCCTTTTTTACTTATTTTTTTAAATAATTTTATGTCATATTATCTTTAGCGAATGGATTTCCGGAAACACGACAGCGATATTGGAACGGCTATATTCTGTTTTATGACAGAATCGAAGATCCCATGAAAACTCCACGAACTCCTCGTAAGGGAACAAGCAGCTCTGGAGCAAATTCTAGCATTGTGACTAGAAGCCGATCTTTCCGAGCAGCAGGATCCCTATCCTCTACGCCTAACAAACTTTCATCAGCTTCGGTAATTACGCATACTGGCTCAAACATCATTAATTGCAGAACCTCACAAAATCTATTTATTGTCACCAGATTGGATCTGTTCCGCAACGTGACAGTTTAAGCCAATTGTCTGAATTGCTGAACCACGGTGAAAGGCAAGGCCTATTTGGAGGAAAAATGCCCGCCCAAGTGCAACAAGCAGTGAGGGAAGAAAATCTTCGTTTTTTGAAATCTCGGGACGTTTACTGTCCGGACTACTATGAATTTATCTACGAATTGTGTCAAGTAAGAGGCAAATTTTATTGATTTTTATTATTTTGGATTTTAAAAAAACTTTTTTTTTTTTTTGTAAATAGGCCAATGCAACCAAGAAGACTGCATCCAATTCATGTGCAGTACCATCCGTAAATCTTGCCCTTCACTTTTTGTGCCACACTTATTTACGAATTCGAGCTAAAGAATCCAGCCGCCTCTCTTCTTGGGTCGACCTAATCAATAGCTACACATCATCTTACAAAGAGTGTTCAATGTGGGCCATTGATTTTTGGTCAGGGGAAGAAGGAACTAAGCATATTCGATCCTTTCTGCTGGAGTGTCCTTCTCGAAATGTACGCCACCAGTTTTCAAAGATATTGGAAAATTCGTTGTCGAGTTTTTTTAGTCATGGAGGGGAGACGGTAATATTGTCCTTTGCTTTTTATTTTTAACCAATGTCAAACTTTTTTTGAATTTTATTTTGAATTTTAGAATCAACCGTGTCTAATAAAATTACTGGAATCGTTGCTGTCCATGTTGGATAAAGATGTCCCTGATAATTGCAAAACATGCTCGCAATTTTTTTATCTTCTATCAACTTATGCAAATATGGTATTTAATAATTTATTTATTTTTTTTATTTATAAAATAAGTTTTAAGATAAAATTTATTTCCAAGGGAGTTGACCAGTGTCAACATTTATTTCAACTTGGTGCTTTCCGTAAGCTCCTCGTGTTTCTGTTGGGAGCAGACAGAGTCGGATTCAATCCTCCATCACCAGTTTTATCCCCCCGAGAAAATAATTCGAAGCCAACACCAACCGGACAAAAAAGTCTTGCCATACCTTTGCCAGCACCTTCCCCTACCTCTACACTGCAAAGAAGGTGGAGTCAAACGCAGGCAAAGGATTTCCATGATCTCCATACAACACTGGCAACAATGATCCTTCATTGCGATTTGCAAGCCCAAAATTCCAGCATCACAGCCTGTGACAATACTGGTAGGCTTCCTACACCACCGGAAGTAACTTCAGTGCTGTATGGACAAAGTTCCGTATTTTACTTTCAGGTAATTGCCAAAAAAAAGAAACATAGATTCAATGTTATTTACGTTAAATCGTCCTCATCATCCAGGAATTAGTCGTTGCGTGTTGCCATTTAAATAACATAAGTGGTGAATCATCATTGATCCGAATGCTGTTGTATATTGCTCGGGGACAGCTGGATTTCTCGCGGACTCTGCTTCGTGAAACATTGGTTTGTTTGATAATCAATGATAAAATTTAGAAAAAATTATGTAACTTGGTGTATATTTATATAGCACCAGTGCGCGGTTGTTTCGGCTAGTGAATTGAAAAATTTGGCGCAGCTTCTCCAAGAAATTTTGGTACTTGATGAATTTGTTTTCTTAATTTATTATTGAGGACTTTTTAAACCTTGCTTCTGCCTTTAATGAATGTTCTAGGTTTTGGAGGATGGTCTGCAGTTTAACCGACTTCAGTGCGTTATTGATGGTTTTACTGACAAGGACGGCCAGTCTGTTGAAGGCGTTTTAGGTAAAAATAAAAATTTATAAATAGCATACAGTCTTAAGTTTCGACGGTTTATTTAACAATGGTGTACGCATTTTCTCTTTTTTTTTTTTTTGTTCAATCGATTGCATTGCATGTTATTTTTATTTAAAAGTTTCTTAAATTTATTACTGAAGATGTTTAACAAATTTTCTTTTTGTCTAGCCTTAATACAATCGCAACAAAGCAACGACAGCAGGCGGGCCTATCAGCTAATGAAATTTTTAGTTAGTCTTGCAAATCGCCTTCAAATTGCAAAAGACTACCTGTTGCAATCACCATGCAAGTGGCAGTGGTCAGTCAATTGGTTGAAGCAAAAGATTGAGCAAAGCTACTGGTCACCCCACGCTGATCTTAGCAATGAGAATTCCAACACACGAATATTTCAACGAACAACATCTGCTCAGGTAGACAATATTTATTGCTGTGTTAACTCTCAGTTTGTTTTTACTGATTTTTGGTCCGTTAAAATTAGGTTACATTGGAAGAGGCTACAGCACTTCTGACCGAGTTTGAATCGTCGGACATGGAAACCGAAACGGATCTTGATTTTGGGTTAGCGCAGTCTATTGAAACTGATGAGATATCTACTACCCAAGAATCTACTTCTAAATCAAAGTGTCGTTTTAGCTTAGGTCCCTCTTGAATTGGCCACGAAGCTCACTTCAAGTTGGGTAAAAAATGATGCTAGCAATTGTCGATGTTGTGAATTTCATCATTCTTGTCGACAAAACGCATTTGCCTTTTGTTAAACAGTCCGAATCCTCTCCCCAAAACTGTCTGAACATGTGCCAATTACATGTCCGCCTCGGTTAAGACACACGGATGTGAAACCCTTTCTTTGAAGCTACGAATTACCTTCTAAGTAATGAAAAAATACAGTTTCAGTAACTAATGACGAAGCTCGTTTTTCTGCATAGAATTTAACTTTTTCAAGTATTTAAAAAAATTACGCAAGTGATAGCAACTGTAAAAAGAAACGACACATTTGAATTCTTCTTTTTATTTGTTGTATTTCAGTGTTGGAGACGATTTGCATGGTATGTTACTGAGGTTTCCGCCCAGCACGAAAATTTTTTTCAATCTCAAATTGTTTTACGTCAGCCCGTTCTAGAAAAGCTTGCCTTTCCAAAAATCCCTTTTTGCCTTGATTAAAAGATTTCAGATCTTCCGCAATTCCTTCATCAGTTTTAAAGCGATCCCAATCCAGCTTTGATTTTTCCAATGTGCTGAGCTTTGCTTTTTTACTTGACAGTTGACTGGTAAAGCTAGAAAGGCCCCCAGATTTTAAAGCTGGAGGTCTTTTTCCTTTTATTTCTTGGGAATTTAATGGTCCAGTTTTCTTAACTTCTTCTGGGATTCTAAATTTAAAAATAGAATATTATACATATTAATTTACAGAAAAAAGTGTGTGATCCAGGAAAAGCCCAGTCAACTTAAAATGCATTGATGTGTTTCAAATTACTCGATTTCTTCTCCAGCAAATTTATAGACTGTAGATGTTGTAGGTTTGGTTACAATAGGTGCAACAGTCTCTTTTAATTCTTTTGTGTCAGTTCCCTCCTTGAAACTTGCCCATATACTGTCAATCCTTTGTTTTTTATCTTCATCATTATCAGTATTTTTTAATTTATCTCCTTCATCTGGTTCTTCAGAAACTTTTGTTCTACAAAACAAATAAAATGTAAATGTAAGGCACAACATAAAACCATAAATAAAGATTGTTATAGATAGCCTACTTTTTTAATTTATTCTTTTTTAAGGGACGTTTTCTCTTTTTGGAAGAGCTTTGTTCTACAGCGTCATCACTTTCATTGTTAGAAATTTGTTCAGCTTCATCTGATAATTCTTCAACATCACTCTCAGCACCTGGAAAATGTAACAACTAAGATATTGTGATCGATAGACATACTTTGGAGCAATTACCTGTAGGAATGTAATCATCATCACTGGAATCTGAGGAAAAATCTTCTTCATTCATTTTGAGAAATACCTAGGTTTCACCTGTGGTTTCACTTATAACTCAATCGCTTAACATCAACCAACTCATCGAGACTCAAGTCTCTAACCAGCAACAGCAATGAAGCTTCAACAAAACTAGCCGCCGCCGACAATGGTAGTGGTACATCAAAAATTGAATACAAATTCGTCTGCTTGCGTTGATCCATATTGTCACGGAGAAGAATAAAAGGAGAAGCCAATCATCATTCCAGTGCGGTCGACGCACTGAAGTTTAGTTCATGAATTTCCGCTAGATGCCAATGAACGTTCTTAAAGAGCTTTTCATTTTCATTTTCACTACCTCACCCGCACATTTAAACCATTTAAAAAACGATACAGCCTTGGAATAAATAATTCGATTACTTCATTGTTTATTTGTGTATCCCCACAATGTCATCAGTCATTTCAGTCAGGTTTTTAGTTGTGATCGGTTTCAGTTGCGGTGGCATGCGCCTTATGAAATTCGTTGGATAACCAATTTCCTGTGAAACACATATAATAAGCAACAAAATCCTTGAATTGTCGAGAAATCAACTACAAACATCTAACTGCATTTGCACTTACTGCCATTAAAAGAAAAGTGCGATCGCTTTCGAATTTCCTAAAAAAAAAGGAACCGTGGCGCACCGCTGACAAAAAAAAAAATAATGAAAATATCAGAAAGAGAAAAACTTTTTGGGGAAGGTGGTAACCCGAGGCCATCACCCACTCCCCACTCTTTTGCCCTCCCTTTCTTCCACCCACAAGCGAACGAAGAGAAAGCTCTACACCTGAATGTCTAGGAGCGCGAATATTGACTGTTGTCTACACCAGTTGTGTTTTCGTGTTCAGTTGCGAACGGTTATCGATACCGTCGAGACTGTCATACAGTCTGCTCCCACAGCTGTTTTATTTCAAGAAAAGATCCATGAATCAATTATTTGCAAGTGTGAGTGTTTCTACGAGCTTGCCCTGATTGACGTGCTTTCTTGCTCCCGTCTGTTTAGTTATTTTATTTTTTGGGGGGGTTACGAAACATTCTGACTCAACATTGACAAGGTAAATTAATAATTTTTCTTTTGTCGTTTCTGCTCAAGAGTTAACTTAATTTCTGTGGTTTAGAAAAGCCAATCATAGGAAAGAAAAGTTAGCGATAGCGTGTCGGACTAGTAATCGGTCAAGCAGTGATCGAGGTCTCCCCGTTCACGCCATGGATTGTACAGCAGACCGCGGAAGATCAACACCTCGCACCGATAAGTGGCCTAGACAATGCACGACCATCGTAACAAAGGGCACGATCATGTGGTTGGTTTATGGATTACTCATGGTTCTTCCCTTCTCCCAATTTGTAGGACAGACACGTGCAGGTGAGTTTTCGTTGGTTTAATTCCATTTTTTTCTTTTTGGGTGAAAGCGAAGAGACATGTGTGGTGATCGTGGAGAATTTTAGTTTGTAACTAAGGACACTACGGCCATAATGGTCATAAACTGTGAGATTCTCGAACAAATCTTGGGTGACGATGTCGAAATCGTCACGTCTGCATGTGACGAGACGAAACATTTGGTCAACTTGTTGGATTGGCTTACATTCCAACAGCACCTCATCGCATGTTGCCAGTTTATGATCAAACGTGAATTCATAAAGTAGTAGCTCCCATGGCGTAGCCTTTCTCACGACTTGGGAATCTATTAGTTTCTCTACTCAACCATTAAATTCGATTCACAACCTTGAAGCTTTGCTAGTCGTTCTATTACATTTATCTCAAGAGAGAAAGGAAAGCAAAAATTTAAGTCAGCTGTGCTTGAAGTTCTACCAAGGCGGGTTTTTTTTTTTGCAATCAATTATAGCTTTCTGTGCCCACACTGTCTTTCAAAAGTGAAACAATGTAAATGTTTTTTTTTCAGACTTTCCCTGCTCTACCTCACTTTGCTTTCGTTATTTAAATGCGGTTCATTCTTTTTTTCCGAATTTGTCTCAATTAGATTTCGGGGTTATTCACTTCATTTTTCGTCTCATTCAAAGATAGAGGAATTTGTTTTTGTAACGATGATTTGATTTGACCTTTTTTCTCTAAACTCAGCTATGTTACCCCTCCGGTGATATTTAAGCTCGTCTCGGATGAATGTAGGTCAAGGACCATGTTGAATCGCGGACGAGTTCTTCTGGAGCTTAGACGCCCTAGAACGGGAAAAGATGAATCAAAAAGTATCTCAAGGGGGGAAAAGAGTAACACAAACATACTTTACCTTTCCTTAGCGCGTTTTGATCGCTGTGGCTCCCATTCCCGTTTGAAAACAGCGACACAGGAACAAAACTATTCGGCAGCTGTTCATGATGAACTTTCACTCTGTACTGCTTAGAATGTTTCGGGATTTAGAGTGCCGCTTATCTAGCCCAGTTTTAACCTAATTAATTGATTCGTATGTGTAACAGCTGACTCGCATTTAATATTCAACAACAAAAATATTGGAATTAAATGAAAAATTTATGCATTTTGGGTTGTAGCTTATCCAAGAGTTTCAAAATTAAATAAGGGAATTTCGCATGCATTAAAAAAAAACTTTTTTGAGGAATTATAAGAGCTTAATCCTTTTTTTAAAGTATTAATTTCAACCACTTGTGTCAGTGTTACACCCCTTGAGCTAGCCTGAGCCTGCTAGTAAAACAGTTCATGATACCTGACAGTGGTTAGATTATATACTCTTCTAGCTCTTGTTGGACTCTCAAAACCCTTTATAATCACAATATCTTGATCTTTTCAAAATTTTGAAGAAAGTAGGAGTCTTTGTTTGAAATAGAAAGTAAAATTTAATCCTCTGATTCTGAACAAAGGATAGTTCTATTTCACTTTTCTAGTCTGGTAATAATTTGGCCATAAAACATTTGGAAAAACAACAGCATTTGTACTGCTGTAAGTACCTTATCCCGCGTTGCCAGGCCAACTAGTCCCAAAGAAAAGTCTTTGAAAGTTTCATTATTTCGTCACTGGAAAACTGTCAAAAGGGAAATTTTTGGAAAGAATTCAAAGGCGACAAAATTTCCAATGGCGACTCTTTCTTTTTAATCCTCAGGTCATTTCCTATGTCTAGATTTGCGTACTCTCTCCTTGAGTAATGGTGCGTCTACCATTAATGTGTGGCCTCGAGTGATCGAGTGCAAACATTTTCTCAAAAACAAAATAATCAATTCTAATCCGTTTCGAATCTTGTCCTCCATTGACGATCAGTTTCTCTCTCCTCCTCCTCGAGGGAGGAATTGTATTACAAAGGGTTCATGGTTATTGTCTGAATTGTTACCTAGACCAGTATTCGACATTTAACAAGTTGGACTTGATGCTTTTAAAAGTAACGCAAGATTGTCGTTACCAATAGACAAATAGTGATTTCAACGCCCGCCATTGGAATCAACTTTGCAATCAACATTGGGAGCAAATAGAGAAAAGATGCTTGTTGATGCATGGGAATGTTTGATCAATTTCAGGACAAGGTCGCTTTGAGCGAATCTAGAACAGGTGCAGCTGCGGCTGTCGTGACGACAAGTGAAACTGGCCGTTGTTGAAACAAGTCCGACCCATTATTCCAACACAAATCGGCCGCAACACTTTTTCTCCCGGTTTTCTCCGAGAAAAACGAAATATGTTTAAGACCATTTTTCTCTCCTTCACACACTTTTGTGATCGTGACACTGATGCATTGTATTGGCACGAAATTTTATTTAAAAAAAAAACTGATCACGATCTGCTGGCTACCTTTTATTTATGATTACAAATTTTTGTGAAAAGGTTGCTACCGCACCCATCCGTTCAGGTCATTCGCATGTCCGCCATCTAAAAAACCGACATTAATGGAATACAAAGTATGAAATGTACTAGAGTGCATTTTCACCATCCCTTGAGCCTTCCTTACACCGGCATGCACGTACACCTAGTTGACGCCCATTTTGTTACAAATATCTCGCTCCAGACAGCGTATCGTGAGGAACGAAAGTAAATGTCCCACTTTCCCCCCCTTCGCATTTCACAACGTCGGCGTTACTGCAGCTGAGGCGTTTTGCACTTGGCCCTCATTCCGTGCGTGTCCAAAGCCGAGCACCTGTGCCGATTTCGGCTTTATTCCAGATAGGTGGAAACGCCTTTCTATACTATCTAAGCTCGCACCCATGAAAACGACTAGCCTAGTTCGTGAGGCGATCCATGAACTACTAAATCACCGCAAATCGACACAACACGCGCAACATTTTCTTAAGTCAACAAATCAATTCAGTGATTATATAATCTCGATAAATAAGCAGGGCAGAGTTACTTGTTCTCAAAACAAATCTGGTTTTGCACAATCTTTTGTAAATTTATGCTGCAATTCTGGGGGCAATCGATACTGGGAGATGATAAGATTGCTAACGAGAGTGTTTTAATGTTTAATAGGTGAAATCCATGGGCACTATCTACTTTTTCGCAACCCCAAATGAAAAACTAATTTCTTGTTTTTGTTTTTATCTTTTGACAGAACGGATTAAGGGCACCTACGAAAAACCACGATACGATGGATGGTATAACAACTTGGCTCATCCCGATTGGGGATCAGTGGGTAAGTTAACGGTCTTAATTTTTTTTAAATTCATGGCTCGTTTGATTCCTACAGTAACTTTTGGGGATCATTAAAAACAATTTTGCTATCTATTTCTTCTCTTTAATTTCTATTATCGAATAGATGCGTACACTCCACATTTTAAGACTCAATTATAGACAGTTAGAAATGGTAGGCACTAGGATTGCGTGATTATTCAACACTTTATTAATTAGTTCATCTAGTAGACAAATACTTTAGACACGGATACTTTAGTAGAAAATTACTTTAGAAATAAAAATAAAAATGCTATAAATATTAGCAGTATACTTCCTCATACCTCATTCACGGAGTTTCATGCTGACAACATAAATCAGGAATAAACTTTATAAGGTTGTATGGCATTAATAACGTGCATTACTCATTCATAGAATGCTTATAAGCAGTTAAATACATACCACAGAAAAGGTGTGTATTGTTTGTCATTGCCTGATATTTTGTATTTTAGAGGCAATTAACACCACCTTGCAAAACACTCCCACGAATTAGGCATTTGCGTTGCCGCGTATGTCATACGCCCTTTTCCTAGATTTATTTATCCAAATTATAGCATTACTCTTGCCGCTAATGCCAAGCCTTCGTCCTTTTCCCTTGTCACCTGTTGTTTTTGGTTTTTAGACGGTACGTTGAACACATTACTGCAAAACGAAAAACAAATAGTGACACCACAAATTGTCGTCGTCATAATAAAATGTACAGGGCATCGACGGAAAATTCAATTCACTTCAAGATTTTCTTTTGTCTATGTAAAGTGTAATACAAACAGGGAAAACCCCAATTTTTCTAGTAAATTTGATCATAAAAATTTGAAAAGAGCTAAACTTGTCCTCCGGGCATGATAATCCGATCCTGTTCTTTTGAATTGAATCATGATGAAGCTTGACATCAAGGCTACCTTACCGTAGTGCTAAACAAAACAGACGGAATTAAAGAAACATGAGATTACATTTTTTCTTTTTGCCTTTCTCTTTTTTTTCCTTGGAGGATAAAACGGATTTTACCTGACGAAGTGTCTTACTTATCGCAGCTACTAGTGTACCTAACCTTTTTTCAATTTTGCATTTTACCGCCTAGCCTTGGCAACTTTTCTTCTTCGTCTTCTTCTTTTACTTTTCATCTCACATTTATTTAATCTATTATTATAAAAATAGATGGAAATGATAAGATTTGTGGGCTGTGAAATCATCTCTTCACATAATTTAAAATGCTGACTTGTAAAATTGAACGGAGACTAGACTATACTTGGCGACTATTTTTGCATACTTTTATCATTTGCGTTGAGAGCTTTTATGTTGGAATGGTCCTTTTTAAAAATGAAAAGCACACCTAGCCACGCATTTACGTGATGACGTGTGAAATTATAATTAAAACAAACATACCAGTAACGAAAAAGTTGGCGCACCTTGGCTCCTCCATTTTAGCGATTCTAGTGGCCAGCAAACAACCGATGCATTATTTATTTATTTTTTTTTTCTATTCTATTCTTCTGCTGTTGGTCGTTTTTCATCTGAACTTAAAAGTACAATTCTTAAATGTAAATGCCTTTGTAGATAACTGATTAGCATTTCCTGTAACAACTTTTTGTTTTTAGTTTATTTGCCAGAATGTTTGTGAGGTGAATTGTAACTAAATCAAATTGTTGCCATTTGTATTGCAGACAGTCACTTGACGCGCAAAGTCCCAGCCACCTACGCTGACGGTGTCTACATGATGGGAGGAGTGAATCGGCCCAATGCAAGGAAACTCAGTGAACTCTTCATGAAAGGTCCCGATGGACTTGGCTCTGTCATGAATCGCACCGCTCTTTTCGCTTTCTTCGGTACGTTTTTAATACTCTGTTTTGTCCAGAAAAGAAATGCACTTTAGCAAACATTGGGGTTTGATAAGGGTGAAAACTTTCAAAATCCAAGACTAAAACTTTGTAGCAAAACGCTAAATGCTGTAAAAATTACGACATTTTACTTTTCTATTTTTAAAACGAATCAATCGACATCAATCTAACTTGAATTGATATGCAAATTGCACTTGGTTTTACGAAATAATGAGTGACTCTTAGGTGAGATCACTATCGAGGTTCTCTGTGTCTACCTTCGATTGTTGGCGACAACTTTTGATTGCCCAATAGTGTTGCGTCATCGATCAATGTCTTAAAGTATGTCGATGTATTTTATTTGTTTATTGCAGGACAAATGGTATCTTCGGAGATTCTGATGGCCAGCGAGTCGGGTTGCCCAATTGAGATGCACAAAATAGATATCGAAAAGTGTGACGAGATGTATGACGCAGAATGCACAGGAAAGAAATTCATGCCATTTCACCGTGCCTGGTACGACCACAAAACAGGACAAAGCCCAAACAGCCCCCGGGAACAGGTATACCATAGATAATCGCTTACTCTTTTCAGTAATTTCCTATTACCTCCGGTAAAAATAAGATAAAATAAAAATACTCCGGGGAAGTCATGCGTGAAACGCATATTTGAGAAATAGCCAATTGCGTCTAGTAAACAATTTGAAGTGCTCGTAAGCAAACTGAACTACTTGTCGGCAAGAAAAATTCAATTGTTGTCATTTATAGCATTGCCAATGGCTTTCGAAATTTGACCATCAACTTTTAAGGTTGATATTTATTATGCGTTGCTGTCAATGCTGTAAAAAACATTTGCAAATGTAACAAGAAATCGTATTTTGGAATACGGGGGTGAAAATGAAAATTGAGGGCAAGGATATTCTGCCGGCGAATCGAAACGTTCCGTCATCTGTTTTCGGACAGCAAATCTGATTTCAGTTTGATTTATAGGGCGTTTGCTATTTATCATGTACATGGTATAACATTGAGAGCGAAATTCCCCCCAGATTTATTGCTTCTAGTTCAAAATGGTGATTGCAGGAGCCGCTGGGGCTACTTTCTATTATTTCGACACGGCCGAGCTGCAATGCTTTTGTTTCCATTGACTCTACGGCCTTCGTTCTTTCCCAAGGAACCATTTCTCTCTCTCTTTCTCTCGAGTTTTCATCTCTTTTGCTTCTCTTTCGCCTCTAGTCTCCATCTCTTTCTTTTCCCTTTTTTCTTACCGTCTCGAGTGCCCCGGTGCTCGAGACTCCCATTTTGGATATCTCTTTCTCTCGTCTGCTCCTGTTGTTGCGTGATGTAAAAAAGCTTGCGAAAGAAGTCTGCTGCTGCTGCCACTTCGTGAAAATGTCGAGATGTTTTTCTTTTTTTTTTATAGCGCGTTATACTCCGGGCGTATCCGCTCTCTTTTCACTGGGAGGCATCTTGTGCAAGACGATTAATTGAATGCAACCATTAATTAGAAACGTTATCAGTTGGGCCCGCAGGTTTGTAACAGGCATTTCGTGCGTGTACACTGGGTTCTTCCTGATAAAATGCGAGAAAACGAATATATTAGCGGCGGTTAAGCTTTCTTTCTTATCGACTGCCCGTTATGGAGTTTTTAACTTTTGTTTGTTTTGTTTAATTCCGTTTACAACTTTGCCATCGACCGAAACGAAAGACTTGCACTTCACTTCTGTTTATGGTTTTTCGAATTTTTTTTCAAGGGGAATCATCTCATTTCGTTGGTTTCCACACGATCGGATAGCCCCTGACACACTTAAGTCAATTTCGTTTTATGTGCGAGAAATGATTCGCATGAGATCAATTGTCAAGTTATTGAAGACAATAATAATCGAATTATAAATTGACATTTTGTCCTTGTGTTATGATTTAGATCAATCGGATGACCAGCTGGATTGATGGCAGTTTTATCTACAGCACAAGTGAGGCCTGGGTGAACGCCATGCGATCATTCAAAAACGGAACTTTTAAATCGGGCGATTCGGAAGGAATGCCCCCACGAAACAAGGATCGTGTACCTATTTTCACTGCTCCTGCTCCGCACATTATGCGCATGGCCAGTCCCGAAAAAATGCTTCGTGAGTATCCAATTATCGACGGGATTTATTATTCTCGAATCATTCACGAATGTTTTTATTTTAGTACTCGGAGATCCCCGGACCAATCAGAACCCTGCAATCCTTGCTATTGGCGTTGTCTTTTTCCGTTTCCATAATGTGGTTGCTGGTAGAATTCAAGAAGAACATCCGGAATGGTCGGATGAAGAAGTCTTCCAAAGGGCTCGTCGTGTAGTGGTGGCAACATTGCAAGTACGTCTAAATCTTGATGGATGTAACCATTCATAGCGTTTGTTGTAATATTTTTATTTTTGTATTATCTGTAGAACATTGTCGTGTACGAATATTTACCGGCCCTGATTGGTGAATCTCTCGGCGAATACGAAGGCTACAAAGCCGATGTACACCCTGGAATCAGCCATGTGTTCCAGAGCGCTGCCTTCCGCTTCGGTCACACGATGATCCCTCCCGGCCTCTACAGACGTGACGGTCAATGCAATTTCAGGTTGGGACCAAACGAGACGCCAGCCATTCGACTTTGCTCGGCCTGGTGGGACGCTGTTGAAATTTTGGTCAACAATTCCGTCGAAGAATTCATCCTGGGCATGGCCTCGCAGCTGGCCGAACGAGAGGACAGTTTACTCTGCTCCGACGTCCGCAACAAGCTATTTGGACCGATGGAATTTTCCCGTCGCGATCTAGGAGTGCTCAACATCATGCGCGGTCGAGACACCGGCCTGCCGGACTACAACACGGCCCGCCGCAGCTTCCGCCTGAGCCCCATCACCAACTGGACCGACATTAATCCGGCGCTAGCCGTTCAACAGCCTCAACTCTTCCCAAAGCTGGCCGAGCTCTATGGAAACGATTTGGGGAATGTCGACGTCTACATCGGAGGAATGTTGGAGTCAACCAACGGACCTGGTCCACTTTTCACGGCCGTCATCAAGGAACAGCTGGGTCGAATTCGCGACGCTGATCGCTTTTGGTTCGAAAACAGCGAAAACGGCATGTTTACGGCCAGCGAAATCGAGGAGATCCGCCAAACGACCTTTTACGACGTGATTCTCAGCACGATGAACATCAGCGAAGGGGAGATCCAGCGGAATGTGTTCTTCTTCCGCGATGGCGACCCGTGCCCTCAACCGACTCAGCTCAACGCTTCGCTGTTGACCCCCTGCAACTTCTTGGCCGGCTACGACTACTTTGCGGGCAGCGAAGTGCCCTACATCTACGGCTGTCTCCTCTTGGCGTTCGTGCCGATTATCGCCGCAGGCGCTGGCTACGGCGTCGTGAAATTGCAGAATTCCAAGCGTCGCAAGCTCAAGGCCCGCCATGAAGAAAACAACAACGGCAAATCGGTGGACAAGATGGTCGTCAAGGAGTGGCTACATTTGAACCACAAGCGACTGGTGAAGGTGAAATTCGGTCCCGAGGAGGCGTTTTACACGGTGAACCGCAAAGGTGAAAAGCTGCGCAAGGTCAACTTTAAAGGCGTCGAATCGCTGACGATCGAAGTCACGCAAGACGCCCGTAAGAAGCCGATGCTGTTGGTGCGCGTGCCGCGCGACTACGACCTCGTCCTGGAATTCGACTCGAACGCGTCGCGCAAGCGCTTCCTCCACAAGTTGGAGACGTTCCTGACCAGCCACAAGAAGCACCTGGAACAGATTCCCACCTACCGCGAGCAGATGCTGTCCAACGCGGAGACGCGGGAGCGCCGAGAGAAGCGGCTGGAACATTTCTTCCGCGAGGCTTACGCTCTGACCTTTGGTCTCAAGCCGGGCGAGAAGCGCAAAATGGAGGAGGTGACGGGTGATGTCATCATGGTCATGCGGACGTCTTTGTCACGCAGCGAATTCGCCAGCGCTCTGGGCATGAAGGGCGACGACGTCTTCGTGAAAATGATGTTCAACATCGTCGACAAGGATGGCGACGGCCGCATCTCGTTCCAGGAGTTCCTCGACACCGTCGTCCTCTTTTCCAAGGGCCGTACCGAGGACAAGTTGCACATCATTTTCGACATGTGCGACAACGATCGCAATGGCGTCATCGACAAAGGTACGTTCGCATTAGCTTAATTGGTCAGACATTTTTGATTGGCCCTCGAGATTGATTGATTTGTTATTTTTAACCAACAGGTGAACTTTCTGAGATGTTGCGCTCGTTGGTCGAGATTGCGCGTACCAACAACAGCCTGAACGACGACCAGGTGACGGAATTGATTGACGGCATGTTCCAGTCTGCCGGCCTGGAACACAAAGACGCTTTGACCTACGAAGATTTCAAGCTGATGATGCGCGAGTACCGCGGTGACTTTATCGCCATTGGACTCGACTGCAAAGGCGCCAAGCAGAACTTTTTGGACACGTCGACCAACGTGGCCCGTATGACCAGCTTTCACATCGACGCCGTCCAGGAGCGCCACCGCAACACGATCCTGCGCAAGTGGGACGAGCTGACCACTTTCCTGGAGGGCAATCGCCAGAACATTTTCTACCTGTTCGTCTTCTACGTCGTGACGATTGCCCTTTTCGTCGACCGATTCATCCACTACTCGTTCATGTCCGAGCACACGGATCTGCGTCACATCATGGGCGTCGGCATCGCCATCACGCGTGGCTCAGCCGCGGCCCTTTCCTTCTGCTACAGCCTCTTGTTGTTGTCCATGTCCCGCAACTTGTTGACCAAACTCAAAGAGTTCTCGGTGCAGCAATACATTCCACTGGATTCTCACATTCAGTTCCACAAGATTTGCGCCTTGACGGCCTTCTTCTTTTCGATGTTGCACACGGTCGGTCACATCGTCAACTTTTACCACGTCTCGACGCAACCCATCGAACATTTGCGCTGTCTCTCCAAGGAAATCAGCTTGCCCAGCGACTACAAGCCCACCATCACCTACTGGCTGTTCCAGACTCTGACGGGACTGACGGGTGTGCTCCTCTTTATCGTTGTGATCATCATCTTTGTCTTTGCTCATCCCATCATTCGCAAAAAGGCCTACAACTTTTTCTGGATGACTCACAGTTTATACATTGTCCTTTACATCCTGTCCATCTTGCACGGACTCGGCCGACTGACGGCCTCGCCCAGCTTCTGGATCTTCCTCATCGGACCGGCCATCGTCTACACCCTGGACAAGATTATCAGTTTGCGCACCAAGTTTATGGGCCTGGACATAATCGAAACGGTCCTCCTGCCGTCCGACGTCCTCAAGGTGAAATTCTACCGCCCACCCAATTTCAAGTATCTTTCCGGCCAGTGGATCCGTCTCTCGTGCACCGGAGTCAAGCCTGAAGAGTTCCACTCGTTCACGCTCACATCGGCTCCTCACGAAAACTTTTTATCCTGCCACATCAAGGCGCAGGGACCTTGGACGTGGAAGCTGCGCAATTACTTCGACCCAAGCAATTTCAACCCGAAAGAGATGGACCCTAAAATCCAACTGGACGGTCCATTCGGTGGCGGCAATCAGGACTGGTACAAGTTTGAAGTCGCCGTCATGGTAGGTGGAGGTATCGGAGTCACGCCCTACGCTTCCATCCTCAACGATTTGGTCTTTGGCACGTCAACCAACCGCTACTCCGGCGTCGCCTGCAAGAAGGTCTACTTCCTGTGGACTTGCCCGTCGCACCGCCACTTTGAGTGGTTCATCGACGTCCTGAGAGACGTCGAGCGCAAGGACGTGACCAACGTGCTGGAGATGCACATCTTCATCACTCAGTTCTTCCACAAATTCGATTTGCGCACGACGATGCTCTACATTTGCGAGAACCACTTCCAGCGCATCTCCAAGCGCAGCATGTTCACCGGGCTGAAGGCGGTCAACCATTTTGGTCGACCGGACATGACCTCTTTCCTCAAGTTCGTTCAGAAGAAGCACAGTTACGTCAGCAAGATCGGTGTCTTCAGTTGCGGTCCGCGACCCTTGACCAAGTCCATCATGAGCGCTTGCGAGGAAGTGAATCAGGGTCGCAAGCTGCCCTATTTCATTCACCATTTCGAGAATTTCGGTTAATCACTGTGACGAATTTAACCCTTGTCGTAAACTGCGTCGTGTACGTTTTGTTATAGAAGAGGCCCTATATCATCGCGCTGTCGTGTCATTTAATCGTTTTTCTTTTTCTTGTTCCTCAACAGTTTCACATCACCTCGTTGGTTTTTTTCATTTTATTTTCCGATTTCTTGGAATTTTCATTCTTATGTCTTCTCATTAGCGTCGTGCTGCTTTTGTAATTGATTGCGTCTTTTTGTTCTGGATTGTCCTGATGGTGGGACGCACTTGTCATTTTCCCCCCTTTTGAGCGATCCCTCGATTCGCCCGATCTGTCATGTTATACTTGGAAAATGGAAGACATAAGGAAGGGTTTATATAATAAGTTACTTTTTGATTTGCAGAGTGCATTTTCTTGAATTTTCAGGTATGATACTGATTCGTGAAGCTGAAATCGCTTCCGCCAACGGGCAAACTTGGTATTAGAAGAATAGAATTGAACTCTCACGATTGCATTCAGATTCGAATGCTAATTGGTTCAAATACTGGAAATGTCGGATTCACATATTTGCCACTTTCATCTCCTTACCTGCGGTAACAGAATTGCAATTTTATCTTTTTTTTAATGACCCAGCAAGCAACACGATTGAAATTCATTGAAATAATTTTTTGGTTGAAAAAGAAAATTTGTTTGATAAAATCTAGGACTAGCGGATAAGGTTGAATGCATTCAATTGACTACGAGCGGTCTGGAACACCGCCTTGTTTGCATTTGAATGAGGGGCGGTTTCGTTCCAGTGTGCTATAACTGCTATATATCGAGTATATAATCGTTATCAATAACGTTCATAATTTATTAATTTCTATCTGGCAGATGGTAGCTATAGTGTAAGTTTAACGAAACCTTGAAAGTCGAAAGAAAATACGGAGTAGTTATTTATCAGGTGTGATTCTGTGATCGTACACCTAATGAACTAAATTTGCCTATTACTATATATTGAACTGGCAAAATCGATCGAGTTGGTTCGTCATGCCGATTTTAAGGTCGATTCATACGGAGAGGGAAGGGGACGCACTTGGTTGTGGAATTTTCGAATCTTATTTTAGTAGACTATGTCGGTGATTTTAGATTATCTGTCAATACAAAGTACTTGAATCCGTGTAGACTGCTGTTGCTATGGCATTAATCCTTTTGAAAACAAATAATGTTTGATGTGTACAATAAAAGTGGAATGTCAAAAAATAATGGATTTGTCAGCCATTATTTCGGATTATTGCTTCAGTGGCAAGCTGAAGTAAATTTTAAGTTTCAAAAAACTGATGCTGCTATTTTTCAAGTGGCGTTCAATCTTTTACCTTTAGGTTATTGCGCTTAATCGCTCAAAGTCCTCAAAGTAAATATGACGTTAGAACTAGACGAGCGACGACCGGTGTCTGGTCGATTGGCCTTCGTATTCGTTATCAATAAGATCCGTTGCTGTGATCCGATAGTTGCTGAGAAAAAAAAGTGTCGTAGGAAATGGTCTGGCTATAATATACTCTCCTTCCTTTTCCACTGAACGTTAGTATCAATTACAAGTTTCACAATCTTATGTAATGTGAATAATGCATAATGCATAAATTTTTGAAATCGTCCCGACCGACTTGAATACATCTGGTTAGATTTCCTGTAAAATGCGCGGGATATCAATTGCGCACTGCAGCAAAGTCAGCTTTTGCCATTAGTTCTCAGCTTTCGAAAAGGATTCTGACTGCGCGCACATAAAC
Source organism: Daphnia pulex (assembly GCF_021134715.1). Classification (NCBI taxonomy): domain Eukaryota; kingdom Metazoa; phylum Arthropoda; class Branchiopoda; order Diplostraca; family Daphniidae; genus Daphnia; species Daphnia pulex. The sequence continues at coordinate 7,223,219 of NC_060018.1, read as the reverse complement.
CACGCGGCTCAATGAGGCCAGGGAAATATCGTGTCTGTGTTATTTTGATGGGTAAACTGGTAAAGCCTCTTCATGCAGCGCTCAAGTGGAAATCCCGCTTATTGTAGAGTACAGGAACGAAGGTGGCGCTGCATAACCCATAGAGATTGAAAGAAATATCGTCTAAATCCTTATTACGTAATCGTCTGGCACTTGTAACTATGGGAATGTGCCGGCAACAGACGAGGATATATAAACTAATACGAATTGTGCTGTCGGCCTGTCGCGCGGTCATGTGTTCGAACTCCAACCTAGCAACGAAAGATAAAAATTCCTCATCCTTAATTTCGACCTGAGGCGTTATAGCTCGAGTTAGTATTGGACATTTTTGTGAGTTTCAGACAAGTTTTTACTGACCTCAAAATGACCAATTGCATTAAGGTAAGTCTTATAATATTGATAAATAAATCAGACTTTCAAACATGTTATCAGAAAGTCTCAATTTGAGTTATCTGGGTTTTGCTTAAAATTCAAGAATGAAATATGTTTAATTTTTTTCCCCTTGAAAGATAGAGGATTCCTACCAAGGTTATTCATTGGATTCATTTTGCATTCCAAAGCATTATGAGGATGATCTCGAATCTGTTCTGATCCCGTATGGTGTCATTCATGATAGGTAATTACTGTTGTGTTTTATACATTTTCAATTAATGAATCTCAATCTCTTACCTTGTAGTTAAAAATAATCTTTATTTTTAGAATTGAAAGGATTGCCAAAGATATCTTTACCGATTTTGGTAAAGAACCTCTGGTCGCAATATGTGTTCTCAAAGGTATGTAATTGAATTGCTTGAGTTACAAAATATTTCACTACTTCTAATCAATAATAATTTTATGTTTCATTTATAATTATTAGGGGGCTACAAATTTTACACAGATCTGGTAATTTTCTATAACTAATTTGTGTAGTTCTAAGATATTAACATAATAAATTTTTATTTATTTATCAGATTGATAAAATAAATAGTCTGAATCGAAATCAAGGTGAAAGATCAGTGCCCCTTTCAGTGGATTTTATCCGACTAAGAAGCTATCAGGTATTGTTAAACTTAATTATTGTTATGCTCACATTATCAAATCATGAACTCACTTTAAAAATTCTATTGATAGAATGACAAGTCTGTTGGCACCATTGAAGTTATTGGAGGTATGAAAAGGCATATGATGATGTCTTTTAAAAAATGCAAAATAATTTATAATGGATATGAATTGATCTAGGTGATAACATGGAAAGTGTTAAAGGAAAGAATGTATTGGTTGTTGAAGATATTATTGATACTGGAAGAACTATGATGAAGCTACTAGGATTATTAGAAGAATTTCAGCCGAAATGCGTCAAAGTTGCCAGCCTTTTGCTGAAGCGTCAACCTGCCTCAAATGGTTACATTCCTGAATGTAGGCTATTTACAGTTACATTATGTAGTTATTATAATTTTAAAAATAATTTTTCTTTTTACCATTTGTGGAAAATTCATAGATTGTGGGTTTGAAATTCCAGACAAATTTGTTGTTGGGTATGCCCTGGACTTCAATGAAAGATTTAGAGATCTGCATGTATGTTGACACAATTACTTAATTCTTGTTTTCTATTCTATTCCTGAATTTTATCTTTTTTTTAGCATATATGCGTTGTGAACAACAACGGCATCAACAAATACAAAGTGTGATGTCAAGGGTCTTCCGTTATATGTTGCGGACCACCACTTCCATTCCGCTTAAACATCAGTTATAACAACCAAATAATGGAATGAAAAATAAAATTAATATTTACTTTTTCCCAAAAAGAATAAATCATTAAAATGCTCTCTTGTGCATTTTGTGCCATAGACATGCGCACGAAATTGTCAAAAAAGAAATTTAGTGTAATTTTGTTCGAATTAGCAAGAAATTCAAGTTTTAATTTTAAAAAATTATACCTTTATTTGTTAATGTTTCTACTACCTTATTTAGATTTCATTTCAACGGAAATTGCAGAGTAATAGAATATGTTATTGTAGTAAAAAGTAATTATTCTGTTACTGTGGAAAACGTACAAATACGAAAATCCACGGGAAAGAAATCCAAGCAGTCTATCAAAAGTAGATTCATGATTGTATTCATATTTGTTTCCAAGGTCATAGAAAGTTTTCCTGAACCATTTGAATCCGACTTCTCAACATTTCAGCATCGTTCTCATCCATTTTTTCCATATTTTTCATTAAAAAATGGTGCATAAAAAGAAGCAGTCCTTCTCTGAGGAGACCATATTTAGATGAACCGATGCTAGCGAACACCGATTTAACTGCATTTTCCGATGGATTAAGAAGTAATCCTGAAAATCATAAAATTCAAAGTAGTTGTGGAATTAATCATTTATGAATAGAACAGTAAACTTACCAAGCAAAATCTGTCGTAGAAAGCGCACTAGTAAACGATCCATTTCCGAAAATTGAATTACTTTAAGAACGGAGATGCTTAGAGAGCCTTCTACAGTCAAATGCACAATTAATTTTGATAAATGACTAATCTGCAATTGAGACTGTGATGATAGATCCTTAAAATGGTCCCACAAAGCAAATTGCGAAGCAATCTGAAATCGCCGATGAAAGTTGCAAAGCTTTTGTAACAGATGAGCGTAGTACGGATTGAAGCTTTTTTCTTGCAGGCAGCAATCCATGATCACATGCACAATTTCTCGTTCTTGCTGGCTTTTCAATCCCAATCGCATAAGTCTCTCGAAAGCTTCAACAAAATCTTCTGCTGTCATCAGGATACAGAAAATGTTGCGTCGGACCTAAGTTAAATTAAGCGAAATTTAAAAGAATCAGTTTAATTACATCATAAATGTGTATCATACTATTAACAGTCTAAACGTACCTCAGTGTTCATTCTCTGCTTCCGTGCCATTTCAAGTAATTCAACACTGTACTCAGGTTCATCCGAGTTGGAAGATACCTGTTTAGCTTGTGAAGTCGTTGCTGTAGGACCTTGGCCCACCCATGCTGAACCTACAATCCACCACCTTCCTCGGTTGTTTGCAGCCAACAATTCAGAATAAGTTATATTTAACTTGCTTAGCGCATCTCCTTTCTTAGTCAGAGAGCGCAGTAATTTGCGCAGGTGTTCTGTGTGACTAGGATCATAATTCGGTATTTTGGTCATATTGTTATTTCGGATGGCAAGAAGAATTTCCAACATGAAACGAATCCTGGCCGGCTGTTCAGTTGCTTGTCCAGCTTTGGTCTGAAGAACAAAAATGATTTCCTTCAGAGACACAGGATCATCTTTCCTCAATGCGAATCCAACCGTTCTTAGAACAATTAGAATAAGTTCAATGTCCTTTTCTTCGAATTTTTCGGCAAGCATGTGAAGAATATCCTTTAAAAGTGGGGCAGCTACAAGGCCAAAGTTATACATATGGCAAAGGATTAAGATCATGTTATCCAATTCTTTCGTTTGAGACTCCGTTTTATAAGATGCGTCAAATTTTCGAACAACGAGCTCCAGAAATTGAGCCCCAACTTCAGTACCTACGTTAGCATGAAGCGCTGCAATTAAAACACAGTGCTCCATTATGAGACGTTCAGGAGAGAGAACTTCGCCCACCAAAGAGTCCATAACAAGTGTGTGTATAGCTTCTTGCATATTATGCCTTGAATGGCTTAGGTACAGTTTTTCAATCGCAGAAACTATGCTTGGTAGATTAGTTTCAGCAAGTCGGTTAAGCAATCCTTTCATTTGGCGTTTTAATTTTTGAATGTCAGCATCAAATTCATCGGACGTAGCCAAACGTTTTCCTGGCGGAACATATTTGACTTGCTCGACTGTTTGCTCGGTGATCAAATTTCCTTTTTTGTCACGCAAACGACCATATATATCTTCTTGATAGGTTTCCATTTTTTCGTCCTTTGAAGTTCTAATGTCAGTGCATGAATTTTCTTGAATGTCTTCATTTTCTGAATGACCGTCACTTTCACTGGCGATACTTTCAGCATGATCTTCATTCATGTCACAACTTGAGTCACTATCTTCCGAGTTCGATGAAGTATCACTTGTACCTTTACTTAATAACGTTTTTTTCACTTTAACTTCTTTTGGATTTTTTTCCTTCTTATTATTCTTTACATCACTTTTTGAATTGAGTAAGGCCAAATCTTCTTCAAAACCGGCATCATTATCAGCAAAGTCAAATTCTTCTTTAGCCAATTTACTTCTATAATCAGGGTCACATACTTCAAGGAGAAAATCAAGTCCATCATCTACAAACGATTTGGGTACACCCTTAGACTTCCGCTTGTTTAATTTCAATTGTTTTTCAATTTTCTTAATATTTTTCTCTTCAAGTTTGTTGGCTATTTGGAGCTGCTTTGTTCTCTGCTTCATGCTCTGTTGGTCAAATGTTTCTTTCTTTTTGCTGCTTTCTGCATTTTTGTCTTTTACGGCTTTACTCTTTTTGGGAAGTTGGGTTTGGCAAGGTAACTTCTCAACTTCTTTGAAAGTATCATTTCCATCTTGACTATCAATTATATCCTGGGTTCCTGGAAATGCGTGTTTTTTGTTTTTCTTCTGTTTCTTTAATTTTCTAAGATTTTTGCGAAGAACTTCTCTAGTAACAAATTTCTTGGTGCCTACGAGGTCAATAAAAAAATTCTGGAAATTCATATCTAATAAAAGGGGATAACATATATGGAAAATAGTTACCTGTTGTCTGCTTTTTTACTTTCAACACATTGTTTTTCTAGAAAAGTAATAATGGTACAAGAATCAGCAAGAGATTTAAAATTTGAAAAGAATTAAGAATTACATATGATCAAACTTACAGATTTTTTTTTAGTTGCACAATCATCATTTTTTGTTGTATGAGGACTCATTTTTTATTTGAAATTGAAATTGAGCTTGCAAATTAGTAAATGAAAACTGCCCACATTTGAACAGCATGGAATCACCTGTGCAAAAGCATGATCTTACTTCATTGTAATGTAAATAAACCTTTCATTCAATTAGCGCTCGTAGCGGCGTCCAGTAAAACTACAGATTTAAGCAGTTTGGTAGTCAACAGTGTTGATTCAACACTCAGTACTAGAAATCTTTAGTTGTACTATTTTCCGCTGAATGGCGGAAGTGTTTGCTTTATACCAACCAGTACTGATATTTAAGGTTTTTGTATTACCCTTACTGCAAAAGGGCTTTTGAGCTGCAGTAAACAGTAACCGAACCGAGCTAAACGCTATAAGCGTATGAATACGAATACCGTGGCAACCGTGCTTGTTAATACTGAGTAGTAGGTAGTAGCCCACGCTTAGGTGGAAATTGGTTCTGTACGAAAACAAAGCGTGTTAAGTGCCAACCGGCTCCAAAAATCGTTCATTTCTTATGAGTGCCAGTATAGTGTCATGGTGAGTGTATACTCATGTCCATTAAAGTAGTGAAGCTTAATTTTAACCAAACACTTTCTGTCTGCAGTCTGGAAGTGGAACTTCATCTAGCATGTCAGCACCAGTAGTACCATCAGGATCTTTTCCATCAGCTTTACCTCCATATGGAATACCTCCTCCAGGTTTCATACCTCCAACTCCTGGAATTCCTCCACCATTCGGGGTGGCAATGCCAAGCATGGCACCCCCTTCTGTATTTGGTGTACCACCCTTTGGCGCTTCTGCAGTCCCACCCTCAGGTTGATTATCTGAAAGTTGATATAATCAGACAAAATACTGTCAATTTCAATGTGTTTTCATTTTAGGTTTTTTCCCTCAAACTATGCCTGCACAAGGAAGTATTGAAAAGTAATTTCTTGATTTAAATTGTGGTTTTTACAAAATTCATTATTGTATTCTTTTAACAAAAGTAGTGAAAACAAGCGCACCTGGACTGAACATAAATCCCCAGATGGAAGAACATACTACTACAACAACTTAACTAAGCAGAGTTTGTGGGATAAACCAGATGAGCTTAAGACTGCAGCTGAGGTTTGTTATAATTTCATTTGTTTATGCAAATATGCAATGTATATTCACCCATAATGCATTTTAGATAATGCTTTCACAATGTCCGTGGAAAGAATATAAAACTGAGGATGGAAAAATTTACTACCACAATGTTTCTACTAAAGAATCAAGTTGGACCATTCCACCAGAACTTGGAGAGCTAAAAAGTAAAATTGCAACTGAAGAGTCAATTAAGTAATTCAATTCTCCCTACACTGTAATTTTTTGTTTTATGATCATGTTTTCTTTTGTATTGTTTAAGGACAACAATAGCAAATGGCCAAACCGGGACTGAAATTTTATCATCAACAGTTCAAATAAGTACAGCAGCTATGACAGTGTCTCAGTCGGTTGTCGCGGATAGCTTACCAACTCCAACGCGTGCTCCAATATCAGCTCTTGATCAAGCAATGGCGGCAACATTGGCTGCAATAACCGTACCATCTCCACAAACTGGTATGTAATTGTTTCTACAATATATTACGTTTTTGTTTTCTTTTGCTTATTGCATTCTTCCACAGAAGATAGTATGGATGCCAAACCTAGTCCTAGCAGTGACAGTAGAACTAGTACTCCAGAACCAAAAACAACCTTTAAAGACAAAAGAGAGGCATTAGAGGCATTTAAAGAGCTGTTAAGGGAAAAGGTAATACTTCTTTAACAGTCGTGAAATTTAAATGAAATCCATTCTAATTCTATAACTGGTACATTTATTTATAAGAATGTACCAAGTAATGCCAGCTGGGATCAGGCTCTAAAATACATTCAACGAGATCCCCGATTGGCTGCATTGGGAAAATTAACTGAGCGGAAACAGGCATTCCATGCTTACAAGACCCAAAAACAGAAAGAAGAAAAAGAAGAACAAAGGCTAAAAGCCAAGAAAGCCAAAGAGGATTTAGAAGCTTTTCTTCTTGTAGACTCAAGTATCAGTTCAACTACCAAGTACTTTCGTTGTGAAGAAATCTATGGGAACCTTGAGGTTAGTCCCATATTCTTATAGATCATGGAAAATGATTATGGATCTTTAGCTTTAACGTTTGTCCAGGTATGGAAGAACGTTCCAGAAGGTGAACGTCGAGACATTTATGAAGATGCCATTTTTCACTTGAGTAAAAGGGAGAAAGAAGAGGAAAAAGCCCTGCGTAAACGTAATATGAAAAATTTAACCCGTGTGTTAGATTCTATCACCGATATTACCCACAGAACGGCATGGACTGAAGCTCAACAACTTCTGCTTGATAATCCTAGCTTTGCAGAAGACAACGACCTATTAGGTAAGATGTTGTCGTTAGGATCTAGAACATATTAATATTTTTTGTTTGTGTGTTTTCACTTCTACAGCGATGGATAAAGAAGACGCTTTAGTTGTTTTTGAACAACATATTCGTGAATTAGAGCATGAAGAAGAGGAAGAAAGGGAGAGAGGTAAACGAAGAATTAAACGTCTACAACGTAAAAACCGGGATTCTTTCCTGGTAAGTCATTTAATTAGGTTAGCTTATTTATCGAAAATCCCACCAAGTAAACGTACCGTAAATTTAAAACAGAATCTGCTTGATGAACTACATGAAAATGGCAAATTAACTTCAATGTCTTTATGGGTCGAACTATACCCAATAATAAGCACCGACCTACGATTCTCTGCTATGCTAGGGCAGCCAGGTGAGTTTGTCACGAAAACATATATTTTGAATATGCTTATGCTCATACATTCATTTTTATTGTGTGGGTTTTAGGTTCGAATCCACTTGACTTGTTTAAGTTTTATATAGAAGACTTGAAATCTCGATTTCACGACGAAAAGAAAATCATTAAGGAGATTCTTAAGCAAAAATCGTTCGAAGTTGATGTAATTTAATTTACGCTATTAGAAGGCAGTTTTCACCTAGATTGACAATGATTAATAACCGTTAAATTTTTTAGATCAAAACAACATTTGAAGACTTTGCTACTGTGGTGTGTGAAGATAAACGATCAGTAATTTTGGATGGCGGCAATGTTAAATTAACTTACAACGCTTTACTTGAGAAGGTATGTAAAGTATAGGCAGATCTCTGCAACATAAATTAATGGTGTACCTTTTATTAATTTAAATTTTTTTGTTTTTTTTTTCAAATCTCAAAGGCTGAAGGTCGGGAGAAAGAAAGGTTAAAGGAAGAGAACCGACGTTCAAAGAAATTGGAAAGTGCATTTCGAAATCTTCTTAGAGCTAAAGAATTGGATCATTTAGTTAGTTGGGAAGATTCAGTATCAAAATTGGAAGGAGATCCTGCATTTGATGCGATTACTGAGGAGTCCGATCGTATTCGTATATTTAAGGTTTGAAAAAATTGGAAACATTTTAATTGAGTGAATAATAACACACTTAATTTGGCTTTCTGTAGGAGTATCAACGTGACATGGAAGAGACATGTGGCCACCATCATTCGAGATCTAAAAAAAATAAGAAGAAAGAAAAGAAACAAAAAAGACGATCCTCATCTTCGAGGTCACCTTCCACCACAAGGTATTTAATTAGTCTTGATAAGCAAGTACCTAATAACCGATTATATGGTTTCTTTTTCAGATCGGGTTCCAGGTCAAAATCGCGATCCAAATCTCCTTCCCGATCTAAATCTGATGAAAATGAAGCGAAGCTTGTTGATGAAGAACTACCATCTACTCATAAGAAAAGCAAGAAAAAGAAGAGCAAAAAGAAGAAAGAACGTAGTCGTTCGGTACTGACTATTTTTAAATTTAAAATTCGTGTGAAAAGCCTATATTCTTTTAGATAAGGATGGTCGTATTATTACTAAGTTTTATTATTTATTTTTTATTATTGTTTTCCAGCCGTCGTCAGATTCCGAAGAGAATCGGACAAAGGAAAAGAAGAAGGACAAAGAAAAAAAAAGCAGAAATGACAGCGGTAATGATAAGAAGAATAAAGAAGACGGTGAGTGGAGTGAGGATGAACTAGAACGAAGAAGGCGACTCCTGTTGGAACAACTGGCGGAAGAACATCAGTGATTCATCACTTCTATTTTTTCTTTTTTTGTTTAAGTGTTCCTTTTTTGATCGAGTTTTCATTAAAGTTTGAAATAAAACGATTCAATTTCAATCAGCTTATTCCGTCTATTTTTTTCTGCATACGCTTATGGTTGTGCGCAGCTTCAGACCGACATCCAGCGCTATAGCAACGGTATAATCTTAACTGATTAAATTAAAATTAAACCAAAGAAGCTTACGAAAGAGAAAATTTTTTGGAATAGTTTTTGTTTTACCATGTCTGACTCTTGAAAGTTGAAACGCCGTTGGTAGTAGAAGACGTTTAATTTCATAGCCATCTAGCGGCGAACGTTTATCGTATAAGGACGGTTAGGCGAGTCGGATAAGGCGTCATGTGGTACTGATAACTTCACACTGACCCCGAGTTCGATTCCTCGTCCGGGGACATGGATTTATTGTGAGGTACTAAGCAAGATGGCATTCAGTTGTCATTCGTTGTATGTATATAGGTGAAGGAACAAGTAATAGGGTATCTCTCAGTCGGATTTAACTCCAGAGAACCTATCGGATATAACTTCCGTCGTTACACTTCTTCAACAACCAGCTTGATCAATGGTAAAGCTCATTTAAAAGATATCTGATGAGAACAAAGACTAGGTTTCTAAACCAATATGAAGATAGTATATTATGCCTGATATAATATAATCTGTATAATATAAGAAAAAAATTAAGATAAACGAACTCACTTTCTGAAATTGGTAAAGAATAAATCTACCTAGTGGTGATGAATGGATTCGTCTACCTGAACTAACTCAAACAGATTGATTGAATGCGGGGCTTTAGTAGTTACGAAGTAACCCATTACGATCAAGTATCACAAGATAATTCCACTTTTTTTTATTTTTGGGGTAGCGCTTTTTTCTATTATTCAAATTAATCAATTTAAATCATCTGAATAACGCAAAACTGAGGCAAGTTTTTTTTTAGTTAAATGTGTAAAATATCGGCGACACACAACAATCCATGGTGGTTCTATCACAAATGTAGTAAGGCTGTGGTTTTATTAACATAGATAAAAATATTTACAAAAAATTGAACAATCCTTCAGATGGAGGCCAGCACTGAAAAGTTTTCTTTGCAGCACCAGCAGCTTTGGCTGTCGGTAGTTGATAAATGGTGGAACTAGCCGCTAAATATTTCCTCAGCGCATTTATGAATTTATTGGCCATAAATATAGGACCACACCAGTGAACGTCAGGAAAATAATTATCATGTTTTCTTGCATAGGCTTATTAATGATATGTTTATGGTGTACAGTTCCAATGACTCGAGTTATCTGGATCGTCGCCCTAATCCTGTAATTTAGATCAGTGACGTCGTGATCTCGTCGATGTCGTTAAGATCTCAGAACACAAGAGAGATAAAAAGACAACAACACCTCCGACTCCGACCCATGCCAGCGAGCTGCAGAAACCTCGCTCTAAATACGCGACAGTAAAATAATGGTTCAAAAAGTGAGTGAAGAACAACTGCGTGGGGGGGTGTACACCGCAGAGCCCCCGCCACGTAAGTTGATTGCTTAATTCTTAACATTAATTGATCTAGGGTTTCGATTAAAAAATTAGCTACTATAGGGAAGAAGAAATTGGATTACTCCATGGAAAGCTTTGGTTTTATTCTTAAGGACAATAATAAAATAAGCCTATCACATCGCCTAGTATATCCTACTAAGCTTGATGAGCAATCGAACTATCTCGTTCGCCAACACTTGAACTTTTTTTGTCTTCATGCGCGTATTAGGTGAGTGAGTTTTCGTGAGATTACTTTGTAGTAGATTAAATTGCAGTAGATTTCTATAAAAAAGCCTGCCTTTCAGACTGAATATTATTTTTAATTCCATAATATTCTGTTTTTGTGTTTACTTGCAAATCGTGATTGTGTGTTTCAAATTGATGGAAAATGCACTGATTCACAGCCTACTGTATCTACATTTGTAACTAATTACGGTGTATAAACGTTGAATGGTTTACGCTGTTCCAGCTATTAGTCCACCGTTTTTGCTTCTACCGGCCGTCTTTTTTTTATTGAACTTTATATCCAAGCCACTCAGGCTAATTACGTTTTGAAATAAGTGAAAACAATAAGTTACATTAAGCGGCATGTATTAAGCGATTAATTACGGTTTCTGCAGTTCGCCAGTAGCTATAATACTTTCAGGTGTAAACGAGCAAACAAATGCGATGCATATACCTAATATTATCTCCCAGTTGATTTTATGAACTATTATTTAAAAATTGCGAGATAAGAAAAGGTTGGATTGAAACGCGATGCCGAAAACGAAAGTGTTCATTGAGAGACGAACTTTGTCTTCTAAGTTAATATGCGCCACTGCTGAACTGGTTCTTGATTGGGTACTTCGCTTCATCCAGCATATCACCTCCACCATTTCGAAGTAGCTGCAAGGAATCAAAAGAAAAATTCGTTGACAATAATTGCTGCTCTATAATTCTATATTGGTGTCTAAGTTGCGTCAATCATAATAAAGCTTAACGAGTTTGTCAGTTAAATTTATGAAAATTTACTCAATTGACACAATGTCAATGTTGAAAATTTCTGCTCGAGTTTTTTTTTCTTTTCAATTTAAAAAGTAGGGAATGGTAGAGGGTAGTTGTATTTATTTTCATCTGCCATTAATACTATTGCACTATATTTTTCTATATAGTAAAACAAAATACCTCTCTAATGATTATGTCGTAGAGACGGTCGAAACGTGGATCTTCACCTCGAGGGGGCCCAATTGGTGATAGTGGATCAGATCGAGTGGGTAGATAACGAGCATCAACTCCCCAACTTGAGCCGGACGATGATGCCATTATAACAAAAGTCACCATGAAAAGCGTCAGAAGCGCTTTGAGGGAAGTCGACTTTAACATGATTCAACTAAGATCTGTGAAATAAACGATGTAGATCTATTAGATACGTTTGGAAAGCATTATTAGTTCTACCACTAAGAGAAATCAAAAATTGAATTAGCAAATTAATAAGAAACATAGACAATAGAAAGGTGAAAATTGAATACTATACACATGACATTGTTACAGACGTTTTGCAGTTTGAAGTCATGAAGTTAATTCAAAGAGTAGAACTTACCAGCTATGTATTTTGCCTTTGTAAGGGACTGTGTGAGAATGACAAGAGCAGAGTAACTGGGCATCTTTATATAGCTACCACGCACAATATCCTAGTAGCAGCCTCATGTGAAGTTTCCTGCGCTTACTTCCTTTTTTTTAAGTCAGCTGCGCGCTTCTGAACGTATTGTGATACTACATGTAGGCTTACTACTGACAAGCTGTAGTGCGCAACAGTCGGAAGATGGAATATGCTAATAAGAAATACAATAAAGCTTTAGACACACAAATGTCCTGTTTCCTTAATGAATCGAGGGCAGATAGCAAAATGTGCGCATCACTATTACAAATGCAACTAAACTTCAGTCATCTCTCTCCCCATAACCCCCTACCCCTAAAAAATAAATAAAATGAAAACGGTAGGAAAACATTATACCAGACACCATAAATCATTAGCCTATTCTTTTGAATATTAGTAAAAGTTGTGAAAGTGAATAGTTCGTTGTGTGTTTTTCATTCATGGGATTGGAATAAAAAACGAAAGCGTGAGTGGCGGAGAGTGGGAAAACGATGACACTCGATGACACCTAAAAGGGGCTGCATCATGAAATAATATAGACGCATACATTTTTTTTTTCTTGGAAAGCAATAAGAGATCTCGTATAATCTTTGACAGAGGAAGCCATTTGACTTTTTTTGGGGGAGACGTTTCATGTGTCAATCGAAGCGCATTGCGGACAAACCCGATGCGCGACCAAATGGATTCCTTTTTTTATCATCATCATTATTTGGTGTGTGCTGCTGGATCAATAGATCAATCTTTTAAATTTATTGCCCAAACGGTTTTTTTTTGTCATAAAAAGTTATAGAAATGTTTTTTTTTTTATTATTATTTTTTTTTTATTTATAACGTAAAACGGTTCATGTACGGCCCCATAGTACCTCATTATATCATTCTTACTAGTATACAAGAATACAAAATTTTATTTTAAAAAATATACTACAGTAACTTTGTCACCCTCCCTCCTGTCATTTTCTTTCCCCACACATAGATCTCTCTAGTGTGGAAGTTATTATTATTTCGCTCGTACGGTCACTTGTATTTCATTTGGGCGCATTGAGGAAAGAAGAGAAAAGATCGTCTCGTCGGTTTTGGTGAGCAGCTATGAGCTGATGAACAATTTACTGTAGGTGGCTGATGGTCGCTATAATTCTTGACGTAATCGTGACAAAATTGAATGTCCAATTTGAATCCATATTTCATTGTTTGAAGTCGGTACCTAGGCCTTCTGTTCGGTCTACTCTCCCAAGTGCATCAATCAACCAAGACAATTGGGGATGCAGCAAATTGACTGTCTCAATGTACAGCAACAAACTGAATAGCAAGTGCACTTTACCGTTAGTTGGTAGCTGAGTTGAGTGGGGTAGCAGACTGGCAGGGCGATATTTTGTATGCAGTCTGAAAGTATATTCCACTCGATTCCGTTTAATTTACGAAACTTAACGTTGTATATTCTCGTACACGAGATTAAACAGTTATTATCATATACTAGTATATTTTATAGCAAACAGGCTTATAACACACGTAACATGTAAAGGTTCGTTCAAGGGTTCGTTCATGTAAAAAAAAATGTTGAAAAACCGATGTAAAAATTGTGGCCCATATATCAACAGAGAATTTCTTTTTGCCGTACAATGAATAAGAAATAATAACATAATTATTTCATACCACTTTGACCATTCCATACCATACCATTCATGTAATATCATCTAATAAGACACAAATTTAAAAACTTTAATTTGAGAATGATTGTGATATGTCTGGTGTTTGGTGCATTTGGGACTGAAATGTAAATTTGTATAATACCGCAGCGGAAGCGGATCCCCAATTGAAAAGTATAATTGGATATAAAAGCATATGGATAGCATTATATTTCTCTTTTTTAGTTTTTCATTTGTACTCATCATGCAACTGCAAAAGATGGGGAGGACCAAAAGTGAATTTGGAACATATATTTGTTGTGAAGTAGCTAAAATAAATTATGTTTGCGTTAAAACACTCACAACTATCTGTATGTAGAAAATTTTGTACCGCATGGAGCTGTGAAACACATACATTCCTATGCACCTGCTTTCCATCTTTTTAGAGCGGCAATACTAGTTGAATAACAAGCATGAAATATTCATAACACACTTATTCTGTAACCTATATGCAAAACACGGGGATGTATTCAAATAGTATCATGCGCTCGCATGTGCTGCTCACCCATATCGTTGTTCTCGAACAAAAAACAAACAATTCCTATAGCTATGCATGCTTCGTGGATGTATAGATTAAATTGTTAAAATGTAACAATCTGCGTTAACGATGTTGATACATCTGCGTAAGCAGGCGCCTCTGCATACGTCATGTGACAGGCGATACGGCTTTGACAATAGCGAGTCGTAGAAGGAAAAGAAGCGAAAAGAAGTTGAAATCAATCTTAACATATATGATATATCACTATATCAGGCATTCGGGTTGCGAAGTGCAAAAATATATTTTTACACCGCATCAAACACTATTTATAGTTTTAAATGGCTACACTACAGCCATATCGTGCTGAAATTATCTGCTGGATTAAAAATTATTATTTTAAAAAATGTAGCCATAACACCTTGAAAATTTATCATTTTATAATTCCTACTTAAAAATAGCTTTTCTTTCTTTTGGAATCATCCGTCCCATCACCGCTGCATCTCTGTCTCCGCACCGGTGGATTTATGGGTCCTTATTATTTACTGAATAATGCAATGCGCCGCTGTCAGGATGTGAGTCGGAGACATCACGAATCACGATCTACGTTCCACCACAGAATCGAATTGACGGCCGTTGTTCTTCCGTGTCATCTGTAGATAAATTAGAACTAGAATATTTTTTCACCGGCTACAGAGAACGAATTTTGATGAATTCTCTCTAAACACTCACGCAACACGACGGAACTCCACTGTGTAATTCAATCAACAAGCTATCTAATGAAAAGCGCAAATAAAGATACTTGGCGAATCAGATCAATTTATCAGTTTCCTACTACAACAATTTCTTCATCGAAGGAATATTGAACCGATCCCATGACCCCAATACTTATCGATTACTCAACAGTCCCTTGATAGTTTATAGTTTATTTGTTTTGAATGGGTCGGGCGTTCGAGCACAGTAGAAAAACCAGACTGATATTAATGCATCAATTACTACGAGTTTAGTAAAAATGTGTTCACCCATGGCATCATATGACTATTCTAAAATTATCAGATAGATCAGATGAGCCCTGCACTGCCTAAAATTTCCTTCTTAAATTTAAGCGAATTTAAGTTAAGGAAAAAGCGCTACCTAGATTTGGGACACACGGTAAAAATTGAAAAGCATAAACACAAAAACAAACAAACAAAAAAATTTAAAAAAAATAAAAATCGAGAGGTCTGAATCTCTTTACTTGCGTGGGTGGCAAACAATAGTAATGATGAAGTATTATTTTAAGACACCATGTATTTAGACCCAAATTAGGATTCACGATACTCGAAGAAAGTTAAAAGTTTCCTTGTTATTTTACCAGTCTGCAAATGCACGATAAGTAACTCGGGATTTTTCTTTTAATCTGCTGTCACTTGGTCACAGTTGGCTTACATAAACGATGTCCAACCAAAAGTTGTTTTCCTTAGTAGTAACATTCTAATTGTTACGAATGCCTAATGCCTGTTCCAATTCGGCACGCTTTTGTTGAACTTTGCTGTAAAAATATCGGCAAACGGCTTCTTGGGTCCAGCTTTGCTCGTAAAACTCTCCACGTCGCTCCTCTTCGGGATTTCCTACGATGTCAGTCATAGTCTGAAAACAAAAAACAAAACAAAAACACATCGTTTAAATTTATCCAACACATTTTTGTAAATTTTTTTATTTAGCTTTTTACCTTCAAATCCCTTGTTTGAGATAAGAGCCATTTGTTTATGAATTGCTGCGGATCTCGGGCAAATCCAAGGAAAAATTCTCGACTGATCTTCAGTTGATTAATGCTTTCAACCGTTTCGTGGATCTTGTTGTCTAAGCTCTACATCCACAAATTAAAAATTAGATATATCTTAACATGCCAAAGTAATTGACAGGAAGAAAAAAAAAACCTGAATTTCTTGCTGGCTTGCAGTAGAAAGCAAAAAATTATTCATCTGGGCTTTCAATGTATCATCAACTTCTACATCAATGTCATAGCAGGCAGTTTTTTTCTGATCTGCACTCTCCACACTGCTGTTGAAAGAAAAAAGTTATAAAATTAATATAAAATGGAAAATGGTCTCTTCTTTAATTTCTAAGTACCTTATCAAATGGTTGATAACAATTGGATCAGGGGGATGTAAGAGAGGATTCAATCTTTGTGGAATTTCAGCAAATTTCATTCTAGGACATCCAAATATTTGTTCCATATATTTGTCACAACGAATGAATTCTCTTTCTTGGTGATCCTAAGGTAGTAAGGAAGTAGAAAAAAAATTAGATTATTCTTGACACATGGCTTGTAACAGCTATGAATAATACCTGAAGTTTGTGAGTTTTAATGTACTGCCACAATGCAGAGATTACCATGGGTCTTGTTTGAGTGTGAATGCCAAGAAGACGAGCCAAACGCGAGTCGAGACGAAATTGCAGCGGTTGATAGTCGAGCAAAAGTAAGATGGTACACCGTACATTTCGATCTCCTGGTCGTTTTACTTGAAACCCATCCGTTTCTTGAGTAGTAGACGTTCGATGCCATTCCACAAGGTGGTTATCAGGCCCATACAAGTCTTTATCAAGCTCAATGACGAGAGATTTGAAAAACGAAGAAAACTTCCGTTTGACTTTATTGGGATCTGATTTGGCAGCATCATCCAGAAGTCGTCCTTCTACTCTCAGTTCCCAAGAAGCAACCCCGCTTCCTCCGCCAACATCTTCAGTATTATCCATTTCTCTAGCAGGGTAGAATGTGTTTGAGATGAAAATACGCAATTTTCGTTTTTGTTTCATGGGTCTTTTCAAAGCTTCCTGAAACGAAAGTATTAAAAGTATTACTGACACGTGTAAAAGAAATCTTTACTTCAACTTACTTGAATATCGAGACGTTTTCTCATAATAGTAGCATCCAATTTTCTTTCAAATGCCAATAAATCCATGTAAGCTTGAGATTCAGGAACCAAATCTCGAACTTTCTGTGGAAGAATCTTGTCTGCAAGCTTTTTCTTTTTCTTTGCACTGTTAGGGCCATATTCACTACATATAAACCATTAATACTTGGATGTTAAGGACACAAAGAAATAATCTGATTTCTTACAGTTTTCCTGTTTGATTAGGGGCTCTCATGTCACCAGGTCTCTTCCCTGGTCCCAAAGCTTGGGGGCTCATTCCGGGACCACCAGGCCTTACAGGCTGTCCACTATAGGAATTTGGAGGTGTTGGATTCCCAATCATGTTTGGTCTTTGACCCATCATTGTAGGACTTGCTGAAGAAGTAGAGTTTGGAGGGTTTTGAATTTGATTGAATGCCGGGCGCTATGATAAAATGAAAGTTGAATGACATCAAGGTTTGGTACTGTAAAATTGAAGACAACAGAAACTATACTTACAGGGTAATTTGGAGAGTTGAACCGCATAGAACTCCCCGGAGAAGGAAAGGGAGGTCTTCCTGTAGCTGCGTTCGTATTTTGCATTTTATAAAACCGTCAAAACGGCGATCGACACAATACACACCAAAAATTAAGATATACTTTTTCTTCGATTATTTACTTATTTAATTCTTAGTGTTCTTTTGCTTTTTTACGGATGAGATGAACGGTCGAACCTGCCGTTTGAAGCTTTGATTCGCCATCTGTTGACCGCGTCTATAAACCTCCCTCAACACCACGTAGCGGCCAAAAAGCATACAATTCAAGGTTTTTTTGTTTCTATAAAATGTACAAAAATTCAGCTTGGAATCTCTTGGAATGTTCAGAGGGTGCGGGTTGCGCGAACGAACTTGATATTATTTATTTTCCATTCCCATTATTCATTAATTTTCAGACCTAATTTCTTATTTTACGGTAGTGCACTCAGATAATATTCGATTATTTGCAAAAATACAAAATAGTAAGTAATTTTTCAATACTTGGACCAATTAAAAATCTAAGACTTAAAAGTTAGGACCAAAAGCAATCGTGGCAGTTAACAAAAACATTTTTATCGTCACAAAATATATTGCAACAGAGATAGATAGCTTGAACCGTCTTGACACTACACCCGTGGCCCCGTGCTACATCTTTCGCCTTGTCTTTCGCGTTAGTAAATTGAACCTAATTTTTACATAACACTTCAAATTTATATTGCGTATTGATACTGAACAAAAATGAAATCACCGTTTCGTGTATCCTCAAATGAACATCTTATAAGTAAATTTAACATTCTCTGAAACACGTGTTTATAATTTATATAATAAGTCAGCAGAAACCGCAAAATTAGTTGCAATAAAAAACAATACAGCAAGTTTGTATTATAATTCTGATCGATTTTTCGCTGAAGACAAGACAAGAGCATTCATTCTTTTTTAACATTTCATGGTTGAGTCATTGAGGGCAAACCGGTGATTCGGGGATCTACCATTCCATTAGTAGTTTCCAAATTTTTTAGAAGTTGCGCCATCCACTGTTTAGTTGACTTATCATCTTTAAGACATGTTGAGAAAGTGCTATCACGCAACTGATCAGGTAGGCATTGTCGCAACGCTTCACGAGCCCTAGAAAATATAGTCGAATTTTATATCAATACGAAAATTCCTTTTTGGTTTTTGCAAGTCCCTTACCTTGGATTGTCAGAAAGACGAAGATAACATCGGACAACGTGCTTCAAAAGACGAGCTGACTGTTCTTTGGCCAATGATAAAACCATTTTACCAAGTATCATTGCAACATGAGAAAAGCGCTCATAAGTTTGACAAATGTAAGCCAGACCAGTTTCATCCAAGAGAATTTTTTGAAGTATGAAAGTTGCAACAGTCTTGGACAGTTCAGATCCAGTTTCCATTATCCTCAAACACAATGGAATTATCTCTGTTGTAAGAAGAAAGTTGATAACCTCCTGTTCATCAGTTTTAACTAGAGCACCAATGACTCCCAAACTGGTCAAACGAAGATATTCAAATGGCCGTGTCTTGCTCACAGTGTGCAAAAAAGGGTAGAGGAATAATGGGATGTGAGCTTGCAGAAAAGCAGATCTGGTTTCTTGGTGTGAAGCAACACATTGCAGAAGAGCAAGAGCATTGCAAACTCTGTTGGACTGTTGAGCAGTAAGAGTAGGTGGACTTACTGCTGGATAAATGCTTACAATATCTTGCAATAGAGCTGCTATAGTTCCAAATGAATGCCACAGCATAGGAGCCAAATCAGGAACAACTTCTCTCTTTTTACTGCATGGAAGAAATGAAAAATTAATAAAAAGCTAGTGGAAGACATCATGTCTCTAATGTTTGAAACAATCGACAAACATTTGAAAATGGAACCTTATCCCTAACAAGACAACACACTTGTTGCTGGTAGTTGGAATGTAAAAATGGCAAATGCTTTTTCAATAAAGCCGAATCCACAACAACAAGCCGGGACCTTTTGCTTCGATAAAGTGAAACAAATCCTAATCGCTTAGAAAAATTCGTATATTATACCTTAATTCAAAAAGAGCACTTTCACGAGTTTCAGGATTTGTTAATTCTGTAATCCATAGATAAATTTTTTCTCGGTCAACAGATTGCAAGTTGGATGTCACCAAAGAAGTCGCCATTTTTGAGTGGTTTTTTATTTTTTTATTGCTTATCCC
The DNA here is from genome assembly GCF_021134715.1 of Daphnia pulex. Classification (NCBI taxonomy): domain Eukaryota; kingdom Metazoa; phylum Arthropoda; class Branchiopoda; order Diplostraca; family Daphniidae; genus Daphnia; species Daphnia pulex. The sequence goes on along the minus strand of NC_060018.1, from coordinate 7,203,255 downwards.
AAACAAGGTCTACTTGATGTATGGCCATGAAGTGGTGTGGCCGAAATTCCTTTATGGAGGGAGGGATCAGGGAGGTGAATCATCGAGGTGCTAGTACCAGCATCTAGTGGTGCTTTCAAACATTGTTTCATAAGAAAAAAACCACTAAAAAACAAAGACAAACGCGCAGGTCGCAGGTAAGATTTAACAAGCGATCCACGAATCAAGTAGACCAAAATCCCGGAGCGGCTTTCCTGATCTAAATCCGGAAAAGGCATTAAAAATCTTAAAAAAATATAGCCATGTTCGTCTTCGCACGCCGGATTTACCTGCGTTTGCAGAATGACGATTTTCCTCCCCGTTTAGGAGTTATTTAGCTCTAAAGTTTGGTTTTTTTGAATTTTGTCAGAAAGTGGGGGGGCTTTGACATCCATTTTCGAAAAAGTGGGGGAGCTAGGGAAAAAACTAATTTTTTGAAAAGGTTTATTGCAATCTCAACCACCAAAATCCAAAAGGAATTTCCTTTCCGGATTTTATTGGTTGAGATATTACCAATTTAGTGAAAGGATTATTTAGCTGGTTTCCCTCCCTGGCTTGCAGCCATTTTTTCGTACGGTCCGCTGCGCTCCTGGCGGAAGCCAGCAGAAGGTCTTATATATCGGCCTTCACATTAGACCCATTGCATTTATACAGGCCTTCATATATAGTGAACCCAGATTTCTTATTGGCCGATGTATAAGACCTTCTGCTGGCTTCCGCCAGGAGCGCAGCGGACCGTACGAAAAAATGGTTGCAAGCCAGGGAGGGAAACCAGCTAAATAATCCTTTCACTAAATTGGTAATATCTCAACCAATAAAATCCGGAAAGGAAATTCCTTTTGGATTTTGGTGGTTGAGATTGCAATAAACCTTTTCAAAAAATTAGTTTTTTCCCTAGCTCCCCCACTTTTTCGAAAATGGATGTCAAAGCCCCCCCACTTTCTGACAAAATTCAATAAAACCAAACTTTAGACCTAAATAACTCCTAAACGGGGGGGAAAATCGTCATTCTGCAAACGCAGGTAAATCCGGCGTGCGAAGACGAACGTGGCTATATTTTTTTTAGATTTTTAATGCCTTTTCCGGATTTAGATCAGGAAAGCCGCTCCGGGATTTTGGTCTACTTGATTCGTGGATCGCTTGTTAAAATGAGGTGAGTAGCTTTCAATCAAGATATTTTCGTATAACCTCTTTTTTCCATCTTTAAAGTAGCGTATAGAAAATCTAATAAAAAATTTCGATGTCTGTCCAGGCTGTCTCCTAACGAACTCCCCGTCCGGCCGATATTGCCATGAAACTTCAGAGATATTCAGAGATGTTCGTCGGATTCTGAGGAAGACTTTAAGTTACTGAAATTCAAAATAACTTTATTTGTTTTTAACAACAACGTGAATTCAATCATGCTACAAAACTATCTGCCGGCATGCGGATCAAGGCTCTGGACTTAAGGAAGGGAGAGTCTAAAACAAACGGTAGATGTCGCTATATCCGAAACATTCTTTTATTTCATCTAATACTCTAATAGGCAAGTTTCTGGCCTGTCAATTTTCAATTTCAGCTGCAGGTTTCTTGACAGAAATTTTTTTAAGCGAAAATACCGAAAACCGATTCTTGCATATCCAGAAATATCCATGTTTATATTGAAACATCCATACATTTTAAATACGCATTTGATATTAAAAATGTTTATTTTTTAAAGCTGTGATTGAAAAATATGCTCGTTGGCACATACTAGTTTTGTTAAAAGTTCTAACATCAACAATTTTTTGGTCATTTGTTTGATCTAATACTCCATTTCACTAATCGCCGTATGATGTGACGTAAGTTGAAAAATTTAAATCTTGTTTCTCATGTCTTTGTTGTGTTGACGTAAAAAATCGTTGATTGACGTATGTTGCAAACATCTGATTTTTTACTTTTTTCTGCTTATAATTCTGTGCCGAAGTAGGTTTCAGTTCCTTCAAATCAGCTCCAAGTCGACAAAAAAATGGGCAGCAGTGAAGATGAGCACTTCAATATATCTCCTGCTTCTCTGCGAAGCAAAGAGAAGAAAATGCATCGAAAACCTAAGAAGTCAAGAAGCAGTAGAAAGCAAATTAAGGATAAAGGATATTCTAAAGGTAAGCATTTGCGTGATGCAAAATGCTCTTCAAACAACAAAACCCCTGTTGAATACAGTGATGTCAGCTCTGAGGCATTCAGCGAACCTGAACAAGGTGAAATTACTGATGACAGTCAAGTAAGTCTGAGTGAAGGAGAAGTCAGTCCTGTAAGACATAGATCAATGTTTGGCAGTCAAGTGCGAAGCAGAGATCTCAACAATGCTGGGGAATATGCTTCACAGACTTTTAGCAAAGACCACCAAGCATCGGAAGAACCAGAACAAAAGTCAGCCAAGAAAAATAGGAAAGAGCGTAAAGATAAGAAACACAAGAAAGAAAAACGTCGACGAAGATCACGTACTCCTTCTCGTTCGCCCTCACGTTCTCCATCATTGAGTCGCAAACGGAAAAAGAAACATCGACATCGCTCGCCTCCTTCCAAATCTTCGTTTCCTGAAGGAAGTCCTGTGAGTTCAGAAGAAGATCTAGTAGTCGTACCCAAAAGGGAAACTTCCCACGGAAACGCACGTTATGTATCTAGCCGTAGTGCCAGCAGTCGAGAGGATCATATGCATCAGGATTCGCGTATTCAGCACTTTGAAACCTCGGGTGAATATCGGAATCGCAAATCCTCAATAATTGAACCTCCTGCTGTTCGTGCTGTACGTGAACCATCTTCATCCGAAGATTCCCCAGCATGTTTTCGTTCATCCGTGTCTCCTCCTCCACCCTCAAGACCACGTGAGCCGCCAACTAAAGAAGTTTCATCAGACACGTTAACCTCGAAAAAACCAACTCTGGCCGATCGTCAACGGTCTCGCACTCGTTCTCCGCACACTCCGGAAAAAGTTTCCCCTTTCAGATTTGACGGAGTCGGTGAATTATCTCCTCATACACCTCCACTTCCTCCCAAAGCTTACGAAAAATTCAAACTTTCAAAAGAACCTATCAACAAAAGTCCAGTAAGAGTCCGAACGCCTCCTTATCCACATCCTGAGACCAACCGAAAACGCCGAAAATCTAGAAGCCGTTCCCGTAGTCGTGAAAGAGAGACGAATCGTAAGCGTAGGGGCCGCAGTAGAAGTCGTAGTCCCAGTCGCAATAAGAAAATTGGGCCTCGTTCGCCTTCCTCTGCAGTGGGGCGTATTCCTCGCCGCTCAAAGTCACGTAGCTGGTCTCCGAAGCGGCAACCTAACCGATCTCGTGATCGCCCCTACAAGATCAGCCGTAGTCGTAGCCCACCACCTATCCGAAGCAGTGAACAACGTCGCCCGCCTGTCCCGGTCGTTTCACCTGCTCAAGTGTCTTCTGCAATTCCCAAAACTCTTGCTTCGAATCGTGCAAACATGATTGATACCAGCTTGTTCGCTGAAATGGTTAAAACCAAATCAAAGAAGATGCAGGAACAAGATAAACAACCGAGACAACGATTTGAGTTGAAAAGTGAATCGGACGGCGTTATGCATTCTTTATTGGATATCCCCATTCCAGTAGAGTCGACGACGCCTCCTCACCCTTCACCAGCTGTATCAGTTGGTGGTTTCATTCCTGTTTCTACTTCCATTTCGGACGTTAAAGGCCATCAGCATTCACTGAATAAAATTGAGTTGCCGCCTTCTCCTTCCAGTCAAACCTCGTTTGTAAAAAGTCCACCCCGGAAGAACAAGAGCCTCGTCAAGGATTTGCCGATGCCGTCTGTTGTTTCAGGAGCCGAAGAATTGAGCCCGGACGAAGATATGAGTGGAATGACACCTCCTTCCAATCCGGATGGTAGTGCTAGCACGATCAAGGGCCCACGACCAAAATCTCTTCGCCCAGTCATCTATGGCAAAAAGCTATTGGAAAGTATGACCGCCAAGGATTGGGGTGTCCGATGTGTGGACACTTTTGAAATGGTGGCTCAAATCGGTGAAGGAACATACGGTCAAGTGTACAAAGCTAAGGACAAAGCCACTACCGAAATGGTGGCTTTGAAGAAAGTACGTCTTGAAAATGAAAAAGAAGGCTTCCCAATCACAGCTGTACGTGAAATCAAGATCTTGCGACAACTCAATCATCGTAATATTGTTAATTTGAAAGAAATAGTCACTGACAAGCAGGACGCGTTGGACTTCCGCAAAGACAAAGGCTCATTTTATTTGGTGTTCGAGTACATGGACCACGATTTGATGGGCCTGCTGGAGTCAGGACTAGTTGACTTTAACGAGCAAAACAACGCTTCTATTATGAAACAATTATTGGACGGACTGAACTACTGTCACAAAAAAAACTTCCTTCACCGTGATATCAAGTGTAGCAACATTTTAATGAATAATCGGGGGCAAGTGAAACTCGCCGATTTCGGATTGGCCCGCCTCTACAATGCTGAAGACAAACAACGCCCTTACACAAACAAAGTGATTACGCTTTGGTATCGACCTCCTGAATTGCTCCTTGGTGAAGAGCGGTACGGCCCGGCTATAGATGTGTGGTCTTGTGGTTGTATTTTGGGGGAACTTTTCCTGAAAAAGCCTGTCTTTCAAGCAAATGTGGAAATGATGCAGCTTGAGCTCATTTCTCGTTTATGCGGTACGCCTTGCCCTGCCGTTTGGCCGTCGGTCGTCAAGCTTCCTCAATGGCATACGCTTCGTCCCAAAAAGACCTACCGAAGGAGAGTTCGGGACGAATTTGCTTTTATGCCACCCGCGGCTTTGGATCTACTCGACAAAATGCTTGAGCTTGACCCAGACAAAAGAATTACTGCTGACGAAGGATTGAAATCTCCATGGCTGAAAGCTGTGGCTCCTGAGAAGTATGCATCAGCATTGTTTTTGTTTTGTTTTTTGTCACTCATAAGTGTTTATTAATTTGTTATGCTTTTTTTTCTCATCAGTTTCCCACCTCCTATCTTACCAACTTGGCAAGATTGTCACGAGTTGTGGAGCAAGAAACGACGCCGTCAAATGAGGGAGCAGCAGGAACAGCAGCAACGACATCAAGCTGCATTGCATGCACCTGGGAATGGTCGTGTAGCAGAAGAAACCGCCGAGTCTAACTCGACAGGAGGGTAGGATGCCATAGTTTTATATGGCTTTTCCCCTTTTAGTGGTGGGCCGAGAAAGAAACAGTTATTCGATTCCCTTTTGAAATTTTTGAATGATCTTAAAATAAAATCAAGTATGTTAGCCACTAATAAAATGGCATTAGCCACCCATTAGCACTACCCCAGTTGGCCTAGTATTTAAGTACTTTTCAATAGATCTAAAACAATGGAAAGTAAAGGGGGAAAGGATGAAAACAAGAGGAAGATAAAAACCAGCTTCTTGTATTCCTATCTTCCCTACCATATATTTTTTTAAGATAGTCTATCCAAAAAGTAAAACAGGAGTCGCGGAAACCTTGTTCAGAGTTTGACTCTTTTTCAAGAAAGTTCTCGTCGTCAATTAAGAGTTTTATTATTTGTTATTAAGTGTTCGAAGCGTTAATTTAACGATGAACAAACGTAAAAAAAAAAATTTAACGGCCCATCACTAATGCTTTTCATTGAAAACTAACTAATGCTCAAATTTGCCATTCTAGCTCCTCTCGGAATCTTAAGTTGGAGGCTGGTGGATTTAGCGTCTCTCCGAATGCAGCTTATCGACAGCAGCAGTCACGTTCAGCTGAAAATTCGAATACACCTCCTATTCCTAACAGAGGTTCTGGAAATAATGCTGGAGGAAACGCTTCATTGTCTTTGTTGCAACAGTTGACGTCTATAAAGAAATTGCTCACGAGCCAACAAACGGTTCGTGTGGATCAAATTACATCTCTGATGAGTGAAAAGGTAAGCTTAAACTTGTATTACCGTTTGTTTGAAAATTGGTTTTCACTTGGGGTTATCAAATAATAGGTTGATGCTGAATCATCTCAACTGGTTCAGAATCTAAATACGCAACTGATAATGGCAGCCACTGCCTCCAAGAACTCACAGCTTAATGCCAAAACGGCAAATTCATCATCGTCTAGCCTTGATCCACATGAAGCCATTTTTCTTCCAGGAGGTAAGTGTTCTTTGCTATTTCCAGTCGATAAGAATGTTTGATTGTTCGTTCAAAAACGCTACCATTTAGATGCATTTGCATTAGAGGTTGTTAAAAAAAAATGTCGATTCGTCTGTTCGAATTCTTTGCCCTTTGTTTCTGGCAAATTCAAGTCGATTGTAATTATAGGGCGCTCTTGGTCTGACGGTTCAGATTCCGCAGCCGTGGATTCCTCCAGTCAACTTGTAGGAGGAAGCCTGGCTACGGAAGGAGTCCGGACTGCACTGGCTCAACTGTTAAATCTTCATGGAATGCATGTCAATGGTCTTGAACCTTTCGTCGGTCATCCGTCAGCACACGATTCCGGCGGTAAGTGGTACTGAACAGAAAGGCTGGGAATACCTTTTTTTCCCACTTCATCACTTGACTTCTATGGAGACTTGACTTCTTATATCCTTTGTCCTTCAATATTTGTCGTGCCCGCTTCTTCCACACCTTGCAGTGTGTGACTTTTGCCATTATTTAATGAAATAAATGGATTCATATGACACGTTTGAACGTGAGCCACAATTTTCGCCTTTTAGCATTGGGTTGTGCTAAATTTCATAAATGCCATCCAGAAATATATTTCTGAGGGATGAGATGTGATCAGCCAGATCATTTTTATATCTCTATAGTTTTAATTTATGGATTTCGTGTCGAGTATACTATTTAATTATAAATATTTAGCTTTTGATTGACAGGTAGGCTGCATATAAAGAATAGGCATATCTATTCTTCTCAGTTGCAGTTAAGTTTCGAAATATTTTATTTTTTATTTGTTCACATAGAATTTACATTCACTTCAACGGCGGATTAGTTTCACTTTTCAGAACCTAAGGATTGTTTCTACTCGATGAATTCGAATTCTCCATCGCGTCTGTTAGGCGTGGCATCCGTCGCCTAGCTAAGACTAGAAAAGTACTTGGGATATTCTTTCAAAGTGGATTGGATAGCTTATCTTGTTTTTTTATTTAACATATTTTTCTTGAAACATCAACAAATTGGCGTGCATACGTCACGTTCATCAGTTCGGATGTTGATATCCAGATAAACTTCTATGACACTGAGATGCTAAAGAGAAAACATTTTTCTTGTTCAACTTTTATTTTTGGGAAGCAGTAGAGAGATCTTTCCTAATGCCTGTTGTTTGCTATGGAAACAGGATCGCGCTATTTTCATGGCGATTACTAATGCCAGATTGGGTAACTCGCAAAGTTTTAACAGTAAGGGTAATTTCACTATTTCAGAGACTTGAACGCGGGGTTGGAAATTGGAACTGATATCGTTGCGATATTTTAGGAAACCTTTTCTGTTATGAACGAGTTGTAAATTTTAGGACATCTACATGATAAAGACAAAACTAGAAGTTTTTTGGCAATTTGGTTAACATATGATTCCATTTATTTCGTCATCCGTGTGTGTGAAATGATTATTTTATATATTTTAATTGTGATGATCCTAAGTAATAATGTAAACCTATCATTTCTAGATCCACCATGAAGCTGCGGACTACTGAAATAAAGCGAGACCATTGCTCCTTGGCTGAAAATGGTAAGTAGGAATAGAACGTGAAAACTTTCCGATGCGACGTGAACAAATTTTGATTGGGTTTACATTTTTGTATATGTAAACAAAAAATTGTTATAAGCGTGATATAAATATGATAAACTTTTTCGAGTTGGAATTTTTTTAGCTAGCGATCGTCATTTATTGCCAATTTCCTTCTTTTGTTTGATCTCATTCAAATCTTTTGGGTTTATGATCCGAATGAAAATGTATTTAAACAATTTTGGTTTTTGCTCGAACGAGAATATATTAAAACTGTCTAGTATGTACCTAGTATATTGAATACTGAAACGAGTCTCCACCTATTGAGATCATCGGAAACTTGGTCCACAAATACTGTCTCACTTTTGTGTGTCAGATAAGTAGAAGACGACGACATTTGCTTTTAGAGCCTCTACAGGTTCTACAGCTGATAGTGTACGGCGTATAAAGTAGGTCATTTGGTAGACTAATGCATTCTCTTTTCAACTGTGATTTCATAAATTTAAAGCAAAACTTTTGGCAGTTAAAATTATTTTAAAAATCGTAATCGTGAACCGGGCTTAATTAAGAAAAAATAGTCGAGTTGTTGACAAACACGTTAGAAGCTTCATGACTAACTTCATCAATTACTTATCCCTTACTCCTTTTTTTTGTTATTTTTTAGGGCTTTCTGATCAGGAACCAAGTATTTAATGCACACATTTAGCCAAGATGGCTGATAAGTTAGGGCTTGGACCTGAAATTAAACAACTTCGTCTGGGTAACAGTTTCACCAATCCAAGGGGATCAGCATTTCATACCTTTCGATGTAAGTCAAATATTGTTTTAAAGCACTCCCTACACTACTTACACTCCCATTTTTACATTTGAATTTTAGATGATTTTAAACCAGCTAGTGTGGATACTAGCAAAATGGCAACTGTTGACATATTACCAAACAATGAAGTAAATGTGACTGTTCCTCACTGTGATGGTGCAGGAACCGCACAGACTTCTGTGTTTAGAGGTCCCAAAAAGCCATATGCAAAAGAATGTGTACTTATAATTGACCACAATACAGGTGAAATAACATTGGAAAGACTGTCCCATAATATTCAACTTAAAAAAACAAGGTATATATGCCATATTTCTTAAATATTACATGTATCAATAAATAACTTTCTGGATTATTAGGGCTGAGGGTACTGGAAAAGCTGGAAGATCCTCATCTCCAGTAGACCCAACACCACCACAGCAATCACAATATTATCCTCAGTCAAAGAAATCATCTCCATTACAGAAATCACCAACATCATCATTTTCACCTCCTACTCCTTCTCCACCTTACAAGTATGTGTTATTTTTTTATTCATAATTTGATGTGTAAGGTTTAAATAATGATTTTAAGGCTAGTATTACTTATATTTAAATACATTCTTATTTCTTTTTTTCAGTCCAACTCAAAAAAATTCTCCCAAGCATTCTTCTGGATTTCCTATGAAGAAAACCAGCTCATCACCACACCAACTTCTAACAAATTCTAATGGAATACCAGCTCCTGGCAGCATGCCTTTATTAGATGACTTAGATAATCTGTCTGGACATATTATGTCTGGACATCAGGAGGTGAAATCTCAAAAATGTTTTAATTATTTTTGAATTTTATTCACCCATTGAATTAAATGCTTGACTTAGGTTGCAGCGACCGTTGGAGTGTTGTCAGACAGTTCTAGTGAAAGTGGAAGTGATTCAAGTTCGGATTCTAGTGAATCAGATTCGGATTCTGATTTGGACGATACTCATATCCCTAATGAGCGTAATAACATTGGGAATCCAACTACAGCAAAGGAATCGTTGCCCTTACCGAATCCTTCCCTTGCGCATCTATCCATGCCTTCTCATTTACTTAGTGAAGACTTGAGGTTGTCTGATTCTGGATCAGAGAGTGACTGAAGTAAATTCAATCCAGTTTTGACTGAGGCGAAAGATTGTCATCGTGGTTTGTTGCAACAAGATTCCAACACCATCCCGCTTGCTGATCGTTACAGAGCTCATGGTGAAGCTATAAAGCCAGAGGCAATCACCATCAATTTCCTTTTTCTTGAATATGGATTATTCTTTAAGTGGAATTGTTAATCCTTTGTGCCTTTCAAATCGGCGATGACCTGCACATTTCACTCACTCGTTATCGATGGCTTATCTGCTGTTGTTTGTGTTGTCTTTTATGTAATTGCGCTATTTCTAACTTTCAAGTGTGGTTTACCTCGGGATGTGGTTTAAATACATGAGTGGATTACAAATCGAATTCACTATTAGAATATTTCACATTTGTTAACAGAATTTTAAAATATCGGTTTAACAAAAATGAAAGGCTGTGTCGACTAAATACATTTCTAATATCGTCATTAATTTGGGTATATTTGAGGGAGCAATCGTAAAACTAGCATGTCTTATACCCGGATATAGAAAACAAGTCTCGAACGTTGTAGCCTACATTTCCAAAGGTAGCTGAAGAGTTGGTTCTCAGCGGATACAAGTCAGATTTAAAAATACATCGCATTGTATTTCGCAAGTTACCGCGAAGGCCAAGAAATAAGAAAGGGGTAAGAACTGAATAATGGGCACGCGCGAACTTCCTCCAAGTAATAAATACTTGCCTGATTTATTTATTCACAAAATTGTCGGGGCTGGAAGTAGAGAGGGGCTCCCTAGGTGGTGGTAGTCACTAGTTGCTCAGGTGACTTGGGACTTGACTACTTGGGTTCCACCTTGAAGCTTGTCGAGTCATCGGCAACGCTGTTTTCAGCACCCCGAGCTCGATAAAAGGCAACTTTCTTCTAAGTTTTATTGTTAAACCTTAAAGAGCAGCAGGTGTGTGTAGTTGACTGGCTGTGTGCTGATTCTTTGCTTTTTTTCGTAATTCCCTAATCGCTGAAAAGGTATTGTCGACCGTGTTTGGACCCGTTAACGCTTGAGCGTTTTATTGACTTGAAGTGATCGAGCGAAAATTTAATCGCCTAACAAAAGAAAATCAAGCGACCTTGTAATCAAAATAAAATGAAGATTTTGATAATCATATTCATCGTTTGCATCGGACTAAAAAGTAAGCATTCGTTTCCTTATTTATTAAGACATTAACAATTCGAACAATTAATTGAATAGAAATTACGATTTTCGATCTGTTCCCAAACTTAAATATGTATTACTATTTAACCTATAAGGTAAAGAAAGGATATCGTAGAAAGGAGGTCACAAGTCCTGAACCTCTGGTCTGCTTCTGATAGAAACTCACTTTCCGATTTTTTTTAGAATTGACCACGCGAGTTGTCAATCAATCCTTGTTAATCTACTCTATACTTTAAAAATACATATAACTATGGCGCTCACAAAATAAAAAGAAAGTCTGTTGTATTGCCTAAGAAAAAAGCCTTTTTCGTCGATTGCATATTTTTTACCAGTTATTTAAAAATGTGTGTGCTTATTAACACTGATTTTCATAATAGTTGGAGACTGTGAAATGAAAAGAAAAAGACGCCAAAACGAGGACTACGTATGTCCGGTGGGAAGCGGAAATTTTGCTGACCCCAAATCCTGCCGCAGATTTTATCAGGTATTTTATTCAATCATTAAATGTAGCTAGGTATTAACGTATTAGACTAATTCATCTCCCGGAAATGCTACTGTGTCAATAAAAACTTTCTAGTTCTCCATCACCTTGTCAGTAGGTAAGGTCAACTTTCGATACTGTCTCATTCTGAGGGCCACGTATCGCAATGCCACTTACCATAGTTGGATTATCAGGGACGAAAACTGTTATACGGAAATATGACAATAGTTCTAAGAAGTGAAAATCTTGTGGACTTGTTGACCCACTGTAATTCATTCGATTGCCGTATATAATAATTAAAAGTTGGGATAGATAACCTAATAGATACAGTAGGCCTAATCTAAAAAATAAGGGGCCTGAATTATGCACTACCGACAGGAATTTGTGTGTGTAATTTTATTCCACGAAATAGTAATCCTAATTTTCTTTCTTGTTCATTGAATGTAGTGTGTAGAAGGTACTCCATTTCTAAGTCGCTGTCCTTCCTCTCTCTTTTTTGATGACATTCAAAAACTCTGCACCTTTAAAAATGAAGCTGTCTGCGGTCCAGTTGCTACAAGTATGGCGTGTTTTTTAATATTTATAGAATTACATCCAAAGTTCTCTTGTTCTAAAATTATATTTTATTAGCTCCAGCCCCAGTAGTCGTCGATGAAGTAGATAAAGCTCTTAAATGTGATAGCGCAAAATGCCAATTACCAAACTGCTTCTGTTCAAGAGACGGGTAATTACCATAAATTATTGATTTACCATAAATGTTTCCTGTATGTAAACTATGTTTGACTGATATACGTGGAATTATTTTTCATCAGTAGAAATAAGATAAATTTTGTCACTTGTAATATTGAATTTTATCATAATCAAATGATAAAATCCTTATTTCTATCTTCAGGACACTTATACCTGGTGGATTAAACCCTAAAGAAGTATGGATAATTAATCTTTTTTTAGTTAAGTCGTTGTTTTAAACTATTGCTATGTATTTCAGATTCCGCAAATGGTGTTGATAAGCATGAGTGACACGGTAAACGCCAATAACTATGGTGATTTCCACAAGGTGATTTCTAATTAACTTAAAAATATGTGCATAAAACGTTTAGCTAAACGTTTTTTCAACAACCTGTACCATTTGTATATACAGGTTTTTGAAGGACGCACGAATACAAATGGATGTCCCATTTTAGGAACTTTTTTCGTAGCGCACGGTACCACAAAATAGTTCCTTGAAATGTATTATATAAATGTATATATTTTTCGATTCAAAATTTCTTCTAGAATTTACGAATTATCAAAATGTTCAGCAGCTGCACCACGAAGGTTGTTTTTATTTTACCTTTTTATTCACGAATAATAATTTTCTAATTTTTTTTGCATCTAAAGGACACGAAATCGCAACATACAGTATTAGGTAAGTGTAAAATCTTATTATTGCCGATTGGATGTTAGTAAAAATAATAATGTTATTACTTTCGTCATAACGCAGCCACAGGAAAAATTTTGACGATTTGTCGTATGAAGAATGGGTCCAAGAACAAATTGGAATGAGAGAGATATTGCAGGTTTGAACCCATTTATTAACTTATTCAATGTACTTATCAGAAAAAAAATCCGTTAACATAATGTTAATTTTAGAATTTCGCGAATGTTTCGAAACTTGATGTATTTGGAATGAGGAGTCCCCATTTAAAACCAGGCTGGAATACGCAATACGAAGTTTTGGTTGACTACGGATATGTGTGGGACTCATCCGCTGCTGTGCCACCATTGAAAGTCCCAGTCTGGCCAGTATGCGTATTTTTCTTAATATATTTAGTAATAGATTAAAATTAATTGACCACACTATAATCATTTTAGTATACATTGGATTATGCAATTCCACATGAATGTCGGTCTGGAACATGCCCAACTCGTTCATTTCCTGGTAAGCAGATGATATGCTAACGATTCTTTCAATACAATGAATATTCGTAGTAAGTAGGCAACTTCACTAATCCGTCTATTTACTTCTGTAGGAATATGGGAATTTCCTCTTAACTCTCACTACGTCAACTCTTTTGACGGCGGATACTGTCCTTTTATGGACCAGTGCGTACTTCACAATATGGACGAAAATGTACATCCCAATAATCCATTATTATATTATTATTATAAGGTTTATGTGTTATATCATTTTAAAATTTATAGGATGTTTTGGCTTGGCTGAAGGAAGACTTTGCCCGGTATTACGACGGGAATCGAGCACCGTACCTCATGTCTTTCCATACATCGTGAGTTATTATTTTTTAATTATTTTTTGTTTTTCGGATTTACTGGTGAAAAATAATTACGTGAAATTCCGAAAAGAGCCTACAGATCGTTTTTATCAAATATTCCTTTCACCTTCTTAGATGGTTTCAACAAAAATCGCTTGTCCGGGGGCTTCAACTTTTTATGGATTACCTGACTCTTACGTATGCGAAAGAAATGTTTTCAATTTAATTTCAATTATTAACATGAACAATTATTTTAGGCCGGACGTGTGGTTTGTGACTCATACTCAAGGTATCACAAATACGACTACTAAACATGGTTCATTGATTACAGTTTTTTTTATTCTTTCAGCATTATTTTGGATAACAGAACCAAAAACAATCAAAGAGATGTCGAGTGTTTATCAACCTTGGGAATGTAAGGAAAGAGTTGTGCCTCCGCAACCTTGCAATTTACCCAGCAGTTGTCCTCTGTCCTTCAAAGGAGCAAATGTCACAGAAACAAGGTATAAAATAGTCTCAGTTTTAAGAATTTCTGGAATTAAAAAATCATGAATTTGGTTTTTCTTTAGATACATGGCAACGTGTTTTTCATGTCCGAGAGTTTATCCTTGGTAATTATACCACTCTCTTTGGGTCATGGTTTTCTGTACTAAAATATTTAAAAATGTTTCATTTATAGGCTAGGAGACGCAAGGGGAGCTGGACTATCAGTGAAAGACGTTTACAAATCGGAAAACCCTAGTCTTTAGAAAGGATCCCGAAGGAAGATGAAAAAAAAATTAAGACTTTAAGAGAATGAACAGTCATGCAAAATAATGTATTATTGCATGAACAATTTTAGTAAATACACTTTCAACACTACCAGATTTCACAGCTGTGAAGCAGAATCATCTAGCGTCTAGGGAGCCATTTGTCCAAAACATCCTTGTACTTAACCCTCTCTAAAAAAATTAATTGACACATTTTAATAAGTAAAAAATTCAGGGTTAAATAAAATAAAACAGTTCTTCACATTAGAAAGGACTTAAAATCGTAGCCTGCGCGTAGAACCATTTCAAATTTTAATAATTCTTCTCCTTTAATTATAGTAAATAATAAGCTAGGACGAATCAATTCGAGAACTCAAGTTACGTTGGCTAAAGAATTTTTTTAGGTTAGAAGATTAAACAACGCAGGTAGCAACCATGGCATACTAAAATTAATTAAGTAATAAAGAAGAGGTAAACTTAAAGTTAACCAAAAGCTGGAGTTGAAATTTTACGATTTGACAATTAACAGAAAATAATTGAAGAACCTTGTATAGCAGATCTTCATCCTTATAGTTTTACTTTTAAAAAAATACAAATATATTTTAAAAATACCTACCAGTTACAGGAAAATCTTCTGGGTGGTTTCTGATATAGTGGATTAGGATTGCATCTCTTCTAGCAAGTCTATTTTCATTGAGCCGATCAGCATACATACCAACTATAAATGAATAAATATTAATTTATTGAAAATAGCTAATTAGCAATTTAAAAAAAAAGTGCAATCTAAAAGTCAGTTTTATACCTGGAACTCCAATTGCTACAAGTGCAATATGGCGTTGGATACCTAATAAAAGAAAAATTTATTTGATAAATAAGATGTATTATGCCACAGTTAAATTTTGTGAAATTATCATTAATATTTTAAGAATCAACAGACGGGACAACTCAAGACACCTCATATTACCTCAGAACCATATGAGATTGGAATATAACTCAGAATCATTGAAGATATTGTTCTTGAAACACACCAGGTATATAAAAGAAAACCTACCACTCATCATTGGTCTTCTCTGAAAATAATTTATGGCCAATGCCATTCCAAAGCCCATTGCGCCAAAGAAAGTAGGGCTGAACAATCTATTAATGGTTGTACGGGTATCCCACGTCAATTCCCGAGTAAACAACTCCAAATCCGAATGCGTCGAAGGGTTTTCCATTCTTCTGGGATACAAATAAATAATTTAACAACATGTAATTTATGTTTTACTTTCAGTTATTATTAATAATGTAACTTTACATTGATGAAAGTGAACTAAACAATCCCAAAAAGAGTAGAGTACGTCGTCTGCACTCCTTAAAAAAGAGTCCCGCAGTGTTGCAATTCGCCAGCACGTTAATTAACGATTGAATTATTTCTTAGTTTATTTTTTATACGTCGCGATACCAACATAGTTGTTGGAAGAAAAATGTCAAAACACAGCCGATGTATCATGTATATAGTATAGTACGTCAGGTGTAAGCATAGAAATGTTACAAAAATCATTTAGCTATTTTTTTGTTGTAAAACTTATCGCTAGATGGAGAAAAGCTTGTGCACATAAACTAATTTTCTCTCTCTCGTCCGGCCGTCCGCTCTTATCGTCAGCCATACGTGCTACGCCTACGCTAGTTAACTTGTCTTGTCATTTATGTATATTTATACGCCGTTTGGAATGTTTTCATTGACAACAAATTAAGTTAGTTATTGTGTACACACTTGTTTATTTGATAGTTTTGATAACCTTTTTTTTTATCTTGATCACGTATTCACATTACATACCTGTTTCCCAAACACGCAGCGCCACGATAATAGCCGACCTTAACTCCTTAAATCCAATACTTTGCTCTATTTAAAGTATATTTATTAGTTATAACAGAAAATAAAATAGTGTAACAATGCACTCATTTATTAGCGATCATTTAAATCCACGCCATGTACACGCTTATTTTATGCCAGTGTTTTCGTGTATCCAAATGCGCAATGCAAGGAAGATCGACGCTTTTTGCTAGAATTAAATCAAGACAGCGTTTTCAATAATAAAAGTACTTAAACGGAATCAGTATACTTTACATTCAAAACAGATTAGAAGGAAATCAGGACTGAAATTACAGTTTAGCCTCTACTTTGACTACTTATTTTCAATATGGCGTTATGCATAAAGCCCCAAACAGGGCCCTTACCGGCACTTCCTATTGAATATTTTGAGGTCTTGGATTATGTTGATCGGTATAAAAGCGTATTTTTTGTTTAAAAGTTTGTGTGACAGAAGAGTCACGTTAGCAGTATTAATACAAAAAAAAAAAAAAACATTGGATTTTTCTTACAACATATTAAAGCAGACAAACTGCACGATATTGTGGTTACCTAGATATCAGGACTAAAAAAAAATGTGTGGTGAATTAAGTATAGTAGTATACGCAACTTACCAAAAAAAGTTTAGCCAATCTTTGCAAAAAAAAGAATAACTGCGCTAAATACAATACACTCTGATGATTGCCGGTTGTTCTACTTTCAAACTTCCCGCTTCGAGTTCTTTTGTTCGTCAGAGAAGAAAAAAAAATAAAGAAACACGGGCAGCACGAAATGTATACGCGCAGCACAAGCATAGGGAGAGAGGTGACTGGAAGTTGCCGGAGGCAAGCGTGAATTCCAGATGATTGGACACCCCTGAATCTCTCTCTGATCGTCAACGGATGTTGAAGAAGAAGAAGAAAAATAAAACCCCTTTTTTTTAAATACTTTATTCGAAAAATATTGCCAGCTCACAGCAGCTCATTATCAAATGCTGCATGGATTGAACGGGAGCATGCTTTATAATTTTTTTGGTTTGGTTTTCTTTGGTTTATCTTGAGTCGGCCTGCAAACCAAATGAACATTTCTTCTTCTTCTTCCCCTGGAAAGAAAAAAGAAGAAAAACATGTACAAGAAGGTATGCATTATACTGCAAGTCACCACTAAAAGGGAATCGACCGATTTGAGAGAGCGCACGGCGTTGTGCGTGGCGCCGAAGCACGTCTACCTACCTCCTCCCCTCTAACTCTACCACCACCACCCCACTGTTGAGGAATGAAGGTAAAAAGATAGATGGTTTGGGGGATGCAGCTTGTTGCCTATACACTACTACCTGGGTTGAACAAAAGGCTTGCCTTCTGCTGGCTCTCTGGAGTCTATATAGCCTTGAAGCATTTGGCTTGGTTATCTCTCCAGCGCAGGCCACAACCTGAAGGCTAAGAAAGAGAAGAAGAAGAAGAAGAAAGAAGAAGAAGAAGAAAGAAAGAAGAAAAGATTTTTATTTTTTCCCTTTTCCCCCACTTCGTTATTCACCTTCTTCACCTTCTCCCCCCCCTCCTTCCTCATACCTCTGTCCTTTTTGACTCTCGTCTACCTGACCATGCCCCTCAGCTGCTGCTGGCTGCTGCTGCTGCTGAGAGAGAGGAGGATTTGAGGTTGGTTCATTTACCTGTTTCCTCGCGCCATTCTCGGGCTCTTTACTCGGATAGCTTCTGCCGTCTTAGCCAGAGGGCCTTGTGTGATAGAGGAAGAACAAGATAAGTTACTTCAGTTCTTGATGGGACGCATTGGCGATTGTCCGTACGTCTACCACCTCTCCGCCCCAGGATTTTTTGCACTTCAAATTGTGTTGCGTTCGATTTGTCTCAAATATTGACGACTACTACAGCGTCGTGAGTGAATTCTTGTCGTGCTACATCCCCCAAATCATGGCTACTTTCCACGGATAAATCCAACGTTTCCCACAGTGCGTCTCTCACATTCCAACCGTGTGCATTTGGATTTCTTAATTTTTAAAAGAAGAAGAATTTGAACACTGGTGGTGATTTTGGTTTCGAGTTTGAAAATATCGACAAACGAGTGTGTGTGTGTTTCTGTTATTCCTTTTTTTATAAAAAAGTTATTTCGCTTCTGTTTGTGTTGTTTGGTCGCCAGTTTGGGGCGAAATACGTGCCGCTGCTGCTGCTGCTGTTACTTTTTTTTCGGTCTCTTTTGATCTGCAGCCATGCCTCGGGGTATCTTATTTCATTTGCTGGGTATCCAGGCTAGACACCACCACCAACTGTAGCTTGGCAGCCGCTTCTTCTTCTTCTTCCTAGACCTTTCCAGAGTCCATCCCTTTTCCAGGAATGCAGCAGTCTCAGCTGAAGCGCTGATGCCATGGCCGTCCTCGTCCTATGAGCACCGCATGAGATTTTAACCCCGCGCCCAAGCGTCCGTAATTCTCTGCTGGCAGAAACTCGTATCAAATCAAATCAATTCCAAGTTTTAATTTCAAAAATAAAAGAAAAAAAGAAGGATAATTTTCAGCAACATGGTCATTTCGAGTTTTCGACGAATGAGCAATTCAACTTTGTGAAATTCCCAAGTGTCTTCAACTTTCAAGGTTGCGAATTAAAGATGCAAAACAATTCAACCAGCCTTTTACGATTGCTCAAAATGCAACAGCAGCAGCAATGGTGGAGGCGATCGGCTAATTCAAGTGAAATGAAAAGCCAGAAAACGACTAGAAGCAATCCGACGAGACATCGCAGAAATCCAACCATGGCCCTGTGGTATTGCACGATCGTTTTATTTCTACAAGCCCTGCTGGTTCACGGTCAAGGCCCCGGACCGGGTCCCGGTCGGAAATCGATGGATCGGCTGGGCAGCAATCAGACCACCAACATCATGCCCGACCAGTTGATGCAATCGAGGGCCGTGGACATGAGGATCCAGCTGGAAGTGGCGGAGGAGAGACCGGCTGGCACGGTGGTGGGCCTCATCCCGACCAAACCCGGGTTCACGTATCGGTTCAACGAGAATCCGCGCGAATTCCGGCTGAACGGGACGACGGGTGAAATCGTGACGGCCGTCGTGCTGGACCGGGAGGCCCTATCGTCGGATCGCTTCGATTTGGTCATTTTGTCGAGTCAGCCGACGTACCCGATCGAGGTGCGCATCCTGGTGGTGGACATCAACGACAACGCGCCGGCCTTCCCTGAGCCGACGATCGAAGTTTCCTTCTCTGAGAGCGCCAACACGGGCACGCGCGTCATCCTGGACACGGCGACTGACGGCGACGCTGGCGAGAACGACGTCACGACCAACTACGAGATCGTGGGCGGCAACGACGATCTCAAGTTCAAGTTGGCCGTCACCACCAATCCCAGTGGAGAAACGCCTTATTTGCATTTGGAGACGACGGGCAAGCTGGATCGCGAAACCCAAAACCACTATTGGCTCAATATCTCAGCGCAGGACGGCGGGCGGCCGGCCCTCTTGGGCTATCTCATCGTCAACATCACCATTGTCGATGTCAACGATAATCCGCCCATTTTCGATCACAGCGACTATGTCGTTTCGCTCAACGAAAGTGTTCCGCCCGGCACTCACGTCATGCAGGTAAAAGTTTCTTTTTTATTTCTTTATTTCTTTTTGTTTGAATTGTGTGTACGTGTGACGTGGAAATTAGAAATTGGTTTGAAGTAGTTGCGGTGTGAGGTGATGGGAGAGCCGATTTGATCAACGATTTGTTTGCGTGATGTAGGTGACGGCCACCGACAACGATGCGGGCGAAAACGCTCGCGTCACCTATTACATCTCGGAGAGCGAGACGCAATTTGCGGTCGATGCGGAAACGGGCGTCATTACCACGACGGAGCAGCTCAATTGCCAGCGCAGTTGCCCGCAGTTGGTGTCGTCGTGCAACAAGAGTTGCGTGTTCACCGTTTTCGCTCGCGATCACGGCAACCCGCGACAGGACGGCCGCACTTATGTCACCGTCAACCTCCTCGACGCCAACGATCACGACCCCATCATCCGATTCCGCTACTTCCCGGCCACGGCCGACTTCGCCACCGTCGACGAAAACGCTCAAAACGGATCGGTGGTGGCGGCCGTGTCCGTCATCGACTTTGACGAAGGCGCCAACGGCGAGACGACCGTCGAAATCAAAGCCGGCAACGAGCTGGTCCACTTCCGGCTGGAGGAGACGCCCAGTTTCCACATTGTCCGTGTCAATGGCGTCCTGGATCGGGAGAAGATCAGCAAGTACAACCTGACGATTGTGGCCACCGACAACGGGAGCCCGACCCGCAAAGCCCTGGCCTTCCTCATCATTCACGTCAACGACGTCAACGATCACGAGCCCATCTTCGAGAAGAGCGAATACTCGGCCGTGCTGAGTGAATTGGTGTCGGTCGGATCCTACGTTGCCGGGATCACGGCCACCGACGAAGACACGGGCATCAATTCCAACATCTTTTACGCCATCGTCTCGGGCAACGATCAGCAGTGGTTCGACATCGACATGGTCAGCGGACTCATCACCACTCATCACCAGCTGGATCGCGAGCAGCAGGACACGGTCGAATTGCGCATTTCGGCCAGAGATGGCGGACCCAATCCCCGCTGGGCCTACACCCACATTAAAATCACCATCCTGGACGAGAACGACGAGCATCCGCAATTTGTCCAGCAGAGTCTCAAGCAGGTCAACTTGTCGGAGAACACGCCGCCCAACACGTTGGTGGCCCTCCTGACGGCCGTCGATCACGATCAGGGAACCAACGGCTCCGTCTCTTACATGTTCGACAGCGAGATGGATCAGCGCTATCCGGGCATCTTCGCCATCGACGCCAGCACGGGCCGGGTGACGACCCGGACCAAACTGGACCGCGAAGTCATTCCCGAGTACGAAATCAAAGTCGTGGCTCGCGATCAAGGCAATCCGCCGCTTTCGTCCACCGCCACGATTGTTCTGCGCGTGCTGGACGCCAACGACAACAGCCCGGAATTCTATCCGCAACAGTATTTGGTCGCCGTCTCTGAGACTCTCCAAGTGGGCGAGGTAAGTCGACCGTTGATTTTCTTTCTTTGAGTAAAAATATACAAAGAGCCTCAGGTTTGAGTCATTTTACGTGGACATAAAATATAATGAGGTGGTTGTAAATCATGAAATAAATACGATCGAAAATATTAACTCTTGATTGGATAACGACAGGTGGTTGCCACGGTCACTGCCATGGACGAGGACGAAGATGAAAATGCTCAAGTGACTTACAGTATCAAAAGCGGAGGCGAAGGCGTTTTCGACGTCGAGGAGCAAACCGGAATCATCCGCTTGAGGAGTCCGCTCAACAGCGCCCGCAAAGCTCAGTACAAACTCAAAGTGGCCGCCAAGGACAGAGGCGATCGCAAAGCCGTGGAAGACGCAGTGGTGGAAATTTTGGTGGAAAACAGTCCGGCCAACTACCTGGATTTCGGCAGCAGCAGCTATCACTTTGTGGTTGTCGAGGATCCCGGTAAGAAGGAGCCGGCCATCGGTCGTGAAGTCGGCCGAGTGAGTGTCAACAACAAACAAGTGCAATCCAGTCCCAAGTATTCCATCATCGGTGGCGATCAGTTGAAAGTGTTCCAGATTGACGAAGTCACCGGCGTGCTGACGACGGCCAAGCGGATCGATCGCGAGAAACAGTCGCACTACCAACTGCTGATCGTCGCTCGTTCCGGATTCTCTTACGGGACCGTTTCGGTCAACGTGACCGTCCAGGACGTCAACGACAATCCGCCGCGCTTCGATAAAACCAGGGCAGTCGCCCGGGTGGTTGAAAACTGGCCGGCCAATCACGAAATCTACTTGGCCAAAGCGGAAGACCTGGACACGGGCAACAACAGTCGCATCACTTACAGCCTGACTTTGAATCCGCACGAGCTCTTCACCATCTCGCCGACGCTGGGCATGATCTATCTCAACCGGCCGCTGCAGCACGAGCAATCCTACTTTGAGAGTTCGTTGACGTTGGAAGTTACAGCCACTGATGATGGATCACCTCCGTTATCCTCCCGTCAACTGGTCACTCTGAATTTAGAAGATGTCAACGATCACACTCCCGTTTTCGAATATTCTTCCTACGAAACATCCCTCTTGGAAACCATATCAGGTACTACTACTGTTTTCTATTGTGCATTAATTGGTTGAAATATTTAATTTGTAAATTTCTAATTGCAGTGAATGAGCGATTTTTCGCGTTATCGGCAATGGATCGGGATAAAGGAGCGAATGGACGCGTTTCCTATTTCATCAGCGAGGGGAACGAAGCTGTCAAATTCGGGATCTTTCCTGACGGAATGTTGTACGTCAAGAGTCCGCTGGATCGCGAAGCCAAAGATTATTACGCCCTGACGGTGGTGGCCGAGGACGGAGGGATGCCGCCAAGGAGTTCGTCCGTCTCGGTCACGATCCACATCATCGACGAGAACGACAACCCGCCGAAATTCAACAACGAAACTTTCTCCTTTTACATTCCGGAGAACGAGGCTCCGGATTCTTACGTCGGCCGTCTGACGGCCACGGATCGCGACGTGGGTCGCAACGCCGAACTGACGTTTTCCATCGCCACATCGCAAAGTGATTTCAGCATCGATCCAAAGAGCGGCTTCATCAAAACGCTGCGCTATTTCGATCGTGAGCGGCTGCTCCAAACCACCGGCCAGGATTACATCGTCCTGGAGGCTGTCGTCTCTGACAATGGCGTGATCCGATTGCGGGACAGAGCCCGAATTCACGTCTTCATTCTCGATGTCAACGACAACGCTCCCGCCTTCTCACGGGTCCCCTACAAGACTCAAGTCTCGGAAGGAGCGGCCGTCGACACCCAAGTGTTCCGGGTGGTGGCGACGGACGCCGACGACCAGCTCAACGGCGGGATCTTTTATTACATCACGGAAGGCAACGGCGATCACAAATTCCGGATCGACGAGGCCAGTGGTCAGATCGTTTTGAATCGAGCGCTCGATCGGGAGACGACCGATCGCTACACCCTGACGATCGGAGCGCGCGACGCCGGCCTGCCCAACTTGAGCACCTCCACGACGGTCATCATCGACGTGTTGGACGAGAACGACAACGCTCCGGAATTTATGCACAGCGAGGCCAAAATTTCGGCGCTGGAAACTCTGCCCGTCGGCTCCGAGTTGGTGACGTTTCAGGCGACCGATGCCGATCTGGGCATCAACAGCGAAATCGCGTTCAGCATCGGGGCGGGCAACATGCACGACACTTTCCGCATCGACCCCCAATTGGGCACGCTCTACCTGGAGAAACACCTGGATTTTGAAATGCAGCGCTCTTATCATCTCAACATCACGGCCAGCGACCAAGGCAACCCTTCACTCGTGTCCAGCATCAGTTTCGTCATCACGGTAGAAGATGCCAACGATAACGCACCTGTCTTCCCCAGGTAAGAAATTGATTAGACTATGACATTGTTCCCGTAAATTTCATTCTTATCTAACTAATTATTTCTGGTTTTATTCTTCCTTTTTTTAGCACGGCAATTGTCCGGCAAATCCAGGAAGGAATTCCGTTGAACACGCCGATCGTTACCGTCACAGCCGAGGATCCGGATTCCGGACTCAACAGCCGGATAAGATATTCGTTGATTCAACAGGAACCGTCCGTATTGGTGGGCTCTTCAACGCGTGGCGGATCCGGCCCCCATTTCGCCATCCGTCCGGATACTGGCGTCGTGTATGTGGTCCGTCCGATCGACCGGGAGTTTGCCGACACGTTCCGATTGACGGTGGTGGCCACCGACCAAGCCGAGCCGGCCAGCAATCGGATCTCGGCCGAGAAACTGGTGACGGTCATCGTCGAAGACATCAACGACAACGCGCCGACTTTCACGTCGGTTAGCGCCGGCCTGTTGCCCAAAGGCGCCGAGAAAGGGTACGAAATTCTGCACATTCACGCCGCCGATGCCGATGCCAATACCAACGGATTAGTCACTTACGAAATGGTGTCTGGTGATGCGGAGCTCTTCTCCCTGGAGCGATCGAGCGGCCGATTGACACTGCGAAAGGACGTGGCCACCCCTGAAATCACGTACCAGCTGAGCGTGAGAGCGACGGACGAAGCCGTTCACTCGCAACGCAAATCCACCGGACTGCACATCACCGTCATCAGTGTGACGGAGGAGACGACGGGCCCTCTGTTCTCCAAGAAACTGTACACGGGTTCCGTGTCGGAGAACGAGCCGGCCGGTACCAATGTGCTGACGGTGAGTGCCCGCTACACGGGCAATCCGTTGGCCCAGGTCGAGTATTTCATCTACAACGTGACGGCCAACAATCGCGGCGTGCCGTTGGTCTTTGAAATCGATCCCGAAAGTGGCGTCGTCTCCACTTCGGGCATCCTGGATCGTGAAGCCAACGCCGAGGAATACGAACTCGACATCATCGCCGTCACCAGGGCAACTCCTTCGCCGCAGACGAGCCTTTGCAAGGTAGTAACTTGGAATTGAATCAAATCTTATTACAGGTGTTGTAGCTATTTCCGGTCGATCGGTATTTGTTTGAAAAAGAAACAAAGAAAAATGATCGTGGCAGGGCGTGTATAGACTAGAATCAAAAGTTGGCTGGAAATGAATGGCTTTCAACAGATTCATCGATCGGAGATATCGATCGGGTTCAGTGAACCGTTTTAGCCTTGCCAATTTGATATATAAAGATGGAAATGAAGGTTAGGTTTTTCCCTTTTGGATTATTATTGGTAGGCTGGGCCTACTTAATCAAGTTGATTCGTCTAATTATTGATCGTGTTGTTTTTGTGTATGTATGTAGCTAGCTGGTAAAAAGAAAAGCAACGTGTCGGCTACAAGCATTGTGTCTAGTGCGCATGCAAATAGGTTCAATTTAGAAATGCATGTACACTTTTTTTTTTTTTGATTTTACCAAGGTCATTCCTCTCCCCATAGAAACAGAGAACGCCAAGCCAAGGTCAGGTGAGATAGTCGTTTCAGGCATCCTCCTCCGGAGAAACAACAAAAGAATAACTGTGGAAGAACGGGGAATGAATATAAAACAGGTAGAAAGGTGAGGAGGGGGGAAAAAGAAAAATATGAAGAGGGTCGAATATGATCAGCTAGGTAGAAAAATATATATAATATTTTTTTTTCTTGTTTAGGCCTTTCATGTTTCGACCTTATGGATTTTATATATGTATTTATATTTATATTTTCTCCGCCATTTTCTTTGTTCTCCTTTATTATTGAGACACTTGATTCTGTGTGATCAATTTTTTTGCTCCGTTTCTTCACTTGGTCGGTTATTGCCCTATGGCTACACAGCAGAGGCCGAGGCGCAATAATGGATGAAACTTATATATTCGTGAGCTGTTGTTAGCAACAGCGTCCAGAATCGGTCGATTCTTCTTTTTATTTTATTTTTTTCTCTCGAAACGGTGTGGTGGCCTAAGGAAGATTTCATTTTCTCTCTTCTATCTTATTCCCCCCTTGACGAGAGAGAGAACTTTAAAGGTAGTTTTTTTTTTATTTTTCTTCTAGTCCCTTGGTTGTCTCTGTGATTTAGTTCGCTCCAGTCAAGAGTCAGATCAAGATGCGTGCCTACTGCCTTGGGCGTTTTTCTCTCAAACATGTTCCCACGCCTAAAGCTCCTACATTCTTCTACATGTGCTCTTTTCCGATTCACTATGGGCATTTTCTTTTTAAATATTACTTGTGCGCACGACGTCACTTCTTTTTATTTTCTTCAAGACGCTTCCATGCAAAAATGATTTTAAACAAAATACCACATGATAATTATGCGAATCAAACATATCAAGTAATGGCGCGCTGTTTAATTAAAACGCATAATTTCAGAGGTAATGGCTCTCAGCTGGGTGTCGAGCTGTCACCAGATGCTTTCGTCGAAGGCTACGAAATTTTGGAAGAATAGACTTTATTTCTTTTTTATCAACAGGTAACCGATGCCATGTTGGTTTGAATAGGGGAGATGGAAAAAGAAGTTTTTCTTTTCTTTTTCTAGTTATTTTTTTTTCGGGATGCGTGGTTGTCATGTTGTGAAATTAGGAAAAACATTTTTCTGGTCGACAAAATGCGGTAAAACCAGAGTTGGTAAAAAAGGAGATTTTATTTTCTTTTAGTTTGGGAAATATCTAATCGCAATTGGCAACTCGAACAAATGAAAAATTTACATAATCTTATAGTAGTTATCTGGCAAATACTATTGAAATCAAAATATTAAAAAAAAACATTCTTATTTCTTCGTATCGTTTTCGCTCGCATGTATTTCAATCTTGTTATCATGAAATTTAGAAAATCTTGTTTCATTGCACCTTCCAGGCACGAGTCAAAATTGTCGACAAAAACGACAGTCCACCTGTGTTCCGGGATGACAATGCCGTCATTTCCGTTTCAGAAGATTTAATTATTGGACAACCCATAACCACCGTAACAGCTACCGATCTCGACAAAACGGGAACTGTTGTTTACACCCTGGTCTCTGGCGATGATGGCAAATTCACGCTGGATTCCGCCAAAGGAATCCTAACTCTGCGGGATAATCTTGACAGAGAATTTCAAAGTCAATACAAGCTGACTATCAAAGCTGACGATGGTGAACAATTCACCGAAACCGTCCTCATCATCAAAGTAAAAACAAATTTTGAAAATATGTAATATTTTGGATTATCACAATTAATGTGTATTTTTACTTCCAGGTGATCGACACAAACGACAATTCTCCGACTTTTAGCGAGGCAGCTTATTCATTCGACATTCCAGAAGACACTGGACGCGGAGCATTTGTCGGCGCTGTTGTAGCTAATGACATGGACGAAGGGATCAATGCTCAAGTGTCCTACACTGTTTTGTCCGACTGGGGCAACGACGTATTCTCTCTCAATCCTCAATCTGGTGTTTTTACTTTGACTTCAAGGCTGGACTACGAGCAGGTAAAATACCCCTAAAAATTTAACTGCACATGATGTCATTATTCCTTCGTTTATATTTCTGTTCAATTCTGCGTTAGTCTGAAATGAATATTAAGCCTGGAAATTATATTTTCTTACAGGTGCAACACTACATCTTTGTAGTTCAAGCACAAGACACAGGGCGTCCTAGTTTGTCTTCGACCGTGACTGTCTATTTCAATGTTCTCGATTTGAATGACAATGCACCTCTCTTCGATCCTATGAGCTACAGCGATGAACTCTATGAAAACATTACCATCGGATCTAGCGTCATTACTGTGAGCGCTACCGATCAAGATTCTGGTAGGTTTGAATTTTTGCGATCATTTTGCGATCATTTTTCTAAAAATTCTTTGATGTTAAACAGGCGATAATGGAAAGTTGGTGTACAGCATCATTGGTGGAAACGAGAACGAACAATTCCGCATCACCCAAAATGGAACGATTATGACATCGCAATCTCTTGACCGTGAAACGCAATCGTTGTACAATCTCGTGATAATGGCCACCGATCAAGCGAAACCACCCGAAAAACGTCTTTCTTCAACTGTACAAGTGAGTCCTTGCTTATTATCTATCAATAAAATTTAGGGAGTAAATGATAATCTATCGTCTTCCCAAACAGGTCACCATCATTCTGAAGGACGTCAACGACATGGCCCCAGAGTTCGTTTCCTCCAACGAGACTGCAGTGATGGAAAATATTCCAATCAACACGGTAGTGATGGCTATCAAGGCCATCGACAGAGACGAAGGGCGTAATAGTTACATCGAATACTCGCTGGCACCGATCGACGACGGCTGTTTCACGCTGGGTCCTGTTGATGGATTGCTGCGAGTCTCGGCTTTGCTAGATCGTGAGAGTCGTGCTAATTACACACTTCACGTGATGGCTTACGACCGGGGTTTGCCCTCACGATCGCAGTCGCTTGACGTTCTGGTGCGTGTTTTGGACGAAAATGACAACAGCCCCCTGTTCGACCCCAAAGTGTATAGTGCCAGTGTGTCGGAGAACGCCACCATCGGACTGAGCGTGCTGCAGGTTTCGGCAACCGATATGGACGAAGGTCTCAACGGCCGCGTTCGGTACACGATCGTTGGCGGCGACATCAATTTCGATTTCCATATCGGAGAAGATTCCGGTATCATTCGAGTGGCCAAGAATTTGAATTTCGAGCGGAGATCGCAGTACGTCTTGACGATTCAAGTCGAGGATTCGGGTAATGATGTCCGATACGACACTGCGACGGCCACCATTACCATTATGGACATCAACGACAACGCGCCCATCTTCCTGGATTCGCCGTACATCGCTTACGTTATGGAGGAGAACAATCGGTTGCCAGTTCCCATTATAACCGTCCAAGCTCACGATGCCGATTCGCCACCGTACAACCGGGTTCGCTATTTGATCAAAGACGGCGACAAGGGACTTTTCCGCGTCAATGGCACCACTGGAGAAATTTCAGTTCTGCGTTCTCTTGACCGTGAAACTCAGTCCCGCTACGAGATTATTGTCGTCGCCATGGATTCTGGTACGTTTTCCTAAAATAATCTAAGTTTAATGTATTGCGTTATAAGCTCTTAGCGGGTTATGTCTATAATCTCGAAAAGCACTAAAGTCATTTCTTGGAGAAGCGGGTGGTAGAAAACCTATTGTAATCAACGGAGCCCCTTCATATTCATAAATAGGAATGAACAAAGGGAGAATACTCAATCTAAATCAAAAGAGATACCAAAGAATTCGTTAAAAAAGAAATCAAAAACAAAGATAGTCCCACGCATCCTCACGAAAAACAATTAAATAAATAAAACGACATTGATCACGATTTTGTCGAGCTGATTGTTCAGTCTACAACAGTTTTTATTATTTTGTTTTTGTTTTACTAGCGCCAAAGATATTTATTACTTATTTACGTATTTGAGTGTTCAGGATAGTGTATTCGTCAATATGCAGTAAATTGCTTTGGAGCTGATTGCCCGTAAAGGCGAGGTGAGACAGCTCCAAGGCCGCTAGTTGATGGATGAGGAACCGGAATCGAAAATCCCATTTTTTCGTGCCCTTTTCTTATACACCCCCTCCCCTCTCCTCTCTACTTATTTCCCGTGAAAAATCTCTTAATGTCATTCGTCTGGCTTTTTCTGGCGAGATACAACTGCCGTAGACTGACTAACTATTTCCCAATAGCATGCAGCCGGCCTCGAGGATGAATATGATTAGAATTTCAAGCCAAGTATTGAATACATTCCTGGCAAAAACAAACCACTTTTTTCTACCAGAAATCGGATGCATAATTTTTAGATGCATAATATTTTGTTTTCCTTTGTGGTTAAATTCTGATTTTTTCTGATTGAAATCGACGATTTAAAATTTGATTTCTGTTGTAGGTGTTCCAGTATTGACTGGAACGGGAACCGTACTCATTTTCGTCGAGGATATCAACGACCACAGCCCAGAATTTTCTCAAAGCCAATACAGAAGTGATGTCGTAGAAAACGGACCCATTGGATTGTCCGTGACCAAAGTGTCTGCATTTGACAACGATTCTGGAGAAAACGCGCTCATCAGGTAATAATACAAATGTCCAATTATAATTTTATTTAATACGTTATCACAACTCACAAGTACAAAAATGAAAGATAACTTATGTTTGACGTCTACTTTTAGGTATCAACTGAAAAACGACAAGGACAAGTTTCGAATCGATTCCAGCACTGGAGAAATCTTCACGCAAACTAAATTAGACCGCGAGGAGCGTTCCAAATATGAACTGGTGGTCGTAGCCTCCGACTCCAGCTTGACTAATACCCGCACTACTGAAGTCAACGTCATTCTCTTTGTAAATGACGTCAACGACCATCCACCGATTTTCAGAGAGATGGTCGACATTATCTACATCCCCGATAACATTCAACCTGGGCAGTTTGTACTGGGTGCCAACGCAGTCGATGCCGACGTGGGTCTCAACGGAAAAATCGTTTATCATTTGTTTGGTGACGATGCTAGCAAGTTCAGTGTCAATCAAGACACTGGCGTCATCAAAGCGTCAAACCTTTTGGCTTCATCCGCTTCCAAATCGGCTACCTTCAAGTTGGAGATCCGCGCTTCCGACAGCGGAGTGAATTCCCTGTCGTCCATCAGCACCGTTGAAATCCAGTTGCGTCCCGCTGATCAGTTCCCCGTCATCCGCAGCGATGCCAAGTCTTTCACGTTTAGCGAGCAGATAGAAAATCGAGTTTTCACTACTGTCATTGCTACTTCACCGAAAACTGGAGCTGCAGGAGAAATCCAGTACGGAATAGCAGGCGGCAACACGGGGGATGTCTTCCAGATTAATAGCAAAACTGGCGAAGTGTCGATTGGCACAGGATTGGACTATGAAATCTCAAACCAATACGAACTGTGGATTGAAGCTCGCGACTCGGACGACATTTCGTTGGCCAGTGTCACACGTCTTCTCATCAATGTGACAGATTTCAACGATAATTCGCCGATATTCGATCACGCCATCTATTATGCAAGTATCCTAGAAGAGCAATTCCCTCCATCTCCATTGATGTCTTCTCAACGTGCGGGAGTTGACTCTGTTGCCTTACAGGTAAACTATATAAGACCTAGACGCAATCAATTACTTACAGAAATATTTGTTTCACCTCATTATTGCCATTTCAGTTACTTCACATAATTCAATTTATGTGCCTTAATGTGTAGTGTATTAACTATTGATTTTCTTTTATTAGGACGGAAAAGCTAGTTCAGGATTTTCTCACTCTAGTTCTCGCCATTCGACAATTGGTGAGTTTCGATTGCCATTTTGCTATAACAATCTTTTAAAATATGAAAATTTAATTGCTTCTTTATAATATTTGCATGAAATTGCATAGAAGGTTAAAAATATTTGCCAATCTAATAATCCAATTAATCGTCTGATTTTTTTTTTGTCCAGGACACGAGAACTTTTCGGCGAACCAAATCGATCGTACCCGAGGCCAAAATTCCACCGATAAAGTGGTCCTGACGGTGCACGCGACCGACTTGGATTCCGGACGCAATGGCCTTGTTCGCTACCAGCTACGAAATAGCGGCGACCTCGATAATGCCTTTAGTGTGGACGCCGAATCAGGGAAAATTTACACAAATGTCAAACTCGACCGAGAAGATGTTGGCCATTATGTGCTGATTGTGGAAGCGGTCGACCAAGGGGCCCCACAGCGGTCGGGAACGGCCACTGTCTCGGTCACAGTTGCCGACAAAAACGACAACCCACCTCGTTTCACGCGTCTTTTCAGCGTGAACGTTACAGAAAATGCGGCCATCGGCACTTTTGTCATTCAAGTGACAAGTTCCGACCGAGATATCGGAGTCAACGCCAACGCCACTTACAGCTTCACTGAAAATCCAACCGGAAAGTTCCGAATCGATCCAGTCAGCGGCAATGTGACGGTGGCCGGCGTCATCGATCGCGAATCGAAAGAAGAATATTTGCTCAAAGTATCGGCGGTTGACGGCTCTTGGCGTGCCGAAACTCCACTCACCATTACCGTCCAGGATCAAAATGACAACGCTCCCGAATTCGAGCACAGCTTCTACAGCTTCAATTTCGCCGAGTTGCAGCGCAATGTGGCGTTCGTGGGACAAGTGACAGCTGCAGATCGGGACAAGCAAGGCCCCAACGCCATGATAACCTACTCGATCAAACATCCATCCGAGTTCTTCTCGATTGATTTGACCAGCGGAGAGATCCTGTCCAAGCAAACGGTGCGCTACAAGCACACGAACAAAGGATCGTCGCCCGAGAATATGTACACATTGTGGATAGTGGCGACAGACAACGGCAAGCCTCCGCTTTCATCCGAATGTCTGGTCAGCGTCAATGTCATCAACGCCAACAGTTACGCGCCTCGTTTCGACAAGTCCGTCTTCTTCTCGCCCGTTCCCGATAGCGCCGTCTTGGGGCAGAACATCTTGCAACTGATGGCCGAACGTGGCCAGCCGGATACGATTGGCGGCGGCGGCACCGTTCAAGCCGATTCGGTGGAATTCACCAAAGTCGGTGGCAATGGATCGGATTTCTTCAATGTCGAAAAAGAAACGGGATGGGTGACGGTGACGGGCCCACTTTTTGGCCGCAGGGATATGGAATTTGTGCTGGTCGTTCGGGCCTACAGCACGGGAGCTCCATCGACTCACGACGAAACGCTGGTGCGTCTGGTGGTGACGGGCGAAAACCGCCACACTCCCATTTTCACGGCGCTGAGTTATCAAATCATCGTGCAGGAGAACGAGCCGTTGGGTTCCATCATCGTCAGCGTGACGGCATCGGACAACGACAGCGGTCCCAACGGTGTCGTCCACTACGCCATCGTCAGTGGTAACGACGAGAACAAATTCCTGATCGATCCCAACACGGGAGACATCAGCGTCGCCAATACTTTGGATTTTGACACGCTGCCCAAATTCACGCTCAACATCACCGCCACTGATATGGGTTTCGAGCCTAAACTTGCCACGGCTACTTTGACTGTGTTGTTGACGGATGTCAACGACAATCCACCGCGATTCAATCAATCCCATTACGACGGCTTTGTCCGTGAAAATTTGCCACCGGACACGCTGGTCATGGATCTGGAAGCGTTCGATGCCGATTCAGCCAAAAATGGAATCATCCAATATTCCATAATCGGCGGCAATGGCAAAGATTTCTTCACCATCGACTCGGAGACGGGCGTCTTGACCACAAAGAGCTCATTCGATTTCGAAGAGAAAAATTATTACGAACTGGACGTGTTGGCGTCCAATCCAGACTCTTCCATGTTTGGTTCAACGGTCGTTCGCGTTCACATCACCGGCCGCAACGAGTTCTTCCCCAAGTTCGTCCAGCCCGTCTTCCAGTTCACCGTCTCTGAATCGGTGCCGGTAGGAGCCAGCGTTGGTATCATCCAGGCGACGGACAGAGACAACGGAGAAGACGGAGAAGTGTTCTACCTCTTCGTGGGATCCAGTAACGATCGAGGATTCCACATCACGCCGGAAACGGGAGTCATCACCGTGGCCCGCCCACTGGACCGTGAATCGAATCTTCATTTTGTCAGCATCTTGAAAGAGCAATTGCCGATGACTAGCGCCCAGCGCGGCAGCCAGTCCGACCTCAACGGCCAAGATATTTCATCCGTCGACTACATGGTGAGTCCGGTGGATCACGCTCGCATTGTCCTGTCGGTTATGGCCAAGAACAGGGGCGGCATTCGGGGCAATGACACCGACGAGGCCCAAGTCATCATTTCAATTCAGGACGGCAATGATGCGCCCGTCTTTGTCCAGCCGATTTATCATGTGCTCCAACTGGTCGAATCGGCTCCCATCGGCACCAAAGTTGTCACCGTCGAAGCTGTCGACAAGGACGTCCGGCCACCCAATAACGAATTCACCTACTCAATCCTGGGTGGCGAAGGAAGCAAAGCTTTCAGGATCGATCCTCGCAGCGGAATTATTGAAACGGTTTCCCTGCTGGACCGTGAGCGTCAGGCCGTCTACAACGTCACAGTGGGAGCCATCGACAGAGGCGTTCCACCCCAAACAGGCACCACTGAAGTGCATATTGTCATTCAAGATATCAACGACAACGGCCCAGTCTTTGAGCCAGTGCATCCAGTTGGTTCCGTCTTTGAGAACGAGCCTCCAGGAACAAGCGTCATGATTTTAAGTGCCATCGACGCCGATCAAGCTCCAAA
Organism: Daphnia pulex; assembly: GCF_021134715.1. Lineage (NCBI taxonomy): Eukaryota > Metazoa > Arthropoda > Branchiopoda > Diplostraca > Daphniidae > Daphnia > Daphnia pulex. Next base: position 7,169,422 of record NC_060018.1, on the reverse strand, counting down.
CGCCGAACCTTTTACCTACACGATCGTGGGAGGCGATCACAAGGACTACTTTGTCGTTGACAAAGACACAGGCGTCCTACGAACGACCAACATCCTCGATCGAGAAGAAGCGCCGCAAATGACGATCCTGGTGGAAATCGCTGATGCTGGAACCCCTCGACTCAAGTCGCAGTTACCTGTGAGCATCAATGTGCTGGATAGGAACGACAATCCCAGCACGGCTCGCACAGTCCGGCTGGTAGTCAACATCTACACAGAGACGTTCGTTGGTGGCCGAATAGCCGACGTGAGACCCAATGATTTGGACATTGCGGGCCAGTACCAGTGCCGCATTGTCAGCGGTCAATCTGTCAGTGCCGCCAATCTCTTCAGTATACCCAGAGGCTGTAACCTGCACGCTTCACGAATTCACAAACCATCTGATTACAATTTGAAAATATCGGGCAACGATGGCGTCCATCCGGATGTCACCTCCTCGATATCGATATCCTTTACGTCTTTCGACAACAAGACGTTGCAAAATAGTGTCACACTCCGCCTATTGAACACATCCACTGAGCGATTGCTGGTCAACCACTGGAAACCGCTCCTGGATGCCCTGCAGGCCAGCGTCTCTTTCGGCACTGTTCACATCTACAGCATCCATCCGGAAGGCGATCACGTTGATCTCACTTTGGCCGTCCAAAAGCCGCAAGGAGATTACTGGGATCAAGAAAGCGTGGCGACTTTCCTGGACACAGCCAAGGATCTCATACAAAAAGCTCTGACTCCGTCGACTAGGTTCGTCTCTAATTTCACTCCGTGCCAGAACATGCCCTGCGAGAACGGAGGTGTTTGCTCTTCCACTCTGCGGATGTCGGAAGAACTGGAGACGGTTGATTCTCCAGTTTTCATTTTCACTTCTCCGCGACTGGAAAATCAGTTCATTTGCAGCTGCAAAAACGGTTTCAGCGGATCTCGATGTGAATTGCGCCAAGATCCTTGCACACCTTCTCCGTGCCGTAACGGAGGCGCTTGCACCCGCCAAGGATCCGATTTCCAGTGCAGCTGTCCGATGGGTTTCCAGGGCAAACAATGCGACCAAGAACGCAGCCGGGCATGCGAACATACGCCATCACCATGCCGCAATGGCGGATCATGTCAAGAAACACAAGAAGGAGCTTACTTTTGCCTGTGCCGGCCTGGATATCGAGGGAACCAGTGTGAGCTGACATCCGATTCGTGTCGACCAAATCCTTGCTTGAACGGAGGAATTTGCGAAAATCGGAAGCCAGGCTACCGTTGCCTGTGCTCCGACAATTACTTTGGCACTCATTGCGAGAGATCATCTTTCGGATTCTCAGAACTGTCTTACATGATGTTCCCGCCTCTGGAAGCTAGCACCAATGACATTTCGATTGTTTTCTCCACGAACATGGATGACGCACTTTTGGCCTACAACTTTGGGCAGCAGACTGGCGGCCGTTCAGACTTTGTAGCGCTGGAAATTCACCAGAAGAAGGCCCGTTTTATGTTCGGCGGTTCCCAGACAGCCATCGCTTCCATAAGTGTTCCGAAGATAGTGTCGGATGGCAAATGGTATCGAGTCACCGCAACCCGGAATGGCCGCATTGGATCTCTCAGCGTTGGAGAATGTTCCCACACGGGCGAAAGCTGTCGAGATTGCCGATCAGGCGATAGGACTTGTTCCGCCGATTACACCGGACCCACAGGGTAAAAATTAATTTGAAAATTCCATTTAATTCTGGCACACAATTTTTAAATTCTTTCTTTGTTTTTTTCTATTTTTATAGAACTCTGAACTTTAGCAACCAGCCAATGTATTTAGGAGGTGTAGCCACAATCGAATCAATCCAAGATCGGCCCGGCCAGGTGCACAGTGACGATTTCATCGGTTGCTTCCAAAGTGTATCGGTCAACGGTCGCTCCTTGAACCTTTCAAATCCATTAAAGTCGAGAGGAGTAACCAGCACTTGTCAACGTCGCCGAGAACTTTGTAATGGGCATGGCCCATCTTGCGGAGTGGGCGGTACATGTGTTGACGGCTGGAGCAACGCTACCTGCGTTTGCCAAGGAGGTCTTCAGGCTCCTAATTGTTTTGCGGCCCTGGAACCCATGTCTTTTACTCAGGGCAGTTACGCCGAGTTCTACATCTCCGAACGACATCGAAGACGTCAAATTATTCGCGCCCTCTACTCTAGCGGCCAGAAATGGAAAAGAGAAATAGCGGAAGAATTCCGCTCTATAAGCGGACGATTTAGCCAAAGCCGGATCCCGCGGGAAATTGGAGAATCCATCTCTCTTCACAATTCCGTCTCGGTCAGTTTTAGGACCGTAGCGAAAAATGGCTACCTATTCTTTGCCGCAACGAATAACGACTTTACAGCATTAAAGGTAATTGACAATCAAAATGATTTCCTAGCGGAAAATTAAATGTCTATTTTTCTTCCTTTTAGCTTCAAGATGGATTTTTACAATATGCTTCGCGATACGGATCTGGATCGCTGGTCAACATGACGGTAGAAGATACAATGCTGGCCGATGGAACGTGGCACAATGTCACATTGACGTCGAAATTCCGCACCTTGCGCTTAATTTTGGATGGCGTTGAAGTTGGAGATGAGCTTGACATGTCCATCGTCCACGACTTCATGGATCCTTATCTAACATCTGTCATCATTGGCGCCGCGAATAAAGACGTCTACAACATCAACACGAATGTCTTTGGTAAGTGAAATTTCTTCTTTAGACTACAACTTTTCGTTCTTGTTTTCACATTTGCCTATTTTTGTTTAAATTTCAGAATTCGAAGGATGCCTGGCTAATTTCACTGTCAACGATGAGATCCAGCCCCTGAACGGTTCTGGTGGAATATTTGACAGAGTTGTTCACCACGGTCGCGTTTTGACTGGATGCAGCAACAGTATCGCCGGTGCCTCAACTGCTCCCGATCCTTTAAGCATCGGCATTACCCTCGTCATCGTTTTCTTCGTGATTCTGCTCGTAGCCATTTTGATCAGCTTCGTAGTCGTGCGGGTTCGCCGCCAGCAGCGTGACAAAAAAGCCGGATTGCAGATCAACAAGCATAACGGAGGCGCCATGATGGGAGGCGGATCGATCAACGATCCATCCCGAACCTTGGCCGAGTCAGGGTACGTCGAAACGTCTGACGTGAGTGAGGACGGATGTGTCCGTCCCCGGTTGACTCAAGATATGGCGTCGAAGAAATTTCGCGAGCGCGAAGTGGCGGACCATCGGGATCGAGACAGACCACAGCGGCCGGATATAATTGAACGTGAAGTGGTTAACAAATCTCCCGGTGTGCCCTTACGGGTTGAGGATTCGCATTTAGGAGACAACAGTTCCATGACTGGCCTTGGTTTAGGTGACTGCGAAGGTCCCGAGCATTACGACTTGGAGAACGCTAGTTCCATCGCTCCTTCCGACATCGACATCGTTTACCACTACAAGGGCTATCGTGACGGTAACGTTCGCAAGTACAAGACCAATCCTCACGTTCCGAGTTACCACAAGCACAGTCATCGTCATTCGCCACACAGCTTCGTCAGCCCTACTCACCGCGAATCGCCCAGAAACATTTTGCGATCCAGTCCAGCTCCTGGGTTGCCTGGTGGACCGCCAGTGGCCCCTCCTCGTGAGTCTCCGGGAGTGTTGAAGATGCAAAGCACACCGCTAGCTCGACTTAGCCCCAGCTCTGAGCTCTCGCAACAAACTCCGCGCATTCTGACTCTGCAAGATCTAAGCGGCAAACCACTTCAGACGGCCCTTTTAGCCACGTCGCAAGTAGGAGGCGTCAAGGATGTAATGAGCACTAGCGAAAGGAGCCTGAATAGTCCTGTCAGTCAGTTGAGCCAGAGCACAAGCTCGATACGAAACTCGTCCCAAGCCACTAAAAAGAAGAAGAAAACTGGAAGCGAAATGGGCGTAGCGCTGGGCTTGACGGCCGAAGAAATCGAGCGTCTAAACTCCAGACCTCGTAATTCCAGCTTGGTCAGTACACTGGATGCTGTTTCGAGTTCGAGTGATGACCGGCCGAGAAGTAAAGAAAAACTGTCCGAATTGATGGAAACCAACACGGAGTTGTTGGAAACGGCCGAGAGTTCCACGGACGAAAGTGGCAACGATTCGTTTACTTGCTCTGAATTCGAATATGAGAACAACTACGAGAAAGTTTCCAGGGATTTCGGGCCAGGGAACATGATTTTCTCCAAGCTGGCCGAAGTCGATAACGAAAACGAACACGACAACGAATCGGGCAAACATTACGACGGATTCGATTCTTTCCGAGGCTCGTTAAGCACTCTGGTCGCATCCGATGACGACCTTTCCAACATCAGTGCATACAAACCTCCGAATGGATCGTCACTAGGATGGGACTATCTTCTCAACTGGGGGCCAAATTTTGAGAGCTTGGTGGGCGTGTTTAAAGATATTGCAGAATTACCAGACTGCAATGGAAGAAACAATGTCTCTTCTCGTATGGTCGTGTGTCCCAAAGCAAATGAAGAGTATATATAAAAAAATACTGAATGTTTGTTTGGCTGTGAAGTTTTTGCTAAGTGAATAAGAGTGTGGGAACAAGTGACTATTTAGCAATAACATGTGACGCAATTAGAACAGATAGTTTTGAATGTTATTGAAACTAAACAATACTGTGTTTTCGTGGTTTTGCAATTTTTGAGCTAAGTAATTTACCTCTTTAATAACTCAATATTGTTAGTTTTTGTTAGTTCACCAGTGCCTTTTGAAATGTGCATTCAGTTCTCCAATGATTTGTGTACAGCTTTCTTTTTGTCTTCCCTTGCTCACCTTGAGGATTTTTTATTGTTTTATTTGCAACGTATTATTTGCGTGTACATAGAGCACATTTGGCAGTTGTTGTACGCATTGCTCCATGTGTAGTGCCAAATACAGTGTGGTTTTCCAATCGTCAAATTTATTTGGTAATTTTAAGTACAGAAGTTTCGCGAGAGAAATTCGAAATGGACTTTCTTTTTAAATAAAGCGACAATTAAGAGGTAATAATCATAAGATAATTTTAAAAGCAAAAAAAAGCGCTACCCCAAAATAAAAAAATAAAGGAATTATCTTGTGATACTTGATCGTAATAGGTTACGTGGTAACTACTAAAGCCCCGCATTTAATCAATCTGTTTGAGTTAGTTCAGGTAGACGAATCCATTCATCACCACTAGGTAGATTTATTCTTTCCCAACGTAGTACAGACATTGATGTGGGCTGATATTATTTTTTTGGGGCGTTATCTAGTTATACCCATATATATATTACATAATGGGTACAATAATAACTAAGTAAGGTTTGGTTTATAACACGATCTGACGGATTGTTAAGAAAACCTAGTCATTGTGTTCATCAGATATCTTAAATGAGCTTTACTATTGATCAAGCTGGGTATTGAAGAAGAGTAACAACAGAAATATCAGGAGTCTGAAAGGTTCTCTGGAGTTAAATCTGGCTGAGAGATGCCTTATTACTCGGATCTTCACCTATATACATACAAAGAATGACAATTAAATGCCATTATGCTTAGTACCTCACAATAAATCCTCTAGGACGTTCGGGGGATTCGAACTGCGGACCACTCGACACTCGACCCACTCATGGAACGATCACTTATCCGATTCAACCACAGGACCTCCATCTGTTCCACTTTTAACCGCATTCAAATATCTGGCATGTGAGATGTGACATCCAAATCCAATTGGCACTAAATAGAACAAATCGAACAAAAGCGAGGAAATGGAAATTAAAATATGTCTTCTAAACAGTTAATGCGCGTTGATATTTTTGCATTTGAACTTGGAAGATAAAAACAAACAAAAATTCAATGCGATACTTTTTTTATTGTTTTTAATTAGCGCCACCCGCTTATTTTTGAAAAATGATCTACAGCGTGCCTCTATCCTCTTCTACAATTAGTATAGTCGAATTAGGCCAAAAAAATGGTTATCCCCAAGAATATTATTTAATTTTTGTTCATGAGCATTGTTTATACATTTGTAATAAACTTCTGTGTGAAACCCCAAAGGAACATTAAAAAAATTTTGTTTAAAAATTTCCATGTTTTTAAAATCAGTGTAATTTTACTTTTTTATGCCGATAAATTATTTAAAAAATATAAAATGTGGGAAATCTTTCATTCTTCTTGTACCAATTTTTGTGCAATGCAAAGACCCGGTTTTTACTAGAGAAAACGATTTCGAAAAGGCATTATTGATGTTTCAATTAATTGTCTTGATGAGCAAGTATTAACAAAGAATTCGTCGCTAGAAAATCGTAATTTGAAGTTGATAATATAATTTTATATTTACATTATAGACGTAATAACAAAACAAATAAGCGAAGAAAAGGATCGAATATTTCTAAATATTCCCAAACTATTACGTCCTATCGTGAGTAAATGCGCCAGTAAATGCGCAAAAATAACCCGAAGGCATCCGTACGGTTCTTTGGCTCTTATCTTATTTTAATTTATATTTGGATAAAACCTTAGAATACATAGAACTAACGACTATAATTATTTGCAAATTTTTGCAAAATCTTTAATCCAAATCTAGACATAAGTACTAGTTCTCTTAAAGTCTAGTTCTCTAAGTCTGATGCAGCATGAGCAATTTTTGAGCATACCACTAGTTTAACACTTTAACTTAATGTGCTTTATTATGGTTCTGGAAGTAGAAAAAGGGAAGAAAGAACACCTACGTGAATCTTTCTACCTCCGTAAGTTACACAAAAAAAGAACCAAACAAAATACACTGCAATTTTATTATAAGCGCCATTCACGTTACAGCGTTACATATCGATCCGCATTGCGGCTTCCTTAAAAAAATGTGGAAGAGAAGAAGTTCTATGGTCAACCACTAGCGGTCGCTGATGTTCTGGATCCATAATACTCATTGTATTCATTTTGTATGGATGCAGTTCAGTTTGTAGTGTTACTCTAGCCTAAGGGCCTCATCCCTTGGAAAAAAACAAACATTAATAAGTTGATAATTTGATCAACGCGATCAAATCTGAAATGTTTTCCTTCAAGACCCTTGTGACTATTTTTTTCATTAGTGTTTTTGTGATTGCGGTTCGCTGCTGGGACCCATACGATGTGTTAGGTCTGAAAAGAGGAGCATCAACTTCAGATATCCGCAGAGCATACAAACAACATGCGAGAGAATGGTAATTTTTTCTAAAATATCTTCCCCAAGAATAAGAATTTGTTCTATTTATTGTAATATACCTATGTGTACAGAATTTATTATTAGCATGGGATGTGAATCAAATTTTTTCTTATTATTTAGGCATCCAGATAAAAATAAAAATGAAAATGCAGAATCAAAGTTTGTGGAGATTAATAAAGCATATGAGGTACTTTTACAATTTTATTTTCAATAAGTTGACAGTTTTGATGTATAGATGTTTGGGTTACAGTTATTGTCAGATCCTGCCCGAAGGAAACTTTTTGATCAAAAAGGAGTTGTTGATGATAGTCTGAACAGGAACATGAACAACCCTAATACTGGCTTTGGAGATAGAGGATCATTTTTCTCAGAACATGGTGGATTTAGATTTCAGTTTAAAATGTCTGAAATGACTGCATTTCATCAGCATAGAATTACTATGAGGTAATAAAGTACATTTGTTTTTAATATTTTATAGGAGGTGCTAACAATATTGTTTGTGTAGGGGTTATGAAAATCTAATTTCCCCACAAAGTCAGAATCAACCTTACTTGATTTTTGTCTATTCTGAATGGTGTCTGATGTGTGTTCATGTGTTGCCCATGTGGCAACGATTGGTAGAAGATTTGAATCCAATTGGAATAAACTTAGCTACAGTTCACTTTGACCAAGAAACCGAGTTAGCTCATAAACTTGGAGGGAAAAGAGGAGAACTTCCACACATTGTGCTGGTGATGGAATCCAGAATCTCATGCTACAAGGATGACGAATTTAGCACTGTCAAAGTTATAGGTATGAAAAATTTTAATCCTGAACGTGTGATGTATACAGATAATTGTTATATTCCGTAATCGACAGAATTTATCAGGAGCCGGTTTTCACGTAATCTGATAACCGCAATTAATGACCAGAATTCAGAACAGTTTTTAAGTGGATGGAAAGATAACAAAGTCCGTGTGCTGCTATTTGGAAAATTGGAACTAGTCCGTCTACGTTACTTGACTTTGGCTTTCAAGTATAGATCTCATGCCGTTTTTGGGTAAGCTCACTTTATATTACTGGAATTTTGTCTTTTGGACTTTATAATTAAATAAGAAACTTTCTTGTCATAACCACATATATTTATTCGATTGCAGTTACGCGCAGTTAAACATAGAGGCAACACAAACTCTTTCCGAAAAGTTTGATATCCCTTCAAAATTAGATTCTCTCTTACTGTTTCATGAAGACCGTGACAAACCGGCTGCCCGATTAAGTATGGCGGATTTACCTTACTCAACATTAAAAGACGTGATCGAAACCAACAAATATCTCCAGTTGCCAAGACTTTCTTCTCAAGTAGGTTTTTCAACTTTTCGACTAAAAATGAAACAAACAGAAACATTAATCTGATTTGTGCTACTAGAATATGCTCGATTCACTCTGCCCTCCCGAGAGTTCAAATGTCCGCCGACGCCTCTGTGCCATTCTTGTGACAGACGATCGAGAAGAGGATGAAGAAGCGCGAGAACAACTTCGACAGTTTACTCGCCAGTTTAAATTCAGCCGTGATCGAATTGCCTTCAGTTATGTTTTTAGGGAAAAACAAACGGAATTCCTTCGCGCACTACTAGAAGGTTTAAACAAATAGCTCGTTTGGTTTTTCTCAATAATTAAAACACTTTGGAACAAAGATGGGAAATCTCCGACTGAGACAACTACTCATGTAGTTATTGTTTGGCGTCAAGATATTCGACGTCTAAGCTATAGTTGGCTTTCGCAACCTTTTGTTTCCGGGGTAGACAATTGGAACTCTAGCATTGAATACCTTCATCGTACTTTAACTAAAATCATGGGAACTGCACAACCGTTAGCACATCAAACAGTTGTGAAGGTATAAATTTGGTTTTAAAAAAATCACATTTATTTTAATTATAGCCCCAATTGATATGCGATTTACATTTAAAACATTTAGGAACTCGTTGATGAACACGCACAAGGTATTTTTGGTCGAATCACTGCACGCCTTGTGACAGCGGCTGAAGTTCTCGGAGATCATATCACTCGTCAAGAACTTCTTGCTGTCGGCTCAGTTGTTGGAACAGGTTCGGAAAATCATATCAAATTTTTGAATTTTTCCCTTCAGTTATACTAATTTTAATTAATTTGACTCTTTCCAGTTCTCTTTATCGCGGCAGTAGGATACGTCATGACTTACCTTGTGTAATTTTTTGCATTTATCGCTATATCCAGAATTGCTGAACAAAGTTTTATTATTTCAGTTATGTTAACGAACTCTGTTTCATTTTTCCGTTGATTTTTAGGCGTTTAGAAGAAGAAACAATTCAAAAGAAAAACAAAGGGGTAATTCAAACCCCTCGACAAACTAAAACGGAATTAAAACTCCATGAACTGCGTTCTGAAACGTACAACGGAATGGTTAGACTGCTGAAACCTGGCTGTCGCACTATTGTTTTGTTGTTAAATAACCAATCAATGGACATCTTAATTCCAAAATTTCACAAAGCAGTTTGGCCTTATCGAAAGTAAAATCTTCCGGAAAATTTGCTAAAATTTGATTCTCCCACGTTTATGATTATTTTACTTTGTCATTCTTTAGAAATAAAAGCTTATTGTTCGGTTGGATGAATATCGACCGTGGCCTACAGTGGTACAGCCGACTGCTAAATTTAGCTTTGAAGAACGTCGAAGAGGATGAAGGAACTGGTAAGCCATTGTTATAAAAATGTATTTATTACCCAACATTTGTATACTAAATCAACCATGGCAGACATTACGCTAGATTCAAATCTTGTCAAGTCGAAAAACTGCGTCGGTACTGTTATTTCTCTAAACGGACACAGACGATACTTCTGTATCTATCACGCTCGTCATCCAGAATGTATTTCTGATAGTGGTGGAAAGGTAATTTATTTTTATTTTGAGCTAGATTAAACTGAAATAAACTTTTTATTTTTTTGTTTTTATTTTCTGGAAACAGAGGATGCAAAGCATGGCTCGACGTTTAACAAAATCAAACCATTCTATAAATGATCCCAGTGGGGCGTTTATGGGGTTTGATGATACGTCATTAGAAGATTCAGATAATTCAGATGTCGAAAAGGGTGATTGCATGAAATCACTTGATGATGAGGTAATTTAAAATTAATATTTTGATGAGTTGTTCGTAAATTATATTTTTTTGGTTATTAGCAACCCTTGATAGCAAACGGATTGGGATTGCAAAGTCAACGAGCTTCTACAGAATTTGTTTTAGACGGACTCTCTAATTGGTTAGATCGTCTTTTTGAAGGCACAACCCAACGCTATAGTATCAATTATTGGCCCGAATTCGGAAATTTCTAAATTATTTTAGTTAAAAGTCATTTGGTGTTTTATTTGCTTGTCTCCTAGTCAATAATATTACAAATGTATTGTATTGAATCTTTTCCTTTTACCACTTTTGCCACAACACATTTTCCTTACTAATTGCATTTCTAATCACATTACATTAATACAGGTTAAATCAGGAACTACAACACCATGTATTTCCATGATGAAACTAATCAATAAATCTGTGAGAAAATTAAACAAGAATTTCAGAAGATGAATCCTTTACATTAGCTGTTGTCCCCATAACCTATACAGGAAATTTGTTTATAGCTGATGTGCATTAAGATTTTGCATTAAGATTTTGTACCTTGATTTGATCAGCCTTAACCATAAAAGGGACATTAAACTTGTATTGGCAGTTAGAAGCACCCATTCCTGCTCCAACTCCAACTCCAAAAACAACAGGCCATGATTTCCCTTTTAAAGAATAAAGCAACATTCAGTAAAGTAAATTAACCTAGCACTAAAAGGTTTGCTTACGCTTAAACAAAAACAATGAGAACAGCACACCAGTGGCCATTCCTCCTCCTATTTTAAAAGCAATATCAAATGTGGTTTTTTTAGAGGTGGGATGAATTGTGTTGAATAAAAACAAAGTTAAGCATAGAATTATCCAACTTATAATACCGATTTTGATTATTGTATCAGCAACACACGAGTCAAATGTTTTTGCAAGAGCATCTTCCGAGTTCGCAGAAGGAGCCATGTTTTATTGGCACTTTGTAGAACTACGATTATTTCAGCAGAAAGGATGTGATTGTGAATTCGAGTGAAAGCGATAGTGGGTAAAAAACAGTTATTAGAATAAGAAACGAATTGTGCTGTATAATTTTCGATGATCTGAGATATCGTCTTCTGCTTCGATCACAGACTAATAGAGGCTAACCGAAAAAGAGAATGGTCAATGGAGCCTGTGAGAAGTACTGCAGTGCTGCTTTCTTGTGCGTACGCGGTAACGGTTGGAAACTGCGATTTTTGGCCCAAAAAATTAATGATTAAAAAAATTCTGAACAACATGACTTGACTTGCAACTTTTGACCAACTCACCAAATTATAATAATTTTTAAAAATGTTGAACTAGTTACTTTGCTAGTTACTTGTAACTTGTTAGTTGTTACTGAATATACTGATTAGCATAGCCTACTTTAGTAAGTCGCTAGTCGCTACACCTACAGTCACACTAGTACAACAATCGTCTGCTAGCCTAGCTAGTAGCTACTCTAGCTACGTGATGAGCTAAGTGATGAGCACAATTAGTGGATTAAAGTTATATTTTAACCTAGAACAAATTGCAAGAATTGATTTTTTTAATGAGCTTTATTACTATCAAGGTAATAAATACTTGTTAAAAACCCCCCGAAGAAATGATTATATTTACTATTAAAAATATTGAATTTAAATTAAAAATTAGTTAATTAATAGTTCAATGAAATTTTTAATTTAAATTCAATATTTTTAATAGTAAATATAATTATTTCTTCGGGGGTTTTAAACAAGTATTTATTACCTTGATAGTAATAAAGTTCATTAAAAAATCAATTCTTGCAATTTGTTCTAGGTTAACATAGCCTTTTGGCATAACTTTACTCCACTAAATTGTCTTGACCCAACTCGTATAAAAGTGAGAAAGGCTCTCAGTAAAGCATTGTGGGACAGAAGCCGCAGTGATGTTTCTCTTCAAGTCCACACTGCAGTGGAAAGCAATCAACTTGCCATGGATGTTGAGCACTCTATTTTCTCGTGCACCTTTCTGGATTGCCCAAGGTACAAGACTAAGTATCGACAACTGTACTTCAGCATTAGAGATCTCAGCAACAGACTCTACAGGAAAATATTATTGTAACGATCCCTCCCTTTTGGTAATTTGTACCTAACCATCAAATTAAATCAAATGATTAAAATTAATGGTTTCAAATTTTACAGATGAATTGGTCATGCTACCAATTGGGAGTTGGCTAACGAAGCAACGAAAGATTGGAGGAAGCTCTTAGTCAAACACCGACTCGATTCTATTCGAATGAACGAAGTTACCAAGATGAACAGCCATGAAGTGTGTTTTGTTAAAACAGTCGAAGGGGCACGTGTTCCCCGACCGTTGTGACTTCGACGTCGGTAACTGGTAACTGGTTTCGCTTATTTTCTTTTGCACAATTATTATCCGATTTAAAAGGGCCGAAATTTGCCGAAAAGAAGAAGAATGCCATAAAATTCCGTCTAAACGCATCTCACGATCCACCGGACTACGAACAAAATGCGTGGAAGGCTCTTCGAATCAACAGGTTAGCAAACTAAAACATAAGATTGGAAATTCCTTAAGAATTTAATAACCTCAATAACATTTTTCTTGTAATTTAAGAAAGGATTAACAAGCTGCTATCATTATTATTTTACAGGTGGTTCTGGAATCGCCGATTACACCACGCAGTGATTACTCGCGTCTAATAAACTGCAGATTTCTGCATTGAGAACGGAATTGCAAAGGCGCCCGCAAGACGACCATCTTTTAAATTGGATGGTTTGGCGAGAAAGAGAGCCAACTTCTGGTGATTTTTTTTTAAATTATCTTACTTCAACACGAAATAATATTTTTTCTTGTACCAAATAGGCGGCTTTTTGGTTGATTTGGGTGAAGGAAAACGTTCCCTCCTGACGTCTTTGATAAGCCATAACAGGAGCACTTTGATAATTTGTGCTGAAAATTCTCTTGGTAAGTATCTTCTACAGTAATTTGCTTGTTACTTGAAAATATGATATAATATAAAATATGATACATATTTTAGGTGAATGGATCGAAACTATGCGCCGTTCTGGACTTAGCGTGGCTAAATATTTTGGAGTAAATCGACGATTTTGATCTCCACTCTTCACGAATTTGAAGTCGTAGCGACTACATTTAAGGTAAACTACTTCAGATTATTCATTGATAAGTACAATTTGTTACCAATGTTTAAATTTTTTTCAGAATTTTAATAGATATTAATGCACGAAGTTAATTTACTTTCTGGATCAGCGCCTGAGCTACAGTATAACTCGATTTTAATCCAAACTGAGTTTCAGTGCATTGTTATTGATGGGCTAGGGGATCCTGTCTTCCTTCAAAAACTACTTAAATTGCGTGCCGCTCGGCGATGGGTTATCGCTGGAGACCTCATTGACAGTCACGTGAAGCTACACTCGCACTTGCGAGCCCTATGTGCTTCGCCTTTTGACGAAAAAGAGGTATATATGTTTCCTTATTCGGTACTCAGTTCGAGATTTTCGTTCCTAAATTAATTCATTATTATTTTTCTTTGTTTGTTTTTTTAGTTTTTGAATATTTGGATAAATAACAAAGACGGAGAAGCCAAAGCTCGCGTGGATCTTCTCATGCAAGTTTTACAATTACGTGTTTCAGCACCCCTCCCGCTTAGATTGGTCTCGATTATGAGTAACGGTAATGGCCAAATGGCAAACAAGCAAGATTTTTCTATTTTTAACTTACTCTCAGAGTGGCATTCTAAGTAGCAAATTTGTCAATTGATGTTAAAAATTTAACGTAACTTAAACTTAGGGGATAATTTACTTGACTGTTGATTCCCTTATTTTTCCCCGGATAAGATTGTTGTATTTGTTTGGCTTCTGAACTTCTTTGCACTTGACCAAATCCCAGAATTGTCAATTGTAAAAAGCTAAATTCGGCTGTTGCTATGATAAATGAAATAAAAATGTGTCAAGAAAATTGTTCCTGCTAGCTTATAATTTTGCAACACCTGCTCTCTCGCTCCTCCTTCCGTCAAACTCAAAATCAAAAGAACTTATAACTGGAAATTTATCCCAAAAATGCGACCCGGAACTATGACGGAAGATCTTCCCCTTCAAAACACACACCAAAAAAACAACAAATTCTGGAAGAAAAATGTCAAAAAGTTTCAAAGCGCCTCTAGCGGGTGTGTTTTTATTACTTATTTTTGTTTATTCTAGTTTAATGAATTTTCAAATTCACTTTTAGTATTTTAAAATTCATATTTAATATTTTAAAATAGAATAAACAAAAATAAGTAATAAAAAATACATTTGATTTGATTTTTTGGCGCAAATTTCAAAAAATTGTGATTTTCAATCACAAATTAAACATATAAATAATTGCCTAATCTTCATGAATTAGGTATTAAAGGATAGGGAATGAAATAAAGCTTAAATGAAATCAATTTCTGGCCTCATTGATCAATAATTTTATATGATTAAGAACGAAAAACCACTATTTTTTCTATACCCCGAGAGGGGATAAGCCCCCAACACTAGCGAACCTGGCGGGGAATCTTGGGACCCTTTACTTAACACCCGCCGGTCTTGGGGAAATGGGGATAGCCTAGAGTATACCTTTCCTATTATATCGTGTTTGGAGTTTTGACATTCAGATTCATAGCCAGTGGCCGGGGACTTTCAGGCCCTGGCCTGAATTTCGAGGCCTCGAGGGTGGAGTAGTCTCCAATTGAAATTGATAGTTCAAACATAGACTACGTCACTACGAAGTAAAGACGGAGATCGGCTCCATAAGCCTGAGAGGAATCGTCCAAAGCGATGCTTCTGCATGCCGGTAGGGGTCAGGTCGTACGGAGTTACGGACTAGGCTGGTGATATTCGTATTCCTGTTTCCCTACTGTTTACGTGCTTCACACACACGCATTTTCAGGTATATACGGGTATATATAATTCATATGGATTTTTCGATTTGATTCCATAATTTTGTATAGTCCTTCCCCGTGCCCCATGAATTTTTACTTAATTTTACTTCAAAATTCGGGTGTATAAAAAAAGGTTTTATGTGACCCCCTTTTCCGTATGAAAAGAGCCCTCACAACAGTGTTGCAAGATTAAATATTTGATTTTTAAAAGAAATCGTGGAGTTAATGAGTAACACAGACATTCTATTTAGATTTCTAGAGCCACTCCACTAGTCACTAGGCTGTAGGCGCGGATAGAACAGACGAACAGACCAGGTCCTTCCTTGACAGAAAATTTGGAGAAGGTTAGCGACGTAATTTCACGAACTTGGAGCACAATTTTCAAAGTCAAAGTGTAGCCGAACGTGTAACGCGTCACACCCACGGAGAACTGTGTTTCGCTGTACAAAGAATCAACGTGAAATTAATCCTACGGTAGTCGGTAAGCACATTTAAACTTTATTGTTGTATTGCCAAATTAATGTGAAATTGTGAATCATTCTTGAAAATCGATAGGGTGCTGTTGCATTTGAACGAAGTCGACAAGAAACTCTTGCCTTTTTCATGCCGCGTGATAGCTTCTATTTAAAAGTAAATTTTCAATGCTATTTCACTGGTTGCCATAATGCTATCAATAGTATTCAAATGTGGTTCAAAACTTCAAAGTATGCTACTTAGTATCGCCATGATCTCGACTAGTTATCACTTAATCCCGGGCTAAATTTTTTTCTCTAATCCGCACTTCGTGCGGTGCCTGTGATGTCACACGAGTAAAGTTAAGTATAAATTAAAAAAAAAGAAATGCACGTCAACACAGAAACACACTTGACAGGCGAAAAGTGTTTCTGATGTTTTTCCAACTCGCATTTGTTTACCTCATAAAGATTTGTGTGTTTATCTGTGCTGCTGACTTATGAACTGCGATTCTCTACTTTCTATTCACGTGCGTGTTTAACCGATAGGGAAATGTTGTGCTTTCGTAGAATGCCAAAAACTAAAAAGATAATTAAAAAACAAGCATATCAAACAAATTTGATGAAAGATTTATATCGAGAAAAGAATGCAGCAAATAAAATTAAAACAGTTTTATAACAAAGTGTCGTGATCGTAAAAAAGTCTTCTTAGGGACAATTTCCTGTGTCACCATATGCCAACGGCATCCGTTTGGCCGTTTCTTTCTATAAGCTAGGCCAAAAACTAAGCGGACTAAACGGAAAGACTACCATCCTCCATTCCGTGCAAGGCAAAAGGGGTGATGCTTGAGTTGTTCAAAAACATGCTTTACGCACCAGGTTGCTGCGGGAAAACTGCTTAATCAAATTTTTCACTTTTTTGTTCATAATCATAAGTAGCCTTTCTTGACAGAATGTGAATTATTTCCGATTTTTTTTTTGTGAAACTTTTCAGTGCCTTAATGAATTGCTTCCCCCCCCCCTTTAATGACACTGACAAATCGGCGTCTCAAGGTTACCGATACTGTCGAACAGCGTTGAATGGGACACCAGTGGAGCATTGAACAACAAAATAGCTGGCCAGCAAGCAAGTTCATCTCGCCAACCCTTTTTGGAGTGGCTATCGCGTAAAACCCGAGATGGAAGTCAAGTGTAGACTTTTAGGTAACACGATAGCACAATGTATGAATATAAAATCACTTGCTTTGCTTTTTCTTTATTTGGTTTCAAATGCAGCTAAATTGTATAGCAACTCAATGGTAATTCGAAAATAACTTTTTATTTGAAATTGACTCGCATTTACAATAATTTTTGAATATGACGTACGTTTTTTTCAATTTTCGATATACATTTATAAGCAGAATAATAGAATGATCGTTCTTTTACTCTGTTATCAGTGTTTAATTTGCTTATAACTATTTATATTTGACATTTATTCATTTTTAGAAATCCCGGGAAAAGCTACTATCCTTGTTGGTCGCCATCGCATAGAAATCGACCCTCGAGTCATTTATAGAACTAACGCCGATGCTTTGCGTGCATTTTTGGAGAAACAATGCGCCGGATTTACGTCGAACCAACCCAACGGCGACTTGACAGTAGATGAGTCGCTCATTCTGAGTCTCGTCCAGCATTATATACTTCTTGTTATTGGCTCAAGAGCCTGGACTATGCGTCACTATCCGTTATCAGCGGGCTCGATTGGCTTGACGAATCAACTTGGAACAAGTTTCGAGCAACACTTGATTTGTCAGACATCATTACCACCAGTCACGTAGGCGAGTTATGGGGAAAATTTCATCGCCTTTGGGTTCAGCAACCCTCGAAAACTTCTGATATTCAAATCATCTGCTTCGGTTTTGATGAAGGCTCCGAGGGGGCGGAAACTCAAAAAAGTTAAAAAAAATTACCCAAAAAGTAAAAGGTAAAGCGCCAAAAGAAATTTGTTGGCGCGAAATGACAAAACATAAGATAGGGAAGAAAAATCGGAAAAAAAGAAAAAAAACAAGGAAAAAAGCAAATTTTTCTCTATTTGCTGACAAAAAGAAAAAAACCCAAACATTTCGGTTAAAAACCAGGGGGAAAACTAAAAACTTATCCATGCTTAAGGGTATTTCGATTAACGCGACACCTAGAACAATTCGTCGCAGTTCATTAAGTCACATCGCTACTTGTGTGTACCGATGGTGGCCGACAGCAGATGGAGTGAAGGATGTCCTGTCCTATCCTCGTTTCGAGTGCCTTTTCATGGCCCTTTTAAACAGCCGCCAAAACCAACACGTGTGGGAAATGCCGTCGATGGCGTTGCTATCGATGATGACGAAAAAGATTTGAAAAAACTAGGTTGATAACTATTATTTGATCTAAACCAACCATCAATTCCTTTAAAAATTGGTTTTCCTGTAATTAATAGATTTGCGAGTGTCCGGCAAGGAAAAGTATTGCTTTAATAAGCAGCTAGTTAAGAAACTCTTAAGAATTAAAAAAAAAAGAAATTTTTTTTTTTTAAATCCGACCTCGATTGCTGATTGTGAACCTCTTGACGAGAGCGATGAAATCGCCATGGACACACCCAAGTTGTTTCCAAACAGACAATCTGTTTGTTTTTTAGAGGGAATTGTGTGGAAAACAGCAGCGACTGTAAGTGGGTAAAGGTGTAAGTGACGTAGCCTATATGGAAAGGGAAAACAGGAACCTGACGGGTAAATTGACAAAAAAAAATTCGATAATATGGCTATTATTCCTGCAAATACTATATGTACTTGTCCCATCCCTAAATTTATTCAGCTGTCGGATGAAGACTGTTAGGGTTTGATGCAGAGGTCGTGATACTCGTGAATCAATTGTCCCGCTTCTGTAAATTTGAAGAATAAATATCTGACAACTCCGCTATACAACCACCTCCAGCAAAACAAGCAATTTATTTCGCTAGAAAAGTTAAAAAACACAAGAAAACCGGGAAAAGAAAATAACCTACGCATAAGCGAAAAACCTTGGTTTTGTTCGGTTTAGTTGTGCTATATGTCAAATGGCGCGGAAAACTTAACAAAAACAACAAAAAACTCTCACCTTAAAAAAACTTTTTTTGAGTTTCCGCCCCCTCGCAACGCATCCACCAAATCGACAGACGCGCCGCTGAAGAACTCAAACTGTTGGAAAAATTAGCTTGGAATCAATTGCTGCTCGATCTGGCCAATCCCGCCTTTGTTCCCGACTACAACTTGGCTTGCCAGCGTAGAAATCACGAAATTTACAAAGAAAGGAATGCTTCTTTGTTGGCTGTCAAGGTTTTCGATCTGATACATCCTCCGTCGACTGCCAATCGAGAGAAGCGAATCATGTTACAGAATTACTTGAATAGCCAGTCGAATAAGAATGAAGTGATGCAAAAGCTGCTCTCGGCTTTGGACAAATTTATAGGACGAGAAATCAGTAATGGAATTACACGCAATCACGTCTTAACCATTGACGGAGAAGCGAGCGTCGTATTGAAGAAAATTGCATCATCAGTAAAACTCGGTGGTTGCAGAAAAATCGTCATCAAAGCGGAACGGGTTATCTATTTGGATTGCGACTGGAAAGTGCCCGGTATCAGCGTGACCCTCACAGCTCCGCTTATTCACGTCTGTTCACCTGGCGTGGGGACGTGGACCATAGACACGTCGGGTCGCAACGGTACAGAGCACGAGCATCTGAAAGCGGACGACGGAAATGGAAAGGGAGGAAGCGGAAACCATGGACTAGCGGGCCAAGATGGTGAGGACGCCGGCAACGTCAACATTTGCTGTCAAGATTTCAAAGGCTTTTTGAAGATTGTGGCTCGGGGTGGAAAAGGAGCCGACGGCCAGGACGGCGGAACCGGCCAACCCGGTTCTAAAGGGTACGACGGGCGTGATGGTGTGACTCCCAGTGATCAAAAATTAGGGAAAAATTGGTATACATTGGGTGATGTACGTGGCATCACAGAAAGAGTGTACAGTGACAGTGGATTGCCCGGGAAACGAGGTGGTGATGGTGGATCTGGCGGCAACGGCGGCAAGGGTGGACTAGGTGGGCTCAGCGGACAGGTGCAATTTGTTTCGTCCCATCATCGATCGACCGATTCATCTAAATTTATCCTACAAGATTGCACCAGTGGAAAAGACGGCAAGAATGGCCAACCGGGCCACGGTGCTGCGGGAGGATCGGGCGGCAAAGACGGACTAGACGCGTTTTTGTATTTCGAGCCAAACGATAATCGGCCATACTTTTGGAATACGGGATATTGGCGAAGTCACATGGGTTCCAGAACCGATCTGGAAATCGTCAGGTGGGATGGGGATGGGTGCAATATAGGACACAAGATTCGTAGTAGTTCTTCAAGAAGGAATCAAGCTACGGAAGGCAAACGTGGCACTGAAGGCCAAAAAGCCGCATGTCAGCAACAGAGACAACGCTCTTCTAATGCCACTACTCATCAAACCGCTTCACAATTTCACAGTCATCATCAAACAGGAAGCGACGAATACGAACGTGAAAGAAAAAGACAAGCGGAGGCGAGACGTCACGACGAGCGGGAGAAAGCAAATGAAAGGGAATCTATCAACCGAATGTCGAGAGAGGTAGTAGGAGAGCGGAATGCCGTTTCACGTCACGAAGGAGCGCTGGCCGCCGATCGCCAACGACTCGAGCGGATGGACGAAATCCGCCAGCGCGTTCAAGCCAAAATTCAAGAAACATTTGAGCAGCGCATCGCTCATCAGTCAGTTGTCGGCCAAAGAATAACGAGGCAGATGAAACTGAATTTTGAGGACGAAAACCTTCTTGGCCTTCCTGCTTCCAGGATCCCAACTAATTTTGCGAGCGACGTACGATCCGGCCGTTCGGTATACGGAGAATCGACAGCGGCA
This sequence comes from Daphnia pulex, assembly GCF_021134715.1. NCBI lineage: Eukaryota > Metazoa > Arthropoda > Branchiopoda > Diplostraca > Daphniidae > Daphnia > Daphnia pulex. The sequence continues at coordinate 7,148,793 of NC_060018.1, read as the reverse complement.
TTGCGTTGCTTGGCTGAAATCGATGCATTGGTCATGTCCATTATGATGAGCAAAGGAGACGACAGTAATTTGCTGACGCTGAAAATCCCTCAGGCAGTTCAATCGCTGGTCCTCAAATTAAAGTTCGATAAACACGAAAAGGAATGGGAGTCCATTGAGAAAATTGTCAGCAAAGTTTCGAGCCATCCGCTAAAATTGGCCGATTCTTTGGAGTTTATTGCATCGCATCTTCCGTTGATAATTTCGCTTGCCGACCAGTCGCCTGCGAGTTGTAATTTGATCGAAATTCTACTCGCATTTCTGGCGTCAACTGGCCAAGAAGCAGCGGAGAAGAACGCCATTCGGGTTTTGCACGAATTCCACCAGCGCCCCATCCCAGTTCAACAAGTCATCGTCTTACTTGGTTGCATATCGGACTGGACCCAGCAAAGTCAAATTTTACTGGGCCTCTTTTTGGACAAGTGGATCCTTACCAACTTAACTAAAACAATTTTTGGAGCTATTGGCAATAAAGAACTCCGTCAACCAAGGGCCAGTCTCTTCACCGAAGTTTGGCTGCAATGCTCACCGATGTCGAAATGGACCAAGTCTGCTGCACCTTCATCGGACGCCGAAAATGAGTGGTTGAAGCATGTCGATCAATTCGTGAGCGAGCTTTCGAAAGCTTTGGATCATGAGAATAGCATCGCCATGGTCGACAAGTTGTTGCTGCCCTTTGCTCGGGATCGGCTCGGAATACCCCAGGACATATCTAAGATTGACGTCAAAGACAGATGGCAACTAGTTTTCATCATCGATCACATGTCACCGGAAGTCGACGAGATGGACGCGATCGGTCGGTGGGCGCGCAAAAATTGCGATCGCCACTTGATGGCGCTTGTCGAACGGGCATTCAGCGAAAGATTCGTAGCGCCAATTTGGTCGCAAATGCAGTTGCTTTTGAGTGAAAAATGGACCAAAGATGGGAAAGTAAACGAGGATGTTGGAGAGGCGATCCGTCAACTGAAAACGTCTATCCAATCTTCATTCACCAGTTTATCTTTTAAGGAACGACTGCAGTTGGGACGCGCTTTGAAGGAAAAACTGGATGGTGCCGATAAGAAACCAAGACAATTTCTGGATTGGATCAAACCACTATCGGAAAAAGTTGAAGCGTCAACTGCAGAGTTGTTTGTATCGAGAAAAAATGATGCTCGCCAAGAAGTGGAAATCATTTCTTCCTTGCTGGCTGATTCAAAGAAATTTGAAAAGAAGAACGTGATTCTGGAATTGCACTTTCGCCTGAGTCATCTTTCTGCATCATTCGAACCGAGTCAAATCGTAGAAGTGGCTAGTATTTTGTTCAACAAGTCGGCCGATCGCCCCATCACCGACCATTTCAACAGTTACCATTGGCACTGCTTCCGGTCGACGTTCCTTGAAAAATGGAGTAACTATTTCTTCTTGCGTTGGAGTAAATGCAATGAACAGACAGAACATCTTCGTAACGTGATCGCCGAGAGAAATCCCGAGGACGACGATCGGAGTTTGAACTCTTTGGAGTTGGCTCTTGAACGATATTTGCTTTTCACAGCTGGTCTGCCACCGCTCGAAGCCGTCCAAAAATGGCTTCAACTCCCGAAACAGTCTAAACCCCAAGATCGCTTCGAATTCATTGCAAACGATCTCAAGCAAGCGGGTGAGTGCAATTTATTTGAAAGAAGTAAAATTATTGTATGTTTCACTTGTGTTTTTATTGTTATGCAGTCAAAGCGATAGCATCGACAATTACTCCAATAATAAACCAACTCTATTCAAATGAATTATTGTGCATGACAAAGAAAGGTAATTTATATTGTAAGTTCGCCGGAGCGTTAGCATTATTATATTAATTTCTTTTGTAAAATTCAGGAAAATATGTCGGCGAAGACATCGTCGCCTTGACGGATGTTTTGTTTGAAATAATTTCGGTAGCGACAGTTCCATTTTTCGATGACGCGGAATCAGTTCGATCGCTACTCGTCGTGATCGAGGTAGCTCAATTGATGATGGAATTGATTACTGACGACGCCAAAAATACCAGCAGTCAGCTGATATCGTCAGCTAAGCTTGGAGAATGGAAGAAGAAATTGGTTCAATGGAAAGTCCTAGATAGCGAAGCGCAATCTATGGTACACTTTGCTGTCAAAGAATTAGTCAAAACCGCCGAATCAAAGTCGTCAAGTGAGGACGACTGCAGCAGAGAAATCTACGATCGGATGGCCGTCCGTCGTCGAAACATGTTACACGCGTTCAATCAAGCGCTTTCCTGGTTGGAGATGTTTGTTGGTTATTTGGCCAATTCTAGGTTCGGTATCGACACGCTCACGGTTATCAAAGCGACTATTGCATCTAGCCAATTTCTCAGTTGCAATGGATTGAAAAACGAAAAAACATCTCTACTCCGAGCAGCAATCGACATTTTCGTGGCGTGTACTTCAATCCCAAATAATCTGTCCGAAATCAGTTGGAGCTCCTTTTTTGACGCCATTTTAAACCTTAACATCAGTGAGGTACATAGTAGTACGCTTATTTCCATTTTCAAGTATTCTCTCATTTTCTTTTCAAAATACGTGGAATAGAAGCCAATAGGGTTGATTACGACACTGGCGAATTTCGTCGGCGGACAGCTGAGCAGCGACCGAAAACGAGCAACTTGGTTTATGGCTAGACGTTGGGTCCTTTTACTTGATGATTTGATTAATCACACGAGAAGGATTCATGATACATCTCCTACTGCAGCAGATGGACAAAATATAAACCACTGGAAAGAAATGATGGGAATCCAGCAAGTGTTGGTCGATTATTGCAGCGCCTGCTACGTGACCAAGTTGTTGGCCGATTCTAAAAAATGTCCAAACAAGAAGGTGGACTTGAACCTTGTTTGCTTCACATTTAAAAACTTCGTTGACCGCTGGACTAATATCGTCCGATTTGTGCGACCAAATAACAAAACTGCCAGCAGTCGAGTGGAGAGCGAAACCGAATTTATGATAGATCAACTGGAAACTCGGCAACTTGTACTCATGGGATTGATTCAACTAGGCCAATCAGATTCCTTCTATTGGGATGAAAAAACTGCTAACCATGTTCTAAATGGTTTCTTGATTCCAGGTAATTTCAAAGCAAAATTTTAAAAATTATTTTTAATTAACCAAGCGAATTTATTTCTTTGGAGAACTGGATCCGTCGCCCGGAAAAATGTGCTTCCTGTCGGAAATGTTGAGCGGAAGTCGAAAGGCTTTCGTTGAACGATGTGTCGCTCTGGAAAGTTGCTGGGAGCAGGCACGCATTTGTCTTTTGATGGAGGCGCTTCGGGATAAAAATTGCAGCCTCAATGACGCCCAGTTATTTTTTTCCATCACCGATTACGACATTTTCAACGACGAAGAAAAATTGTACATCGATCTGATCGACGATGGTCCCTCAGTAGAGAGCGCACTGTTGGTTGACAACCAACAGCCGTCGTGTTTCTTGGGTGCGCTGCAAAAATTGGCCATCGAACGATTCCGAGCGGAGTTTGTGCGCTGTTTCGAGCCGTCCATTACCGACCGGGATATCGAACACTTTTTGATGCCCAACCAGCAGATTGGCGCTCCATGTAGCCGGGAAGCTTTAGCGGACAAGCAGCACATCATCCAACTTTGCCGATCATTTAATCGATTGATCCGCACAAAGAAAGAACAAGGCGACGAAGTGCGCGAGTGGCTCCTTTGGTTTCGTGACGTCGTCATCCCTTCGCTGAAATCGTACGAGGCGCATCAAGGACTCTCCGTCCACCAGATAATCAAATTGTTCGAAGAGGTTGGAGAATTTTCGCTCGACTTGTGTCGATCCGCCACGACCGGTTGCCGACCTCACCAGTGGATCGATATGCTCGCCATTTTCGCCATTCAGAATTTACTCGATCAACTCAACGAAAAGTGCCGTGAAGATGAAGTTGATATTAAGAGTTCCGACATCGTCCAACAACTTGTACAATGGTGGCCATCGTCCGGAGCGCCAGGATCTTTCTTGCATACCTTCTACCAGAAGATTCGGCAGGAAATGGCGGGTGATCCGATTCGACTGATGAATCTCGTCCAAGAAGTGACCAACAGGTTGACGACACCCAAGCTTCAATTTCACGAAGACGTCATATTGGCCAGTTTCTCCAATGCTTCTTTAAACGATTGGCCGTCAGTGATGCGCTACGCCCAGCTGGCCGTTGATTGGACGCCCGACCTTGCCCGTCGCTTGGTGTTTGCTTCTCACACACCGGAATGAAACTTTCAGAGTCGTAATTTAACTTAAGTCGAATGTATTTCGGCTCGGGGGAAACGGGAACACAATTCGGGTTTAGGTGACGGGACGATAGTTGCCTGCTATACGTCCGCACGGAAAACACAAGAGAAAAAAACAAGAAATTCGGAAAACGACTCTGAAAACGTAAAGTGTAGAGCGTCGGCACACGTGCGCTCTACACCAGCAAAACGAGAATGTATCTACGTTTCGGTCTAGCTCCTCCCTTCTTCTCCAATTCCCTTACTCCGATCCAGACGTTGTCGGATCGATTGCCAATAATTCCAGTGGGTCCGAAAATTGACAGCTTGGAAATCTTGGACTTTCCAACATCGCCGGCCCTGCGCTTTGTAGTTACAGGCGCATATTCACGGATGCGGACAGGCTCGAGGGGGGAGAGTTTGTGAGACGGACGGTGACGTTCGACTCCATTTAAGTAGACGGTTCCTTCCGCCTAACACGGCGGCAAGGCAGGTAAATATAACGCTCCGGCGTTTAAGTTCGGTGGCGCGTTCTTTCCTGGGTAGGATAATCGGATGGCGAGCGTTGAGGGGAAGCAGCACCTTGTTGATTCTTCTGCCAGCGCGTAAAATCCCGTTGGGATTTAAGTATGGAGAGAGCTTGAAATCGGACAATTTTTCGATGGGGCTGCCGGCCCGTAAATCTTCCGCTTCCTGGCGGTAAACGTTGCGCTGGGTGTGCGTGAAGATACAGATGCGAGCGGAATCAATTTCATCCAGACACCGATTGCCAATTCCTGGCCGGAATTCCTTCCGCTTCAGGTTGCGAGCGCGTTTGTACTCGCCGTACGTGTCAATCACGCACTTGTAGATATCGGTCGGATCTTCGTTTTCAACGCACTTTGGTTCGGGGTTGAAAAGGCATGGGCATCTCTGGTCGGCGACGATATTTTTCGGATGGATTGGTTCGTTCGTCTTCCACGAAGGCCCAGATTGATGCCGGACGCCATCGCGTTGTTTCGTGGTCGTTAAAATATTCCACGCTCTCTTCTCTTCTTCGCCGATAGACTGAACGATATCGGGCTTTGTATTTAAGGTGTCGGCGTCGATAAATTGTTCCAGCTGGAGATCACACCCATCTTCGAGCGAGCTCACGTGGAATGAGCTGGCATCGGTTTCACCTCCGGTCCCGGTTGGTCCGCCGATACACCACCCGAAGGCCGTTAAATAGGCGCGTGGTGCTCGCTGGTGGAAGGGATCTTTGCGGGTTTCAAAAATATCGATGGCCGCCGGATGGTCGTGGCCAATCAATATTGCGATTTCTTCCTCCAGGGCGGAATGAATTGGGACGTGTGCGAGGTGAGGCCACCTCTCGGTGAGGGCTGCTAGGTCGATGGGTCGCTTGCTGAGCCGGAACGTTTCTTTCACTTGAGCGTCGACGATGTTGAAAATGTAGCGCCGATCCAGTGAGATAATATCGAAATTCACGATCAACGTGTCGACTGGTTTGCCTCTCCCGTCGACTGTATTGGTGACTGCGCGTTCAATGCGGCCATTTAGTCCCAAACGATCGGATATTTCTTTCTTGACGATGGAGATTTCGCTTCCGTTATCCAAAAGCGCGTACAGCTTGATCTCTTTCCCGTTGGCACATAGAATAATTGGCACCATCGGCAGCATGGTGCGTTTTCCCGCGTATGCTCTGCTCTCGGTGGAGATCGAACCCGAAAATGTTGCTGCCGGTGGTGTCTTCTCTCTCGTGAACATCCTTGGGGCGCCGTGAAGAAGGGGATGATGGACGGCATCACAATCCGGTTGAGTGCAGCGTTGCGTTTGGCTACAATCTCGTCCGATATGATCATGGCCAAGACAGCGGAAACATATGCCTTTTTCCTTGGCGATGATCGCTCGTTCTTCCACCGGGAGTGATTTAAATTCTTGACATTCTTCAAGGTGATGTTGATCGGTACTGTCGCAGCAAGGGCAGCGTAATTGATTTGTTGATTGCTGCGCGGGTCGGTTTTCGGTTGTTGTGTTGAATACGTTGTGGCTTTGGCCACGGCGGCCGTCTCTGTTACTTTTCTTCGGCGGATCACCACTGGATCGGGATGATTCCATCGCTCCTGCTCTAATGGAATGTTCGGCCATTGCGACGTCGTCCAACCACTTGTCCAAATCTTCAACTGTCGAAAGCTGGGGCTGTTTGGCCCAGCTCTTTTCACCCCAGCGGCTTTTGAGTGCAGGCGGGAGTTTGGCGACCAGTTGTGCCAACGTGGCGTGACTATGAAGCTCCATTCCATATCCGCCAAGGCGGAGTGTGGCCACGACGGAATGTAGATTTGCCGAGAATGCCCGAAGGGCGTTGAAGTCGTTATCTTTAAACGGCTGCAGCTTGAGCAATGAAGATGTGCAGGACTGGGAAACGAGCTGTGGGTTGCCGTAACGTTTGTGCAGCTCGTGTAGCGCGTGATGGTAGAGCCCGGGATTCAGCAGAGCGCCTCCGATGTTCTTCCTGATTTCGGGAGTCAAGGCGTCGTGTAAATGAGCGATGCGTTCAGCATCAGAGCTCACAGCGTCGTGCACGAATATCTTGAACATTTGAATGAACATCGGCCAGTTGCTTGGGTCCCCGTCAAAGTTCGGTACTTTCATTCGCGGGGGCTTAACGCTGGATCTGGTTTTAGTAGCGAACGGTGTCCCGAGCGTGTGAATCCAATCGTCCGGGGTGTAAATTCCCGACGCGCCATCGTGGCCGTACGGATTCGGCGGCGGCTCTGGTGGCACAGACGAGTTGGGCACAAAGGGCGGTGCGTACACATTGCTTGGGAAAGGAATCGACGACGGCCGGTGGCTATTCGTGGTCAACGTGATCGGCGGGCAGGTGTTCGTTGAGGCCGGCCCGTATGATGACTCCGGAGCAGACGCAGCAATGTTCGTTCCGTAATTCATGCCAGTAGAAAAATAAGTCGTTCCACCAACGCTGGATGGCATAGAGAACGTCACTGCTGTCGATAGGGGCACAAATCCGGATGATGATCCATGTCCAGTATGAAAAATCGTCTCTCCAACACTGGATGGCATCGAGAGTGACACGGCGGTCGATGGTGGTACGTATCCGGATGACGGCCCGTGTCCAGGCGGATTTGTATGGTTGGTTCCACTTGCCACAACTGTTGAAGTCGGTGGTTGCGGCGGTGGGACATTTACTCCACTAGTAGCTCGTCCTGCGTTTCTCCATGACGGCCAAGGCACCGAAAACGACGTGCTCGGCGGGTATGAAGCGGGTGGTTGAATCGGAGGTCGACTAGGAGCTGAGCTGACATTTCTACTGGGTTGAGTAGCTGCTGCAGAAACCGGTTGGTTCGTTGTTGTCGGCGGCGTGACATAACTAGTCGTCGGCGGCGTGACAAACCTAGTCGTCGGCGGCGTGACAAAATTAGTCGTCGATGAAGGCGGGATAAACGTCGGGTTTGTCACGCTGGTTGTCGGTACGGTGCTGACGTTGCTGGATACTGGAAGAGTCGGCACGGAAGAATATCTTGTCATCGTTCTACTGCTGGGAGTGAAAACTCTCGTGGCCAAATCTCGCATCTGCGAGAAGATCCCCGGTTTTGGGGTGGACGGCGCTGTCGATATCGGCGGGACGGGTGTCGCGAATAATCGGGCCGGTGGTAGCAACTTCTGGGTCGATCCAATCAACGGGGTCGACAAAGTAGAGGGTCTTCCGGCGGGTGTGGTCATCGTACGGTGAAATGTAGTCGCTGGAGCTACCGGAACATGCCCAGCCGTGTTGGTCGTCTGTACGTTTTCTGCCGGTGGTGGTTGACTGAGTGGCGCCGGTTGATTAAAGATGCTTGACAGCAAAGTGCGTCTCCTCATAAATCCGGACGGAGCGCTCGATGTTGACATCGCTCGTGTTTCGTTGGCCGCGTCGTCGGCACCGGTGATGTCAGATAACTGCTGCCGCATGATGGCGCTGGTGAGTTGTTGCAGCTCCATTTCGTCCTTTAACTTCCGCTGTTCACGATCTGCATCTATTTGTCGTTGTCTAACTTGCAGCTCTCTCAAAGATTCGTCTTCTTCCGCTTGACGTTTCGCCTCATCCTCCGCTTGTTGAAGTTTGAGTCGAGCTTCTTGTTCTTTTCGTTCGGCTTCAAGAATTTTCGCCTGCGCGGAAGATGCGCTGCTATGTCTCGACGATGCTCGGGTTGCGACGGAAGCTGACGATTGAGGTTTTGTAAAATTCAGGTACTTGTCGCAGTCTGCCAGTAGCCTTTGTTGATCGTAAATTACTGCTTGAATCCATTGTCGTTGGCCCTCTAAGTCGTTGCTCGAAAGGTTTTCCGCGTCGGCGGAGACGTATCGGTCGTGTCGCCTTTCTAATTCTTCGAAGTCTCGCACGTAAACTGCTCGAAGAGCCCGTATTTCGTCGCGGTCGGAGCCGTTTCTCACTGCTTTCATTAATTTCTTCCCTGACTTCGTGTGAACCGACTTTCCGCCAGTACGGAGGTTCTTAAGATGATCCGGGTCTTCGGTCGCTTCCAGATCACAATGGGCCTCCTCTTCATCGTCGTCAACTTCTTCATTGTCATCTTCTTCATTGATAGGCGGAAGGGCTATTGCTTGCGACTGCTCCATGTCAAGGCCTATTCACTCTCAAAGATGAAACGCGCGTGCTGTGGTCGATCGGGTAGATGAGATGATGTAAGATGGTGATGAAGGTGAGCAATGGCGGGCGAAATGGCGTGACGAATAATAACGAAAGACGCAACCAATAAGGCGGACTTGAAACCAAAGACGCAACCAATAAGGCGGACTTGAAACAAAGACGCAACCAATAAGGCGGACTTGAAACAAAGACGCAACCAATATGGCGGACTTTGTAAAGGGAACAATAGGTACAAACAATAAGGCGGACTTGATAAAAGACGCAGCCTAAATATGGCGGACTTGACGGAAGCAAGACGCAGCCAATAAACGTACCAAACAGGAGACGCAACCAATAAATATGGCGGACTCGACAAAGCAAAGATGTGGCCGAATAAGTGTACCAAAACGAGAGACGCAACCAATAAATATGGCGGACTCGACAAAGCAAAGATGTGGCCGAATAAGTGTACCAAAACGAGAGACGCAACCAATAAATATGGCGGACTCGACAAAGCAAAGATGTGGCCGAAATATATTGTGTGAGAGACGCAACCAATTTGGCGGACTTGGCAAAGACGCAACCAACGTGGCGGACTTGCCGGGAGCAAGACGCAGCCAAAAAATGGCGGACTTAAAAGACGCAAGACTCAACCTATAAAAATGGCGGACTCAACAAACAAAGCGAGAGACGCAACCAATAAGGCGGACTCAACAAACAATAGACATGGCCAAAGGAATATATTTTAAAACGAAGCGCGATCAAAAGGGCGGGGAGTGGCTAACAAAGGACGCAACCAATATGGCGGACAAGGAATTTATTCTTGACGTCCTTCGTGCTGGGCGGCAGAAACTTGTTGATCGGTTGACTTCCTTTTGGCGAGGATCTGCTGCATAATTTCTTCGGCCTCTTTGATGAGCGCTTCACGGTTGTGAATGATCGGTACGGTCGGGTCTGGATTTCGGCCGGCTCGAATGGTCTTGGCGATTTCTTCGGCTTCCTTGATCGCCTTGTCGATGATGGCCTGTCGATCGCTTACGGGTTGAACAATGATGCGACGATCGACGACTGGTCTGCGGGTGATCGCGCTCCTGCGAGCGGGCGCCAAAGATGGCGCGCGTGTGTCGGGGAGAGCGGCAGGGTTGTGATAACGCGATCGTCGGGCAACTCTTCTCTTCTCTCTCAACACTGCCTTCTGTTCTTCGTCCTTCTTCTTACCACGAGGCAGTTTAAGGCTAGGGGGGAGATCAGCTCTCCTCTGGCTCAAATTGACGATTAAGGATGACGGGGTGGTAAGATGGCGATGATACGGGCGGATGTGTTGGGATACGATGAGACAAGATTATGAACGATGAGACACGAGGGTCGACGGAGGGTTTCACGCGTGTGATCAAACGGCGAAACCAACGAATCTGCCACGCGGGTCTTTCTCGAAAACGTGATGGTGATTTTCGGTATGACGGGGTGATGGTGCTGCACGGACCTGTAGACGAATGTACCGGGCGGGATACAGGAAGCGCCAATCAGCCGAACGTCGGTATGCAGGAAGCGGGTCGCAGAGAGTGGTTGAGCTCAATCGAATCTCTGGGAATTTCCTGACGGAACACGTGTGTGTGAGGGCCGATGGGCCGAGGAACGTCAATTCCCGGTCGATGCACCAAATGTTTGCTTCTCACACACCGGAATGAAACTTTCAGAGTCGTAATTTAACTTAAGTCGAATGTATTTCGGCTCGGGGGAAACGGGAACACAATTCGGGTTTAGGTGACGGGACGATAGTTGCCTGCTATACGTCCGCACGGAAAACACAAGAGAAAAAAACAAGAAATTCGGAAAACGACTCTGAAAACGTAAAGTGTAGAGCGTCGGCACACGTGCGCTCTACACCAGCAAAACGAGAATGTATCTACGTTTCGGTCTAGCTCCTCCCTTCTTCTCCAATTCCCTTACTCCGATCCAGACGTTGTCGGATCGATTGCCAATAATTCCAGTGGGTCCGAAAATTGACAGCTTGGAAATCTTGGACTTTCCAACACTTGGTGTCTATACTCGACGTCCAATTCGGGCAGCAAAGAAGCGACCACTTTCTTCGTTTGGTCGTTCACCGCCACCCGGAACTAAAAGAAAAATCGGGCGACACTGCTCATTTAAAAAACATTCTGCAGAATTTGTTTCGGTACCCCTGGATTAAAGATCGTTGGATTGCCTTGATCGAAAAAACTTTGATGAAAAAGTTAATGGCGGTGGAAGATTCAGTTTGGAATTCGCTGTCCGATGCGGGTATCATCGAAAAAGACATGAGAAAATCGAGTAAAGTCGATTTGAGTGTCGAGGACATTTTTTCCATCATGAGTCGAGATCCTGAGTCGAGCAAAGTGATCGGAAATTGCAGCGAAATGGTTGAACGCATCAGACGCATCCGGATTAGAGAATTCGAAACTAATTTCGACGTCAGAAAATGGAGTAATGAATTAAAGAAGTCGAGCAGCAAATCATTGCAGGTGGACGATTTTCTGGCTGTTGCTTGTCGAGTTGTTCACGATGAAAAGGGTTACGTGCCGAGGGACGTTCAACTTATTGCAGTCGCCGCGTTCGTCTCTTCCGATGATAACCGCCAAGCCGGACATATGATTCGACGTATGGGACAAATTTCAACTGGCGAAGGAAAAACGCTCATCTCTGCTCTGGTGGCCATTTATCATGCCTTGCGCTACTGGGACGAGGATCGACACGTTAACATCATTACGAGTTCTTCCGTGCTGGCCGAAGCTAACATCGCCGAAATCGGATGGCTCTTCAAGGCGTTTGGAGTGAGCGTGAGCAACAATTGTGACCAGCAATGTTCGAACGACGAGGATATCAGACGTAACCGGTACAACAACGACGTCATCTACGGCGACCTGGGCAGTTTCATGCGTGACATTCTGCTCACGCGCTTCTTCGAGGACAAGGACGTGACCCGCAACCGCAACCCGGGAGCCATCATCGTCGACGAGGTGGACTCGATGACCCTCGATAAAGGTATTAGTGTATTGATTCGTGATAATCGATGAAATAATTATCTTGTTTTATTTTTAAAGGCGAAAACGTCCTGTACATGTCGCACAACATTCCCGAAATGTACGATCTCATGCGGTTGTTTGTCGAAATCTGGACGATGGTCAACGCCCCCGACGTCGTTCGTTTGGCCGAATCGAGTGACATCGTCGATGAAGTTCACCAGTTGATCGAGCCGATGATTCCAACTTGCGTTCCCAATTGTTTGAAGCAATTTGCCGAACGGCACCTGTCGACGTGGATCAAGAGCGCGTTCCGGGCTTGTTACCTACTCAAACCCAACGACGCCTACAAGGTGGACGATTGCGGCGACGGACAAGGCAGACGGATCGTCATCATGGACAAAGAGACGGGAGTGGAGCAAGTGCAAACGGAGTGGTCGGACGGTTTGCAACAATTTTTGCAGTTGAAACACGGCCTGAAATGGACGCCCATCTCGTTGAAGGCCATTTTCATGTCCAACATTGGCTACTTTAGCGAATTTAAGGGCCGCATGTACGGACTGACGGGCACACTTGGTTCCGCGGCCGAGTGTGACCTTCTGGGCCAAGTGTTTGGCGTCGATTTTTTCCGCTTGCCGCGATTCAGGCCGCGCTTTTGCCTTCAACACGAGCCGATCATTGCTCACGATCGACAAAATTGGCTCAATGGAATGCAAAAGAAAGTCGTCAGCGTTGCTTCGAACCAGCAGCGGGCCGTTCTTGTCGTTTGCGAGAACATTGAATTAGCCAACTCGATTTACGACCGCCTTAAAGCAGACGCTTCAATTCAAGTCGTCAAATACGTCAGCTCATTCGACGAGGCCTTCAAGGAGAAACAACACCAAGAAGTTCTTCCAGGTCAGGTGATCATTGCCACAAACTTGGCCGGCCGTGGAACAGATTTAAAACCCAGTAAAGAGCTCCTCAACAACGGCGGTCTTCACGTGATTATCGGGTTTCTACCGCCCAACTCCCGCGTCGAAGCTCAAGCCGAAGGACGAACGGCCCGCTCTGGCCAACCTGGAAGTTACCAATTTGTCATCGAAAATACGGATGAGGAAAATCGAAAATCCCACCTAAGTGGCGATCCTTACGGCCGGATGCTTCAGTTGAAATCAAAGCGCGACGAAGACGAACGGCTCCGATTGGACAACATCCGACGAGAAGCTCTGCCAAAGATCCAACTGGAAGAGAAACTTTTCCACGAATACTACGAGAAATGCGTCCGCCCCTTGAACCAAAGATCTCTCGAATCATTTCAGTCATTTAGCACAGCTTCTAACTTGGAGCATTTACAACAAAATTTCAAAACGATTATGAGAAATTGTTTCAACAATCGCTGGGCGCTTTGGCTCGACGAAAATGCCGTCTCCATCGAGAAAGCCCATCGCGATCCGGTACTCGCCGACAGACTGAGCGATAGTTTCGATCGTCTGACAATGTCCATCCAATCATCGGACGTCGAGTCTATCATGTCCAGTCCGAGCGAATGGACTATGCTCGCCCGTTGCTACGAGGAATCGTCGCGCCCGAGCCGTGCGGCAAAATGTTACAATAAAGTGGCGACTATAGAACCGAAGTGGTGCGAAAACGCCCTGCTCGATCGCGCCCGCCTCGCTCTGGCCGACAACGCCGGGTACGAAAAGAAAAGGGAGGCAAAAGGCTACTTGAAACGGGTCCGGAAACTGATCGACGATCGAATCGAAGTGCTCACCAGTCTCAACCAACGAGTCGATCAATGTTTGAACAGACAAATGGAAAACGGATCGTCCCTCTGTCACAAGCGGTTCGAAGAACAAGTGACGAATCAAATCCGTTTGTGGCGAATTCACGCGTCCAAAATCGACAACCTGGTCGGCGTGTCGTTGAAATCTGCCCTGGCTTCCATCCTACCCACCGAAAACGACCAACACATCGATCAAGTCATCGAGTTGCTCGTAAGTACTTGTAACATTTAATAATTACCAGAATAATGAAACTGTTGTCATATTTAGGGGAAGTGTTATTTCATTAAGCCACGCCGCTACAGGAAAGCGGCTGAAAATTCGTTCGATTGGCCTCCGTTCGTCACCCACTGCCGCGAGCCTCTCTTAGATCTTGTGAAAAATAAAAATTGCAAACTGTCGGATATCGAGGACGCCATCTACAAAGTGGAAACAAGGCTTTGGAGCAGTTTAATTTCCGTTTACATCGATGAGGGCCAACTAGCTGGTGGTGGGAAAATGATCAAAGGCGATCAGCACATCGGCGAAATACCCGACACCATCGTATCAAAAGCTTACCGGCGTATTTTACCCGGTTGGTTGAAATTTCACGACGGCCAAGATTTTTCGCTCGTTTCCTCCACACTCGGTATCGAAGATAGTGGCCAATTGAAGAAGCTGGAAAAGTGGCTGGACGGCGAGAAATTATTGCAAGTGACGGACAAATGCTTTCGTCACCGCATCCTGAAACCGATTCCCTCGATGGATCGAGATCCTGACGCTCAACTGGTGAAAGGTGTAGCCCTCTCGTCTTGCGCCGATGTTGTAGCCACTTGGTTCTCTTCGCCCATCGTCGAACGGAATGGAAATCAGTACGTTCTTCGGCCACTTTTCGATGAACGTAAAAAGAAATTGGCCAAACAATTCCTCGATTTCCTGGTCGACGTAGAAGTTCTCAAAGATCCGGCCATTAAATTTCCGTCTGCAAACAGAGAGCGATCTCGAGAAGATATTCAAAAAGATTTTGATGAGATCAAGAATAGGATTAATTCCCTCAACGGATTCGACAAGCTTGCCAAGCTCTTTTACAGCAAAGAAGAAACAGAAAAGGCGAGAGAAGAAGAAAAGCCAAAAAGCACTTTAGAACAAAACATTAAACAGCTGATCCCACCGATCGTTCCGGCCTTTGGTAGTTTGGCTGTTGCTAGCCATTTTGCTGAGATTATCAACAAAGTTCAAGAGGCTGCCGCTATGACAGAGAGAAGGAATAATCTGTCCGCAGCGCTTATGCAAGCCGTTGGCATTCATCTCGGCCAGTTGAAAACATTGGCGAACGTCAAGTCCTCGTTCTGTTCGTTGCAAGACGCTCTTCCGCCAGCCGGCGACGATCAAGCGAGTCCATTCGACGAGGTTCAACAGTTCAACAACCAGCATTTGGATCGCGTTCTCAAAGTTGACGAGTACGTGTCACGATGGGATTGGCGGATCGGCGTCGTTGCCCTGATTGGAGTCGCTCAACTGGTCGGCGCTATCGCTTTCCCATTCTTCAGTGCGGGACTCGTCGGCGAGGGCATCAACGATTTAATGTTCGCCTTCCAGACCCTACAATCACCAGGATCCTTCACTTGGAAATCCTACCTTGTAGACAAGGCCAAAAGTTTGGCGCTCACTGCCGTCACTATGGGTCTGGGAGCCGCCCGGCTTGTCAAGGCGTGCGGCGGCAGTTTCAAGCAAGCGGGCAAACTGATGTGTCGATTCAATGGAACACTAAAAGGATGGTTTGAGGCCGGCAAGCAGATCTTGATCCAGTGCGCCAACATGATATTGTCGTCCATCATCGGCCAGGCTGTTAGCCACTTCCTCACGTGGCTCAACATATTCATCAGGGAACAGGTGCTTGAGCGCATCAAATCTTTCTTGTTCAGCAACTCCTTTTTGCGAGAGGCTTTCACTCGGCTCAAGGATCTCATGAAATCCCTGATGATTGCCATTGTCAAAAGCGGCAAGAGCGCAGACGAAGCGAGCCAAAAGATCAAGGAAGTGCTGGATGGAGCCACAAATCAATTGAAAGCCGGCGATTGGTTTACTGAGCTTCGCACGAACGCTTCGTCAATCACCAGTCGCATGATGAGAATCTTCAACGACTCATCAGCTGGCTTGTCCGGTTTGCAGGGCAACTACGCCGGCGAGTACCGGTCACACGCGTCCACCGGAAACACCCAAGGCATCACTGCCGCTGTTAACGCCGGTACAATTGAAAAGGCCATTCAGATGGGCAAGACTATCGTTGATTATGGCCAAAAAACTACTGAAGTGATTCAAAAGGTCAACAATTTAGTGACTAATTGCGAGTCGGTCATGAAATTATCAACACACGGATCGACGTACGTCGGCGATCTGAATGCCGCTCTACAGGACGAACTGAGAGCGATGAAAACGAAAAATCAGCAGGAGCAATCAGCTGTTGGCGAAAGTGCTGGTGGCGGGTTATCAGCAAAAGAGGCAGAACGATTTGAAAAATTTATTGCTGAAACCGAGGGCGAAATTCAATCATCGATAATGAAGGAAACTCTCGATACGATCCAATCGACGTGGCTCCAGCCCATGATCCAACTCCAAGTCGAGAAGAGGGTAAGAAATATCAGCTCAAAATTCGTCAAAAAATACTGCCCCTCTCTCTTACCGGAAGGAGCTGACGACCTCAAAGACAAGAATGATTCTAAGAACGGCGCTGACGATGGCAAAATACCAACTGAGGATCAATGGATCGATGAAATGGGCAATGGAAAACCGGTCGGGCCCATCGAAATGCAAAACGCGGTAGACGCTTGCGGCTTCGTGCTTGAAATAGAAGATAATACTGGCCAGTACACGCAAGGGACCGAAGGGGACAAGTTCCATTACTGTCCGGAAGGAAATCCTTATTCGGATAAACCCGTAGTCAAAATGAGTTTCACGCAGAATGACGACGGAACCAAGCACGTCTGCCTCATCATGCCCGATGGAACGAAACACGAATATGTGCCCGATCCTTCGGAACCACCTAACCGCTGCTTCTTCAACGCCCTTTCAAAGGCTCAAAATGATCCTTCGGTGGATCACACAATTGAAAAGTTAAAGAATCACGCCAAAGGAAACGATCGAGCTCGATTCATGAGCAAATTGGGTGTCAACCAGAGCTACCAACACTTGCAGGCAGGTGCATGTAGTAAAACCAGAAATGGAAAGACCATTTATGAAAAAGACAAATTGGGAAGGACCGTTCGAATAATTACAACGGAAACGGAGAGAAAACAGGAGCGCAATTCCAAAAACATGAAGGAGATCAAGGAAAAACTAGGTTTTCAACCGGGAGACGTGTACAGTCACGATGTCTCGCTCAACTCTGGAGGTGTCGACGAAGTTAACAATATTTCTAGAATGACACACGAGTGCAATCGCTATCTCTACCGAGAACATGAGGAAAACTTTGAAGATTTTCGCGACTACAATAAACAAAATGGGTCACCAGAAGTGATCACCAGGGTCATCACAAAACATTACGAACATTCAGTCGGCGAAATACTGCGCATGGAGAAGGAAGGAAAATATGCCGACCGTTACAAAACCAAGGGTTACCAGCACAATTTTTATACTGGATCACTGGAGCAACCAACTAACCAGTACTTGAGTGGCTTCATTCCCAATTGTAATGGACAACAAGCAAGCATCTTTTTAATGCGAAATAATGATTTGAGAAGAATGAAGAGGACCGATGCGCGCAGAAGAGCAACCAATGTTCCGTTCGTCAGCGGACGTAAATTCGAAACATTTTTTCTTGATCGCAATTAATAAGGCCCATATGGAAAATTAACACGATGACATCTTGACAGTAACCAGTGCAGCTTATGATTTTAATTAATCAATCCTTGTAATTTTTTTGTTTTTTTGTTAGCCATTTACTAATTAAACTGATGCCCATACTATGTCAACCACGCGAATCCTTTTCTTCTGTGCAGCACATTATTTACAGACTATCGGTAGAGTCGCCAAGCTCTTCTCAACAAAGACTTATTCGATCCATCGCTGGGTGAATTTATTAAGTGTGGATGTATATATCCTTATAGCCTTCTGGTCTGACCCGTTCAACTAATCAGTTTTGTTCCCCGGTTGCGTTAATCATCATTAGAAAATTTTATGGTGAAAATGATTTTCTTTACCTTCGTCCATGATTTGGAATCGTTTAAGATTGTTTTTCTTTTTCACAAAATGACGAAAATGTTGATCCTTCAGGTTCTACAGGGCACCCGGCACCACTGTCATTCAGAAACCGGCTTCGGGTAATTTGAAAGAAAGGCAGGAAATATTACAGTGAATCCTACAGACCTAATCCTACTCTTCATCTCAGGGTGACATAAAAGTGATATTCGTACCACAAATAAAGACAACGACGACGTGATTTTACTTCATCTGCGTCTTGGCATTATCAAATTATTTAAATTGTATCTTAAGCCTTAAAACATTACAAAACAAAATCGTCCCAATTTCCGAGAACCCTTTTAAAAGAAAAATGAAATCTGCGTTGAAAAAATTTTGCCTATGCAAGGGCTTGAAAACTGATACATTTGGCATAGTGAACTTGATGAGTTTAGTAGCGAATTAGTTTGAATAACACATAATTTATTATTGAAATAATTATCTAGCCAATACATGCTAGATAATAAAAATAATATGAAATGTACTGTCGAATTTGGACAGGAGACGACATTGGTAGCCAGTCGTTTCAATAGAAACCCAAAGCCCTTCCCAAATGCCTGATATCTGTAACACGGAACGACCAAATGCGATTTCCGGCCTGAACCACTACGCCACGGCTGTCAAGGAATCCAGCGCTTACGTAAGAAGCAATATCATTGACCGACAAAACAGAACGTGATGAAACTCTATGCTGCTCTTCAAAAAAAAACTGCGCTTACAATCTGGAAATCAAGAAAAACAAATTAGAACAACACGGTATATAGAGTGGTTGACACTGCTCCAATATTGCGCCAAAGTAACTGTTTCCTGGGGGTGGGGCAGATGTAGAAAATTGAAGTTTCTATAGATTCCAACAGATTTTTTCCGCTTGAACGTGGAAACTGAGAGTAGCACTTGCTAGCATCTGTAGAGCCGTAGAGGTAAGCTGAAGCAGGGAAATTAGAAACAGCATTTCTTTCTTTGATTCTTCAGCGAAATGACGAATTTTCACACGAAGGTAGTGTTTGGTGTAATATTTGGAGTATTATTCGACACAGAAGTTATAAGATTCCTAATACCACATAAGTTCAAATGCCTCGCGTTCCTCGGTCTCTTCGATGCATTCTGTTCCCTTATTTTAGAAATTATTCCTATCAAAAGAAAATAAATTAAATTTTTTAAATAAATTTTTTACTTGATAATTATCATTACTTTGGACGTCTTGGATGATTTTCTCGCTGACATATGCCTTTCAAATTGTCGTCAATTTTTTATTAGTAGATGCGTTTGGTTTCGTTCGTGAAATCCGATAACCAAAAATTGGGAAGCAATGGTGGTGATGCAAGCTCTTCCTCAATAAGTAAAAAAAAATCCAGAATGGTGGAAATGAATAGTGCTTTAAGAAGTAAAGTTGCGCATACATAATCAAAACACTATTTAACACAAAGTACTACTAACGATTTTGTCACGGGCAGTTCAATTTGCACACTTGTTGTCTAGAACGCAATCAATAAAAGGCATATCAAATCGCTGGCCAACGACACCGCCACAGTCAATCAGGTGGCTTTCACCTTGGCCCTACACTAATTACACTTAGCCTAAAACAATGATTTCCCTAGTACATGGGTCTAACACTAACACACACACTCGCACTCAAGCTCACCAACACGGCTTATACACAACCAACACATGGGGAACAAAACCAACTCAAACAGGAGAGTAAATACGACCGTCTGGCGCAACAAGTAGTCAAGATCTGCTATGGAAAAAAGGTTACAACTAGGAACTCAGGTTGATCGGAAGCCATCCAGTGCTCACTTAAGGAACAAAAGCATTAGGGAACAGACGGAACGTGAAAATATTTTCTGCTTATTGCTGTCATCGTTGGGACATGATGTGTAAAATTCAAAATTCTTGGTGAAAGAGATTTGTACAAATAGGTATGTCATCCAATATAATTTGTTACTTGCATACAAAATAGTTGCCTAACACTTTACTCCAACAAAATTCGAAATTACAAGGCAGAAAAGTTACTCTAATTTCGAACATTTGGGGTTGATTGATGGAAGAAATGGAAAAAAACGTCTAGAAGAAGACATTTTTCCTAGTTACCTTTTCAAACTGGATTCACCATATTATGTACTTCCAATAAAACCTAACCGACAGACAGCAAATTTATTCTACATCAAAAGAATAAGCAACCTTTGGAGTTTAATAGAACATGCTTTGGGTTCAGCACTACATGAAAAAGCTATAATCGAAATTGAGTATGTTAAGAATGATAAAATATAGATATTTAATAAAAATTTTCTTAATTTTCTTCTTTCAAAAAAAGGAAGACTTTAAAGATGACATTCAATGTGAAAATTGGGGTTTATTTCAATCTGGTTGCTCTCAATTGGTTGGATTCCAAAATGCTACAACACCAGCTTTTCAGTTTAAAGGAACGAAAGTTAAACCACACATGTCCTATGCTTCAATGTTGTTGAAACTCCAAATAATTAGAGCACTAGAAGAAGACAAAAATGGATTTTTCTTTTTGGCATTCAATCACGAAGATCAAATACCATGCAAACCCGTGGATTTAGTAAGTTTCTTTTTTGTAAAAAATTAAACAAATAATTACTTTTTTCTAAAGGAATTTCTATTAAATTTTCTCAAGAGGATTGGGGTTGATTTGAAAAAAATTATTTTCCTAAGAATTGAACTAAAAGATCCCAAATTTAATTACAAATTTGACTGCAATCAACTTTCTGCAGCACTTTATAGTAAAATTAATCCATATGAAGGAGACACTGTACTACACAAATTCTTACTGATTCTTGCAAAAAGTAAGCAGATTTCAGGTTGTAGTTTAATCAAATTTTTCCAACAGAAAAGAAAAATTTTAAAATGTGATATTTAGGCTATAAAGCGAGAGTGGAGAGTGTTGGAATCAACAGAAATTTTGTTCCAAAATCCTTACGTCACTTACTCGGGGCTTATTACGGGTCGAAGAGAATGTATTGAACTTGACAGTTGAATGTCCTTTTTGTGCATGTTTTACAACTGAAGTTGCATTGGATAATCACATTACTAACGATTGTACAGTGGGTACCGAAAGTATCCGTACGGCTGAGAGGATCAGTAGGGAAAACGCGTTTTTCAAAACGCTCCCAAAAATAGAATTCTCAGTGGAATTCGATAAAAATTTTTTCGAAGGTTAATATTAGGGCGAAGTATCATGTGATTTTTTTTGGGAATTTTTCGACAACGCGATATGTGGTTTTTATCGCGTTGCGTAAGTATCCGTACGGCCGAGAGGCCTAGTAGGGAATGGGCTTACTTTGGAGGCCTGTCATTCGGTATCTACGTAATATTATAGGGTGGGAAAGTTCTTAAAAAAAAGAGCTGCATTAGCTCTATGTGTGGTCATAAGATCACATTTTTCAAATTTCATTTATAGTAATTAAATCGAAATTGAAAACACGAATTATAAGTTTTCCGTTTTCTTCCCCTCGATTCCCCATCACCAGTGTTGCCATATCTCAAAATCTCTTTCTTCCCTTGGACGGAAGAGGGAGAAAGAGAAAGGATAAATATTTTTTGATATGGCAACACTGGTGATGGGGAATCGAGGGGAAGAAAACGGAAAACTTATAATTCGTGTTTTCAATTTCGATTTCATTACTATAAATGAAATTTGAAAAATGTGATCTTATGACCACACATAGAGCTAACGCAGTTCTTTTTTTTTAGAACTTTCCCACCCTATAATATTACGTAGATACCGAATGACAGGCCTCCAAAGTAAGCCCATTCCCTACCAGGCCTCTCGGCCGTACGGATACTTACGCAACGCGATAAAAACCACATATCGCGTTGTCGAAAAATTCCCAAAAAAAATCACATGATACCCCGCCCTAATATTAACCTTTGAAAAAATTTTTATCGAATTCCACCGAGAATTCTATTTTTGGGAGCGTTTTGAAAAACGCGTTTTCCCTACTGATCCTCTCAGCCGTACGGATACTTTCGGTACCCACTGTAAGTTCAAATCTTAAAAAAAAATGTGAGTTTTGTTCGCTAAATTTATTCGTAATTAGATTCTGGTGTAGTGCATGAATAGATTACTGCTGTTCCAATTCCTTGGCTGTTTGCCTATTTCATATGTACCTTGAAGTTGTGTTCAATTTTAACAATTTTACAAGATAATTTTATTCGATAACTATCACTCCAAAGGAAGTTTCTACTGGAGAAGTTACTAAACCACATGTCCTTTCTTCTCTATTCTCACCAACGCCATCGATTTGATTCGTTATTCAAAGTTTACTTTTATAATATTCGATTTCACATTCGTCTCAGTTTGTAAGTAACTTAATCGCTATGTAATTCACTTAATAAACAATAAAAGCCACAGGTACCTTATGATGTCAATTCTATGTGAATTAGTCATTAGATATAGATATGAAATTGTGGGATATTCAAGTCATGTGAGAATATGTGACAATTCTGCATCTTGAAATCAATAATAATGGAAGAAGCGGCTATAAGGGAGTAATAAACGTTAATCATTTCATACCACACATGACGTCGTGAAGAAAATACATTCCAGCGTTGAAGTCCCCATGGTGGCATTGCTTATCTAGTTTTGAGAATAAATTCATGTATCCTAAAATTTAAAAAAATAAAAAAAAATTTCTTATCTTATTAATCATGAAGAACAATGCAACGTTTCAACATTTTTTTTTGTATTGCCACAATATTGCCCAACGCCAATGTTCAATGGCATGGGTTTTTCTGATTTTCTCAAGATTTTGATAGATTTTGATTTCAATCTGCTTTCCCGCTTGGCTACTTTGGAGATCGCAAACACGACAATTTTTTTTTAAATAGAAAAATATCAAAGATCTTAATGTGTTATTTAAATGACACTACAAAGTATTTATAATAAAGGAAAGGGCAAATCAACCATTGGAATTGTTAAAGATATTCTTGAGGAAGCATGCTGGATTAGATTTCCTACCTACCAATGAAGATCTGTTGGAACACATAGTACAAAACACTAGTAGTACAAATGTCAGAAAAATAAAACAAAATATATACGATGACATTCAAAGAAAACTTGCTAATAATAATGAAATAATGAACCCATATTTCCTGATCACAATGCAGCAAGGATAGATATGATGTCAAACTTCTCTAAAGAGTCCCAACTAGACGAAGATATTGGTAAGCTAAAATATGAATTAGACTTATTAAAACTAAAACTAATCTATTAATTTTACTATGATGGCCCTTTAATTCGTTAATGTTTTTTGAAAATGCAGCAAGGACAGATATGATGTCAAACTTCTCTCAAGAGTCAGCACAACTAGACGAAGATATTGGTAAGCTAAAATGTGAATTAGACTTATTAAAACTATAACTAATCTATGAATTTTACTATGATGGCCCTTGAATTCTTTAATGTTTTTTGAAAATGCAGCAAGGACAGAGATTATGTCAAACTTCTCTCAAGAGTCAGCACAACTAGACGAAGATATTGGTAAGCTAAAAAAAGAATTATACTTATTAAAACTAAAACCAATCTATGAATTTTACTAGGGCAAACTAATTCATAACTTCATTTCTGCGCTGGCCTACAAAAGCCACACAATTCGGTGTGCTACAGCGTCGAGAATCAGATTCCCAGCATGTTAGTATCATCCCAGGTGCAAAGCCAAAGGCATTTATCATCCATTGTCACTTCGTCCGGTGCTGAAATGTTGAAAAGTACTCTGACGGAATCACTTGCCGAAGGTTGTGAATTGAAGTCTCTGCATTTGAAAAAGCTTGAAAAGGTTATTTTTGAAATTGAAAATGGAAAGAAACCATCTGTTGTTGCAGATAACTATAAAATGAGTAACAAGAAATTATGGGATGTAGTAAGTAGTGTTACAACAACATTTAATTAACTATCGTCGTATTTAGATTATCATTTATGTAATAGCTTAAAAGTAGAAATCTTCTTAAGAATGACTAGAAAACAATAAAAAAAATCGAAAAAAAAATCCTGGAAGAAGCAGTTCAAGAAGTAAAGAATGGGTGTTCCGTATTCAGTGTTTCATTAGATTTTGGCGTTCCAATTTCAATTTTAAACGGAAAAAGTTTTTAATATTAGAATTTGTTAATGAGACAGACTTTATAATAATTTTTTTTTAAATAAATTTTAGAGATAGTAAGTTTAAAAGTGTTTACAAAAGCCAGAGTATTGAAGCAACAGTCCCTAAAACAAGCTCTGAATGATGTTGAGTGTGGTGAATCGATCCTCACAGCAGCTATGAACAATAACATGAGTTGACACACTTTAAATAGAGAGGTGATTTCAAGTCAAATGAGAGCACAATTGGAATAGAAGAATCGCGCTGAAAATGAAAAATCTCCAAACCATGTATGAAATATTGTTAGTTAAAAAGTTGGCTATCAGATATTTTTATTTTATATATTCTATTCTATTTTTTTCAACAGTTTAACGTGTTTTCAAATGATAACTTCAATACTTCATCAAATCAATACTAGAAATTTTCGAACAAGCTATGAAAGACATAAAAAACGGAGCTTCGATCAGAAAAGCTGCTAGAAAACATAACATTAGTCGGAAAGCATTAAGTAGAAAAGTATTTTCAGTTTTGATTTGAATATTTATAAAACTTTTGATATGAAATTTTACTTTTGAAAGGTGAATCTAATTCAAGTGAGAAAAGCTGGCTGAAGATCAGCCGACCAGCCTCAAGAGAAAATTTGCCATTGACTCGATTCAAGAAAATCTATGTAAAAAGTCCGGGTCGGATAGTGGGGCTAATGTTTCTCCTAACGAAGGAAATAACAAGACAAAAAATAAACCGATGAGCAATAAAAGATATAGCGAACCTAGTGTTGCCCCCACTCTGTGGTCTGAATCCATCTGTGCCGATTCCAGTGAAGGTATTACCCGTTAATTATTTTCGCTGTCAAAATCTCATTTGTAAAAATGCTTTGCGACAGACCACTGATGTAGCCAAGATATCCAGCTTCGTTGGTGAAGAAAATAAAGCCACGAGCTTGGCCACGATTAACTTATTATCCGGTTCTAATGATGAGATTATTACTCATCCCAACCCTGGTAAGTGTATTAGACTTTTTTAAGTATTTTTTTTTTATTTTTTTTTGTAATTGTTGAAATCTATATAAAACAGGAAGAAAACCCCCAGCACGAAAAAGTCTTCCTCCTAAAACTGTTTACCGTCCCGTTGATAAGGATGCATTAACAAACGATTTATTGTACCGAATAATAAGCTGGAGTTATACCTGGATTGTAGTAATTTTTTAAATTGTTATGTTAAAATTTTGGTTCTAACTAAATTATCTTGGTAATTTGCTTCTACAGTCATTTGCTTATTATTTGAAAAGTGTATGAAATATGATATATATTTTAGGCGAATGGATCAAAAATATGCGCCGTTCTGGACTAAGCGTGGCTAAAAATTTCGGAGTAAATCGATGATTTTTTCTCTCCACTTTGCACGAATTTGAAGTCGCAGTGCATCCAGAGGCAAATGACATAAACTCGTACGTAAATAATTTTGCTAAGAAGAAACCAGCAAGAATACGACACTAGGGGATGGGTGTGGAGGGATTGGGGGATGGGTGCGGAGTTGCCAGACTTGGCGCTTGTGAAAATACCTCGGTGAATCTAATACCGCGTTATTACTGCAGTACTGCGGTACTTTCACTGGGTTCTACCGCGGTATTAATATTTTTTAAGGACCGTACGGCAGTAACGCGGCAGAAACTTTTGCTTTGCGGTACCGGTACTTTTTTCTTAAAAATCACCATCTAGTGGCCAAGTTTCGAGGCTTTTAAGTCGAGTTTTTTTTACAGACGAATGAATTTTATAATTTCCTGACTGTCAGTTAGACTTCAGACTTTCAGTTTTTGATTTTTCAAATTGGCTTTGTCGTGTTAATCTTTTTTTCTAAATTTCACTTCACTTGGGAAATGCGAAGGTTATATTGTAATGATATGATACAGGCAAACGTGCTTATAGCCAAAAATAATTCAGGCATTTTTTTTCAAATTTAACGCAAATTGTACCGGTACCACGGTATTACTTCGGTACTTTTACCAGTACCGTTATCGCTACCGCATTTTTTGAAAAAAAATTACCGCAGTACCGCCACCGCGTTACTTTTTCAAAGTACCGTTTTCAACACTGGCTATATGTTGTTGTCTACAGCAGAGGATGAGAGGGCCATCAGAAAATCGTTATGCAACAATACTTTAAGGTGAATCTGCTCCTTGATGATATAGCCGAGCGGTCAAATGTTGGCAAGAATAACGGCTGACACTGTCGAGTTTGTTCTGAAGGACCTGGAAATGGTAATTATCAATGGTTGCTGATTGGCCCGGAGTAATTTAGTACACCATTTCATTCTCGATTCTCCACCCTAGATTATACAGCCATATGGTAATTTGGGGGAGGAATAGGGATATGTAAATTGCGGTGAGTTTCTCCCGAGATAGGCTCCATGGGAGCCCGCAGCATTTGTTTACGATAAAAAGTAGACGTTTGATGCTGTTTTTTTTGTGTGTTACGAGCTCATGCCAGTTCATCTTCATGTCGATAGTGAGCCCAAGGTAGGTGCAACTACTGGAGGGATTAATTGCTGTGTATTTTACATGGATAGGTAGGGGGTCTGATTGATTCCGGCCTTTTGCAAGAGAAAAACATGTATACAGTTTTAGCCACATTGAACGTAAGCTGAACGGTTGTGTCCCACGAAATGGCATGGTCGATCATTGACAGGCGAGCTATCTCAGGGTTGTAGTGCCAAGTACAGAGATGATTTTGTTGGCGAAAGAAAATAGGGTATCCAAGAGGTTGTCAACCAAAAGTGAACCCTCTTTTAATCAGCCATTTAGGATCGTGGGCTGCCAAGCGGCTTCAAACCTGCTTTTTATGTCCAGAAAAACGCAAAAAGTGGTCAGCATCTTCTTAAAATTGCCTTCAATGAGGTTGAAAAGTTTCGATCCAGCTGTCTCGGTTGATCTGCCGACTCGGAAGCCGTGCTGGCTATTGTTCGAACTAGGATTTAGTGCCGGATTCGGAGAGTGACTTTAAACGAGAGTGAATAATACGTTCAATAGCTTTTTATAGTGAGAAAATGATGCTAATAGGGTGATAGCAGTTAGGGATGTCATACTGCGGCTTGTTACTGCTGCGACGTCTGTATCACATATTTTTTGAATCGGTTTTAAAACAGGAAACAAATTATTTAAAAAATACTAGTTTCACGTAAAAATAATGTAATAAAGTGGATTGAAAAACTTTCTCTAACAATCTATATTAAAGATACTATTATTGCATTACTTGATTACATATCAACACGATGTATGACATAATGTGTTATGTACATGATTAAAATGTTAACAATTGAATAACTAAATGTCGATACCTAACCAAACATCTATTTCACATCACTTTTTAAATGTAAAAAAGTGTAACTTCCTACACACACCTATAATTAACATCCCTATAAAACTCACATTGTCTGAATATCAAAATAAATCACACAACAGTCGTGTCCATTTCATGTCGCATATTTAGACAATAATGTCTAAATGACAATAGCATATCAAATTGACATAAAATTGATATTCTAGAGCCAGTGTAAAAGGAATTGACGGAAGCTCCCGCCTCCAAATCAGCAGGTTTGCTTGCTGCAAATAAAAATAAGAAATGTTGTTCTGTTTGAAGAAAACGGAACTGTCTTTTATCCTAAAGTCATATCACTTCATAAAACTTGTGGCATCTAATTGAGGAAAAATACTCCCTTGTATGATTTCAATTTGAGATGATCCCGACAAACATTGAAGAAATTGTTCGGAATTCCTCCAAAGAAAAAAGATGTGGATGAGAACGCCAATGTTTCAAATAATGGTGAGTCTGATTTTTCTTCAACGTCTATGAAATTGTATCTTTCCTATAATTTGTTAACTCAAATGGTTTTAAATTCAATGATCTATGGGATAAAAAAGCGTCAACAATATATTCCAGAATACATGTTTGTAGATAGTAAAATTGTCAGGTATACCCCTTTCATTGTTCTCCTCGTAACCCTAGTGGAGTTTTTTAGTGTGATTCTGGTGTGGTGTAAAACACTCATCTCAAAATTCATTTCTACGATGTGAAAGCTGCATTATAGATACTCTTTTGATCCTTGCGTTACGAAATTATTTACTTCACTTTTACTTAGAGCAAACGTTATTTTTTAAAATCAGATTCAAGAGCATTCCTAACGGATGCAACCCACTCGTCAATGATATTTTTTCCTCTAGTTGATTGCATTTTTTGGAGGGTGTCTGAAACCAATATGAACTGTATGTAGAATTAGATTTAAGCACCGTATCAATTTCAATTGTAAGTGTTGCGGGATTTATTTGGGGAATATGGGTACACATGGGATACAAACACCCTGAACTTATTTCTGGACTCATCGGATCATCATTGTGGGAAAAGTGGTGTATTGTCACAGACAACGGAGCAAATATAAGGAAAGCCGTAAAGTACATATGTAAGATTGCGCCCAAGAAAGAGAGAAGACTCGTCGTCTAGTAGTTTTGGAAGCCGCGAAAGCAAAATGGAAAGACGAAAAGGCAGCAAAATTGTCTGAGAAATGTGGCAAGCCAAATGCAAAGTAAATGAAGAAATCATCGAGCGCACCAGCGCACGTATGGCCAACTGCAGTTCTTTTTAAATAGGGCGTAAATAGACTAATTACATTAAAGTACAGAAAATACTATAAGCCGTATCAATTTACAAGTATTTCGTATCTTAATTTTCATAAAACACTATGATTTCTCATAAAGCGATAACCGATTCTGACATTGAGATATAGATGATATTGATTTGGACATTGAATAAGATGATGAAATCAATGAAATAGAAGTCCAAGAGCTATATGCAGCCAAATTGCTTAAAGAAGTAAATGTTGAATCTACACCATTTGAATTTGTTGTCACTAAACTTATTTTCGAGCGTATTCCATGTGTTTCACAATCCTGGGATTTAATGGCAACAATTGATTAAAAAAATTCTTGGCTGTTTTTAAAGTTTGTCATTAGGAACCGTTTGGAACTATATAAAATTTGTGAAACTCCTGTTACAGAAGTATATTCCAGCATCCGAAATTACATACAATGGATAGGATAATTGCCTTTAAATGGTATTACTAGTATTAAAAGAATTTCTTTAAATTCATTATACAGATTTTTTATTTTCTTGCAATTTACAGGTTGGCAACTGAAAACGCCAGTTGTCCGATACGCTGGAATTCCGAGTTTGATGCTGTTTCTTCTATCATGAATACAAGATCAAGTAAAACTTGTCATAGAAATGGGGAAAGATTAAAAAGGGCCCAACTACATGGGACTGGATTAGGTGGAACGGACTTCTAATTCTATGGTCTTCTTAACAGAAAGAATGGAATTCTGTTAAAGAGTGATCGTATTCTATTTAAAACGTGCTAGAACACCCAAACAGAAGTCTGTAACGTCTGTATCGGATTTAAGTGGTAATCAGTGTCAGTCTGAAAATATTGAAATGGAGAACCAGGCTGATATTTCCGTTGCCTTCAACATTGCAGAGGGGAAAAGAAGTAGTGAGAGCTTTCAGTAAGTACCCAAGTAGCACAAATGATGTCGTTTAATCGTTTTGTAGTCGGTTGTTATCGTTTTTCGCATAAAAAATGGATACCTAAGGTATGTCATTTGGTGTCATCCAAGTGGGAACGCAAAAGAGGCTCGTTTGAACGTTTACAAAAATTACATCGTTTTTAGAACCTTAAAATGATGTTATTATTACTATTCCCTAATAACATCCAAGTGGGAACGCTAACAAGGCTAATTTGAACATATTAAAAACGATATAATTTCTGGGACATGTGGAAATGATGTATAAATAGCGACGTCATTGAGATAACAAAATGAATCTCAAAAATAACATTATTTGGATATATCGTACCAAAAAATAGAGATCGTTTTCTAATTATTGTTCAGATATATTTGTGATGTGAAAATGTAAATATGAAAATTATAGAAGCAATTTGACATGAGCTTGATATTTATTAATTTACCTAGATTATATTTATTTCAACTGACGCGCAATGAAACGTGGATTACATATAAAATACATGTAATTTGACAAATGAAATTAAGTTATTCGTTTTTCTTTGCATACTTGGACTTTATGGAACTTCTTGTTTTTGTAAAAACTTCTATATATTTTGAATGAATCCTGGCCACCGTTTCATTTGGAAATGGATCAAGAATAGAATCTAAAAATAACAGAAGAAATGTTAATAAATTACCTTCGAAAATAAATAAAACACTGTTTTTCTTACTTTCTATACATTGCTAAATGTCCAGTCCTTTGAATTTGCGAACGATTGTTGGGGTAACAATACTTAAACATAACAATGTTGTTAAATACAGTTCATCTCTAACTAAGAGGAAAAGGTTTTGCTTTGTGTTTTAAGTGTTGTTATATATATTTCAATTTAGTTTGCTAGATTTTCCTTGTAATATTTATAAATCCCATTTGATGGCAATTTCAAATATTTTTCTCCGAACTGTAGCTGATTTTCTAAATATACAAAAATTTTTTTGTAAAACTCGACATTTGTATTTAAAAAATTTATTCTGACATTTACTCTTACAGTAAATCAGGTGAACATGAAGAAGCAGTAGACCAATTTGACTTGCCATTAACGCAACTATTGTATGTCATTAGTAAACACATTGGATGGCTGTTGTCTTGCCACACGTATCCCTGCAAATTTATGTTTCTTAAAGACAATGTTTCATAAGGCAACGTTATTACTTTCTTTTGAGTAGTCATCATTTTTCTTCATCGTGTGTTTTTGCTTCATTGCCGTTGACTATTTGTTGTTTCATCTTATCTCTTTTCTCATGGACTTCATCAACTGGATTCTCTTTTTCATGATTTTTTCATGAATTCATTTCATGATTTCTTTTTCATTTTTCAACGAACTTCAGCTTCAGTTTGGTCTTCATCCTCTGATCCTTCATTAGTGAAGAATATTACTATATGAACAGAAATAAAAACAATTATTCATTATTAAATAATGAGTATCTTAGCCAAATACAAATGTTTAAACAATTGAATTATAAATGATTAAGGCTAAGTTGTAATCAGAAGCTGAAATAAAGTTACTTAAAGTGGCCAATAATATACCAGCTGAAAATTGTAACGCTCAAGTCAAAATTATTGTAACTACAATTTTTTGTTCTAAGTTGTTTCCGTAGAATTATTCTCATCCAAATTAGAAGATGACTGTGAATCTTTGGTGCTTTGCTCATCATCAGTGCCCGTTTCAGCAACGACCTGGGCATTTTCTTCATAGTCATCATCATTTGGGATATTCTGTGTATACGTACTTGTTTATAATGGATCTCCAAGAATGTTAACTACATCGGCAAATGTCAATTCTTCAAAATTTCCTATTAAAACAACTGAATATTATTTAAAAGGCAAAAGCATGAGGTGAGAAATACGTGCTGGCAATGTTAAAGCTACTACTCATCAGCTAATTTTTACAGTTTCAGTTCCTGATTTTGCCGACACTCCTTCAAATTCTCCATCGTCAAAATCCTTCTTTTTTCTATTTATAGTTGATTGCCTCAATGCAGATCCTTCAGCTGCTTTTCTTATAATATAAAGATTTAAAAACAGTTGTGTTTGTGTACTAATAACAATATCTCTGTAGAGATTTATATTCATCAACAAAGACTGAGAAAGATTTGCGAGAAAATAATTGCATAACAAGCAGAACAAGAAAAAAAATGAAAACCACGAAAAGTGGTCGGAAAGACAAGATATTGACAATTCTTGGGATATGAGGAGAGAAGAATTAATGGCTGCATTTATAATGTATGAAGCTCAAAATTTTTCACAAAGGTTTCATCAATGCCAAAAGGCCGTCTTAAGTTGTATACGATGTTCAACTTTCAAATAAGTTTTGTTCATAGATTTTGATTTAAACCGTTACAAAACTAGGCCTTTCCAGAATAGATCATGTTTGAAAATTGACTATGTATTTTCCACTAAAACCAAATCTTGGATGCCGACGATAACATTTTTGAAAAAAATTATGCATGTTATTTACAGAAGTGTCTTTGAATATTTTGATAGTTACTCTTTATTATTAGACGTTCTTGTTCCAGTCTTTTGTCCAATGGAATGCTCCAACTGTCTATAAGTAAAGGGGGAAAAAATACCTCGCCGGTAATAAGTCGATTATGGACATTACTTTTGATGGTATTACTGATTGTTAAGCAAACATTTATTTTTAATGAAACTAATTATTGTTCATTACGTAGGTTGATTTGATCTTTCAGATTCTTTAATCCAGTGTACACAGTGTCTGCATAAAACAGAAGTCACGGTTGAGCTCTATCTCCAGTCCAGTTTTTGCCCCGATCTCACAACGTCCTTGATTTATCTGTATTCGGAAGATGTTTTGGAATACTTGATTCACCTCGAGCATTAGCTACCCACATAGCACACTTCATCCGTCGGATGTCCGAATGAGAGCCGCATATCCGATTGACAGCCATGTCCCGTACGGGATGTTAAATGGATGTCCAATGGCTATACGTATTGGTTGTCCCTGGGATGAGCAAAAACAACATCCTATTGACATCCATAATAGATCCAAGTATAGATATCACGTAAAGTAATTTTCTTTTAAGACGTTGAATTTTTACTTGTTAAAAAAAATATCAGCCGCAAAGGCGCGATTTTAAAAATTCCTTTAGGTAGAAAAATTGTTTTCGAAATTTTGTTTGCCTTCAGTCTGAAGGCAAACAAAATTTCGATATCAAAATTCCCGATATCATGTCTGAAGGCTTCAGACATGATATGGATGAAAAATAACATTAAATTTGCGTAATCGGGTTGTTTTTTAAAATGAGTTCATAAACGAAATAAGTTTAACATACAAATTTCAGGCAATAAAGATATCACATCAGACACGTTAGTTTAACTGATTCCGTAAACGTTTCATTGTTGAAATTTAAAAAAGAATTATTCGGATTCTCATGAATATGTGCCTTTATTGCGAACGAAGGCTGATTTCAAAGACTTATAAGAATATTCCCCTAGACTGAATTATTTTCGTTATCTTAACAATGGCTTGTCGGTAAAGCGCTGGGATTCCATGGGATTCCACCCAGTCGATCCGGGTTCGAATCCCGGTAGAGTCAAATCTTCTATCAGGGAAAATAGCTTTCCAGTAAGAAGTTAGATATGGAATAAAGAAGGAAATGTAAGAGGAAGTGTTAGTGACAGGAAATAAATATTTATTACTAAACGCGAAATCAAAGCCCAGTAACGTCATATTAATATCCGGAATAATGAATCTGGGATGTCTGTCGGCGCCGATTTGGGTAGGTCTTCTAACGTTTTTCCGACCTCTAAACGCCCTCCTGTGCGGATGTCTGGCGGTCCAGTGGATGTTCGACGGATGTTTTGAATGTCCGAGTACGACATCTGTCGAACATCCGTGGGACTGCCCTGTGTTATGTGGGTACCTGGATCTTCAGAAAGGAAATGCTAAAAATTTGTGAAGTACTATCGAGAAAGAGAGGCAAGTAAGTTACAAACTAAAATTACAAAATGTATCTGTTAACTTACTTTATTGAAAATACTGAATTAAGATCTAAAAATCATATTAATACAGGACGGCTTACTATAAAGAAATTTGATTTCATGAGTAGTGCCAAAATACGGATGCTGAGTTGAGAGTTCTAGAAATTCCGCCTAAACCCGGTAAACCAAGACATAATCAAACAATATGGACCGGACCCCTCTAAAATCATTCGTAGAAAGCAGAATTCTCTCTCCTCTTCTACCATTTATCAATAAAAACTTTGAGAGACCGAATTTTCGATAATTGAAATTCTCTTTAGTTTTCAAGATTGCGTTATTGTCACGATATCTAAAAGATTTTGTACCAGAAGCTAGATTATGTTACGTTTTTTTTTTACAAATTGTATACACGCTAGTAGGTCATATCTCGTAACGTATGAGGCTACATATGACTCTTAAATATACTAGGTAAGCATCCATATACAAAAGGCTAACGGAGGGATAGAGTTGTAATGTAAAAAGATGTGCGACCAACGACGCCCGTTGCTTCGAATCCTACCTAATATCACTCACTGTCCTGACTGCTAGTCTTAGCAGAAAAACGATCGAATTACGCTTTGCTAATCGTCGACGAGCAAAAATGTATTTGTCTTGAAAACAGACGTACTAGTAGGAAGTTTTTTATACATTAAAGAATCATAATTACAATAACGAATTATCCTATTGAAATATAGACCATTGGTCAACGAGACCTTTAGTGATAAAACTGATAAAGGTTGATGACAATTTCAGACTCGTAACTTAAATTGAAATTATTAAAATATTATTTGTACGCAATTTTACGTTTTTCATTCTAGTTTGGAAATCCATTGGCTGCAAATATATGTCCATTTTTTACGTTCATTTTAAGAGAAAAAAATGTACGATAAATGGACATCCACCAGGCTTGATGCTAGAATTTTTTCTATCAGTTTTTCTATCATTGGGACGTCCAAAAACAACAAAAGTAACGTCCGCCTAGAACTCCAGCTCTTACTTGATGGACGAGTTTATTAAGCATTGAAATTTCCGACAGGATAAGCGTAGGTGTCAGTCACAAATAAACTTCTGGATCCAACCTAGTTAGCTGCTTGTCAAAAACGGAAATTCTTCAGTGCTTTGGACTTCAGGAAAAACACCAGCAAATACGTGACATCGTCACTACTGGTTGGATGTACCAATGAAAGTAAATATCCACAATGTTGTACAAGCCGTGGCTTGGGAAAAACTGTGCAGTCAAAGAAAGCAAAAGGAAGGCCTGGTGGTGTTTCTGCGGATTGTTCGAGCCACGAGTGCAAATAGTGGAGTTATGTGAAAAAATTGGTTCAAATGTTTGCCCACCCATTTTTTCGCATAACTCCACTATTTGTGAATATATTTTTAAAATTCAAAAAGCATTCGAAAGAAAATCAAATTTTCTATCGAATAGTTGTATTGCCACATGTTCAATGAATAAGGGGACGAGGCAAAATGAAAAAAAAATGTATTCAAAAACGGCGAACGGGAAAGTCACAAAAATCAAAACTAAAAACGCAACAACCTTTTTACGGATAAGAATTTTTTAAAATCCTTTGGGGGTTGTAATTGCACAGTAGTTCTTGATCTACTGTGCAAATTTGAATAAAATCGGAAGTTTCATCGTGCCACCGATTTATTGTGGAGTTGGCGCGGATTGACCCAAATGCTACCTGTGTGTGAAAGTGTTTGACAAAAATTGATCTGATTCATGATTTGTGTGTGCTTCATTACCTTTCAATTACTTATGTCTCGTTCAAGAACAAGATAGAGAAATCATTTAATATTTTTTATTAATGGAATCACTTTAAACTCACTGTATCCAGATATGTAAAATCTTAGAGGGATAATTATAAATCCCAATGTTTTGTAGTTAACAGCGCGATCCTCTGTAACTAAAGAAGGCACTACATCTGACAGTTAATATTTGAAAAGATCCATTTGTTTTATTCCTTTTAATTCACTTCGGATTACAGTAAAATACACAAAGCAAATCATGATCTGAATTTCTCCTTTTTTTCTGAGGTAGGGTAAATATATCTTACTACGGGTAAATATCTCATCTATATCATACTAAGGCGATATTTTCCGTCCTCCTACGAAAACAAGAAAAGGTGAACATGCGAAAACACCCCGAGATTGAATAGAAAGGGGAAAATTGTACAAAATATTAAAATCCAATTGTTTTAGAACCTATAATTTTGTCTATTGCACAGAAACCTGTGCCATTCGATTGGAACAAGGTTCGTATATCGTTGAAGTAGCATAAGATATTACGAAAAATGCACTGCAATACCATTTAGCACGATGTTATCCATTTAAATGCAAAGTAAATGGTTTTTTCTAATGAACAGCAGAATGGGGTGCGACACGAAAGGACCGAGGGTCAAATTTCCATATGAAGTCCATGAAGAATTTCCTGATGAAGATGAAATTTTCCTTGCTAACCATTCATTCTTCATCAAAATGAAATGCGTAGACTTATATTTTTCTTGTATTAATTAATAATAATATATGTTTTTATATTAAATTGACGGAAGATATACTAAAAAGCACACCTTCCCCCATTTTAGATTTATTTTGCGCTTTCTCATTATCTTCTTCTCTTCCGTTTTCTTTTTCAACTTTTCCACCAGAACGAGCAAAATTAGACGAACAGTGAGCTTCCTCAGCTATACCTTCCGTCAATTTAAAATAAAACCATACAGAGCAATATGCCTGCTCAAGAAATTAACATGCATTACTGTAGAATGTGTTAAATAAAAATTAACCCATAGTGATGTTGGGTATAGCAATTTCAATGAAATAATGTTCATACAAACAAGCCGTAATGGTTTATCCCATAGAGGATAGAGCTACTTTAGAATCCCTGCGTTTTGAAGGTGTTATTACTGTGGATATTGATTATTTCAAAGTTTGCACTTAAGGAAAACAACCCATTGCATTAAATAAATGTACGTTATTTCAAGTTATGTGTAAAACTTGTTCAAATGAATAAAACTTTGAAAAAATCTTTTAATGTGGTCTTCCAAGCATCACAACGTAAGTGAAAAACACCAAGTCCCTTCAAAAAACTTGTGTTGGGTGTACATTGACCATTCACAGAATCGACTTGGACTAATAATTTATTAGTTTGAATGTATGCCCGCTTTACTGTATACCTACAACTGGTTTCACTGGAAAACAGTCCAGTCTAAACAATCTGGTAGAAAAGCGTGATTTGGAAATCAATAAAATTTACGATTGCACCTTGCTAGAGATTATTTACGAGAAAAAAGAACAAAAAAATACGTTACAAATATATGGAATAGTACTGTCACGGGTAAATCGGCCGGACTTCTCGTTACTTGGACACAGATAATGAAAGGCACCAAATTGCTGGCCCACGATACCGGCTCAGATAAACTTGGTGGCTTTCGCCATTAGCTCTACACTAATTAAACTACAACAATATACCAATGGTGCCCCTAATCTACAACTAACACACAGACGCACACTTACACACTAACACGACGAACACACAGAGAAGTGCAAAAAAAGGAGAGAGCGATAGATCACACTACCAGTTGATGCAAAAAGTGTTCGAGGCCTGTTAAAGAAGTAGGTATAATTTGAGCCTTCGAGGGAGTAACGTCGACGCGAGACGATCCAGCGCTTACGTAAGAAGCAATATCATTAACCAACAAAACAGAACGTGATAAAACTCTATGCTGCTCTTCAAAAAAAACTGCGCTTACAATCTAGAAATCAAGACAAACAAATTAGAACAACACGGTATAGAGTGGTTGACACTGCTCCAATATTGCGCCTAAGTAACTGTTTCCTGGGGGTGGGGCAGATGTAGAAAATTGAAGTTTCTATAGATTCCAACAGATTTTTTCCGCTTCATAGTGGAAACTGAGAGTAGCGCTTGCTAGCATCGGTTGAGGTAAGCTGAATCAATGAAAGTAGAAACAGCATTTCTTTCTTTTATTCTTCAGCGAAATGACGAATTTTCACACGAAGGTAGTGTTTGGTGTAATATTTGGAGTATTATTCGGCACAGAAGTTATAAGATTCCTAATACCACATAAGTTCAAATGCCTCGCGTTCCTCGGTCTCTTCGATGCATTCTGTTCCCTTATTTTAGAAATTATTCCTATCAAAAGAAAATAAATTACATTTTTTTACTACATTTTTTACTTGTTAATTATCATTACTTTGGACGTCTTGGATGATTTTTTCGCTGACATATGCCTTTCAAATTGTTGTCAATTTTTTATTAGTAGATGCGTTTGGTTTCGTTCGTGGAATCTGATAACAAAAAATTGGGAAGCAATGGTGGTGATGCAAGCTCTTCCTCAATCAAGTAAACAAAAATCCAGAATGGTGGAAATGAATAGTGCTTTAAGAAGTAAAGTTGCGCATACATCATTTAAACAATATTAAAAACATCGTTGGGACATGATGTGTAAAATTCAAAATTCTTGGTGAAAGAGATTTGTACAAATAGGTATGTCATCCAATATAATTTGTTACTTGCATACAAAATAGTTGCCTAACACTTTACTCCAACAAAATTCGAAATTACAAGGCAGAAAAGTTACTCTAATTTCGAACATTTGGGGTTGATTGATGGAAAAAATGAAAAAAAACGTCTAGAATAAGACATTTTTCCTAGTTACCTTTTCAAACTGGATTCACCATATTATGTACTTCCAATAAAACCCAACCGACAGACAGAAAATTTATTCTACATCAAAAGAATAAGCAACCCTTGGAGTTTAATAGAACATGCTTTGGGTCCAGCACTAAATGAAAAAGCTATAATCGAAATTGAGTATGTTAAGAATGATAAAATATAGATATTTAATAAAAATTTTCTTAATTTTCCTCTTTCAAAAAAAAGATGACATTCAATGTGAAAATTGGGGTTTATTTCAATCTGGTTGCTCTCAATTGGTTGGATTCCAAAATGCTACAACACCAGTTTTCAGTTTAAAGGAACGAAAGTAAAACCACACATGTCCAATGCTTCAATGTTGTTGAAGCTCCAAAAAATTAGAGCACTAGAAGAAGACAAAAATGGATTTTTCTTTTTGGTATTCAATCACGAAGATCAAATACCATGCAAACCCATAGATTTAGTAATTTTTTTTTTGTAAAAAATAATAAAAAAAAAAATCTTTTTTCTAGAGGAATTTCTATTAAATTTTCTCAAGAGGATTGGGGTTGATTTGAAAAAAATTTATTTTCCTTGAATTGAACTAAAAGATCCCAAATTTAATTACAACTTTGACGGCAATCAACTTTCTGCAGCACTTTCTAGTAAAATTAATCCCTATGAAGGAGACACTGTACTAAACAAATTCTTACTGATTCTTGCAAAAAGTAAGCAGATTTCACGTTGTAGTTAAATCAAATTTATCCAACATAAATGAAAAATTTTAAAATGTGAATTTAGGCTATAAAGCGAGAGTGGAGAGGGTTGGAATCAACAGAAATTTTGTTCCAAAATCCTTACGTCACTTACCAAGGGTCGAAGAGAATGTATTGGACTTGACATTTGAATGTCCTTTTTGTGCATGTTTTACAACTGAAGTTGCATTAGATAATCACATTACTAACGATATTGTAAGTTCAAATTAAAAAAAAAATGTGAGTTTTGTTCGCTAAATTTATTCGTAATTAGGTTCTGGTGTAGTGCATGAAATTTTACTTTTGAAAGGTGAATCTAATTCGAGTGAGAAACGTTAAGTATCCCGATTATCCAACTAATTTATCGAAAGCAGTCAATACCGTTAAAGAAGGAAAGAAACCTACTGAAGCTGCTGATTTGTTCAGAATTTCAGCAATAGCGTTAGATACCGAGGTAATATACAAATACAACAATCAAGAAGATTGATGTAACACAATTGAAATTTTTTTTTCATTGATATTTAAAAGCTCCGTAGGCTGAAAGTGTTTGCTAAAAACAATTTGTCAAAGGAGAAATCTGTGAAACAAGCTCTAAAGGAAGTAATAGAAAATGGTGAATCAGTTATAAGAGCAGCGGTGAATTATAACATTGAACGAACAGCATTACTTAGAAAGGTAATTATAGTTATTTATTTATTCTTCAACATAATGTCTAACGAAACTTTTCCAATCACAGGTGCAATTACATCGAGTTTTTAAAAAATAGACATGGTGTAAGTCATGATATAGGGGGACCATGAAATACATCAACAAAAACAGATGGTCATTGACATCAACAAGTTCTAGTTTGTTGGTCTTCTAAAACCAATGTGTCAATCACCAAGAAGACGAGGAGAGAACGAGAAACGACGTTGAAAGCAGATGGAAGATATTTCTTATAGTTCATTTAAATTGTGTTGTATGTGACACTTTGGCTAGAAAATTTTTAAAAATTGCGTTGTCAGAGCACTTTTTTGTTGTGTTTGAGTTTGTGCGGTATTCGAAGAGAGGAAAGGTAGATTTTTGAGAAAATTTAAAGAGTTCATCCTGGTTCCATCCACCAGTCAGCCCAACTTTTTGCTGCAATCCATTCTGCATTGTTCACAGACGCTTTTTCTTGATTTAGCCCTATGGCTTTTAGAAGAAACTGTTGATATTCTTTTTCAGAAAATGGGTGATCTCCTTTGAGAAGTTTAAATGCAAAGGTGACGTCACTTGCGCTTACCAAATCCGGTATTTTGTATGCAATTAAAAAAAATTTAGGTCTTTAAACATCACGAAAAATACCAACAGCCACTTTTCTGGCGTTCGTTAAAAATTTACTATGCATCCTCTTACAGTCTTATTCCTGATGCAATACCAAGAATGGCAGTTGATTCATCACTCTGTGGAACTCTGAAATTAACAACTCATGTGGCAACTAACTTGTCATGATCGAAAGAGAAGATGCATGTTGGCCACAATTTCAAAAATTTTCCACCGAACAAATTTTTATAAGCTTACTGAATCAGCCTATTCATCAGACATCTGGCAACCATTTCAAAATGATTGCAATTATGGTTGTAGGTTGCATTATATTTCAGTTATAATGAAACGATGCTCATCCGGGATAGGTAGCATCGTCTTCAATAAAGTCAGCTTGACTTTTATGGCAACTAATTACCGTCTCAAAATGATTGCAATTATGGTTGTAGGTTGCATTATATTTAGGTGATAATGAAACGATGCTCATCCGGGTAGGTAACATCGTCTTCAATAAAGTCAGCTTGACTCATCAGTTGGACCAAACGAAGAGTAAAATACTGAATATTCCAAAGATTTCCAAAAATTTGTGGAACCTTTTGACATGCAAATACGACAAATTATAAACACTAAACGGTGAAAAATAATGCATCCTCACATACGGTGAGCACATCTTCATAACGGCTTTATTACTAAGAGTTTGCGGATGTAATGAATTGGAACGGGTAGGCCAGGTTGCTGTTTGTCGCTCAATCGTCAACTTAAAGATTAATTAAAAGGGACATAGTCTGTATTAATAGGCCGGACCGTTTTTTTTTATTTGATTAAGTCTTTCGGGTCAAAAGATAATTTAGGATATAAATAATGTATTACGAGTTTTCAATAAAATCTGACACATCATTTTCCCCCGGGAGTGATTTTTCTAGCTCAAAAACCTTCTTTTTTCTTACTAGTAACCATTTAAGGCTAAGTTACTTTTTCAGTTTTCCATTAAAAGTCGTTGAAACTTTTAACTTTTAACTTAAAAGTTGTGGAAATTAGATGGATTATGAAATGTCAGTGTTTGACTAAGAGCTTCCTCCAATCTTTCGTTGCTTCGTTGGCCAGCTCCCAATTGGTAGCATGACCAATTCATCTGTAAAATTTGAAGCAATTAATTTTAATAATTTGCTTTAATTTGATGGTTAGGAACAAATTACCAAAAGGGAGGGATCGTTCAATAATATTTTCCTTTAGAGTCTGTTGCTGAGATCTCTAATGCTGAAGTACAGTTGTCGATACTTAGTCTTGCACCTTGGGCAATCCAGAAAGGTGCACGAGAAAATAGAGTGCTCAAATTCCATGGCAAGTTGATTACTTTCCACTGCAGTGTGGACTTGAAGAGAAACATCACTGGCGCTTCTGTCCCACAATGCTTTACTGAGAGTTTCTCTCACTTTTATACGAGTTGGGTCAAGACAATTGTGCCCATTCACACTAAAGGAAGCGTAAAGATCAACATGGCCTTCTAGAAAAGTAATAAGAATGCGTAATCAGATGAGTTTCTCTCACTTTTTAAGAGAAATCATTGGAAATCCAAATGATCATATTGTCACGCATCAAACGCATGATCGGACGCTGAAACCAGAGGATAAGGAGCGGACGGAGTAAAGTCCGTCGAACTGCAAGTGGATCTGAAGGAGATGGCTTTGATTTCCCGAAAAGGTCTAGAAAAAAGCATTTTGGAGTAAATCGACGATTTTTGATCTCCACTTTGCACGAATTTGAAGTCGTAGCGACTACATTTAAGGTAAACTACTTCAGCTTATTCATTGATAAGTCCAATTTGTTACCAATGTTTAAATTTTTTCCGAATTTTAATAGATATTAATGCGGGAAGTTAATTTTCTTTCTGGATCAGCGCTGAGCTACAGCATAATTCGATTTTAATCCAAACTGAGTTTCAGCGCATTGTTATTGATGGGATAGGGGATCCTGTCGTCCTTCAAAAACTACTTAAATTGCGATGGGTTATCGCTGGAGACCTCGTTGACAGTCACGTGAAGCTACACTCGCACTTGCGAGCCCTATGACTTTTGACGAAAAAAGTTATATATGTTTCCTTATTCGGTACTCAGTTCGAGATTTTCGTTCATAAATTAATTCATTATTATTTTTATTTGTTTGTTGTTTTAGTTTTAAG
Organism: Daphnia pulex; assembly: GCF_021134715.1. NCBI lineage: Eukaryota > Metazoa > Arthropoda > Branchiopoda > Diplostraca > Daphniidae > Daphnia > Daphnia pulex. The sequence goes on along the minus strand of NC_060018.1, from coordinate 7,106,346 downwards.
ATATTTGGATAAATATCAAAGACGGAGAAGCCAAAGCTCGCGTTGATCTTCTCATGCAAATTTTACAATTAGGTGTTTCAGCACCCCCTCCCGCTAAGTCTGGTCTCGATTATGAGTAACGGTAATGGCCAAATGGCAAACAAGCAAATTTTTTTATTTTTAACTTACTCCCAGAGTGGCATTTTAAGTAGCAAATTTTTTAATTGATGTTATAAATTTAACGTAACTTAAACTTAGGGAATAATTTACTTTACTGTTGATTCCCTTATTTTTCCCCGGATAAGATTGTTGTATTTGTTTGGCTTCTGAACTTCTTTGCACTTGACCAAATCCCAGAATTGTCATTTGTAAAAAGTTAAATTCGACTGTTGCTATGTTAAATGAAATCAAAATGTGTCAAGAAAATTGTTCCTGCTAGCTTATAATTTTGCAACACCTGCTCTCTCGCTCCTCCTTCCGTCAACTTCAACTTCAAAAACAAAAAAACCTATAACTGGAAATTTATCCCAAAAATGCGACACGGAACTATGACGGAAGATCTCCCCCTTAAAACACAAACAAGATAACAACAAATTCTGAAAGAAAAATGTCAAAAAGTTTCGAAGCGCCTCTAGCGGGTGTCTTTTTATTACTTATTTTTGTTTATTCTAGTTTAATGAATTTTCAAATTCATTTTTAGTATTTTAAAATTCATATTTAATATTTTAAAATAGAATAAACAAAAATAAGTAATAAAAAATACATTTGAATTGATTTTTTGGCGCAAATTTCAAAAAATTGTGATTTTCAATCACAAATTAAACATATAAAAATTGCCTAATCTAAATGAATTAGGTTTTAAAGGATAGGAAATGAAATAAAGCTTAAATGAAATCAATTTCTGGCCTCATTGATTAATAATTTTATATGATTAAGAACGAAAAACCCCTATATTTACTATACCCCCGAGAGGGGATAAGCCCCCAACACTAGCGAACCTGGCGGGGAATCTTGGGACCCTTTACTTAACACCCGCCGGTCTTGGGGATAGCCGAGAGTATACCTTTCCTATCATATCGTGTTTGGAGTTTGGACAATCAGATTCAGAGCCATTGACCGGGGACTTTCAGGCCCTGGCTTGAATGTCAAGGCCTCGAGGGTGGAGTAGTCGCCAATTGAAATTGATTAGTTCAACGAATTGTTGACTCGTCAGAGCCTTAGGCCCTTAGCTACCTAAAAATGCTTCGTCATCGTGAAATATACAAACGAAATCATGGATATACTGTATTAGTTATTAGCAGAATCGAACACAAGCATCAATATTTTATAAACTATACAAGATCAAATGTAAAGTGGAAACTACAGTAGACTTGAAACTCTCAATGCTTTTCATTTTATAACGAAATATATTTTTGTATAGGTTTACTTACGCATTAATAGCCAAACGATAGATTACCAAATCATTTCCAAACTAAATATTCGAAAAGGGCCTATACTATATTGAGATACAACTTTGTTTCGTGCAACCAGCAGAAAAAACTCATGACCTCCGCGTTATTAGCACGGCGCTCTAACCAACTGAGCGAACAGGCCAATAAATTCTTAATATATTAATCAAAGGTTCATTCATCATCAGTTAGGTATACTCTGTGTGTCTTTAGAGAGAATGATTTAAGTTATCTACCAAGCAACGCTATATCAGCAGCACATTTCAATCGTCACTGTGAAGGCAATGCAAGCCAGTGATATTCATTGAGTGTTCGAGATATATTTGTAGTTTTATTGATCTGACATGATTCCCCATGGTTTGTGGTTAACTACTACTCATCATGAACTAATAGTTTCGTCATATGCTATTAATCGTGGCGGTACTCGAACCCGCAATTTTCGGATAACTACTTTCATAGAAGTCCGACGCCTTATCCATTAGGCCACACGACCTACACTTAAAGAAAGTGCTAGGATTTTGCATCTCTCATTTAACCTGCTCTTCAGTAAGGTCAAACGGAAATTTTGGTGAACCAATAAATATTATTACTAGATTGTCTGAAAATTCGGGGCAATTGTGTCCGAGTGGTTAAGGCGATAGACTTAACATCTATTCTTCTCTGAGGGCGTAGGTTCGAACCCTACCAACTGCGGTGAATTGACATTTGTTTACATGCTAGTATTTTCTAGTGGAACAACTCATTTTCAATCGTTTACTAATATCTCAAATTTACGCATGATTACAAATATGATCTGTGCAGTCATGGGTATCCTAGGTCCCGGGATCTATCTCGGAGCCATAGACCGTGACCTGTCACTTGGGGTTTCCAGAAACGTGTCTATTTTTCAGAGGCCAGTGCCGAAATGCATTATGGCGGTCTTTAAGTGTAGTTTACAAACACAAAATGTAGTCAGAGACAAATTATAGGATGAAAGAATGTGAACTCATTTTGTTTACGAAGAATAGAAAAACGTCCGTACTTCCGTCCGTAAAAGATCTATAAGCAATCGTAAAATTTAAAAATGAACTCGAACGGAAAACTATTGTAATATTAGTTATTAAGCCCGGTTAGCTCAGACGGTAGAGCGCGGGACTTTTAATCCTGAGGTCAAGGGTTCAAGTCCCTTATCGGGCGGCTAGTCTTTTGATTTTAGTTAGTATTTTTGGTTTTCCACCATTAATTATCAAGTTAATATCGTTTGAAATCATTCACCATTATGGGCAGAATTCATAGATGTTCATAGACGACAACACGAGTTCTCATGGTGTTTCTTTATGTTAATTCCTACGATGTAGAGAAAGTGCGAACCAAAAGGAAGTACATTCGGATATAGGTCGTGGAACATACACAAATAATGAAATGAGATAGTGAGAAAGAGTATCCCTCATTGTGAGAGTAGAAAGCCTTGATATTTGATACAACTGATTGCAATAGTAAATGTATGTCCAGTTATAGAACTCGAAAGCTGTAAATAGAGTTTGTAGTTAAGATTATTCAAAAAACATGGTTTTCAAGATTGAGACGATGTCCACAGACGGTAATCGCTGTATGTTTATATAACATGGGACGTTTGGCTATCTTCTAGGAAAAAGCTTTGCGTCATTCCACGGATAGGAGATTCAACATAACTCAGCCTTTGTGGCCTAATGGATAAGGCACCGGCCTTCTAATCCGGGGTTTGAGAGTTCGAGTCTCGCCAGAGTTAGCGAGCAACCGCAACTATAATTATCGAAAATCGTCGTTAAATTGGCAATTACTTGTCTTTTGTTTTACTGTTTTCAAGCAAAAATTTTCATTGGTCCAAGTGTTGGGAAATCGCTGAAATGGCATGCTTAAACTTGGAAACCTTTGCCAGTGACAATTACTTGGCAGCGGAACTTATTCTGCTGTTTTACAGGTGAACTCTTACTCTCTCATTCTTCTCTGCCGTCTTCACTGGTTCCTGGAGCAACAACGGGCTGAATTCAAGACGCTGGTCATGATGGTAAGGTGCATTCTCGGCAACGTGTACTTGTTGTCTCTCATCTACTTTTAGAAACTATCTAAACCTGGCCTACGATCACAGACCTCGACTTCGATGGACCTGACTGTTCTTACCACTCGTACGGACCATTGTTGAGAGCATGCCTTATCCAGGGTCACCCCGTTGCTTAGTTTGTCTTGTCTTGTCCAGGGCCATCACATATGCTAAAGACCTAAAGACCTTTCGTTCTTCTCTCACTGTGTACTCCCCTACTGATTTTAAACTTGGATGTTCTCCCAAAAAGTGACTAGAAATAACTTCTGGCGTCACTTGATCAAATGTTGTGTAGTTACATTTACCAATAAAATGCCACAAAACGCAGATAGTAGGATTCGAACCTACGCTCCAAGATGGAAACTGATTTCGAGTCAGTCGCCTTAACCACTCGGCCATATCTGCATTAAATGTTTTAGCAAAATATTTCGAATCTATCAGTACCTTTTTAGAGTGGAAAATATTTAATGGAAGAATTATAGTGGCCCGTAAGAGGATCGAACTCATGACCTCCGCGTTATTAGCACGGCGCTCTAACCAACTGAGCTAACAGGCCCATAAATTCTTAATGTATTATTCAAAGGTTCATTCATCATCAGTTAGGTATACTCTGTGTGTCTTTAGAGAGAATGATTTAAGTTATCTACCAAGCAACGCTATATCAGCAGCACATTTCAATCGTCACTGTGAAGGCAATGCAAGCCAGTGATATTCATTGAGTGTTCGAGATATATTTGTAGTTTTATTGATCTGACATGATTCCCCATGGTTTGTGGTTAACTACTACTCATCATGAACTAATAGTTTCGTCATATGCTATTAATCGTGGCGGGACTCGAACCCGCAATTTTCGGATAACTACTTTCATAGAATCCGACGCCTTATCCATTAGGCCACACGACCTACACTTAAAGAAAGTGCTAGGATTTTGCATCTCTCATTTAACCTGCTCTTCAGTAAGGTCAAACGGAAATTTTGGTGAACCAATAAATATTATTACTAGATTGTCTGAAAATTCGGAGCAGTTGTGGCCGAGTGGCTAAGGCGATAGACTTGAAATCTATTCCTCTCTGAGGGCGTAGGTTCGAACCCTACCAACTGCGGTGAATTGCCATTTGTTTCACATGCTAGTATTTTCTAGTGGAACAACTCATTTTCAATCGTTTACTAATATCTCAAATTTACGCATGATTATAAATATGATCTGTGCAGTCATGGGTATCCTAGGTCCCGGGATCTATCTCGGAGCCATAGACCGTGACCTGTCACTTGGGGTTTCCAGAAACGTGTCTATTTTTCAGAGGCCAGTGCCGAAATGCATTATGGCGGTCTTTAAGTGTAGTTTACAAACACAAAATGTAGTCAGAGACAAATTATAGGATGAAAGAATGTGAACTCATTTTGTTTACGAAGAATAGAAAAACGTCCGTACTTCCGTCCGTAAAAGATCTATAAGCAATCGTAAAATTTAAAAATGAACTCGAACGGAAAACTATTGCAATATCAGTTATTAAGCCCGATTAGCTCAGACGGTAGAGCGCGGGACTTTTAATCCTGAGGTTAAGGGTTCAAGTCCCTTATCGGGCGGCTAGTCTTTTGATTTTAGTTAGTATTTTTGGTTTTCCACCATTTATTATCAAGTTAATATCGTTTGAAATCATTCACCATTATGGGCAGAATTCATAGATGTTCATAGACGACAACACGAGTTCTCATGGTGTTTCTTTATGTTAATTCCTACGATGTAGAGAAAGTGCGAACCAAAAGGAAGTACATTCGGATATAGGTCGTGGAACATACACAAATAATGAAATGAGATAGTGAGAAAGAGTATCCCTCATTGTGAGAGTAGAAAGCCTTGATATTTGATACAACTGATTGCAATAGTAAATGTATGTCCAGTTATAGAACTCGAAAGCTGTAAATAGAGTTTGTAGTTAAGATTATTCAAAAAACATGGTTTTCAAGATTGAGACGATGTCCACAGACGGTAATCGCTGTATGTTTATATAACATGGGACGTTTGGCTATCTTCTAGGAAAAAGCTTTGCGTCATTCCACGGATAGGAGATTCAACATAACTCAGCCTTTGTGGCCTAATCGATAAGGCACCGGCCTTCTAATCCGGGGTTTGAGAGTTCGAGTCTCGCCAGAGTTAGCGAGCAACCGCAACTATAATTATCGAAAATCGTCGTTAAATTGGCAATTACTTGTCTTTTGTTTTACTGTTTTCAAGCAAAAATTTTCATTGGTCCAAGTGTTGGGAAATCGCTGAAATGGCATGCTTAAACTTGGAAACCTTTGCCAGTGACAATTACTTGGCAGCGGAACTTATTCTGCTGTTTTACAGGTGAACTCTTACTCTCTCATTCTTCTCTGCCGTCTTCACTGGTTCCTGGAGCAACAACGGGCTGAATTCAAGACGCTGGTCATGATGGTAAGGTGCATTCTCGGCAACGTGTACTTGTTGTCTCTCATCTACTTTTAGAAACTATCTAAACCTGGCCTACGATCACAGACCTCGACTTCGATGGACCTGACTGTTCTTACCACTCGTACGGACCATTGTTGAGAGCATGCCTTATCCAGGGTCACCCCGTTGCTTAGTTTGTCTTGTCTTGTCCAGGGCCATCACATATGCTAAAGACCTAAAGACCTTTCGTTCTTCTCTCACTGTGTACTCCCCTACTGATTTTAAACTTGGATGTTCTCCCAAAAAGTGACTAGAAATAACTTCTGGCGTCACTTGATCAAATGTTGTGTAGTTACATTTACCAATAAAATGCCACAAAACGCAGATAGTAGGATTCGAACCTACGCTCCAAGATGGAAACTGATTTCGAGTCAGTCGCCTTAACCACTCGGCCATATCTGCATTAAATGTTTTAGCAAAATATTTCGAATCTATCAGTACCTTTTTAGAGTGGAAAATATTTAATGGAAGAATTATAGTGGCCCGTAAGAGGATCGAACTCATGACCTCCGCGTTATTAGCACGGCGCTCTAACCAACTGAGCTAACAGGCCCATAAATTCTTAATGTATTATTCAAAGGTTCATTCATCATCAGTTAGGTATACTCTGTGTGTCTTTAGAGAGAATGATTTAAGTTATCTACCAAGCAACGCTATATCAGCAGCACATTTCAATCGTCACTGTGAAGGCAATGCAAGCCAGTGATATTCATTGAGTGTTCGAGATATATTTGTAGTTTTATTGATCTGACATGATTCCCCATGGTTTGTGGTTAACTACTACTCATCATGAACTAATAGTTTCGTCATATGCTATTAATCGTGGCGGGACTCGAACCCGCAATTTTCGGATAACTACTTTCATAGAATCCGACGCCTTATCCATTAGGCCACACGACCTACACTTAAAGAAAGTGCTAGGATTTTGCATCTCTCATTTAACCTGCTCTTCAGTAAGGTCAAACGGAAATTTTGGTGAACCAATAAATATTATTACTAGATTGTCTGAAAATTCGGAGCAGTTGTGGCCGAGTGGCTAAGGCGATAGACTTGAAATCTATTCCTCTCTGAGGGCGTAGGTTCGAACCCTACCAACTGCGGTGAATTGCCATTTGTTTCACATGCTAGTATTTTCTAGTGGAACAACTCATTTTCAATCGTTTACTAATATCTCAAATTTACGCATGATTATAAATATGATCTGTGCAGTCATGGGTATCCTAGGTCCCGGGATCTATCTCGGAGCCATAGACCGTGACCTGTCACTTGGGGTTTCCAGAAACGTGTCTATTTTTCAGAGGCCAGTGCCGAAATGCATTATGGCGGTCTTTAAGTGTAGTTTACAAACACAAAATGTAGTCAGAGACAAATTATAGGATGAAAGAATGTGAACTCATTTTGTTTACGAAGAATAGAAAAACGTCCGTACTTCCGTCCGTAAAAGATCTATAAGCAATCGTAAAATTTAAAAATGAACTCGAACGGAAAACTATTGCAATATCAGTTATTAAGCCCGGTTAGCTCAGACGGTAGAGCGCGGGACTTTTAATCCTGAGGTTAAGGGTTCAAGTCCCTTATCGGGCGGCTAGTCTTTTGATTTTAGTTAGTATTTTTGGTTTTCCACCATTTATTATCAAGTTAATATCGTTTGAAATCATTCACCATTATGGGCAGAATTCATAGATGTTCATAGACGACAACACGAGTTCTCATGGTGTTTCTTTATGTTAATTCCTACGATGTAGAGAAAGTGCGAACCAAAAGGAAGTACATTCGGATATAGGTCGTGGAACATACACAAATAATGAAATGAGATAGTGAGAAAGAGTATCCCTCATTGTGAGAGTAGAAAGCCTTGATATTTGATACAACTGATTGCAATAGTAAATGTATGTCCAGTTATAGAACTCGAAAGCTGTAAATAGAGTTTGTAGTTAAGATTATTCAAAAAACATGGTTTTCAAGATTGAGACGATGTCCACAGACGGTAATCGCTGTATGTTTATATAACATGGGACGTTTGGCTATCTTCTAGGAAAAAGCTTTGCGTCATTCCACGGATAGGAGATTCAACATAACTCAGCCTTTGTGGCCTAATCGATAAGGCACCGGCCTTCTAATCCGGGGTTTGAGAGTTCGAGTCTCGCAAGAGTTAGCGAGCAACCGCAACTATAATTATCGAAAATCGTCGTTAAATTGGCAATTATTTGTCTTTTGTTTTACTGTTTTCAAGCAAAAATTTTCATTGGTCCAAGTGTTGGGAAATCGCTGAAATGGCATGCTTAAACTTGGAAACCTTTGCCAGTGACAATTACTTGGCAGCGGAACTTATTCTGCTGTTTTACAGGTGAACTCTTACTCTCTCATCCTTCTCTGCCGTCTTCACTGGTTCCTGGAGCAACAACGCGCTGAATTCAAGACGCTGGTCATGATGGTAAGGTGCATTCTCGGCAACGTGTACTTGTTGTCTCTCATCTACTTTTAGAAACTATCTAAACCTTGCCTACGATCACAGACCTCGACTTCGATGGACCTGACTGTTCTTACCACTCGTACGGACCATTGTTGAGAGCATGCCTTATCCAGGGTCACCCCGTTGCTTAGTTTGTCTTGTCTTGTCCAGGGCCATCACATATGCTAAAGACCTAAAGACCTTTCGTTCTTCTCTCACTGTGTACTCCCCTACTGATTTTAAACTTGGATGTTCTCCCAAAAAGTGACTAGAAATAACTTCTGGCGTCACTTGATCAAATGTTGTGTAGTTACATTTACCAATAAAATGCCACAAAACGCAGAAAGTAGGATTCGAACCTACGCTCCAAGATGGAAACTGATTTCGAGTCAGTCGCCTTAACCACTCGGCCATATCTGCATTAAATGTTTTAGCAAAATATTTCGAATCTATCAGTACCTTTTTAGAGTGGAAAATATTTAATGGAAGAATTATAGTGGCCCGTAAGAGGATCGAACTCATGACCTCCGCGTTATTAGCACGGCGCTCTAACCAACTGAGCTAACAGGCCCATAAATTCTTAATATATTATTCAAAGGTTCATTCATCATCAGTTAGGTATACTCTGTGTGTCTTTAGAGAGAATGATTTAAGTTATCTACCAAGCAACGCTATATCAGCAGCACATTTCAATCGTCACTGTGAAGGCAATGCAAGCCAGTGATATTCATTGAGTGTTCGAGATATATTTGTAGTTTTATTGATCTGACATGATTCCCCATGGTTTGTGGTTAACTACTACTCATCATGAACTAATAGTTTCGTCATATGCTATTAATCGTGGCGGGACTCGAACCCGCAATTTTCGGATAACTACTTTCATAGAAGTCCGACGCCTTATCCATTAGGCCACACGACCTACACTTAAAGAAAGTGCTAGGATTTTGCATCTCTCATTTAACCTGCTCTTCAGTAAGGTCAAACGGAAATTTTGGTGAACCAATAAATATTATTACTAGATTGTCTGAAAATTCGGAGCAGTTGTGGCCGAGTGGCTAAGGCGATAGACTTGAAATCTATTCCTCTCTGAGGGCGTAGGTTCGAACCCTACCAACTGCGGTGAATTGCCATTTGTTTCACATGCTAGTATTTTCTAGTGGAACAACTCATTTTCAATCGTTTACTAATATCTCAAATTTACGCATGATTACAAATATGATCTGTGCAGTCATGGGTATCCTAGGTCCCGGGATCTATCTCGGAGCCATAGACCGTGACCTGTCACTTGGGGTTTCCAGAAACGTGTCTATTTTTCAGAGGCCAGTGCCGAAATGCATTATGGCGGTCTTTAAGTGTAGTTTACAAACACAAAATGTAGTCAGAGACAAATTATAGGATGAAAGAATGTGAACTCATTTTGTTTACGAAGAATAGAAAAAAGTCCGTACTTCCGTCCGTAAAAGATCTATAAGCAATCGTAAAATTTAAAAATGAACTCGAACGGAAAACTATTGCAATATCTACTATTAAGCCCGGTTAGCTCAGACGGTAGAGCGCGGGACTTTTAATCCTGAGGTCAAGGGTTCAAGTCCCTTATCGGGGGCTAGTCTTTTGATTTTAGTTAGTATTTTTGGTTTTCCACCATTTATTATCAAGTTAATATCGTTTGAAATCATTCACCATTATGGGCAGAATTCATAGATGTTCATAGACGACAACACGAGTTCTCATGGTGTTTCTTTATGTTAATTCCTACGATGTAGAGAAAGTGCGAACCAAAAGGAAGTACATTCGGATATAGGTCGTGGAACATACACAAATAATGAAATGAGATAGTGAGAAAGAGTATCCCTCATTGTGAGAGTAGAAAGCCTTGATATTTGATACAACTAATTGCAATAGTAAATGTATGTCCAGTTATAGAACTCGAAAGCTGTAAATAGAGTTTGTAGTTAAGATTATTCAAAAAACATGGTTTTCAAGATTGAGACGATGTCCACAGACGGTAATCGCTGTATGTTTATATAACATGGGACGTTTGGCTATCTTCTAGGAAAAAGCTTTGCGTCATTCCTCGGATAGGAGATTCAACATAACTCAGCCTTTGTGGCCTAATGGATAAGGCACCGGCCTCCTAAGCCGGGGATTGCGAGTTCGAGTCTCGCCATAGGTAGCGAGTAACCGAAACTATAATTATCGAAAATCGTCGTTAATTGGCAATTACTTGTCTTTTGTTTTACTGTTTTCAAGCAAAAATTTTCATTGGTCCAAGTGTTGGGAAATCGCTGAAATGGCATGCTTAAACTTGGAAACCTTTGCCAGTGACAATTACTTGGCAGCGGAACTTATTCTGCTGTTTTACAGGTGAACTCTGACTCTCTCATCCTTCTCTGCCGTCTTCACTGGTTCCTGGAGCAACAACGCGCTGAATTCAAGACGCTAGTCATGATGGTAAGGTGCATTCTCGGCAACGTGTACTTGTTGTCTCTCATCTACTTTTAGAAACTATCTAAACCTGGCCTACCATCACAGACCTCGACTTCGATGGACCTGACTGTTCTTACCACTCGTACGGACCATTGTTGAGAGCATGCCTTATCCAGGGTCACCCCGTTGCTTAGTTTGTCTTGTCTTGTCCAGGGCCATCACATATGCTAAAGACCTAAAGACCTTTCGTTCTTCTCTCACTGTGTACTCCCCTACTGATTTTAAACTTGGATGTTCTCCCAAAAAGTGACTAGAAATAACTTCTGGCGTCACTTGATCAAATGTTGTGTAGTTACATTTACCAATAAAATGCCACAAAACGCAGATAGTAGGATTCGAACCTACGCTCCAAGATGGAAACTAATTTCGAGTCAGTCGCCTTAACCACTCGGCCATATCTGCATTAAATGTTTTAGCAAAATATTTCGAATCTATCAGTACCTTTTTAGAGTGGAAAATATTTAATGGAAGAATTATAGTGGCCCGTAAGAGGATCGAACTCATGACCTCCGCGTTATTAGCACGGCGCTCTAACCAACTGAGCTAACAGGCCCATAAATTCTTAATATATTATTCAAAGGTTCATTCATCATCAGTTAGGTATACTCTGTGAGTCTTTAGAGAGAATGATTTAAGTTATCTACCAAGCAACGCTATATCAGCAGCACATTTCAATCGTCACTGTGAAGGCAATGCAAGCCAGTGATATTCATTGAGTGTTCGAGATATATTTGTAGTTTTATTGATCTGACATGATTCCCCATGGTTTGTGGTTAACTACTACTCATCATGAACTAATAGTTTCGTCGTATGCTATTAATCGTGGCGGGACTCGAACCCGCAATTTTCGGATAACTACTTTCATAGAAGTCCGACGCCTTATCCATTAGGCCACACGACCTACACTTAAAGAAAGTGCTAGGATTTTGCATCTCTCATTTAACCTGCTCTTCAGTAAGGTCAAACGGAAATTTTGGTGAACCAATAAATATTATTACTAGATTGTCTGAAAATTCGGGGTAATTGTGTCCGAGTGGTTAAGGCGATAGACTTGAAATCTATTCTTCTCTGAGGGCGTAGGTTCGAACCCTACCAACTGCGGTGAATTGACATTTGTTTACATGCTAGTATTTTCTAGTGGAACAACTCATTTTCAATCGTTTACTAATATCTCAAATTTACGCATGATTACAAATATGATCTGTGCAGTCATGGGTATCCTAGGTCCCGGGATCTATCTCGGAGCCATAGACCGTGACCTGTCACTTGGGGTTTCCAGAAACGTGTCTATTTTTCAGAGGCCAGTGCCGAAATGCATTATGGCGGTCTTTAAGTGTAGTTTACAAACACAAAATGTAGTCAGAGACAAATTATAGGATGAAAGAATGTGAACTCATTTTGTTTACGAAGAATAGAAAAACGTCCGTACTTCCGTCCGTAAAAGATCTATAAGCAATCGTAAAATTTAAAAATGAACTCGAACGGAAAACTATTGCAATATCAGTTATTAAGCCCGGTTAGCTCAGACGGTAGAGCGCGGGACTTTTAATCCTGAGGTCAAGGGTTCAAGTCCCTTATCGGGCGGCTAGTCTTTTGATTTTAGTTAGTATTTTTGGTTTTCCACCATTTATTATCAAGTTAATATCGTTTGAAATCATTCACCATTATGGGCAGAATTCATAGATGTTCATAGACGACAACACGAGTTCTCATGGTGTTTCTTTATGTTAATTCCTACGATGTAGAGAAAGTGCGAACCAAAAGGAAGTACATTCGGATATAGGTCGTGGAACATACACAAATAATGAAATGAGATAGTGAGAAAGAGTATCCCTCATTGTGAGAGTAGAAAGCCTTGATATTTGATACAACTAATTGCAATAGTAAATGTATGTCCAGTTATAGAACTCGAAAGCTGTAAATAGAGTTTGTAGTTAAGATTATTCAAAAAACATGGTTTTCAAGATTGAGACGATGTCCACAGACGGTAATCGCTGTATGTTTATATAACATGGGACGTTTGGCTATCTTCTAGGAAAAAGCTTTGCGTCATTCCTCGGATAGGAGATTCAACTTAACTCAGCCTTTGTGGCCTTATGGATAAGGCACCGGCCTCCTAAGCCGGGGATTGCGAGTTCGAGTCTCGCCATAGGTAGCGAGTAACCGAAACTATAATTATCGAAAATCGTCGTTAAATTGGCAATTACTTGTCTTTTGTTTTACTGTTTTCAAGCAAAAATTTTCATTGGTCCAAGTGTTGGGAAATCGCTGAAATGGCATGCTTAAACTTGGAAACCTTTGCCAGTGACAATTACTTGGCAGCGGAACTTATTCTGCTGTTTTACAGGTGAACTCTGACTCTCTCATCCTTCTCTGCCGTCTTCACTGGTTCCTGGAGCAACAACGCGCTGAATTCAAGACGCTGGTCATGATGGTAAGGTGCATTCTCGGCAACGTGTACTTGTTGTCTCTCATCTACTTTTAGAAACTATCTAAACCTGGCCTACGATCACAGACCTCGACTTCGATGGACCTGACTGTTCTTACCACTCGTACGGACCATTGTTGAGAGCATGCCTTATCCAGGGTCACCCCGTTGCTTAGTTTGTCTTGTCTTGTCCAGGGCCATCACATATGCTAAAGACCTAAAGACCTTTCGTTCTTCTCTCACTGTGTACTCCCCTACTGATTTTAAACTTGGATGTTCTCCCAAAAAATGACTAGAAATAACTTCTGGCGTCACTTGATCAAATGTGGTGTAGTTACATTTACCAATAAAATGCCACAAAACGCAGATAGTAGGATTCGAACCTACGCTCTAAGATGGAAACTGATTTCGAGTCAGCCGCCTCAACCACTCGGCCATATCTGCATTACATGTTTTAGCAAAATATTTCGAATCTATCAGTACATTTTTAGAGTGGAAAATATTTAATGGAAGAATTATAGTGGCCCGTAAGAGGATCGAACTCATGACCTCCGCGTTATTAGCACGGCGCTCTAACCAACTGAGCTAACAGACCAATATTTTCTTAACATATTAATCAAAGGTTCATTCATCATCAGTTATGTATACTCTGTGTGTCTTTAGAGAGAATGATTTAAGTTATCTACCAAGCAACGCTATATCAGCAGCACATTTCAATCGTCACTGTGAAGGCAATGCAAGCCAGTGATATTCATTGAGTGTTCGAGATATATTTGTAGTTTTATTGATCTGACATTATTCCCCATGGTTTGTGGTTAACTACTACTCATCATGAACTAATAGTTTCGTCATATGCTATTAATCGTGGCGGGACTCGAACCCGCAATTTTCGGATAACTACTTTCATAGAAGTCCGACGCCTTATCCATTAGGCCACACGACCTACACTTAAAGAAAGTGCTAGGATTTTGCATCTCTCATTTAACCTGCTCTTCAGTAAGGTCAAACGGAAATTTTGGTGAACCAATAAATATTATTACTAGATTGTCTGAAAATTCGGGGCAGTTTTGGCCGAGTGGTTAAGGCGATAGACTTGAAATCTATTCCTCTCTGAGGGCGTAGGTTCGAACCCTACCAACTGCGGTGAATTGCCATTTGTTTCACATGCTAGTATTTTCTAGTGGAACAACTCATTTTCAATCGTTTACTAATATCTCAAATTTACGCATGATTACAAATATGATCTGTGCAGTCATGGGTATCCTAGGTCCAAGGATCTATCTCGGAGCCATAGACCGTGACCTGTCACTTGGGGTTTCCAGAAACGTGTCTATTTTTCAGAGGCCAGTGCCGAAATGCATTATGGCGGTCTTTAAGTGTAGTTTACAAACACAAAATGTAGTCAGAGACAAATTATAGGATGAAAGAATGTGAACTCATTTTGTTTACGAAGAATAGAAAAACGTCCGTACTTCCGTCCGTAAAAGATCTATAAGCAATCGTAAATTTAAAAATGAACTCGAACGGAAAACTATTGCAATATCAATTATTAAGCCGGGTTAGCTCAGACGGTAGAGCGCGGGACTTTTAATCCTGAGGTCAAGGGTTCAAGTCCCTTATCGGGCGGCTAGTCTTTTGATTTTAGTTAGTATTTTTGGTTTTCCACCATTTATTATCAAGTTAATATCGTTTGAAATCATTCACCATTATGGGCAGAATTCATAGATGTTATAGACGACAACACGAGTTCTCATGGTGTTTCTTTATGTTAATTCCTACGATGTAGAGAAAGTGCGAACCAAAAGGAAGTACATTCGGATATAGGTCGTGGAACATACACAAATAATGAAATGAGATAGTGAGAAAGAGTATCCCTTATTGTGAGAGTAGAAAGCCTTGATATTTGATACAACTAATTGCAATAGTAAATGTATGTCCAGTTATAGAACTCGAAAGCTGTAAATAGAGTTTGTAGTTAAGATTATTCAAAAAACATGGTTTTCAAGATTGAGACGATGTCCACAGACGGTAATCGCTGTATGTTTATATAACATGGGACGTTTGGCTATCTTCTAGGAAAAAGCTTTGCGTCATTCCTCCGATAGGAGATTCAACATAACTCAGCCTTTGTGGCCTAATGGATAAGGCACCGGCCTCCTAAGCCGGGGATTGCGAGATCGAGTTTCGCCAGAGGTAGCGAGCAACCGAAACTATAATTATCGAAAATCGTCGTTAATTTGGCAATTACTTGTATTTTGTTTTACTGTTTTCAAGCAAAAATTTTCATTGGTACAAGTGTTGGGAAATCGCTGAAATGGCATGCTTAAACTTGGAAACCTTTGCCAGTGACAATTACTTGGCAGCGGAACTTATTCTGCTGTTTTACAGGTGAACTCTGACTCTCTCATCCTTCTCTGCCGTCTTCACTGGTTCCTGGAGCAACAACGCGCTGAATTCAAGACGCTGGTCATGATGGTAAGGTGCATTCTCGGCAACGTGTACTTGTTGTCTCTCATCTACTTTTAGAAACTATCTAAACCTGGCCTACGATCACAGACCTCGACTTCGATGGACCTGACTGTTCTTACCACTCGTACGGACCATTGTTGAGAGCATGCCTTATCCAGGGTCACCCCGTTGCTTAGTTTGTCTTGTCTTGTCCAGGGCCATCACATATGCTAAAGACCTAAAGACCTTTCGTTCTTCTCTCACTGTGTACTCCCCTACTGATTTTAAACTTGGATGTTCTCCCAAAAAATGACTAGAAATAACTTCTGGCGTCACTTGATCAAATGTTGTGTAGTTACATTTACCAATAAAATGCCACAAAACGCAGATAGTAGGATTCGAACCTACGCTCCAAGATGGAAACTGATTTCGAGTCAGTCGCCTTAACCACTCGGCCATATCTGCATTAAATGTTTTAGCAAAATATTTCGAATCTATCAGTACCTTTTTAGAGTGGAAAATATTTAATGGAAGAATTATAGTGGCCCGTAAGAGGATCGAACTCATGACCTCCGCGTTATTAGCACGGCGCTCTAACCAACTGAGCTAACAGGCCAATAAATTCTTAATATATTAATCAAAGGTTCATTCATCATCAGTTAGGTATACTCTGTGTGTCTTTAGAGAGAATGATTTAAGTTATCTACCAAGCAACGCTATATCAGCAGCACATTTCAATCGTCACTGTGAAGGCAATGCAAGCCAGTGATATTCATTGAGTGTTCGAGATATATTTGTAGTTTTATTGATCTGACATGATTGATTCCCCATGGTTTGTGGTTAACTACTACTCATCATGAACTAATAGTTTCGTCATATGCTATTAATCGTGGCGGGACTCGAACCCGCAATTTTCGGATAACTACTTTCATAGAAGTCCGACGCCTTATCCATTAGGCCACACGACCTACACTTAAAGAAAGTGCTAGGATTTTGCATCTCTCATTTAACCTGCTCTTCAGTAAGGTCAAACGGAAATTTTGGTGAACCAATAAATATTATTACTAGATTGTCTGAAAATTCGGGGCAGTTTTGGCCGAGTGGTTAAGGCGATAGACTTGAAATCTATTCCTCTCTGAGGGCGTAGGTTCGAACCCTACCAACTGCGGTGAATTGCCATTTGTTTCACATGCTAGTATTTTCTAGTGGAACAACTCATTTTCAATCGTTTACTAATATCTCAAATTTACGCATGATTACAAATATGATCTGTGCAGTCATGGGTATCCCTCATTGTGAGAGTAGAAAGCCTTGATATTTGATACAACTAATTGCAATAGTAAATGTATGTCCAGGTATAGAACTCGAATAAATAGAGTTTGTAGTTAAGATTATTCAAAAAACATGGTTTTCAAGATTGAGACGATGTCCACAGACGGTAATCGCTGTATGTTTATATAACATGGGACGTTTGGCTATCTTCTAGGAAAAAGCTTTGCGTCATTCCTCGGATAGGAGATTCAACATAACTCAGCCTTTGTGGCCTAATGGATAAGGCACCGGCCTTCTAAGCCGGGGTTTGAGAGTTCAAGTCTCGCCAGAGGTAGCGAGCAACCGAAACTATAATTATCGAAAATCGTCGTTAAATTGGCAATTACTTGTCTATGGTTTTACTGTTTTCAAGCAAAAATTTTCATTGGTCCAAGTGTTGGGAAATCGCTGAAATGGCATGCTTAAACTTGGAAACCTTTGCCAGTGACAATTACTTGGCAGCGGAACTTATTCTGCTGTTTTACAGGTGAACTCTGACTCTCTCATCCTTCTCTGCCGTCTTCACTGGTTCCTGGAGCAACAACGCGCTGAATTCAAGACGCTGGTCATGATGGTAAGGTGCATTCTCGGCAACGTGTACTTGTTGTCTCTCATCTACTTTTAGAAACTATCTAAACCTGGCCTACGATCACAGACCTCGACTTCGATGGACCTGACTGTTCTTACCACTCGTACGGACCATTGTTGAGAGCATGCCTTATCCAGGGTCACCCCGTTGCTTAGTTTGTCTTGTCTTGTCCAGGGCCATCACATATGCTAAAGACCTAAAGACCTTTCGTTCTTCTCTCACTGTGTACTCCCCTACTGATTTTAAACTTGGATGTTCTCCCAAAAAATGACTAGACCTGGCGTCACTTGATCAAATGTTGTGTAGTTACATTTACCAATAAAATGCCACAAAACGCAGATAGTAGGATTCGAACCTACGCTCCAAGATGGAAACTGATTTCGAGTCAGTCGCCTTAACCACTCGGCCATATCTGCATTAAATTTTTTTACAAAATATTTCGAATCTATCAGTACCTTTTTAGAGTGGAAAATATTTAATGGAAGAATTATAGTGGCCCGTAAGAGGATCGAACTCATGACCTCCGCGTTATTAGCACGGCGCTCTAACCAACTGAGCTAAAAGGCCAATAAATTCTTTATATATTAATCAAAGATTCATTCATCATCAGTTAGGTATACTCTGTGTGTCTTTAGAGAGAATGATTTAAGTTATCTACCAAGCAACGCTATATCAGTAGCACATTTCAATCGTCACTGTGAAGGCAATGCAAGCCAGTGATATTCATTGAGTGTTCCAGATATATTTGTAGTTTTATTGATCTGACATGATTCCCCATGGTTTGTAGTTAACTACTACTCATCATGAACTAATAGTTTCGTCATATGCTATTAATCGTGGCGGGACTCGAACCCGCAATTTTCGGATAACTACTTTCATAGAAGTCCGACGCCTTATCCATTAGGACACACGAACTACACTTAAAGAAAGTGCTAGGATTTTGCATCTCTCATTTAACCTGCTCTTCAGTAAGGTCAAACGGAAATTTTGGTGAACCAATAAATATTATTACTAGATTGTCTGAAAATTCGGGGCAGTTGTGGCCGAGTGGTTAAGGCGATAGACTTGAAATCTATTCCTCTTTAAGGGTGTAGGTTCGAACCCTACCAACTGCGGTGAATTGCCATTTGCTTCACATGCTAGTATTTTCTATTGGAACAACTCATTTTCAATCGTTTACTAATATCTCAAATTTACCCATGATTACAAATATGATCTGTGCAGTCATGGGTATCCTAGGTCCCGGGATCTATCTCGGAGCCATAGACCGTGACCTGTCACTTGGGGTTTCCAGAAACGTGTCTATTTTTCAGAGGCCAGTGCCGAAATGCATTATGGTGGTCTTTAAGTGTAGTTTACAAACATCAAATATAGTCAGAGATTAATTATAGGATGACAGAATGTGTACCTATTTTGTTTACGAAGAATGCATAAGTAAAGTGAAATGCTATTTACATAAAACTAATATTATTGCCAATGTCCTTTATGCATATTTGAGGACTGAGCTAGCAATCGTAAGAGCATGATATTGCAAGTGTTGCTTGTTCTCGTGTTGTCTTGACACCAGCAACAATTTCAGTGCCGTCACTTGGGTAATAATTTTTGTTATTTTCATTCCTATGTTCTGTTTGATATGTATGAATGATGCATGACTTGCACCAATGCCGTTCATTACATCGAAAACTGAAATTCACTTGTTTATTTTCAATATAAAACTAAGGTTTAAACACTGTCACTTTACAATCTTTCCTAACTTGTTTTTGTTTCTGTCAATGTTTTTTCGTAACCCAAATTAAATAATTCCCTAACTATTCCCCAATTAGTAGCATCATGTACAGTGGGTACCTAAAGTATCCGTACGGCTGAGAGGAGCAGTACGGAAAACGCGTTTTTCAAAACGCTCCCATAAATTGAATTCTCGTTGGAATGCAATAAAATTTTTTTGTAAGGTTAAGATTAGGGTGGGGTTTCATCTGATTTTTTTTGGGAATTTTTCAACAACGCGATATGTGGTTTTTATCGCGTTGCGAAAGTATCCGTACGGCCGAGAGGCCTAGTAGGGAAATGGGCTTACTTTGGAGGCCTCTTATTCGGTAAATAAGTAACATTAAAGGGTGGGAAAGTTCTTAAAAAAAAGAGCTGCATTAGCTCTATATGTGGTCATAAGATCACATTTTTTAAGTTTCATTTATAGTAATGAAATCAAAAATGAAAACACGAATTATAAGTTTTCCGTTTTCTTCCCCTCGATTCCCCATCACCAGTGTTGCCATATCCCAAAATCTCTTTCTTCCCTTGGACGGAAGAGGGAGAAAGAGAAAGGGTAAATATTTTTTGATATGGCAACACTGGTGATGGGGAATCGAGGGGAAGAAAACGGAAAACTTATAATTCGTGTTTTCATTTTTGATTTCATTACTATAAATGAAACTTAAAAAATGTGATCTTATGACCACATATAGAGCTAATGCAGCTCTTTTTTTTAAGAACTTTCCCACCCTTTAATGTTACTTATTTACCGAATAAGAGGCCTCCAAAGTAAGCCCATTTCCCTACTAGGCCTCTCGGCCGTACGGATACTTTCGCAACGCGATAAAAACCACATATCGCGTTGTTGAAAAATTCCCAAAAAAAATCAGATGAAACTTCACCCTAATCTTAACCTTACAAAAAAATTTTATTGCATTCCAACGAGAATTCAATTTATGGGAGCGTTTTGAAAAACGCGTTTTCCGTACTGCTCCTCTCAGCCGTACGGATACTTTAGGTACCCACTGTACATGTTGACAGCAGTCATCGAAAACTGTTATGACAAGGTCACACTCGTGGCATAAAAAATGTCGTCGATTACATGCAAACCATCAAATTTGGTAATCTATTCAATTTTAAATTATTCGTCGAAGTGCTAATTACAAATTTCACAAATGAATTCATTAATCGAAGATTTCAAGAGAATCCAAATTCTTGTAATTTTTTTCACAAGTGTTCAATAGTTGTCAACAAGCCTCGGACTTTCTTGATTTGTCCTATTTGTTTACTTTTCTGTTCAGTGATTAAGACGACCAACAACATTTCAATTGACACACACACTGGCCATAAAGTGATGCCATACCCACTACTTTGCCAAATAAAGTTGAATTCCATTCGTATGGCTGATTGAAATTGAAACTTCTGTGTATTTTTGTTGTTTTTCAACAAAAAATGCTGTATTGGGGTTGTGAGTATCTTTCTCTTCCACGAAAAAAATGCGAGGAGCGAAGAGAAAGCAATGTGATACAGAGTCGGGGGGAACAAGGAGTACACATTTAAAAAAAATCTGATTCTAACCAGAGCTATAGACTAGGAGTCTATAGCTCTGGTCTTACAAAATTATCCAAATTTCTAGAAAATGTCCAACAAAAAATTCTGTGTTGGGGTTGTGATTATCTCTCTCTTCTAATTAAAAAAAAGAGAGGAGCGAAGATAAGGTAATCTGATACAGAGTCGGGGGAACAAGTTAAAGCTTTTAATCAGCATTTGGAGACACGACTACTTCTGTAACATGGTTCCGCTCCTGCTTTTTATTCCTTTCTTTTTTATTACACCAGCCTCCACTGTCGTCTTGTGGGGTGGGGAGGGGGTCATCAGGCTCACCAGGGCCACCTTGCAGGCCGACTGGACGTCCGTTTTCTCTTCCAGGATGGCGTTGACCTGATGCGGCGTCAAAACTTTAATAAATTTAGGGGGGGAACTTTTTTGGATGACGGCCCAGATAGTGGATCGTCTGCGCCACCAGCTTTGGTGTGATTCCGAGTCTTGGCGAATGCCAGGCATAACGGTGGTGGGAACGAGACTGGGCTGCCGCTAGGGCAGCCGCTCGTCATCAGGTGATTTAAGAGGAAGCCGATGGCCCGGATGATGTTGGAAAGGATGGGAACCCAGTCGTCCTCCAGGTAACTTAGGAGTACGCGGTGCAACTTATCGCGCTATTCCGGCGTGTAGACGTTCTCGGCCGCTTCTTTGAGGGCCACTGAGAGACAGGCGCTCTTTCCGTGACGCAGAGTCCAGTCTAGCGACGGATCGTCTTGAATCAAGTAGTCGTTAAATAGAGTTACCAGTTCGTCGGCGGGCAGGTGACGGAAGAGGGCGCCAAAACATCCGGCGGTGGCCGATCGCGTTTTTTCTTTGACTGCAGACTGGCCAAGATGGACTTGCGGATGGGCTCACTCATCTTGTCGCCGGCCTGAGTGATAACGGCTCTGAGGGCATGCAGCGACGTCTCCTTGAATGACGAGTTTTCTGTTTTCTTGGTTTTTGTGTAGATCTTGTAAAACAGTGGATCGACGCGCTCTTGACCAAATACTAATTGACTCAGCAGACGACTTGCCGCCTCAAGACGGACTTGACGGTTCTGATCGCTCAACCATTTCACAAAATTTTTTTTTCTTGTTTTTATAGAGGCATGTATGGTCCAATGACTTTTAAATTGTACAATTTGGAGGCCATCTTCATGTATGCTTTAACTTTCGCCAGCTGTTTTTTTTCGCCTCCTCCATCTCTTGGTACACTAGAACAGAAATTTATATAAA
This sequence comes from Daphnia pulex, assembly GCF_021134715.1. Classification (NCBI taxonomy): domain Eukaryota; kingdom Metazoa; phylum Arthropoda; class Branchiopoda; order Diplostraca; family Daphniidae; genus Daphnia; species Daphnia pulex. Next base: position 7,084,104 of record NC_060018.1, on the reverse strand, counting down.
TTAATAATGCGATATTTTCTCAAAGAACACAACATGAATGCTTACAGCTTCCTTTGATGAAAAATTTAAGTCGGCAAATGTATTGCTCACCCCGAAAAAGTTTACTTTTCGGGGTGATGTCACATCTCATGGTTGGTAACAACTCATCCAAGACCCGCACAACAATCTGAGGATGGTAATAGCCATTGATCCTCATTTCTTTTTCTATCTGTTTTTTGTAGAATTTAAACGAAGTTCCTGGCAGGAACGCCCTATTAATTATTCAAATAAAAAATTATGATTTGAATAATATTTAAAAAATTTGAATATAATAACTTACCAAGTCATAAACTTGTCCACACAAAGACGGTTTATGTACTTGAGCAGGATGAAATTTTTGGATTGCTCCATTACTGAATGATTGAAAGTAATGGATCTCCGTAGACGGTCAAACGTGCCTGATGGAGATTCTTCAACTTGACTGTGTCTAGTTCAAAGGATGTACCGGCGTACTTTGAAAGAAATCCAAAATGAAGTTGGTGATGATTTTTTTCGACGTATTTCATTGCGTGACAGGTGAATCGGAATGATTGTAATGTTGGGTCGTTGGCACAAATAATTATCCTAAACATTTCACTTTAGATATGTCTTTTTCCTGATCCTTTTGTCTGGAAAATGGCCATGTTTTGGCTGTCTGTTAGCCAGTAGATAGTTAATGCTTTGTTAGTAGACACGCCGATCCGTTCGTAGTATTCAAGAGTCCTCGTGACTGCTATTAGTTACGTCCACTGCTATGTCCACATGACGATTCTCGTTCAACTCACTCAACACGCCCCGAGATTAGAGATGTTCACCTTTGATAGAGAAACGCAAGTAGCAAAACTGGAGGCGTCACTGGCCAAAATATTTTCTTCATTTTTTCGAGCATGGTTGGCAACGAAGCTTTGTTTCGTGAAATAGTTTGGAGGACCGATGATTGACACAACTGATATTTCGTTGGCTGCCGATCGGTTAATTGTCAAATTTGTAGCAATTCTCGACAAAGAATTTCATCCCGTTGATGAACTCTTCACTCATAACTAAGCACGTGCTCCATTCTCTTTACTCGGCGGCCTTGTCCAAATCAATATACGCTGCTCTTGCGGCCATGACAACAACTGGTCCTATAGCCGGTTCTATGGCTACAATTTCTCCAAGTGTACTGGAGAGATTCAGCTATTTTAGCGATTTCAGCGAGATCCCTGTCTGAAATAAACTTTGACCCATGGTTAATCGTTTTGTTAACTTGTTGTAAGCTGAGCTGTTAATTTTTTTGTTACTGCAAGTCGTACCGCCACGCTGCTGGTGTCAATGATGAAGCCCAAGTTCTCTTTCGATTGACTTGCGTCACCTCTTTGATCAGATTTCTTGGCTTCAATAATGAATTCTGACTATTGCAAAACATCGTAAATATATACGATATGCTCTTCTGCTTGGCGTTGTGAAACTGCTGTTACTCTGCCATCGTCCAAATAGATTGAATGACGCATTTCTTTCACGTGTAAAACAGCGTTGACCGGCTTAAGGATCTTTGTGATACAGTGGACAGCAGAGGAGAGTCCAAAGGGAAGATTGAGGAAGATGAGATATTGAATCTCGCCGTTCGGCTTTGGTATGGCTGCGCCGAGATATTTTGTTTGACAGGGTGGATTTTTATGTGCTGATAGGCCACCTTTAGATCATAAGTTATCTGGTAGTCTTGGTCTCGTGTCAATTACAATAATCGCTGGAAGTGCTCGCTGAGAGCGTAACCTTTTGTTCCTTGATGCTCAGATTTACACATCTTGACCCATCCCAGCAAAGTCTCTTCTTATTCGAACCGTCTTTTCCGTCTTTAGATTCAATAATCTCATCTGAATTCCTGTAAAAAACAAATTGTATTTGTTTGTGGCTAATGACAAATAAAACTCGATTTGAGATCGCGCAATTAAAAAGTGTAATGGCCATTTTATTGAATCAGTCAAAATTAATTACTCCTTGTGGGTGTTTTTGGGACAGTTTCTGACAAAATGATCCGTTGCTCCGCACAAATAACATTTCCTTTCTTCTTTGACCGTCGTTTGTCTCCCTCATCAGGGATAGCCTCCACGCCCTCTTGGCGTATATCCTTCCTGATAGCCGCCAGACGGTCCAGCTCCGGAATCGCCGTATTGTGTATAACCTCCAAATCGTTTGGGAAACGTATGAGAAATGTAGATGGCACATGATTCAACTGGTTTTTCTACGGTTAACTCCCAAGCAACTCTAGAAGCTTTGAGTATCTCTATAACAATAAAATTTGTAATTTTCAAAACATTGTCAAATTAAATTGTAAATGACAATTTCATTTGTAATTGTCACCTAGTTACTTTTTACCCTGTCAGTTCTGGTTTCTTTCAGACGAAAAAGAATTTAAATTTAGTATTATTAAATTATTTGTGGGAGTAGTGCATGGAAATGGCATTACTCACGAGTGAAGATCTCCCAAAAGATTCTGAATACACATACAACCTAAAAATTCCCAAAGATAAAGTTGGCCTGAATAAGGTGGCCCCAAATCATTTCTTGTGTTGACAATTTGTTAGTGAAGCATTTCAAAGAAGCTAAACATTTATCTTAGGGATTCATTTGATGCTGTTATTGAAATGGTTTAAAAATTAACCATTCATAGGCACATCGTCACATCACATAAAATTTCTTTCATACTGTAATTTCTCTACAAACATATGAAAATAAAATACTAACATGCTATTGAAATCACTAGTTATGCCATTTAAGTTTACAAGATGAGAGCGAAGACAAGAAGGGACAGAGGTTTCTTGACTTTGGACCATATCGTTCGTGTTGCAATAGCAATCATCGGCTATATTTAGATTGATTCTCAAACATAAAATTATTGGTAGTGGAGTCACAGCAAAACTGCATAATAATATTTAAAGTGTTAGTTTATTTCAGTATCATTAGTTTACTACAGTTATTCTTCTAAAATGTACTTAATATTATTATGGAATTACGGTTAGTTGAAATGTCTTATTTTACAGAGCTATCAGAATTTCTTTCGGACGATTAAAATCTAAAAACTGATATGTTGTTGGGGAATCACATTTTCTATTTCACTTAATTCTTGTTCAATTCCACTGACATGATATTTTTAATGACTTTAGAATCCGGTGATGAGTTCTAAAATGGAAACTCACCCTTGTTTCTTGTATGCTGCATGGAGAAGTTGCCATAAGATGTTTTCCAAAAGGACAATTCTTGTAAAGGAATAAAATTTCATCGTCAAGAAGCATCTATTTTTTTGCCAATCAATAATTATAAAGCTATAAATCGCTTTTGATTGGCCTTTTTACAATCAATCGGGCATTATCTTGTTAATTTTTTGGCGAAAGCCGCTAATTTTTAAGTATTATAGTTTAATGGGAAAACCTAATTTCGTCAATGGTGCTTGGCCATAAGGCGCCGTGTAAACCACGGCTGCCGCTAGCTGAAAATAATTTGACGGTCTGTCACTATTAATTTCATAAATAAACTATTTTACACGTTGTTTTTCTGAAAATTTGATAATTTATAAAATAAAAGACGTAAAACACGAGGGAATTTATTAATAATTTATTTATAATTAAAAGTACTATATTTTTTCGAAAATAAAAAAAAATAATTTAAAATTGATTTTTTTTACGTAATTTTTAATATTTTCACGGGGGGGTTTTGGATGTAACACTTTAAACACTACATTAACGAAGCTCATTTAAAAAATTTCTGGATACATTTTGTTCGAGGTTAACAATTAATTACCCTATACTAAAAACGAAATGTGGATCAGAGCTCGGGAAACAAGACAACTGATGCGGGAGATTTTTGAAAAGTCAGGAAACTGTAAGAACCATTGCAGCGTTACACCTCAAATAAGTCCTCTTATTATTACATAGACATCCTAATGTTGCCATTGCATTTGACAGCAAACTTCAACGGTCAATGCAGTTCGAAAGAAGAATTAAATGCCGTCCACACTCTATCGACGAAGCAGGGGAAGCTTTAATTAATAATCCACATTACAAGTATTTAATGTTCCAGCAATTCATTTATTTCATTACATTTATTAGGGAAACCCCGACCGAACTTTTTCCTAACTTTTCGTGCGATGTCAAATGTATGAAAAAAGAGAGAGTAAATTTTTGTTGGATACTATTACGTTATGGCGTTTTTATCCCAATAGTAGGACTAAAGATAGAAATTCCCTCTTTTATCATGGGAGGGTTCATACTGAAACAGGAACAACACTTGTTTTCATATCTAGAAATTATACCGATTTTGCGATCTTAGGAAGAGATAGCCTGCGACGCAAATTTTGCTAATCTTCCATTTCTTTTTGCGCAGCTTTTTAAATCCACGTTGCTGCCTATGCAGTAAGTTAATTTCAATTAAATTATGTTTTATATATATTTGATTCATAGCGCTGCTAAAAGTGAGAGTGCACTCTCACTTTTTGTTCCCTACTATTCATGGTAGATTCTTTCATTTTACTATCATAAGTTGGGAAAAAGTAGAGAAAAACCCCAATTTCTCTACTTTCCCATACCTTTAGTAAGAAAATGGCACATTGTAACCGTACGAAACTTTTAGCTAGTTCTATACTAGAAATTGCTAAAAGAATAGTGAAATGGGGTATTTCCAAAGGTCTTGATTTTGTGAAATATAACTAACAAACTCTAAGAACCTTATCGTCATACATTTGCCAGAGCTAAATACAAAATACCAGTACTATTACATGTACCAGTACCAGTACTATTACTACTATTACATGGAAAAGCTATAACACAAATACAAACCCCGCTAATTGTCCTTTAGCAGCAATTAACAACAATTGTCGCCAATTTTCGTTTTCAACAGCCACTAAAGTGACCTTAAGTTTCTGAATATCAACTAAGCCTATACTCATCAGAATAAACACCACGGTAATGAAGTTCAGATATTTAAATGCATTTCCCCTGTTCTTGTGCCACATCAAATTTCTTTCGCATACTAAAACCGTGGTACCCAAACGAGAATCAGCCACTCGGTTACAGGCGTATTATTTTATGAGCATTACTTTCTCTTCCAGCGAACCTTTAGTTTTTGGAAATTGTTTCTGTGTCTGCTCGATTGAAACACGATGTTGCGTTTCTTAGGTGTAATTTTCCTCCCCTGGGTGACCTTAAAAATATTTCACGCACTTTTATGATGTTTCTTTTTCCTGGAATGTGGGGAAATCCTATTTCACCTTTTTCTCCCACTTTATACTGGTATCTTTTGAGACCCCTTTTGACACCAATGATTTGTTTTTAGCTCTTTGTAGCATCAAGAATTATTTTCATCTGACTTGGATGGTGGCTTGCTGTTGTTGTTTTTTTACTAATGACTTTTTCAAAGGCTGTTTTTATTTTTTGCACAGACTATTTACACAGACTATTTTTTCCTCTCACCATCATATCTGCTTATGAAGACATGCCAAAAAGTCGTGCGCAGTTTACGCCGATGCGCACCACAGCGACCGATAGCAGAACTAAGATTGTTATTACGCTTGACACCATTTGTAGGCCAGATCCCTTGTTCGAGAACCGTCTGCTTGTCGAACAAAGGATCTGGCCTACAAATGGTGTCAATTGTAATAACAATCTTAGTTCTGCTATCGGCCGCTGTGGTGCGCATCGGCGTAAACTGCGCACGACTTTTTGGCATGTCATCTACTTTTTTATTGGACTAACATCTATATACTCTTAACTATATACGTTCAGAAAAATTCTCTTGACAAGATGACTTCGATAACATATTGAAAAATGTGTTTATGTAAACCGTATGGAGAAATGTGACATACTATGTACAGAAATTCAATTTTCAAGTCCGAAACAAGTTTAACATTAAAGCAAATATAATTTAAAACATTCAAAAGTTATTCCAAAAGAAATTCAAATTTTTACTTTTAAGTTTTAACGTTAAATAATTAGTTATCGTCTTACGTTAAATTACTGAAGAAATACAATACTTTCCAGTAGTAGTGATTTAGATTCCCTCCTTTCCTGTTGTAAGTAAAAACATAAGTTGTAGACAATTTTTTAAGTTCTACGATTTTTCTTATACTTTAACCGCTTCTCTTCTTTTGCTGCTTCCTACGTTTCTTTTGGACATTCCCTCGTAGATTATTTTTGACTTTCCCTCGTTTTTTCTTCTTCACTTTCCCTCATTTATTCTTCTTGAATTTCCCTCGTTGATTCTTCTTGAATTTCCCTCCTCCATTCTTTTGAACTTTGCCATTTTGTTTCTTGACATTTCTCTCTTCCAAAATTTTAGGTAGCTTGTCCATTTTCATAGCGTCTTCAAGAGTGATAACCGAAGCAACTTTCATAATAAATCTACCTCTCTTTTGAGGCCACTCACCAAGAAATAGTGGCTTCATCTGAAAAAAACAAGCAAAACAATCATTGGTGTTAGATTTACTATTGCCATTTAATTGTGTTTTGTCTTACATTTTGTAAATAATCAGCATTAAAGATTATCATGCAGTTTATGTGCCAAGTTTCACTTTTAATGTAGCTTTTGCAAAACTTTCTAAGAATGTACAACTTACAACAATTTCCCGGCAGTGCGTAGCTTGAGAACAGAGTGGTTTGCTATCTAACACTGTTTTCAGTTGTCGTTGAAGACGTGCCATTACCACAGGCCCTGCTCCAACCGTTTGGATAAGTAGGCCGATAAGTTTTATCTCAAAGTTTGTCAAGATAATTTTCAAATAATGAGTCCAACTTCCAAATAGGAAGTACAGCCTGAGAAGAAACCAATTTTTTATTTGGGCTTCATAATCACATATTGTGATATGGTGTTTGGCATACCTGAAAAGTTAATGATATAAAAACAGCTGAAGACAACTGCTTAGAGTGAGTTCAAAGTCACTAGCTTGCCTTGGGTGAATCCAACTTCCAAACGCCTGAGAACAAACATTTGGTTAGGGTTATTTCATGCTTACATATTGTGATATGGTGTATGGCATATCTGAAAAGTGAATGATATCAAGACAGCTGAAGACGTAGAGTGATTCCAAATTCAATTCATTCAAGATCCAACCGGAATGCAGCTGCCATATTGATTTGTTATCATCAAAACAAATATTTATTATTGCAAATGATGAAAACGATAAAATTTACACTTACCCCAATCGAATTGAAGATCCGTCGGGTTTTTGGGAAACTTCGGTTGCTTCTTTCGTTGCAACGCCCTAATAATGTTGTCCTTCACTGGGAGATTGCGCGATGGATCTTTTGCGAACTCCACCATCATTTTTTTCTCTACTACTCCCCTAGCTGAGGCTAGCGGATTGCTGATAGCCTGTGCCTTCGCTTTCATGAGAACTGAAGCATCCCTAGAGATGTCCAGGTTGGTTGAGCAGGTATGAGGTACTCTGAGGGTGAAGTTGGCATCACATTGCGACACCCGAGAACGGCAGAAATTCGGGTTTGTGTGCTTATCCCACGCTACCGATCGCTTGTTGGTCCGCTTCTCGTGGTAGCTGTGACCAACCCCATCGAATAACGTATTGCGGTCGCTGAAAAATAAAACACATTACTTGGGAAATAAAACATAAACGAAATAATTTGCATACTTTTTCATCGCTTTCTCTGTGATGTGCCAGACAGGCTCATCATCGTCGGATGACTTGAGATCATCATCTTTAATTGTCGACATCCTGGATGGCTATTGGCTTGTAGTGTAGCAGTTCGACAGCGTCTTCCGCAACTGGAACGGTAACTTCTAATCGGCTACTAGCTTCTCCAACGGGAGTGGTAGTAAACGTCACTAGAGAAAAATTCGATTAAATGAGATAAAAGTACACAAATACACTTGCGTCACCAATTCTTCATTTAACATTTGACGCATTCCATCGAGATCCATCATCTACCATAAGAATTTCAAGATTACCAAATTTAGACTGGGTTCGAACCCGGGTCGACCGGGTTGGATGGTTTAACGATAAGCACATAGTTAAGTAGTTGAAATATTTAATTTAATAATATGAGACCCTTATACATAGCAATTACTACTTTACAATTTAGAAAAACTTACTGGGCGTCCACGTTTAGCTGGTTGAGGAGGCTCAGCACTAATACAAATAAAATTACCCAATCACATCATGTGAATTCAATATTATCAGATTAATTATGACTAATGGTAGTCCTTTAGGAAAGTTCCAGTAGGCTATGCCATAACAAACCTGGAACGGTGATGTGCTCTAAAGGGAGGATTGGTTCCAAAACCACAGACAAAGCTCCGACCAGTGTTCCCGGTGTCCCAAAGGCGTAATGGATCTGTTGCTGAGCAAATTTGTGATAAGTTAACGAATTGATGTTGAGGTCAGCTGCCTATATTAGAAACCAACAAATGAAAACCACAAAAAATTAGGTGCCGCTTAAAAAAAGGAAAATATGCTTGAATTTCACCTGTAGACAAATTTAAGCAATATTGGATGTATGGCACAGTGATCCCCATCGACTGATAAACAAAAGTCCCTTAGGTGTCTTGTGTTGATTGACACAGGAATCCCAGAATGTTCTGATGGAAATGATGTAAGTCGGATCATTGGTTAACTTTGCCAACAATACCTGAAATTGAGCGTTCCTTGGCCGATTCACGGTCACTTTCGCGTTTTTAGTCGATCTTTTCCTGGTCTTCCAATACTTTGGCCAGGTCATTTTCCAAATATTCAACCTTCTTTCTGTATATTATATCTTCCCTTCTTCCTTCCTGCTGTATTTAACAGCTATCAGCCGGCCATGTTTCCTCCAGACTTGGAGAAAGAAAATTTGTTTGCGTGATTCTTCGTTCGACTTTCTCAGCTCTGATAGTGCATTCTCGGATGCAGTCTTAATATTTCCTGCCTCCATGGTTGTGATCACTGCCGTTTATGCGAGTATTCCGTTTTGTAAAGGAATCATAATTTCCCCAATGCTTCCAGTTGCTATAATAAATCAAATAGAAGAAGAACTAATTACAAGTTCTTTCTGTTTGGCTAACACAATATTTTTAAATAATATATTTGTTATTGTTATTCGTGTGTGTCAAATTAATGATTCGTCGCATTCATATGATTGAATTTGTCTTTTTTTGCGACCTGGTTGTCAACAGGCAGCTGTGTTTGGACCCATGGCTGTCAATCTACATCTTGTCTCATGACTATAACATGCAGCTCAATTCCTGACTGTGAACAGGCAATTGTAATGGAGCTCATGACTTCCCATATGCAGCACAGTTCCTGACTATCAACAGGTAAAAACTGTTTATGAACTCATGATTTCCAACATGCACCTTAGCTCATGACTATAGAAATGCAGCTTACAATTTGCCAACGACGTTGGGTTCAACTTCAACCTAGGTTTAAAAATTATAACTTTATTTGACAAAACTTACCCATCCAGTGATGGATGATATATCATGTGAAACCTAGAAGAAACAATTAAGAAAGAGTTGTCAACAAACCAGCCCTCATTGGGCATTTCGTTTCTGATATACGTGCAACTGGTTGATTGATTTGTTGCTGACTAGTGAATAAAAGACTTATGGCTCTCATGTAGCCAGCGGTGAGATTTGGTGTTGTAAGTTATGCTAAGTAGGTGCCCGGGGCGCAGTCGTGGCAAGGTGTGGTTGGGGGTTGAGATCCTATTGGCAGTTCATGGGCACAGCCTTTTTATTGGCCATCTTTTTGCCATGATTTTTCTGTAGCTGATGTGACCAATGGATTAATGCCAGTCCTGATGAGATCTCTGAAATGGATAAGCAATAAATGATTCATTGTCTCGAGGAACAGTGATATCGAGACGGTATATAGAGCTTTTTGTTAATTCAGGTGGCCGTCATTTCGAGTGCTCCATCTCCACTTTCAATGAATGCACGTGACTCGGTAAAGTGTACCTCACTTCCTCCTGCAGTAAATACTCCAACAGCGAATAGATTGATGCCGATAGAGGGAGTATAGAGAACGTCGCTGATAGTGCATTTCTTACTGACACCGTTGACTGATGTTACGATGTGTATATTTTCTTTGCCAAGGACAGCAGCTTGAGTTCTACCAATCCCGTTGATCCACCTTGAGTCAGTATCGAATGGTGTGAAGTAACGCAGCATCCATTGTTGATCAGTCATATGACTGGATGCACAAAAATATCAAAAAATGTCGGTTCTGGAACGATTTTCTGTTGAGAAGCATGCTGTGAGGCCATTAATCCGGCAGTCTTCTAGGGCGAGTTGTATTCAGTTCATCTCTCTGTTTTATTAAGCATTATTTCTCTTCGTGGCCGTACTTATCACAGTAACCACAGTGTACTGCTTCAGTGTTCTTGAAATTACAGTTCTGTACTTCATGACCAAAACTGTTGCAGTGGCTGCAGCGTCCAAAATCGCGAGGGCGTTTATTTTTCAGCAGCCCGGGTTCGTTTCGGGTGCATAGAGTGTTGCCTCCTCGACCTCTTTGAGGACAGGCCTACGTGATAAATTCTGTTGTTTTCCAAATTGGACAAACCACCAAACGCAATGAGCCTCGTTAGGCATTGGCTTGATTTTTTGGTCGTCCTTGACTAAGCCTCCAATCAATGGATTAAGTTTCGTGTTCGCCAAAGAAAGCCTGGTCAGCAGAGCTGTGTCCCCCATTTATAAGATTTAGTCGTTCCTCTTCTCTTACGACTCTTGAGGTTAAGTTTTCTAAAGTCCTATCAGCAATCGGACAGCTCTCACATGAACATCTAACTTCCTGGAAGAGTGGTGAGAATCTTTCTACAGATTTCTCATCGTCCATGGCAATACCAGCTGCTCGAATTTTTTGGGCAATGAGCTTGATAGACTCAATGTGAGCTCTTATGGAGAGTTCAGGTTTTAGCTTGTAGTTTAGAAACTGTTGTACAAGATACAGTTTCCTTTCTGTGGAATTCTGTTGGTATCTGCTAGTCAGTAAAATCCAAATTTTGCGGGCAGTTTGCCGAGTATGAAATGAATGTTGTTGTTCTTGATTACCACTTGAGAAGAAGTGCATTGCCAGATTATCATCCTGATATCAATTGTAAATAAGTGCTTTGTTTGTAACCAACGCCTCAATTTTGCATGTTTTGTTTCAAACCAATGCAAACTAATTACAGCTGCATACATGAGGACCAAATAGACACAGTCCCTCCGGGAGCCAATTTGATTGCCGATGAAATTGGTAAACAGTTCGGTCTTTCAGGGTCTCGTGAACCGCATGCATTCAACGATACCTCCTTCTGCAAATTGACGACAAATTTTCAGGACAAATTACAAATTATCTAAAGAAAAAAATTAAATCTCTTCGAGGGAGGAGCATTTTGTGTGATTCAGGGTGATGGCGTCACTTCCAATCTGTTTTTAGAATTGCACAATGGTCATGAGTACATTCATTCATTAAAACGAGTTAAAAGTATCTCGTGGAATGATTAACCTACCGGGTTTCTTCGTCTGCAACCAGCTTACTGAGTACCAATAACTTCTTGTCGAGTGCCGTTTTACGACTATCCATCAAATTCTGGTAATTTTGCTCCTGAATGACCATTTCTTCGAGAAAACGTGTTATTTCTCCCTAATGCATGGAAAGTGAACGGCTTCAGCAACCTGCAGAGCTGATGCTTGCATTTGGTGCTCGGTTTCCAAATTTTGTTCCATTTCAGCAATGCGGTTCTGTCAAGACAAGAAAAATGTGATTTTTCATATCATATGGAGTAGCCATTGCACGTTTCCAACATAATACAGTCATGTGTGAATTAGCCAACACCGATTCAGACAGATTATTACAAGCTGTAATAAGTTCTTGGTTATGAGCGCCAGCTGTACTTCGTTGCTCTTCTAGCTGGTCTTCCAAATCTTCAACCTGTTTAATCAAGTTAGAGTATATTTCAGGCTGTAAAGAGGATTAATCTAGACAAAATTGTTGCTTATAAGCCAATAATTGTTCCTTAAGTTGTTTCTGATATAGTGGCACTTTCTCTTTCAACTTGTCACTCTATGAGATGACATCCTATAATTTTAAAAAATTATATTATACTCACAAATATTAATTGGGACTAGGGAAATTACCTTGTTTTCCTGATTTGCTCTGGCCATGTCGCTTTTTAGTTGATAACGCTTTGAGCTGATTATAACGGATTTACAGCTGCTGGACCTTTTTCTTGGCTTTAAAGAGGTCACGTTTAGATTTGTTGTACCTATTTGAAAAATAATAAAAAATGAGAACCGAACTTGTTAAACGCCTAGGTTTAACCAAGAAATCAAATCCATTTTTGATAAAACTCTACTTACTTTAGAAGAATTTCTACCAACTCAGCTTTGTCCCGTCCTGCTTCTAGCTCAATTCTTTTCTTTTCTTTATATTTTTTAAGCAAGATCAAGGTTGATTATCATGTTCGATAGATAAGAAGACCCTCTTCAATGTCTCCAAAATACAGGCTTAACTCTTTGTTCCAAAAAACTAACGAACAAAAAAACATAAATGTCATGAGGCGATAAGCCGACGTTTTTGTTCTGGTGAGGAATAAGGAGCATTCCTTAGTTTAGCATCAGTTGTCGCAGCAATACCAAGGCTTCCATGACCCCATCAACTTGCTGTCTACTCGAGCCACGTCTGTTTACCATCAAGTCTGAAATAGTTGCAAAGTGCCAGAATTCGAGGGTGGACGTGGGGCAGACGAGATACCATGGTGAAGGATGAGCTTTGCTTGGTGGCTTGAGTACCCATCCAGTCTATCGCAAATGATGGATGGTCCAAAGCTCCCATCGTCGAGTTCAAAGACGGAATGGTATGAATAACCCTCGAATGTTTGTTCTTATTTTTGTGTCTATATATATGTGTGTGTGTGTGTACGACGAACGATTGGGCCCCTGAGTTGATTAGCTTACAGACAACATTGGGTTACCTTTCTGTTTTGAATGTTTAAACCTCGACCGCCAAGACCCCAAATTGTTGAGTACCTACTTGCTGACCTAAAACAACTGGTGGATAGTTAAGTGGTTATCGGTTGCCGTTTAATTTTTTTTTTCATTTTTCATGTTACAACTTAATTTGCGGGCACCAGTCGGTCTAGCACGTCTCATCATCACTACTAACTTACCACTCCTTGGCTGATGTCGTTTCAATTTCTACAAGATTGACAACGTGTAAAATGGACAAGTGAGCGATTGCTTGCTCGTGTGAAGTCGCCGGAGAACGTGAACGCTAAGTCGAGTCGCAGATCCCCTACGACCAACGATAACTATAAAACAATTTAAAAAATTCAAATAAAGCCTCTCTCAATCTCTACTTATTCCTTACTTTTTTTGTTTTTTCGTTCACGTTTTTTTAAATGAGCTAAGAAGGCTGCGAAATCATCGTCAAAAACATATCGTAAAGCTTATCAACGCAGGCCTAGTGCTAAACGAAATCACCCATAAAGGCGGACAACTAACCAAAGAATTCAGGCGAAATAACGCTTAAGATTCCCTTCGGCCAAGAAGCGGTAGTTAGAGCTACAGTGTATATTCTGTAACGTTGAAGGCCACGGGTACAGGAACTGTCCCATTCACAAGTAGTGGTTGGAATCCAGAAGGGGTAAAAGCAAAGGGCGACCGATAAGCAAATGTCCGTGAGTAAATTGTTTATTTTTTTGTCAATGCCTTACATTGTAAATAAAAGTCAACCTTATTTTTTTTTATTTTGGTCTGACTAGCTGTGAGAGATCATGACATCGTTACCTACAGGCCAACTGTTTCCAAACTCGGAATTTTCTGTGAATTTGTGAGTAAGGAGTATGATACCCACTCGCATTACAGCGGTGGAATGCTGAACATTCTATCCCCGACAATGGAACACTTTTTATCTCTTAAAACACCTATTGAAGCCATCAGTAATGCCACAGAGGCAAGAGTACGAAAAAAAAGTGAGATAAAATTCCGCAAAGATGATCTCTCGTGTGTCGCTTGATCAATTCATTAGGAGAGGCGTTAAGCCTTCGCTGAATAAAGCAGGATTTGCCACTTATGGTTCCAATTCTTTTTTCCCGGAAAATTTCCAATTGTTCGACGGAGATGTGATCGGTTTAAACCGGAGATGTGCCGAATAAACCGATTCCCGAATATGTCGTTAATAAAGACATCACGGTGTTTCACGAGGACGAAAACTCTTGGTATGCTTAAATTACATTCTTTTAATGGTGTGACTGTCATCGAAATCATGTTCAAAAGTTTGTTTTTTTTTCTTATCCTTTTGTGTGTTTAATTTTGTTTAATGTTTTGGGTTTTTCCCATTGCCATCGTGTTTTTTTGTTGTTTAATGTTTGGAATTTTCCCATGGCCATACCCCAAACCCATTTACTAGAAGTCTTCCAAACTTCAGTGCGACATTTCTTCCATAACTCAAAAACCCTAGAGCAAAGATACCGGAAATAAATGTCTGTCAATTGTTAGTAGGGCCGGCTCAGAGCTTCACCGAGATACACGTTGAAAATTTGAACTTGGCCAGTGCCTACTATCTTCACAGCGGCTTACCAAAGTATTGGATCGTGTAATTTGTAAGTATTACAAAACAATTATTTGCTGAAATTCCCCATTATTTCACTTAATTGTGTTATTCATTTCTATGTTTGGATTACAGGTGTTCCTGAACGGTACGCCACACGTCTTCTGCAAATGCTCAAAAAGCTGTACCCAGTCGAGTATAAGAAATTCCCCAACTTTCAATGGTGAGTGACCTGAGTCTTCTACATGAAATGCTTTTTGCTTACTGATTCTAGTTATTTTCTTTTTTCCGCTTTTATATGGCTAGTCACAAGAACTGCTTGGTCATGCCACATGTGCTTAAGGTGGCCGACCTCCTATACCTTTTCACTGCATCAAGCAGGAACCGGGTCATTTAGTTTTGATCTACCCCAGTGCGTTTCATATGGTTGTAAAAACGGGTCCCAATTGCACCGAGGCTATCATGTGTGTGTCACAGTTGGAGCGTTTCGCCCATAAGCCCAAGTGCACGTGTAAGACAGAATACACTGCAGTGCGAGAGAAGTTTGACTTGTTAACATGCTCATCAGCTTACGAAGTGTACACTGGTGGGAAAGTAAACACTGACGTCGCACATGCGGGTCATAGTGGTAAATTTTTATTATCAAGAAACAGATAGTAACCCCTTTCATTAAATTTTTCTTTGTTACCTAGATTCTGACATTGATTATTGGGCAAGCGACGCCGCTGAACCTGGATGCCCTCAACAGGAATTTCGGCTTACGTGTTAGACGACTAAGAGGCTGCCTCGACATTATCTTACTAACCGGACAAAACTCGCGTTTCCAAGGAGGTTTGCTTGTTAGCGGACGAGCATCCAGCATTGATAGATTGTTTCAACATGGATTAGGGCAAACGGGAAGCGACGAGTCCAAATATGGTCGTCGAAATTGACAAATACTGTACTGTCAACATTCGGTTATTGCTGTCCGAAATTCAATTATTGGCAAGGGGCAACCCGTTCAACGACATCAGGTTCTTTTTCTCAGTTGCCTTTGGTTTGTTCAACGGAATCTGATTTTGTTTGTGTATCTTTCATTTTTTGGGTCGTTTTTAGCCTGGTTGACTATTCTTATTTTTCCTATATCTCTTCCAAATTCTTTCTTCTACTCGGCTTTGTTTATCACCAAATTAGAAAGGTATGTCTTTCAGTTTTATTTAAATGTGGGAGTGTGACTCTGTCTGAACTGATAATTTCATTGTTTCCCTTTTTTGTCCACCCCTTCCGTTTTCCGCGTACAGGAACAATTGGATGGAACCCTGCCTGGTCCTGGTTGGTGTCAAAGGTGCGTCCAACGATAAACGACTGATGAACTACTCCAATGTATTAATTCTTATCTGCGCCGATAACCATTGGACGCTTGTTCACGTAGAATGACGAAAAGTCTACGTGGTGGGTTAAAATGTTAATGTATTATAAAGTGTTTTTTAATGGTTTGAGTTCCATTTACATCAGCGTGACGTTGCGTGTTTACAACTCCATTGCAAATGACAGCAAGCAGAAGCACCTCATCCAAAATCTAACAAGATTTATTTGTAGAGAACTACGGCGCAAACCCAAGCAAGAAACCGCCAAGCTGTACGAACCTGTGTGGGCTAAGGGTGTCAGAGTTCATACGCAGTTGGTAGATTCTCAGGACTGCGGCGCTTTCCTCATTTATTACTTCGTCAAGCTGTTGACTGTAAGTTGACACTCTTGATGAAGTTCAATTCTGATTTGTTGTTTTCACTGTTTTGTCACTATGTAAAATTCTTTCGTTTTATCCTTTGTTTGGTATTGCGGGACACCGGAAGCTGTCGAGCGCCTTAAATGTGAAAGTAAGAGCGACACTGATTTTGGCTCATTGGCAAGGCCACGGAGGATTAGAAGAAGGAGGGACATCGCTCCATAAGCCCCTACAGCAAGAAGTGAAGACCAGTGAAGACCAGTGTACCCCTACTAAAAGTTGCCATATTTTTTTTGAACTGGACCTAAAGACCAGCATTTCCAGTTCTTAGAAACGACGTTTTGATGAAAGTGCCGTAAAATTATGTTTCCATGACGACAGTCGTCTGCTGTCTTGATCCTTTTCTAATTTCGACCACCAGGGACCCAAATCAATAAAATGTTTTTTCTAGAACTGGCAATGCTGGTCCTTAGGTCGGACTTTGTCAAAAAAATATTTAACATGGGAAACAAGACCGTCATGACACTGAGCCAGAGTCGAGCATGACTGGACTGCACTTGTCTTAACTAGTTTTCCAGGACAAAAACGGAGAACAAAAAAAAATCAAAAACTAATGTTTCACGCTCTCCAAAAGTCGCACAAAGTAAAAGAAAAGCGAGAACATTCCAAAGGGAGCAGCCAATAGGTCTTGCGTGGATGTTAGTTAGTGATGCGAGCTTTGGAATATAATTACGTGAGGTGGGGTGGAATAAATTGGGCAAAAAAGCACACATGGAAAAGAAGGCACACGGCGAGCGATAAGGTTGTCGAGCCCTAGGGAAAAATTATTAATTTTTATTGGAATGAATAAACAACATTTCCCATTGCAACAATATTTTTTGGCGCATCGCCAATAAGATTTCTCTTGGACGAAAACAGTCGAAGAATTTCCTTTGCAGTTGCAATGGATTTTTCCGTTACCATCCATAAGGTAGTAAGGACATGCAGCTTGCTCAGCCAAACGTCTAAGGAAGTCATTTATTTTAAAGTCACCAGCTCGTGACTATCCATCATTAGCGTTGAGATCTTGTTGTATTACCGATGTGGGTATCACAGAAGAAGTTTTCCTTTTTAACTGTAGAAACGGAACACTGATGTCCTGGGTTTATGCAATTGACTCCTTGTTCTTCAGTGATGACGTTTACTTCTTCCAAGACTCCGGCATCAACAATCTTGTATCCATTTTTTTGTGATAATTTGTTCAAAATTGCTTCGTTTTCTTTCACTGATAATTAAAATGGGAAAAAATTTCATGGATAGTTATCATACAAGGAACGTTTGTCTATGTTTTACGCTTGACTTAATGAATTAAACTAGAAATTAATTTCTAACATTTTCTTTTAGATTGCTGTGATAATTTTATCACAAAAACTGTTTGGAAACAATTTTTTTTTACTGAAATTCAGCCGGAGTAAAAATAAATATAAAATAAACAAATTATAGCATTTATCAATTAACTTAATTTTACCTTTAGATTTCCCGTGAACCACTTAGCTTGGAAGAGCTGTCTTTTGGTTTGTCTCGTTGCTCATTGTATCTGTGCATTGGATTTGTATACTTTCATATACAATAAATAAAGTTTCGCAATATTAAAGCTTTTATTTTTCTGTTTAATCTTTCTAAAATAACTTTAATTAAATAAATAGAAATCGAATCATATTAGGCGTACTTACGGTTTGAAGGATTACGGTTAGAGGGAAAATTAAAAATGGTTGCATCTTCTAGGTTTTTGGTAGTCTGTCGTCGGCGAGTCAGTAAGTTGTTGCTATACGCCTCGGCAGGATGGCACAGCGGGATGGACGAATATGTAATATATGTAATTTTCCCTAGACAAAAAGGCCATCTCGGATTTTCCCCGGCCGGCCAACATAATGGAGCTTCGCTCATTTATAGGGCTCGTAGAGCAGTTGGCGGTATTGTCCGTGGAAGTGGCGGCCTCAAAGGGCCCATTACGGCCGTTGCTCATCTCCCGGAATCCTAATGTGTGGACAACGGGCCAAGAAATTGCTTTCGTCGCCCCGTAAGAAACTTTAAGCTAGTTCTGCCATCTTCCATCTTCCATGTTCGGCCATCTTCATGTATGCTTTAACTTTCGCCAGCTGTTTCGTTTTAACCTCCTTCATCTCTTGGTACACTAGAACAGAAATTTATATAAATTAATAATGCGATATTTTCCCAAAGAACACAACATGAATGCTCACAGCTTCCTTTGATGAAAATTTTAAGCTGGCAAATGTATTGCTCACCCCGATAAAGTTTACTTTTCGGGGTGATGTCACATCTCATGGTTGGTAACAACTCATCCAAGACCCGCACAACAATCTGAAGATGGTAGTAGCCATTGATCCTCATTTCTTTTTCTATCCGTATTTTGTAGACATCAAACGAAGTTCCTGGCAGGCACGCCCTATTAATTATTCAAATAAAAAATTATTATTTCAATAATATTAAAAAATTTGAATATAATAACTTACCAAGTCATAAACTTGTCCACACAAAGACTGTTTATGTACTTGAGAAGGACGAATTTTTTGGATTGCTCCATTACTGAATGATTGAAAGTAATGGAGCTATCTCCGTAGACGGTCAAACGTGCCTGATGGAAATTCTTCACCTTGACTGTGTCTAGTTCAAAGGATGTACCGGCGTGCTTTGGAAGAAATCCAAAAAGAAGTTGGGGGTGATTTTTTCACCGTATTTCATTGCGTGAAAGGTGAATCGGAATGATTGTAATGTTGGGTCGTTGGCACAAATAATTATCCTAAACATTTCACTTTAGATATGTCTTTTTCCTGATCCTTTTTGTCTGGAAAATGGCCATGTTTTGGCTGTCTGTTAGCCAGTAGATAGTTGATGCTTTGTTAGTAGACACGCCGGTCCGTTCGTAGTATTCTAGAGTCCTCGCGACTGCTAGTAGTTCCCTATGTCCACATGACGATTCGCGTTCTATCTCACTCAGCACGCCCCGCAAATAGAGATGTTCGCCTTTGATAGAGAAAGCGCAAGTATAAAAACTGGAGGATTCACTGGCAAAAATATTTTCTTCATTTGTGCTAGCATGGTTGGCAACGGAGCTTTGCTTCGTGAAAGGGTTTCGAGGACCGATGATTGACACAACTGATATTTCTTTGGCTGCCGATCGGTTAATTGTCAAATTTGTAGTAATTCTAGACAAAGAATTTCATCCCGCTTATGGACTCTTCACTCATAACTAAGCGCCTGCCCCATCCTCTTTCCTCAACGGCCTTGTCCAAATCAATATACGTTGCTCTTGCGGCCAGCCGGCCATGACAAAAACTTGTTATATAGCTGGTTCCGTGGCTACAATTTTTTCAATTGTGCTGGCGAGATTCAGTTATTTTAGCGATTTAAGCGAGATCCCTGTCTGAAATAAACTTTGACCCATATTCAATCGTTTTGTTTACTTGTTGTAAGCTGAGCTGTTTTTGTTTTTTTGTTTCTTCAAGTCGTACCGCCATGTTGCCGGTGTCAATGATGAAGCCCAAGTTCTCTTTCGATTGACTTGCGTCACCTTCTTGATCAGATTTCTTGGCTTCAATAATGAATTCTGACTTTTGCAAAATGTCGTAAGCAAATACGATATGCTCTTCTGTTTGGCGTTGTGAAACTGCTGTTACTCTGCCGTCGTCTAAATAGATTGAATGACGCATTGCTTTCTCGTGTAAAAAAGCGTTGGCCGGTTTAAGGATCTTTGTTATACAGTGGACAGCAGAGGAGAGTCCAAAGGAAAGATTGAGGAAGATTAGATATGGAATCTCGCCGTTCGGCTTTGGTATGGCTGCGCCGAGATATTTTGTTTGAGATGGGTGGATTTTGATATGCTGAAAGGCCGCCGCCGCCTTTAGATCATAAGTTATTTGGTAGTTTTGTTCTCGTGTCAATTACAATAATCGCTGGAAGTGCAGGCTGGAGCGTAACCTTTTGTTCCTTTATGCTCAGATTTACACATCTTGACCCGTCCCAGCAAAGTTTCTTCTTATTCGAACCGTCTCTTTTCGTCTTTAGATTCAATAATCTCATCTGAATTCCTGTAAAAAAAATTGTATTTGTTTGTGGCTAATGATAAATAAAACTCGATTTGAGATCGCGAAATTAAAAAGTGTAATGGCCATTGTATTGAATCAGTCAAAATTAATTACCCCTTGTGGGTGTTTTTGGGACAATTACTGACAAAATGATCCGTTGCTCCGCACAAATAAAATTTCCTTTCTTTTTTTACCTTCGTTTGTCTCCCTCCTCAGGAATAACCTCATCACCCTCTAGGCTTATATCCTTCCTGATAGCCGCAAGACGGTCCAGCTCTAGAATAATCGTATTGTGGATAACCCCCGAATCGTTTGGCCTGTGCGGCTGAGTGTTCCTTGTCCGATTCACGGTAAAATTCGCGTTTTAGTCAATGTTTTCCTGATCTCTCAATACTTTAGCCAGGTCATTTTCCAAATATTCAACCTTCTTCCTGTATATTATATCTTCCTTTCTTCCTTACTGCTGTATTTGACAGCTATCGGCCGGCCATGTTTCCTCGAGACTTGGAGAAAGAAAATTTGTTTGTGTTATTCTTCGTCCGACTTTCTCAGCTCTGCTAGTGCATTCTCGGATGCAGTCTTAACATTTCCAGCCTCCACGATTGCGATCACTGCCGTTGATGCGAGTATTCCGTTTTGTAAAGGAATCATAATTTTCCCCAATGCTTCCAGTTGCTATAATAAAGCAAATGAAAGAAGAACTGTTAATTACAAGTTCTTTCTGTTTGGCTAACATAATATATTTAAATAATAGATTTGTTGTTGTTATTCGTGTGTGTGTCAATTTAATGATTCGTGACATTCATATGATTGAATTTGTCTTTTTTTGCGACCTGGTTGTCAACAGGCAGCTGTGTTTGGACCCATGGCTGTCAATCTACATCTTTTCTCATGACTATAACATGCAGCTCAATTTCTGACTGTGAACAGGCAATTGTAATGGAGCTCATGACTTCCCACATGCAGCTCAATTCCTGACTATCAAAAGGTAAAAACTGTTTATGAACTCATGATTTTCATTATGCACCTTAGCTCATGACTATAGAAATGCAGCTTACAATTTGCCAACGACGTGGGGTTCAACTTCAACCTAGGTTTAAAATTATAACTTTATTTGACAATACTTACCCATCCAGTGATGAATGATATATCATGTGAAACCTTGAAGAAACAATTAAGAAAGAGTTGTCAACAAACCAGCCCTCATTGGGCATTTCATTCCTGACTATATACGTGCAACTGGTTGATTGATTTGTTGCTGACTAGTGAATAAAAGACTTATGGCTCTCATGTAGCCAGCGGTGAGATTATGTGTTGTAACTTATGTTAGGTAGTTGCCCGGGGCGCAGTCGTGGCAAGGTGTGGTTGGGGGTTGAGATCCTGTTGGCAGTTCACGGGCACATCATTTTTATTGGCCATCTTTTTGCCATGATTTTTCTGTAGCTGATGTGACCAATGGATGAATGGATTAAAGCCATTCCTGAAGAGATCTCTGAAATGGATAAGCAATAAATGTTTCATTGTCTCGAGAAACAGTGATATCGAGACGGTATATAGAGCTTGTTGTCAATTCGGGTGGCCGTCATTTCGAGTGCTCCATTTCTTTCAATGAATTCGCGTGACTCGGTGAAGTGCACCTCACTTCCTTCTGCAATAAAGAATCCAACAGCGAATAGATGGATTCCGATAGAGGGAGTATAGAGAACGTCGCTGATAGTGCATTTCTTACTGACATCGTTGACTGGTGTTACGATGTGTATATTTTCTTTGCCAAGAACAGCAGTTTGTGGTTTACCAATCCCGTTGATCCAGCTTGAGTCAGTTTCGAATGGTGTGAAGTTACGCAGCATCCATTGTTGATCAGTCATATGACTGGATGCACCAAAATCTCGAAAAATGTCGGTTCTGGAACGATTTCCTGTTGAGAAGCATGTGTTCAGCTCATCTCTCTGTTTTATGAAGCATTCTTTCTCTTCTTGGCCGTACTTATCACAGTAACCACAGTGTACTGCTTCAGTGTTCTTGAAATCACAGTTCTGTACTTCATGACCAAAATTGTTGCAGTGGCTGCAGCGTCCAAAATCGTGAGGCCGTTTATTTTTCAGCAGCCCAGGTTCGTTTTGGGTGCATTGAGTGTTGCCCCCTCGACCTCTTTAAGGATAGGGACTTGGCATACGTGATAAATTCTTTTGTTTTCCCAATGAGACAAACCACCCAATTCGATGAGCCACGGTGGGCATTGGCTTGATTTTTTAGTCGTCCTTGACTTAGCCTCTAATCAATGGTTTAAATTTCTTGTTCGCCAAAGAAAGCATGATCAGCAGAGCTGCGTCCCCCATTTATAAGATTTAGTCGTTCCTCTTCTCTTACGAGTCTTGAGGTTAAGTTTTCTAAAGTCCTATCAGCAATCGGACAGCTCTCAAATGAACATCTAAAATAATGAAGACTTCCTGGAAGAGTGGTGAGAATCTTTCTACAGATTTCTCGTCGTCCATGGTAATACCAGCTGCTAGAATTTGTTGGGCAATGAGCTTAGTAGACTCAATGTGAGCTCTTATGCAGATTTCAGGTTTTAGCTTGTAGTTTAGAAACTCTTGTACAAGATACAGTTTCCTTTATGTGGAATTCTGTTGGTATCTGCTAGTCAGTAAAATCGAAATATTGCGGGAAGTTTGCCGAGTATGTAATGAATGTTGTTGTTCTTGATTACCACTTGAGAAAAAGTGCATTGCCAGATTATCATCCTGATACCAATTGTAAATAAGTGCTTTTTTTTTAACCACTGGTGGAAAAGCATTGTTATAATAAAACAAAAACCACAAAACAACGCCTCAATTTTGTACACAGTCACAACAAAGTCCCTCCAGGAGCCACTTTGATTGCCAAAAATTGCCAAAAATTTGTTGAAATTGGTAAACAGTTCGGTCTTTCAGGGTCTCTTGAACCAAACTCCATGCATTCAACGATACCTCCTTCTGCAAATTGACGAAAAATGTTCAGGATAAACTACAAATTATGTAAGGAACAAATTTAAACCTCTTTGAGGGAGGAGCATTCTGCGTGATTCCGGGGCGATGGCGTCATTTCCAATCTGTTTTTATAATTACATAGTTGTCGTTAGTACATTCATATCATTAAAACGAGTTAAAAGTATCTCGTGGAATGACTAACCTACCGGGTTTCTTCGTCTGCAACCAGCTTACTGAGTACCAATAACTTCTTGTCGAGTGCCGTTTTACGACTATCCATCAAATTCTGGTAATTTTGCTCCTGAATGACCATTTCTTCGAGAAAACGTGTTATTTCTCCCTAATGCATGGAAAGTGAACGGCTTCAGCAACCTGCAGAGCTGATGCTTGCATTTGGTGCTCGGTTTCCAAATTTTGTTCCATTTCAGCAATGCGGTTCTGTCAAGACAAGAAAAATGTGATTTTTCATATCATATGGAGTAGCCATTGCACGTTTCCAACATAATACAGTCATGTGTGAATTAGCCAACACCGATTCAGACAGATTATTACAAGCTGTAATAAGTTCTTGGTTATGAGCGCCAGCTGTACTTCGTTGCTCTTCTAGCTGGTCTTCCAAATCTTCAACCTGTTTAATCAAGTTAGAGTATATTTCAGGCTGTAAAGAGGATTAATCTAGACAAAATTGTTGCTTATAAGCCAATAATTGTTCCTTAAGTTGTTTCTGATATAGTGGCACTTTCTCTTTCAACTTGTCACTCTATGAGATGACATCCTATAATTTTAAAAAATTATATTATACTCACAAATATTAATTGGGACTAGGGAAATTACCTTGTTTTCCTGATTTGCTCTGGCCATGTCGCTTTTTAGTTGATAACGCTTTGAGCTGATTATAACGGATTTACAGCTGCTGGACCTTTTTCTTGGCTTTAAAGAGGTCACGTTTAGATTTGTTGTACCTATTTGAAAAATAATAAAAAATGAGAACCGAACTTGTTAAACGCCTAGGTTTAACCAAGAAATCAAATCCATTTTTGATAAAACTCTACTTACTTTAGAAGAATTTCTACCAACTCAGCTTTGTCCCGTCCTGCTTCTAGCTCAATTCTTTTCTTTTCTTTATATTTTTTAAGCAAGATCAAGGTTGATTATCATGTTCGATAGATAAGAAGACCCTCTTCAATGTCTCCAAAATACAGGCTTAACTCTTTGTTCCAAAAAACTAACGAACAAAAAAACTTAAATGTCATGAGGCGATAAGCCGACGTTTTTGTTCTGGTGAGGAATAAGGAGCATTCCTTAGTTTAGCATCAGTTGTCGCAGCAATACCAAGGCTTCCATGACCCCATCAACTTGCTGTCTACTCGAGCCACGTCTGTTTACCATCAAGTCTGAAATAGTTGCAAAGTGCCAGAATTCGAGGGTGGACGTGTGGCAGACGAGATACCAAGGTGAAGGATGAGCTTTGCTTGGTGGCTTGAGTACCCATCCAGTCTATCGCAAATGATGGATGGTCCAAAGCTCCCATCGTCGAGTTCAAAGACGGAATGGTATGAATAACCCTCGAATGTTTGTTCTTATTTTTGTGTCTATATATGTGTGTGTGTGTGTGTACGACGAACGATTGGGCCCCTGAGTTGATTAGCTTACAGACAACATTGGGTTACCTTTCTGTTTTGAATGTTTAAACCTCGACCGCCAAGACCCCAAATTGTTGAGTACCTACTTGCTGACCTAAAACAACTGGTGGATAGTTAAGTGGTTATAGGTTGCCGTTTAATTTTTGTTTTAAATTTTTTATTTTACACCTTAATTTGCGGGCCCAGTCTTTCTAGCACGTCTCATCATCACTACTAACTTACCACTCCTTGACTGATGTCGTTTCAGTTTCTGCTGGATCGACAACGTGTCAAATGGACAAGTGAGAGAGTGCTTGCTCGTTTGAAGTCGCCGGAGAACGTGGTTACACCCTACGACCAACGGTAACTACAAAACATTTAAAAAAAATCAAATAAAGCCTCTCTCAATCATTACTTAATCCTTAACTTTTGTTTTTTTCTTTCACGTTTTTTTATAGAACGCAGGCCTAGTGCTAAACGAAATCACCGTAAAAGGCGGAAAACTACCCAAAGAAATTTGGCGAAATAACGCCAAAGATTCCCTTCGGCCAAGAAGCGGTAGTTAGCGCTACAGTGTATATTCTGTAACGTTGAAGGCCACGGGTACAGGAACTGTCCCACTCACAATTAGTGGTTGGAATCCAGAAGGGGTAAAAAAGAGGGCGACCGATAAGCAATTGCCCTTGAGTAAATTTTTATTTTTTTTTGTCAATGCCTTACATTGTAAATAAAAGTCAACCTTGTTTTTTTATTTTGGTCTGACTAGCTGTGAGTGATCATGACATCGTTACCTACAGGCCAACTGTTTCCAAACTCGGAATTTTCTGTGAATTTGTGAGTAAAGCGTATGATACCCAATCGCATTACACCGGTGGAATGGTGATCATTCTACCCCCCGACAACGGAACACTTTTTATCTCTTTAAACACCCAGTGAAGCCATCAGTAATGCCACAGAGGCAAGAGTACGAAAAAAAGCGAGATGAAATTCCGCAAAGAAGATCTCTCGTTTGATGCTTGATCAATTCATTGGGAGAGGCGTTAAGCCTTCGCTGAATAAAGCAGGATTTGCCACTTATGGTTCCAATTCCTTTTGGCCGGAAAATTTCCAATTGTTCGAGGGTCAATCCACGCCGAGCCGTCAGATCTTGTGCGCGGGTAAAACACGGATTTTGTTTAAATTAAGACAGTGGATTTATATAGTTATGAAACACTGATTTCCAAAATTTTATTGTTTTTGGTCCAGTCGTTTCTGAGATATCGCAAAATGAAAAACGTTTTATTTTTTATTTTGCCGTAGAGCATTTTTTACCGATGTTTTTTTATTTTGCATTATTTCTCCCTATTATTTAATTTCTTAGAAAATAAAATACGTTTTAAAATAAATAAATATATGATATAAAAGTTTCTTATCTAGTTTTTTATTAGCTTTCTTTTGGTTACATTTATTTTAAGAAAAAATTTATTCTAACTCATTCTAAGTATAGTAATTTAACTTTTACATTTTTAAACCCTTCCTTATTCAAAAATCTGTAGCCGAAATCTGCGACTTCATAGAGTAGCGTTTTTTTTAAATTATTCATTAGATATCAATTCATCACATCTATTAAAATCAAAAGACTTAAATTTATACTTTGACCGCAACAAATCGGCAAAGTTCATGAATTTTTAGGATTTTCAACTTCATTTTATGCCTAACGGGCTTTCATGTAAAGTCAGGGGTTTGCTAAGCGGAACCTAGGTGACGCTGACACTCATTAGTTACTCTTAAGAGGGAAGGATATTCAAAACAAAACCATTAATGCTCAACCATTAAAACGTTTATTTGAGTACTGTATCATCTGGATCATTCAAGATATAATTAATTTCCACCATTTTGCATTAACATTGAAAATCTTGATTTTGTTGCGTCTCGTTCTTCTGGTTTAATTTTAAAAATCCGGCTGCGACGAGTAGTTTGTTCCAGCGTTGTAACTATTTGGATGACGTTTTTTACTTGTTCTCTGATCCTTGTTTTTCTGATTGTGGGCCAGATGGTTTGAAGAAGTTTACGTTCAAATCCATAGTGTTTCCGTTTTTTTCAATCACAGTTGCTAAAAACCACTCTCTGCTCTCTTCGTTGAAACATGCAACAACAGAATTTGTTAAGACAATAAATGACTACAGCGGTTATTTAGGGAGTAACAGTCACACGTTGTAATATATTATATCCATATTATACATGACATTCATAGGCCTACTGTAAGTACATATAATTATAACTTTACCATGGAGCGTCCTAGAGAGAAGTGTGACAGAATGAGAGCACTATGTATAAGCATTTCCCAGTAGTTCTTCCCCTTCAGGACCGGGGTGGTCCTGAACGCTACCGCCAAGTAAGGCAAAGCTTCCGGAGCTCACCTAAAGGA
The DNA here is from genome assembly GCF_021134715.1 of Daphnia pulex. NCBI lineage: Eukaryota > Metazoa > Arthropoda > Branchiopoda > Diplostraca > Daphniidae > Daphnia > Daphnia pulex. Next base: position 7,056,801 of record NC_060018.1, on the reverse strand, counting down.
GCAGCGCAGTCAAATTCGTCGTCCAAGGAGGGGGAGGGGGGCAAAATGTCGACTGCTGGACTTTACACAGAGTGTCCCATCTCCTTATCTCTGAGTTGGACATAACTCTTTCACATGATTTAAAACAACTTGGCCTCCGATGAACGTTCAATACATGTTGAACATGCCATCGCCAGCCGAAGGCCATACACCGCACTCCCTGATTGGCTGGAATCAGCACGTGACTAGGTGGACGATGCTAGCCACGGTAGCGCTCGTCGTGGCGGTGGGCTACAACACACTGTAAATACGTGCTAGTCCTGAAGTGGATTTTGTTCCAAAATTTGTAATTCTGTTTTCTAGTTTTCATCTGTTTGATTTAGAATTAAATCATGACAAGTGTAATCAAAATAATCATCAATTAATCATAATCCTGAGGAAGTAAGTGCAGAAAATGGATATCAAAGAACTTGGAGACAGTTGCAGCCCAAACAGAATGTTTGGGAGAGTTGTTTTATCCTGTTTACTACCTGGTAGTGAAAGTATTTCATTAATTCTGTTATTGTTTAAATTGCTACATTACTACTTTTCTTACAGGACAAATCAAGGAAGGAGAAATAATCCTACGAAGAAGACAACACCAAGGCCTTGTTGAATTCACCACTAATCAAGGAATACAAAGGAATTTACAGCTTGTATGCAAAAGTTTATTCACAGTATTGTAAGTATGAGAAGTCAAAGATATTTAAAATACTATCTTATTAATACTTTGTAATTTTAAGCAATCGTAAACAGCCTGTAAATGGAATGGACCATTGACGCTGTCAGCATACCAAATGATAAACAACAAAGAATGGTCCACTGATGTAGGTGGGCATTGGGAATATTGCTGGTGAATTCTTGCAATCTCCTGTTTTGCTGTAGTTGATGCTTGGACTGCATTTGGTTACAAATATTAAATGTATGTAATTTATTTCAGTACTTTTTTCAACTGTTCTTAGTACTTACATTTCTAATTATATTTTTTTCTTTTATAGTAAAAAGAAAGATTTACCTTTAGAAAAAAAGGAATGAGTATGCCATCACAAGTAAGCTGAGGCTCATATTGACAACATATCTTATCTCTTATGGTTGTTTGATGAACACTGACCAAATTATTATGTGAATGCAGGTATTCACTTCATGATTACTGCACTCAAGGAAGATGTCAACTTGCTCTTGTTTTGATTTGATGAACTTGGTTCTAAATCACAAACTAGCCTTTTTCGCCTTTGATTTCCGCTAACCATTCCGGCCGAAGGGATCAACTAGTTGAGCCAATTACCTCTTGATTGTCCCGAGATGTATTGAAAATCATCGTTTACGCTTCTGTTCGTGGGAATGTTCGACAACGTCAACCCTCATTTATCGTTATCTACGTTATCATCTATTGTGTGTTATGCGTGCGTGTAACTTGACCGCGCCCCCTTTAAGACGGGCAAATATACAGTGATGCGATGACCATTTAAAAAGAAAAAATCTTTCTACAATTAAAGGTTATATAACTTTACAAATATATTATAATATACAGTTTGGTTGTCCTTTCGACGGACGCTGGACGGACGTCTGCGGATCGCGTAAAATTATTCTGACTGCCTCTGCTTTATTAAATTATCGCGTACTTTCGATTGTGTAGCTTTGCCGGTTTTTTTTCTTTATTCCGGTATGCGTTCTTTTATCTTTCTAATATTTCGGTCGATATTTTAGAAAAAAAAAATCCAGCGAGGAAACTATTCACGTAAGCATAAGCTCTTAAAGGCACACAAACACCTTGAACGAAAAGCCTTTTCACGGGTTTTTCTGCAAGGCGCAAACATTGCAAGTCGTTATCGCATTGAAGTAAAGAAAGGTACAGTAATGGATTCTAAAATAAAGTTTTGTTAGATCTTTTTTCATTGCAATATTCGTCAGCCGGATAATAAAGTGTGCGTGAAAGTGAAAACTTATTCGCCGTTGATTACAGATACGCGCGGACAATTTAGGCTTTTTCTGACTTCATATTTGGATTCAGCGTGAGTTTGTAAGTTCGTAAGTTTGTGAATCTTGTCAAGCAATGCGTCAATAAACGTACTAGCAGTACACTCCTTTTCTTCAAGCATAGTTCTATCGGTTGTGATCCACATTACGCCGACGCCGTGCTATCTCAACTTTCTTATTCAGCGATATGGTAGAAAGAATTTCACCCACGAAGCCCATCTCATATAGTCACAGAATAATACAAAAGGCCAACGTGATACATGAGAATTTGGCTCCAAAGATTTGAATACAACTGGTCGAAGTTGCACTTTCAGTGGTTTCCAAGGTCATCAGTTTATCAGCCTGTAAACTATTTTCGATATTATCTTGTCACCTCATCGCCAGCGTCGATATCATTGGTGGGCGTATGGGTTTGTTATCCAGCACTCTTTCAAGATCCAGCATGACTGCAGTCGACAATTTAGGCACTATCTGTACAGGCATTATGCAAACCACGTATATAAAACTGTTCGACAACAAAAATCAAGCGTCCATGTTGGGTGTTCGCTAAGCCACCCCCCCCCCCGCCCCTTATAGCCCTGAGTAAAAACTAATTGATTAATTGTTCCATGGCAATTTCCTGAACATATTAATTCGTGGAATTATGAGACGAATGATTACCTGAAGAGCTTGGAGGTGTTCGTATAATTGTTCTGGAGAAATAGCTCCGATCAGTACTGAATGAACGTGTTCGTTTTTCAGCGTCCACGCAATGGCCGGAAGTTCAACCGAAGCGCTCGGCCATTAGCAAGATTTCCCGCAGCTTGCCATTTTGACGGTGAACTTCTTCAGCGGACATCCTCGGCACATAAGCGTTCTATTTCAAATATTTAAATAATATTGTTTATTAAAGAAATCAACATATTGCTGGTAATCTCAATTTGATTTTAATGCTTCTGTGGTAGCGGCTGCTGCTTTGTCGTCCGGCCAAGTGACGATAGAAAACTTTTTCTGTAGAATTCCAATTTTTAAATATGAACAGGTGATCATCTGTCAGTGGCAATACCTTAAAGGGCATGCGGTGAAAATTCGGGAAGGTCTCCTCGCCCTTGGAAGCGCTGAATCCCATGGTGAGTGGAGACCATGTCATTAGCCCGACACTAAATAATCACAAGTAGATCTCGAATTTGAGCTTTTCCAATTATAATCATCGTTTGAGGCTACTTGACTTTTTGAACTATATACTTTTTGACAAAAATACAAATCGGAAAACGAATAATGGGAAAACCTAATTTATTGTAGACTTCAGGAAGGGATATTTCGATTTTTTATCGGCAGAGGAAATGATATTCGGCTTGTTCGCAAATTGGCAGTGGGCAGTTGAATTGGCGACGAAGTTGAATATATCTCTTGACTTTGTCTGGCCGGGCCGAATTGCCCCCCCCCCTTAATTCCGTCCATCTCACAGTGCTTATTAGCAGTCGCACTGCTGTAGATGTTGGCATGAGATGGAACAAGTCCCATTTGGAGAAACGCAGCCACTATGGCTGCAGCCAATTTTTCTTTAGTTGGTAATTTAGGGTAGTAATGACCAATCTCGTTGATAACGTAACCCAATACGATGTTTATTATTGAATTACGATCCTTTTCTGTCACAGGGATGTTGCTATCAGACTGATACTTTTCTAGAAGTTTTCGAACATTTTCGTTTCCACTCAAAATGTCTTTGACATCGAAAGTAAGATTCTGCAGAGAAAAAAGCAAATAATTATAGATAGAATTATTAAGATAAATTTACTGCATTTTACCACGTACTCCCTCTGATGTTGTGTTGGTCGACTTAAAGGGTTCCACCAAAACTTCCACGATATCCACATTTTTTGTGGATAAGCACATAATTCAGTGTCACCTGACGATGCAATAAAATTGCCATCCTTATCAACCACGAACATTGTTTCTACAGATTGATCTTGATAATGAAAAGAACCAGTGTTAACACAGTCTTAAACCACTGACACACTTTTGATGTATCACATCAGCTTCAGTCGTTGAACAAGAAAGATACCCATTTTTTCTAAAATTCCATCATCAAGAGTAGGGAAAATATCGCAGTCTATATCATTATCTTGAAAAAAAATTATTAGTGTAAAGATAATACAAATTTGTGAAAAGATATTGGATTTACCAAACCAAATCAAGTGGAAACTGAATGAACACTTTGTTATTTTTTAGTAGTAAAAATTAGTTAATTCTTAACATTTCCAATCTAAAAGCAATTTCGAACTTCTTTATCAAAAAGCATAAATGTTGTTAAATAGTGTGGCGAAGAGAAACGAAATACACATCAGAAAGTGGGTCAAAAATTTTTAGAATCCACATAGGCTCACTCTCCGCCAGTGAATCAATTGGTGTGACACTGTAATTTTTGGTAAACTCAACTTCAAAAGAGTGGTAATGTTCATCAAAACACGACGTTTTAAAGAAAGAAGGAGTAGATAAAGACGTTCTTCTAAGAAAATTATTTATTTAACTACTTCAAATCAAGGGAGTGTGTTAATTGATTCATGGGAACTCTTGCAAAAAACTACAGAGTCTCCTTGTACTCCCAACCCTGAATTTTAACTAAACTCGCAAAATTTATAACAGTGTATGGTTTTAAAATTCGGAGAGATTTCACAACACAGCATGTTTTTTTAAGGGTGCAAAAACTTTTTCCAATTTCAAAAATATTGTCAAACTTGAGTGAGCCACATTTCACTAACTGCAAATGATTTGACACTGATAAGATAATATTTTTGAAATTGAAATTGACCTGTGCAAGTCTTTTAGAAATGTTGTAATACGCCTCATATCTCATGCACCAGTACCACATTGGTGGCATGGGCACAAATTATTTGAGGGAGGAATATGTGAGTACCATGTGGTGCATTTTATTAATGCCTTTTACATCAGGAAATGCTAATTGATTTTTTTCAAAATAGCGCATTATTAACATTTTATAGAAAACTGTGTCATCATCTGCTATAACTGGCGAAAACACGATATCCGTAATATGCAAAAGGGTTAAAATTACGGCAAATTGAATGTTGTTTTTGGAACTTTGCTCCGATCAACAGGGAAAGATTGTTCATAGAACAACCACTCTGACCGGCTCTTTGTTTCAACTTTTTATTTTCAATATTTTTGTGTTCTCGTCTGTAAATTTAGCTGAGGGTTTGTTGTCAACATTGTTATAAATATATTGAAAAAAGTTTAGTTTTTGGTTTAAGAAAGCTGCACTGATCCCAAATTCAAGAAAAATAATTTGAAATGCGTTCAGAACATCTGAAATCGTGAATGGCCCAACGCCTTCGTGGAAATCATGCATAGCACCAAAAATCAAATTCTCAGCATAATGAAAAAAAACTACTGTTGTTAAGAAGACTTACATACTTCACTCCGGTTTTTAGAATGTTTTTAACATTTTTGTTTGAAGACATGACAGCTTGGTCGTAATTTGTCCTATCTCACAAAATTAGCTGATCAACGGTTGCTTTTCAAATTAATTTCTGGCCGATCAATGAGGCAAAGATGACCAAATTTGTTAGCAGACTGGCTCTTAAAACCTCCAATCTCGTGAGCCCCTTTAGTGTCCCAATAAACGGATACAATAGTTCCTCGAATTCTAAAATTATGTAAGTCTGGGATATTTAAAGCCATCTCTTCGGCAGATTCAAATTCACGCAACTCCAACATGAATTCTCGAAGAACAAACCCAAAGTTATCTTCAAATACATCCAACGTTTTGCAGATGGCAAATGGATAAATATGAGTGAGCTGTAACATTAGACTTGAAGGCAAATTTAAAATGCAAAAGCAAAACATGCTTTGATCTAAACGTACTAGTAGTTAGCACGGGCTCTTTAACGTACTAAGTACGTGTACGTTGTTAGAAATTTAACTAAGCTAAGAATAATTTTTAACATACCTACGAAGCTAAGCCTCTTCGTACCTACATATATACATACGACCATACTAGATAGTATGGGTCGAAAAATTTAGAGTTTAAACTTCCCATTGATTTTGACCATTTTCCACTTCGATAGTTATCGCCTCAAGATACCGGTTAATATATATATATATATCGGTTAAGATACCGACAGTCGTATTTGAGCTTAAATGACCCAAGCAATAGACTGTTCCACCAATTGTTCATAAACCTTTAAAATAGAAATTGCTTTAATTTTATAGATGAATTCTCGAGCTGGCCAATGAGGCCAAGAAAAAAAAGAGAAAAATCTTTTTGGAACAGCAACTGGATTATATACGGTTGCATGAAGTTACCACAATGAATAGCCCTAAGTTACCATTATTTAAACCATTGAAGCGGATGCTGTAACCAAACACAGACCTTGAACAGTTTGAAGATCCCACCCTGAACATATTTGAATGAAATCTGTTGTGTGATCGATCGATGTATCTGAGTTCATCCGTGAATGGAGATGTGAGGGGATGTGGGGTGAAGTGGACTAGAGCGTCAACGCTCTGGAAAAAGGCAATGAGGCTCTGGGTTCGATCCCCAGCTGAACCCGTCTTAAAACTGTAAGCAGTAGCGCCCTCAAGGTTGCACGCACAACACAGGATCCTTGATTGCTTTTAAGGATATGACGTTAAATCATGGACTACTCTAATTAAGGACGGGACTCTTCGCCTATCTCGCCGTGTTAAAGCTAGTCGGGTGGGTTTTTTTCAGGAAAAAATCAATAACAAATATCAATAAATTCAGTTTTTTTCTCTGATTCTAACTATGTAAATAAATCTTACTGAAATAAACTAATCAATAAGATATTGTCTGATATTGTAATTTTACTTTCAGCAGTAGGGGTAAAAGTGGGAAACACCGGTGCCATCTAGCAACAAAGCACCCTAAGCTCTTGCCAATATACCCTACAACCCTACAAGGTAGGTAAAGGAGAGTTAGGATATCTGGTTTCTAGATGGCACCAGTGTTTTCCACTATTTAAAATTTTCAATAAAGAAAATTGAAATATCTCCATAAAAATCAATTTTAGGTATAGGAACATTAGATCATTCACTACATTCACTACCGGAAATTTTTTTACATGGCCGACATAGGAAATGCCGAAGAGTCCCGTCCTTAATTAGAGTAGTCCATGGTTAAATATTCTGTGATGTGTTTAATCACATCTTCCAAATTGGAAACTAAACAGCGTCATTTGATCATGTAATTGTAAAGTGCGCTATAGAAATTGAATAACCATAACCATAACCATGAATGCACCCCATATCATCCAATTCATCAATCCCATGAACACAATTAGTCCAAGCCTTTTTTGAATCGACAAAAAAATAAAAGAATGAATTTTAGTTTACTCTTTACGATTCCCACACTTCAGCTGTTGCTGTTTTATTGTATTTTTTCCTATTTAAGACCGGGGGTCCTTGAATGGAGAAGATGCGAAGGTAATCCAATTGATTAAGTCGTAGTCCTAATACAATTATCTGGGTATGCAATTATTTCTCTTAAAAAGTGAGGAAGAAAATGATTTTGCATTCTCATTACTTTTGTAGAAGACGCTGTTGGTTTTTATGCTTCCCATAGTGAGTGGGCTGAACTGTGTATTCCTTTTCGAGAAAAAAGTTAGACAGTATTTAAGGAAAGAATTGTGGGACAGATGCAAAACTGATGTCTCTCTAGAAGTCAATACAGTAAGTATCGACAGCTGTCTTTACACATTAATGACCAATAGGCATAATGAATCAAAAGACTACTGCAAAATCGTTGAACGCTCCTTATTTCTTTTGAACAATTTGTTATGACTATCAAATAAATAAAAAAAGATTAAAATATATGTTTTTTCAAATTATACAGGTGAATTGGTCATGCTACCGACTTTGGAGCTAGCCAACGAAGCAAAGAAAGATGCCAAACACAAAATTTAAGATTCTGAAGATGCGCACTCAGAACCCATTCGGACCAAAACTGTTGTTTTAGCAGATGTATCAAAGTTCATTCCAGACTGCACCGTCCATTATCCTATAGATTCATCTCAGTAATACCATCATCAGTTCATTACTGGTTGTAATATTTGTCAACAAGAAGAATAACACCGAAAAATCTCAACTATACATCTTAATTAATTAATTAAAAAATAAATTTGGTTGCAGATGACACGGTCACACTTGTCAGAAAACCCGTCAACTACATTGGAGAAAGTGTTGTGGACACTTACAACGTCTTCAATGCAGTGGACTTCCACTTTCCATCCGAAAATGCAACCCGTTGGAACAGAACATACTTCATGTTGGAAAAGTTTCTTCAAGCAATTGTTCAGTTCCCCCAATCGTAATTGCGACGCATTGAGGATTAAGGAATTTTTTGATCCATGTGAAGTCATCTTGACCATCGTATAATTTTATATTTCCATTCTCGCTCGTTCATCGTAATATTTTAACGAGAAACACTCAGTCATTGCAACGCTAGAAAATCACAAACTTCGACCATACACGTACAACAAACATTTTTTGAAGTGTGAGCTTCGGGATGTTTACCATGACAGCCGTGATGAATTCCCCGTTACTGGTCGTGGCAGTCCGGGTGGAGGTCCCATTGCTCGTTCCGTTAGAACTTAATCTAAATAACTTTTTCTCCGGAATTTAAGAAAGTATTAACAAGTTTTTATTATTATTATTAAGGGAGGCAAAAGGCTACTTGAAACGGGTCCGGAAACTGATCGACGATCGAATCGAAGTGCTCACCAGTCTCAACCAACGAGTCGACCAATGTTTGAATAGACAAATGGAAAACGGATCGTCCCTCTGTCACAAGCGGTTCGAAGAACAAGTGACGAATCAAATCCGTTTGTGGCGAATTCACGCATCTAAAATCGACAACCTGCTCGGCGTCTCGTTGAAATCTGCCCTGGCTTCCATCCTACCCACCGAAAACGACCAACACATCGATCAAGTCATCGAGTTGCTCGTAAGTAGGGGAGACCGGGGCTATGCGGGACACGGGGCTAAAATGTACAGGGAAGTTTTGATATGTTCGATTTGTTTTAAAATGCTTAAATAAATACAGCGTATTGTAAATGATGTTTTCTTTATCCTCTAAACTTTTTTTCCTGAATTTCTGATTAATTTTGCGAGTTTTTTGGTAAAAACAAAAAAATTGGGAATCGGACAAAAAATTTTGGACGTTTAGTTTTCAATTTTTTTTTATACTTCTATAAATATTTTCATAAAACCCAGATAGCTATTTGATAGGGTTATCTTTCTAGTTTAAGATAGTAATTTTATTTTATAAAAAAATTTGTTCTCGGTATCGGGATAGTGGCCAATTGAAGAAGCTGGAAAAGTGGCTGGAAGAGAAACAAGTATTGCAAGAGGCAGACAAATGCTTTCGTTATCGAATTATAAAACCGATTCCCTCGATGGATCAAGATCCTGAAGCTCAACTGGTGAAAGGTGTAGCCCTCTCGTCTTGCGCCGATGTTGTAGCCACTTGGTTCTCTTCACCCATCGTCGAACGGAATGGAAATCAGTACGTTCTTCGGCCACTTTTCGATGAACGTAAAAAGAAATTGGCCAAACAATTCCTCGATTTCCTGGTCGACGTAGAAGTTCTCAAAGATCCGGCCATTAAATTTCCGTCTGCAAACAGAGAGCGATCTCGAGAAGATATCCAAAAAGATTTGGATGAGATCAAGAATAGGATTAATTCCCTCAACGGATTCGACAAGCTTGCCAAGCTCTTTTACAGCAAAGAAGAAACAGAAAAGGCGAGAGAAGAAGAAAAGCCAAAAAGCACTTTAGAACAAAACATTAAACAGCTGATCCCACCGTTCGTGCCGGCCTTTGGTAGTTTGGCTGTTGCTAGCCATTTTGCTGAGATTATCAACAAAGTTCAAGAGGCTGCCGCTATGACAGAGAGAAGGAATAATCTGTCCGCAGCGCTTATGCAAGCCGTTGGCATTCATCTCGGCCAGTTGAAAACATTGGCGAACGTCAAGTCCTCGTTCTGTTCGCTGCATGACGCTCTTCCGCCAGCCGGCGACGATCAAGCGAGTCCATTCGACGAGGTTCAACAGTTCAACAACCAGCACTTGGATCGCGTTCTCAAAGTTGACGAGTACGTGTCACGATGGGATTGGCGGATCGGCGTCGTTGCCCTGATTGGAGTCGCTCAACTGGTCGGCGCTATCGCTTTCCCTTTCTTCAGTGCGAGACTCGTCGGCGAGGGCATCAACGATTTAATGTTCGCCTTCCAGACCCTACAATCACCAGGATCCTTCACTTGGAAATCCTACCTTGTAGACAAGGCCAAAAGTTTGGCGCTCACTGCCGTCACCATGGGTCTGGGAGCCGCCCGGCTTGTCAAGGCGTGCGGCGGCAGTTTCAAGCAAGCGGGCAAACTGATGTGTCGATTCAATGGAACACTAAAAGGATGGTTTGAGGCCGGCAAGCAGATCTTGATCCAGTGCGCCAACATGATATCGTCGTCCATCATCGGCCAGGCTGTTAGCCACTTCCTCACGTGGCTCAACAAATTCATCAGGGAACAGGTGCTTGAGCGCATCAAATCTTTCTTGTTCAGCAACTCCTTTTTGCGAGAGGCTTTCACTCGGCTCAAGGATCTCATGAAATCCCTGATGATTGCCATTGTCAAAAGCGGCAAGAGCGCAGACGAAGCGAGCCAAAAGATCAAGGAAGTGCTGGATGGAGCCACAAATCAATTGAAAGCCGGCGATTGGTTTACTGAGCTTCGAACGAACGCGTCATCAATCACCAGTCGCATGATGAGAATCTTCAACGACTCATCAGCTGGCTTGTCCGGTTTGCAGGGCAACTACGCCGGCGAGTACCGGTCACACGCGTCCACCGGAAACACCCAAGGCATCACTGCCGCTGCTAACGCCAGTACAATTGAAAAGGCCATTCAGATGGGCAAGACTATCGTTGATTATGGCCAAAAAACGACTGAAGTGATTCAAAAGGTCAACAATTTAGTGACTAATTGCGAGTCGGTCATGAAATTATCAACACACGGATCGACGTACATCGGCGATCTGAATCACTGTTAAAAAACTTAACAACTAGCGGGCGTGTTTGTCGAGAATACTAGCACTTAGACTTAATATTATACGTTAGAATACTTACGTTTTCAGAAATCGATATAATTTTTAAGGAAAGGGATGCATGCTTGAAAATATTTCAAGTTGAAAAATTGATCTACTTGACAAGTAGTTTGCAAATACTTTGATTAATATAAAAATGAATAAACTATAAAAATTTTAAATGTACTTGAAATAATTCTATCGCTGCTGCATAGTTTATAGAAAAGCTGAACTTGTCATTATGTCTCTGCCGGTTGCCGACGGGATTACTTTGCTAATCATGACTAAAATCTATGTCCCAAGTATGCTTATATATTATGCACTCCCTAAATGTCTGGCCATGCCCAAAAATTTGGGGGTAATTTTCCCCAAATATTTGTAGTTAAATTTGAAAAAATGAAAGTGGTACGTAAAACCCCAGAATTTTCGAAAAAAGTCAAAATTTCGTGCATTTACAAATTTTTTGTGGTTGACAACCCCAAATAAGTGGTACCCTTTTTAACAGTGATGCCGCTCCTTCGGAACCACCTAACCGCTGCTTCTTCAACGCCCTTTCAAAGGCTCAAAAAGATCCTTCGGTGGATCACACAATTGAAAAGTTAAAGAATCACGCCAAAGGAAACGATCGAGCTCGATTCATGAGAAAACTGGGTGTCAACCAGAGCTACCAACACTTGCAGGCGGGTGCATATCGTAAGATCAGAAAAGGAAATACCATTTATGAAGTTGATAAATTGGGAAGGACCGTCCGAATAATTACAACGAAAACGGAGAGAAAACAGGAGCGCAATTCCAAAAACATGAAGGAGATCAAGGAAGAACTAGGTTTTCAACCGGGAGACGTGTACAGTCACGATGTCTCGCTCAACTCTGGAGTTGTCGACGAAGTTAACAATATTTCTAGAATGACACACGAGTGCAATCGCTATCTCTACCGAGAACATGAGGAAAACTTTGAAGATTTTCGTGACTACAATAAACAAAATGGGTCACCAGAAGTGATCACCAGGGTCATCACAAAACATTAAGAACATTCAGTCGGCGAAATACTGCGCATGGAGAAGGAAGGAAAATATGCCGACCGTTACAAAACCAAGGGCTACCAGCACAATTTTTATACTGGATCACTGGAGCAACCAACTAACCAGTACTTGAGTGGCTTCATTCCCAGTTGTAATGGACAACAAGCAAGCATCTTTTTAATGCGAAATAATGATTTGAGAAGAATGAAGAGGACCGATGCGCGCAGAAGAGCAACCAATGTTCCGTTCGTCAGCGGACGTAAATTCGAAACATTTTTTCTAGATCGCAATTAATAAGGCCCAGCATTTGGAAAATTAACACGATAACATCTTGACAGTAACCAGTGCAGCTTATGATTTTAATTAATCAATCCTTATTATTTTTTTGTTTTGTTTTTTTGTTAGCCATTTACTAATTAAACTGATGCCCACTATGTAAACCAAGTGAATGCTGTTCTTATGTGCAGCACATTATTTACAGACTATCGGTGGAGTCGAGCTAAGCTCTTCTCAACAAAGACTTCGATCCATCGCTGGATGACTTTATTATGTGTGGATATATATATCCTTATAGCCTTCTGGTCTGGCCTGTTCAAATAATCAGTTTTGTTCCACGGTCGCGTTAATCATTATTAGAAAATATATGGTGAAAATGATTTTCTTTGCCTTTGTCAATACGTCCCTATGATTTGGAATCGTTAAAGATTGTTTTTATTTTTCACAAAATGATGAAAATGTTGGATCTTCAGGTTGTAAAGGGCACCCGGCACCACTGTCACTCAGAAACCGGCTTCGGGTAATTTGAAAGAAAGGCAGGAAATATTACAGTGAATCCTACAGACCTAATCCTACTCTTCATCTCAGGGTGACAATAGTGATATTCGTACCACAAATAAAGACAACGACGACGTGATTTTACTTCATCTGCGTCTTGGCATTATCAAATTATTTAAATTGTTTCTTTTAAAGCCTTAAAACATTTTAAATGTTTCAAACCAAAACCAAATCGTCCCAATTTCCGAGAACCCTTTTGAAAGAAAAATGAAATCTGCGTTGAAAATTTTTTTCCTATGCAAGGGCTTGAAAACTGATACATTTGGCATAGTGAACTTGATGAGTTTAGTAGCGAATTATTTTGAATAACACATAATTTATTATTGAAATAATTATCTAGCCGATATATGCTAGATAATAAAAATAATATGAAATGTACTGTAGAATTTGGACAGGAGACGACATTGGTAGCCAGTCGTTTCAATAGAAATCCAAAGCCCTTCCCAAATGCCTGATATCTGTAACACGGAACGACCCGAGGGGTCGCCGACTCTTTTTTCCGTGGTTCACTCGTTGGAAAAAATGGGAAAAGAGTTTGGAAAATTTGGGAAAAATGGGAAAAATTTGGGAAAAAATTGGGAAAAAATGGGAAAAAATGGAAAAAATTGGGAAAAAAAGGGAAAAAAGGGAAAAAATGGTTCACTTCCAAAAAGAGTCGGCGACCCCTCGGAACGACCAAATGCGATTTCCGCCCTAAGCCACTACGCCACGGCTGTCAAGAAAATATCGAGCTATTTACAGTGCAATTAAATTTCCACATTGTAATTATTTAAATAAGTTATATAACATCCAACTATTTTTCATTTTTTGAAGCATATTATAATGAATGCATACAAAGGGTATACCCATATGGTATATCCGGGTTGAGGGTACTGTGAATCAAGACACCATTTGGCGACAAAGATGAAACCCCGTGAAACCCTATGTGGGTTCCAAAGCAAAACAGCCGCTTTAGTTTTATCGCTACAACCGTTTTTTTTTCATTTTTTTTATTATTATTATTGCAAAACACAAACCCTTCGTGGTAATATGAAAACTGGGCTTTTGACGAACACATATGTTATCAAATGACGTCAATAAGAGTGAATAACCCAAACAGAGTTTTGAGTGCCAGAGTGGTTGAACATCTGTAACGCTACATATATAGTGCCCGTTTCCACTGACAGATAAATAACCTCGCATGCCATGCAGTATTTTCATTATGGACTACTGATCTTATATGACTGATTAAGTGACTACGCATAGCTACTGCATAGAAAAGCCAACTCATTCTATACATGGTTGTAAAAGTCTGTACTGGTTGTAAAAAAAAAAGACCCTTTCCCTTTAGCCAATGGAATTGCCCACACCTGAAAATATCCCCAAGTGAGCAGCAACGATGTAAATTCTAATACGTGCTTGTCCTATAAAAGAAGGTATAACACACGGAGGTTTTAGTAGTAACTATTACTTGTTGCCAACTGAGTCGTTTGCAGATTTATTGCTGAAATGCGACTGTTTCTTTTTATTGCTTTGGTCGTTCTCTATTCATCCCAACAAGTGAAAGGTAAGCAAGCGATTTTACGACAGAGTTAGAGTTTTTTTTTAAAGCATAACTTAGATAACGTACATAAGAATGTCTAGAAGAATTTTTCTATGCGACAATCGGCGACAATATTATTATTATTATTATTTTTGAAACAATCTGTCAATTCACAATTAACTTTGATAATGCATACAGTTAAAGTGTATAGGGTCTAAGGTTCGATCGTTCGAGTCTATATTACCCTCGATATTACCCATCCGATCTAATAATGATTAAAATTACGTAACGGAAATTAACCTTGGCTTCATTCCCTTTCCGGTTAGACGTAAATAAATAAACCTTACGGACTGTATAAGGCCGAGTATTATGGTGCAATGCGTTCGCCACGCCACATTCTCCTTTGAGTACGAAATTTCTAAATTGCACTTCTGTTGAAAGGCTTATTTTTGTTTAATTAATTTGAATATTACTTACCTACTTAATTGTTCAAGGTCCTTGTATAAGGTTTACATTTTTATAATTATTTTTGTTGCTTATTATGAATATAATTTTCATTTCGGCAGCGGGGCCTTGTGACAACGTCGTCTCCATCTCAACGGTAAGAATAGATCATTTACTATAAGAAACACGTTTCAACCATAAATGGATTCTTTATATTCAGTTAATCAGTTTATCTTTCTTTATATTTCAGTTAATTCAAATAATCAGTTTTGTTCCACGGTCGCGTTAATCATTATTAGAAAATATATGGTGAAAATGATTTTCTTTGCCTTTGTCAATACGTCCCTATGATTTGGAATCGTTAAAGATTGTTTTTATTTTTCACAAAATGATGAAAATGTTGGATCTTCAGGTTGTAAAGGGCACCCGGCACCACTGTCACTCAGAAACCGGCTTCGGGTAATTTGAAAGAAAGGCAGGAAATATTACAGTGAATCCTACAGACCTAATCCTACTCTTCATCTCAGGGTGACAATAGTGATATTCGTACCACAAATAAAGACAACGACGACGTGATTTTACTTCATCTGCGTCTTGGCATTATCAAATTATTTAAATTGTTTCTTTTAAAGCCTTAAAACATTTTAAATGTTTCAAACCAAAACCAAATCGTCCCAATTTCCGAGAACCCTTTTGAAAGAAAAATGAAATCTGCGTTGAAAATTTTTTTCCTATGCAAGGGCTTGAAAACTGATACATTTGGCATAGTGAACTTGATGAGTTTAGTAGCGAATTATTTTGAATAACACATAATTTATTATTGAAATAATTATCTAGCCGATATATGCTAGATAATAAAAATAATATGAAATGTACTGTAGAATTTGGACAGGAGACGACATTGGTAGCCAGTCGTTTCAATAGAAATCCAAAGCCCTTCCCAAATGCCTGATATCTGTAACACGGAACGACCCGAGGGGTCGCCGACTCTTTTTTCCGTGGTTCACTCGTTGGAAAAAATGGGAAAAGAGTTTGGAAAATTTGGGAAAAATGGGAAAAATTTGGGAAAAAATTGGGAAAAAATGGGAAAAAATGGAAAAAATTGGGAAAAAAAGGGAAAAAAGGGAAAAAATGGTTCACTTCCAAAAAGAGTCGGCGACCCCTCGGAACGACCAAATGCGATTTCCGCCCTAAGCCACTACGCCACGGCTGTCAAGAAAATATCGAGCTATTTACAGTGCAATTAAATTTCCACATTGTAATTATTTAAATAAGTTATATAACATCCAACTATTTTTCATTTTTTGAAGCATATTATAATGAATGCATACAAAGGGTATACCCATATGGTATATCCGGGTTGAGGGTACTGTGAATCAAGACACCATTTGGCGACAAAGATGAAACCCCGTGAAACCCTATGTGGGTTCCAAAGCAAAACAGCCGCTTTAGTTTTATCGCTACAACCGTTTTTTTTTCATTTTTTTTATTATTATTATTGCAAAACACAAACCCTTCGTGGTAATATGAAAACTGGGCTTTTGACGAACACATATGTTATCAAATGACGTCAATAAGAGTGAATAACCCAAACAGAGTTTTGAGTGCCAGAGTGGTTGAACATCTGTAACGCTACATATATAGTGCCCGTTTCCACTGACAGATAAATAACCTCGCATGCCATGCAGTATTTTCATTATGGACTACTGATCTTATATGACTGATTAAGTGACTACGCATAGCTACTGCATAGAAAAGCCAACTCATTCTATACATGGTTGTAAAAGTCTGTACTGGTTGTAAAAAAAAAAGACCCTTTCCCTTTAGCCAATGGAATTGCCCACACCTGAAAATATCCCCAAGTGAGCAGCAACGATGTAAATTCTAATACGTGCTTGTCCTATAAAAGAAGGTATAACACACGGAGGTTTTAGTAGTAACTATTACTTGTTGCCAACTGAGTCGTTTGCAGATTTATTGCTGAAATGCGACTGTTTCTTTTTATTGCTTTGGTCGTTCTCTATTCATCCCAACAAGTGAAAGGTAAGCAAGCGATTTTACGACAGAGTTAGAGTTTTTTTTTAAAGCATAACTTAGATAACGTACATAAGAATGTCTAGAAGAATTTTTCTATGCGACAATCGGCGACAATATTATTATTATTATTATTTTTGAAACAATCTGTCAATTCACAATTAACTTTGATAATGCATACAGTTAAAGTGTATAGGGTCTAAGGTTCGATCGTTCGAGTCTATATTACCCTCGATATTACCCATCCGATCTAATAATGATTAAAATTACGTAACGGAAATTAACCTTGGCTTCATTCCCTTTCCGGTTAGACGTAAATAAATAAACCTTACGGACTGTATAAGGCCGAGTATTATGGTGCAATGCGTTCGCCACGCCACATTCTCCTTTGAGTACGAAATTTCTAAATTGCACTTCTGTTGAAAGGCTTATTTTTGTTTAATTAATTTGAATATTACTTACCTACTTAATTGTTCAAGGTCCTTGTATAAGGTTTACATTTTTATAATTATTTTTGTTGCTTATTATGAATATAATTTTCATTTCGGCAGCGGGGCCTTGTGACAACGTCGTCTCCATCTCAACGGTAAGAATAGATCATTTACTATAAGAAACACGTTTCAACCATAAATGGATTCTTTATATTGAGTCAGAGTTGGCCTGGTGGCTACACAACAACCTTAGTTATTCCAGTAACGACCACTGTGTCTAGCTGGACCATCGGCATTACATTTTCAGCAGCAATTTCAAGTTTAGAGGTTCGTAATAATTCAATATATAACTAATTACTTATTAACTGCTGCTCTATACATCTGCGCTTCAGTAAATTGCAAGTTGGCTTACACGAATGTTTGCTACATGAATCTGTAATAAAAACACATGAAAGACATTCGAGAAAGACATTTCAACTGTGTTTTTTTTTTATATTTGAAGGTGTGGAATGCTGTATCAACAACTACGGATTCAACAAAATTCAGTTTGATAAACTTGAGCTACAACGGGGTTCAAAACGCAGGGACCGTGTTTAATACAGTCGGTTTTAATGTGCGGTATCCTTCTTCCAACGCTTTTCCAACCATTACCAGCGTTGTATTCAATGGCGTAAATGTTTGCTCGACAGCAACTGTTCCTCCAACGACAACATTCCGGACAACTACCAAAGCAGCTATCACTACCAAAGCAGCTATCACAACTACTAAAACAACCCGGCGGACAACTACTAAAAAAGCAGCTACCACTATTGCAACATCCCCGACAAGTGTGAAACCTATTTTCTATTTTGTTAAATCCGTACAGGTCATCTTTTCTCCTAACATTCAATTTATATTCATTCTATTATTTATAAACTAGCCAAGAGAACAACTGCCGCACCACCAACAGCAGCACCAGTTACTGCAGCCCCTGTCACGACGAGCGGAACAGGATCTTGTTCCAGTGTGGCCATCATCTCAAGCGCTTGGGCGGGTGGCTTAACAGTGACTCTTGTAATCCCAGTTACAACTACTGTCACAAGCTGGACGATTGGTGTAACCTTTTCCGCCGCTCTTTCCAGTTTGCAGGTATTTGTTTCCGTTTATTAATACATGTACAAGTCGATTTCTATTATAGATTCTTTTTTAAATGTCGGTTTTGTTTTTTAACACTGTAGATATGGAATGCCCAATCAAGCACTACTGATAACGTTCGATTCAACCTAATTAATTTGAGCTACAACGGGCTTCAAAGTTCGGGAACCATACTGAACTCGGTTGGATTCAACGCCTATTATCCAGCTTCAAATCCTTCGCCCATCATCACTAGTGTCGTTTTTAATGGTGTAAACGTCTGCACCACTGGTAAGTAATAGCCTAGTACACGCAGTGTCAATAAATCAGATTGAATGTTAAGATGCATTACTATTAACTGTATTGTTTATACTTTGGGTGTCCTGTCGCAAATTATCAGGCGTAGTGTCAACCACAGCACCGGCGATCACAACTAAAGCAGCACCAACTACGTTGAATACAGTACCTTATACATTTCATTGCTATATAAAATAATTATACTATCTACTTTCATTTACATATATTTATTATTTTCTTTGGTGCTCTTTACAGGGAAGTACAACACCAGCTGGCACAGCTACAACAGCACAATCAAACTCTTCAGCTCCTCCGCCTTTAACTACTAAGTACAATTACGCCGAAGTAATAACCAAATCGTTGCTTTTCTATTACGCTCAACGTTCTGGCCGCTTGCCGACCAACGACAACCCCATTTCGTATCGTTCAGATTCCGCACTTGGAGATATTGGACAAAACGGCGAAGATTTAACCGGCGGATATTATGATGGCATACAATTTTACTTGCGTTTATTATTTATTTATTTATTTATCATCATTAATAATTGAATGCATTTTTTTTTATGTTAGCTGGTGACTTTGTCAAGTTTGGATTCCCCATGGCTTATACAACAACTGTTAGTGCATGGTCCGTAATCGACTATCCGTCCGGTTATTCTTCGGCAGGTAATAAATTAAAAAGGAATTATTAAGCGTATGGAATAGAAAAAACAAAATAATCATGGAACCTTATGAAAACCAATGAAAACAACAACAGCCACGAAAATACTAAGAGAAAATCTTTTTAACAGGCCAATTGACGAACGCCCGGAACATGGTCAAATGGGCCAGCGACTATTTCATCAAAGCACACGTCGCCCCCAATAAACTATACGGTCAGGTGGGTGATGGTAACGCTGATCACTCTTATTGGGGTCGTCCCGAAGAAATGACCATGGCAAGGCCGGTAAGTTTAAAGCTATACTTCATGAAAATTGTTCTTGGTTTTTTATATGAAGCATCAATAACATATAGCCTACATTTTTTGACAGGCGTCTTTCATCTCCACTTCAAATCCTGGTAATATTTCAACCGGTCCACTTTTCTGAAATAAACAAACAAATGTATAATTGTTTATGTTCGGATTATAAAAGGATCGGATCTGGCTGGCGAGACGGCTGCTGCACTAGCAGCAACTTCTATAGTTTTCTCTCAAGTGAACGCGACTTATTCGGCAATTTGCTTGGCTCATGCTAAGGATCTCTACGCGTTCGCTAAGCAATATCAAGGACTATACAGCTCATCCATTCCTCAAGCGGGCAGTTTCTATTCGTAATAATGAACCCATAAGAAGTTCATATAGAGCTAAAGGATCTAATAAATTTTAATATTTGTTATGTAGATCCAGCGGTTTTGGAGATGAACTTGCCTGGTAAAATGAGCTCAGTTGCATGATTTTCTCTATTGTTATATTTTCACGTTATCTCCTGGAACGTAGATATTTCGATTTCTACAAAAAAAAACCTCCTTACTACCCTACTCCAATTCCATTTCTATTCTCACTCACTAGTTATTTAAATCCATATCCATCCATCCACTCCCTACCATTTAAACAATATTTATATTTACAATTCTAACGCGGTTATTTTATTCAAAGGGGAGCAATCTGGTTGTACAGAGCTACTCAAGATGTTGCCTATCTGAATGATGCCAAGACTTTTTTCAATCAATATGGACTCTCAGGAGCCGGGGCATTTTCATGGGAAAATAAAGCCGCTGGGGTTCAGGTATCAGTTTAACAGTATTATTTCTGGGTCACATTTTATAAAAATCAGTTAGCCTATATTCATTTGATGTCATTTCAGGTATTGTTGGCAAAATTAACCAATGAACCGACTTACATCAGTTCCATCAGGACATTCTGTGATTCCTATGTCAATCAACCAAAGACGCCCAAGGGACTTTTGTTTATCAGTCAATGGGGATGACTGCGCCATGCATCCAATATTGCTTACATTTGTATACAGGTAAAATTCAAGCATGTTTTTCTCCATTTCACCAGCACCTAATTTTTTACGGTTTTCATTTTTTGGTTTAAATATAGGCAGCTGACCTCAACATCAATTCGTTAACTTATCGCAAATTCGCACAACAACAGATTCATTACGCCTTGGGAGACACTGGTCGGAGCTTTGTCTGCGGATTCGGAACCAATCCTCCCGTTAAATCTCATCACCGTTCTAGGTTTGTTACGGCATAATAGTACCCTGCTTAAAAGACTACAATTTAGTTATAATTGAGCTGATAATATTGAATTTGTATGATGTGATTGGTTTATTTCTTTTTATTAGCTCTTGCCCTAATATACCAAATACCTGTGACTGGAATACCTACAATTCGCCATCACCAAATGCCCAAATCCTTTACGGAGCTTTGGTAGGTGGACCGGACAACAACGATAACTACAGCGACGATCGCTCAAACTACGTTTCAAACGAAGTGGCTACCGACTACAATGCCGGCTTTCAAGGCGCAGTAGCCGCCCTTCAGGCACTTGCCGTTAATGGGAAATTCAACTAATCTAATTCAAAAAGTTTCTATCGGTTTCTATATTTCCATCAATCCAAGTTATTCATTCACGGTGATGGTTTATCTTCTTGGTTTGGGCAACACACAGAATTTATTGGTCGGCAACTGATTCTAACGCAGCTTCTCTCTTCATAACTGTAACGATTCCTTTGTTAATTATTTGGTCTTTTTTTACTCCTTCCTGATGAATCAATTCATAGTCGACGAAACGAAGAGATGAGAAAATTTTATATTTCGGACACCTACAGTACCTACACAAAGTTTGGAAACACGGCGAGTGTTTCCGCGCTTCTAACACGGCGGCTTACGGCCAAAGTGTCTCCCTTTTTTACGCGATAACTCACGTTTGAGTTATCGCAAAGCAAATTTAAAAAAATCTTCTTGGTGAGGAAAGAATTTCCTTTCTCCATGATTTTTTGTAGATTTTAGTGAATTGAAGTTTATCCCCAAAAGACTAGATATAAAGTTTGGAAACATCGGCGCGCTCGCCATATGTTTCCAAGCTAAAGGTTATGCTTTTTGAAAAATCATAAAAAATTGAAATTAATCAATTTTGACTTGAAACTTGCACCAACGGTAGACGACATAGTCGTCTTCACTTGGACAAAGTTTCAAATTTTTTAAATTAAACGCTGATTTTTGCCGATTTTTTAAAGAAAAATTCCGATTAATTTTCGTGGTGCAGGGACGAAATCCTAGCCCGGGGGAAGAATAGAGGGAAGGAAATAGGAGAGAACAAAGGGGTCCGGCGGTTTTCCCTCTTCTATTCTTCCCTCGGGGCAGGATACGCTCCACGCGACGAGAGAAGAAAAATCAACATTTAATGAAAAAATCGGCAAAAATCAGCGTTTAATTTAAAAAATTTGAAACTTTGTCCAAGTGAAGACGACTATGTCGTCTACCGTTGGTGCAAGTTTCAAGTCAAAATTGATTAATTTCAATTTTTTATGATTTTTCAACTAGCATAACCTTTAGCTTGGAAACATATGGCGAGCGCGCCGATGTTTTCAAACTTTATATCTACTCTTTTGGGGATAAACTTCAATTCACTAAAATCTACAAAAAGAAAGAAACGTTCTAACACGATGTATCAGGAGAGGTGGGCAAACGCAGTAGGGCGCCCCCTCTGAAATCTGTGCCAACTTTCTGAAATTGTTTACACTTCTGCCGCTAGGTTCTCTAGTGTTAGTGGCCCTGGAATTTGGCGCGAATTCTCTGACGTGAAGCGTCTGCCATTGTTGATAGTAGATTTTTAGATTCCATTTCGTTTTTTCATTTTATAATTTCAATCTTTAAGTTGTGGTGATGTGTTTTTGATAAATCGTGTGGTGAAATGGTGAAGTGTTTCGTGGTTGGATGTTCTACGGGATACAAATCAGCAAAAGAAAATGATGCCAAGGTATTTAAACCACCCAAAGAAGAAAGGCAATTCATTTTATGGGGGAAAAAAATGGAAAGAAGTGACAGAAAATTTTCTATAAAAGATCATGTGTGTTCTAGACATTTTAAAGAAGAATTCATCATCAAGAACTCTGTAAATGGTGGGGCCTCATTGAGTTGCTGGGTAATGAGAGATATGATGCCATACCAACCCATTTTCTTGGTAAGTTACGCTTTATAAATAATTCCTGTATTATTCATGAACTTATTTTAAATTATGCAGGTTACAAAGATGGGGTAGCCCCAAACAAAAAGTATCGTAAACAAACAACCTCTCCATTATCAAACAATGGATGCCATAAACAACCAGAAGAGAAACTTGATGATCGAACAACATCTGATGTAAACAGTGCTGAAGTCACTCTTCCTGGAGAGAATAGTCTTGAACACAAAACCCCAGAAACAGGAGTTGAAAATTTTGTCGATACCCAACATGAAGAAAACATCACTTCTGACACTTCTGTCGAAACCCAACGTGAAGAAAACATCACTCCTGACACTTCTATAGAAACCCAACATGAAGAAAACATCACTT
The DNA here is from genome assembly GCF_021134715.1 of Daphnia pulex. NCBI lineage: Eukaryota > Metazoa > Arthropoda > Branchiopoda > Diplostraca > Daphniidae > Daphnia > Daphnia pulex. Next base: position 7,033,471 of record NC_060018.1, on the reverse strand, counting down.
CTGACATTTCTGACGGGAAACATACTGCAGACACTGCCGAAGTTATCACAGCCATGGACTGTGATGATTCAACAATTATTGAAACAATTGAAACCATCATTTGTGATCCTAGTGACGCTAAACTTCCTCCGTCTTGGCGTTGGCTTCCTGATTCGTGATTGCGATGTTTACAACGAAGATGCAACACAAGTCAAGAAAATTGTCCAAATTGTGAAAAATCGTAATTTTTATTGAATTTTTTTTCTTGTTACATTTCATAAGCGAAAAAAACAATCAAGAATTAACAATTATTCTTTAAAAAAAAATAAATTGTAAATTATTTTACGTTATTACAGACTAGCATGGTGATAATTTTATTTTTACTGAACTGAAACACCCTTAAAGGCTTAAACTACGATGCGTTTATCCACAATGGTTAAACTTCGCGCCAAATTCCAGGGCCACTAACACTAGAGAACCTAGCGGCAGAAGTGAGAATGATTACCGAAAGTTGGCACAGTTTCTTCCTCCCGCGTTTGCCCACCTCTCCTGATACATCGTGGTTCTAATAATCGCATCTGCCATCACCAAAAACGTAGTTGAAATCCTATATTAAAATTAAAATATCCCACAGTGAAAGAATACATAATAAAGGTACCGGTACTCATGGTTGGGAAATTAAAAATTGTATTTCAAAAACGGTTTCTTATACAGTAAAAGCGCAGACACATTGTTTAATAGACGCTGATTCTAATACAGGGTGAGGTCACAGCATTTTTATAAAAACACAATAGAGAAAAAAAATTGATTTAGAAATTCAGCAGAAATGCATCAACCTAATGATAAATACACTCATCTTCGCTCATCTTCTGATATTCCCAATTCGGCTCTTAAAAGATTGTTAAGCCATTCTTCACCTAGCAAAGAAACTATGTTTTCTGTACTAGTAGGAATTCTGTTGTTCAAGGAAGTCGAGGATATCTCAGTGCAGTTCTGTAAGTCTAAAATATCCTTAACCGCAATTTTTTCTTCTGATAAATAATTTAATGGTGGTCTGTAGCTCTCTAAAGATAAATCTTTCCCTGCAGAAGAACTAGAAGATGGAACAGAAGTAAGAGACATTTCTGCCAACTGTCTCCACAACTGTTGTTCGCGTACTTGAACACGGTTTATTAAATCAGTAGCTGTTTTATGAATGCTACTTTCATTTCCCTCAGATTTCCTAAGTAATGGAGGAATAACTCTTTCACTTCTGGTTTCAAAATCAAGTTTGGATTTCATGTTTTTGAAAATAGCTTTTCCACTACTATTAATACTGTAATTTTTTCCAAGCCACTTGAGATCATCTTCACTCAAATGCTCTTTGTTTGACATTTCATCCCTATTTCCATTTTGGCTCAAATTGTCAGAAATTGAAATCCTGTTCTCTGGAATGTGCACTTTTGATTGAGTGCCTCTGCTTTCTCCAGAAAATATAATTTCTTCAGAATCAAGAATATTATCTTGTCTTCTAACATGATTATTTGTTTCGACTGCATAGCTGTTTTGACTTGAAGAACTGCTGAGCATTGCTCTTGTATTCTTCATTTTCATAAGATGTTTGGAAGTTTCTGAAGCATGATTTGAGTGTGAAGATTGACTGAGCATGTAATCAAGATCGTATTTGGCATTATCCACTGCTTTCTGCAGACTTCTCTGACTAACAAACTGGGAAAAAAAGAAAACAACTCTGGTAAATTATGTTCCTACAAATCAATTGGAAATAAATATCAATTATACCTTCATCGAGTGTGCACTAACACTATTGTTACTAAGACACTTTCGAGTCAAAATTTCACACTGTATAGCTCTAGTTTTAGTAGGTAAGATTTCCCCATTGGAGATATGCATTTTTCCAGCTGTGAGCTGCCCTTTTAGTATTTCTGATATTCTCGTAGCTCGTAGTCGTAGGATTCTGGGTTTGTTGTTGTTGACTTGTGAGTGTGACTGACTCTTTGTTGCTGAGACTGGTTGTTGTTTGTTTTTATAAACAAGCGACATTGCCGGAATTTTTTTTTTGAGGAAAGAAAAATTTAAAAGAAAGAAAAGATACCGGCAAGTCGGCAACGCCACTACGGCACTACCTAAAGCAGACTAAAAAAACATATGTGAAAAAAAACAGTCCGTGATTTTATAACTAGACAGTTTTTCATTATTATGAAGTAAATATGATCACTATGTTAAATTTAACATGTTAAGGCTTTGGAAAAATTTCTGTAAAGGCGAGTAAAAATATAATATAAAAAATAATTGCATCTACGGACACCAGATTAATAACAAAACCCTTCATATCCTGTAGATTTCCGACAGTTATATGTCGGAAGTTCTGCAAATGTTGAGGCAACAAACATCAACTGTTGTTCCATTCCTTCGTTATCGGATAACGAGGGTCGGAATTCCTGCATCAGCCCTAATCAAGAGACATTAAATGTTGCAACATCAACTAAAGATGAACATTCTCTTGGGTGTGAACAGAAGTCTGCAGACTCCAATAATTACCGAAGGCCTTATTTCAAGTGGAACCTGACAAAATCAATATTTCTTGAAATATGTGGCTTGGTAAGAACAAACTTAATAATTCTTATTTTAATTGAGTGTTTCTTGTGAAAATTGTTTACAACATATAAAGCTAATATCATGCAAAACTTGTATGTAGAGTTCAGCTGTTGCCTTGGGCTGGGAGTGTGGACGATTCAAGCAAAAACAAAGCAGACTATCTCATGTTGATTATTCAGCAATTTTGGTGAGATTGCTATCAATCAGAGCCTTACCTTCAATAAATACAGGAGTTAGGCTATCAATAAATGATGCACCCCCAAAGTCCAATGCGTCATACACTGATGTCCTTGCCAAAAACACTACAATTGAGGCTTCTGACAAATATGTTAATGCCACAACTTCTCATGTTCCATCTCTTTCAGAAGAAATCCATGAGGTAATATCTGCTTATATTTTTATCTTTAAGCTGAATAATCTTTAACTGGCGTTGTTTATACATGTAGACCATGGAAGAGATGTTGAAAAATCTTGAAACAAGTAACAATCTTGGCTTAGCTGAATGGCAAAACTCAGTGGGAGTAGAACTTTTAAACTCAGCCAAGAAGAAAGAATTGTCAGAGTATGACCATCTAATCAAGATTTCTAAAACCGACCGTTTTTCCGCTTACCAGAAAGAAGCATTTAATTGTTTTCTAGAATCTAGGAGATTGGGCAGTGTCAAGGGAGCATACAATTTAGGCATCTGCTATGAACAAGGCATAGGTACTTCCCAAAATGTAGAGAAGGTATTTCAGCACAGATTATGCATCTTAAATTTGTAATCTATTTGAACTGTATGTCACTTTCACAGGCATTCACATATTATGAGGAAGCAGCCAGAAAAAATCATCCAGCTGCACAATATAACTTAGGTTTGCTGCTTTACCGACGTTACTTGAACAATGAAAAGTCAAAAGAGAGTGATCTCTCCGACGCCTTTTCCCATTTACGTCAAGCTGCTAATCACGGCTTAGAAGAAGCTCGTTCTGCCCTTAACATCCTCATTATTGAGCTAGCTAATCAAGATGTGGAAAATGTCACAACCATATTACCAGCTCGATCCGACGAGAAAAATTTTCACTGTGAAGTTAGTAAACACGAACTATCTATTCGCAAAGCCTTTAGTGAGCCCCACAGCTTCAATTGTTGCCATGTAAACGATAAATCTGAAATAATCAACTTCGAATTTAAGAAGGGCTCGGTAAATTTTTACTTTGGAGATTAAGTCACCAAAAGTTTCCTGTCCTCTTGGTTTCTTTCTGTTATTTTCGAGATTTATATGTGGTTTCTACGAGTCTGTACCTTTGCCCAATTTATTGACGATAAACTTTATAAAATCACATTAGATGTATGGGCATACACCTAACGGGTAGCGGCAATGTATTTACTTTGTAACACATGATTCAATTTGCTCTGCCTTTGTATTATAATTACTTTCAAAAAGATTGTCAAAAGTCGAAAGTGCAAGGCGGGGAAAAATAAAAGTGCATCAATTCAACAATGGGTTAATGACTAGAATTAATGTACTTGGAAAATGAAATCACTGATCTCTCTTTTCGCAATACAAATGATAAATCTGACGATCACTCGCACGCCAGTTTGCCATCAAAACTGCTCAGTGCAACGGCGAAGGCTTGCACGGCGCACATTGGATAGCGGAAATCCATGGTAAAAACGTCTTCCGCCACACGACCGAATTGCATTACGATGTAATCAGCTGTAAATGAGTTTGAACAAGATTAGAATAATTCAATTTCCATATTTTAAGTTCAATACCATCGTCCTCATGGACCAGCTGGAAATTCTTCACCGACGCCTGAGTAACTCGTCCATGAAAGTTGAGCACATATGACTGAGTATCGTCGTTCCATACAGGGGTTTTGTTGTGAAGCTGCAGAAGGTCATCACTCATCTTTCGCTTCCACCGATCTATCACAAAATATCAAGTCAACGACATTAATAAAAACAAGACGAGGCCAAGCACTTTTTTGTGAGTTTTGTACTCACATAAATAAAATCATATAAAAGACAAAACAAATATTGAAAGTACAAGTAATTTCAAAGCAATGCACGAAAATCTGACTTACCAATAATCCCTTCATGCTCTACTGAAGGACAAATATCAACACGCTGCTGCTCGATGGACATAGCTGGAATAATAATGGTCATTTTTCTTGGACCCTTGAATCCAAGTACGTTAGTATCCTATTGGGTAAAAAATAAAGTCATAAGTGAAAGTTAAAAAACGACTATACATGTCAGATTCCTTACATAGATAATTGCGGCAAGTTCTTGGCGACTACTGTATTTGTGTCCGTCATCGTAGAGGGTGAAATGAGTGCCGAAAACATTTGAACGAAGTTTGGCTGCAAACGCTTCTCCACCACGAGAGAGATCGGTTGGATCTGTCGATATTATGTAATTGCTTGTTGCGCTTTTCTTTCGTTTCCGTCCAGCAAGAAGAAAAATCTTTTTGCCATCTTCGCGTTCAAGGTGTAGAAAATAAGTTGGATACAGCCCGCGATCCATTCCCTTCCGATCACGAGTAATGCGGCATTTCATCTGAGATTCTTTGGGAGCAGCCTTGAAAACAAATTGGTCCAAATTCTCCTGAATATCGTTAAGTTGTGAAGATCCACTTATAATGCCGGAGCCTTGTCTATAATTTAAATGATCCTATTGAAAAATAAAGTTTTTGAAATTATATTATAATTATTTCGATTTTATATCAAAGTTTGTCAGGCCAATAAAAAAAACACAATTACATGAGATGGAGAATTGTTGCTTTCAATGGGCGTAGAAAGCGGACGTGGTCGTTTTTTCTCTTTGTGTGGTTCCTTACGAAGGTAAGGTCTAGATTCTTGGTCCTCTTCTGTTTCAGTTTCAGGCTCTGAAATGTCGGCTGAAACAGGTGATAAACTAAAACTTCGAAATTGGCTAGCTAATTTGTTAGAATCCATGGGTGGTACCGCAGTTGTCTGATCATCATCATAATCTGATGACTGACCAACAACAGGTAGCACTTGGACGGCAGTTAATACACTTGAATTGTGATCATCAATATCTGCATGACAAAAGAAAATTAGAAACTGCTGGAGCACTTATTGGTATCTATATACTAGTGACCTGTATTTGATTTTCCAGATCTTGCAGATCTGCTGGATAGAGGCCGGAGCTGTGATGCATGAATCAGTGCTGGCTGCTGACGTTTTGCTTTTTGTCTTTGCTCCACCAATTGGCGCTACAAATAAACATATTTAGAAATGAAGATTTACAATGTTGTATGGTGTTTTACCTGCTGATCTAACTTCTTCTGTCTCCATGCCGTGCTATTAGATGAAGAGGCTTCCATCATATCAGGCTTTTCCATTACTTCACCATCAATAAATATGAAGGTTTGGTTAAATTAAGGTAGTTTTACTAAGAATTTAGTTCGCAGGGAATATCTATTTAGTGACACAATATACTGTTTCAGATGAAAAGCTAATCACATTATCAAGCTACCTTAATTTAGTGTAATAGTGTAATGTTTTCTTTACTGTTTCCTAGGTAACCTGGATTCAAAGGGATGGGAATAATAGCAGAGCACATCTTTTGTGGTTATTAAGGTTTAGGTGGTATCAAAAAAGTGTAAATGATGTAATGAAACAATTAAACCAAATGAAAACCATGTTTCCTTTTTGAATCAATTTAAACTAATCACTATCAATAACTGCAGTGCTTGAAGAAAAAGCGAACACGACAGACAATATGCAATTCTTTGGAGAGGTCTAAAGAAATCGAATGAGAAAGTGCATTGCACATCTTGCGCCATATTTACCTTATTCATACGGTGGCGTGATTGAATATTCCAACAGAAAAAGAGAGTACTGCAACAAGGCAGCAGGTGTACATACCTATTCGTTACGAAAACGAAACACGAATGCTTTTGTGCTCTAAGAAAACTTGAGAGAGGAAAGAACTGTTGTGGATCGGCTACCGTTACCATAGTAACGGATTGTAGACCCGGCGTATTCGAAACCAGTTACAAATACAATAAACAAACAAATATATTCCACGCAAGTCACGATACATCATGTTTATTTCACTCACACAAAACTTACAAAAAATACGTATCGTGCCGATTTCTTTTGTTTTGTTTTCTAATTAATTTTCAATTTATAAAATTGTCGTCGATTTTTCAACACTTCAGCAACAATCATTTTTCAACCGCTTTTTTTTCTCGGTGCCGCTTTTAACCTCTTCATTTCTCCTAAGAGCTAAAACGAAATAACAATAGCGTATTATTTTTAATTTTTGATAGATTAAGGCAATTTGTATTAATTATTTGGACTTACTAACGAGACCACTGCCAATTTCTTTTGACGGGCCAATTTCTTGACACTCTTGTAGCACTGATATGTTGAAAGTCAACGCAGCAATTCGATTGAAAAATCGATCAACATTCAATCCCAATTTTGATGAAACGCACTAAATACAAAATAATTCTAAATATAGTTGCGAATTAGAATTATTTTATTGAAACTTAACTTACCCAGTATTCTGCTTGCAGCGCACGAGCCATTCGTGTCGCCTGTTCTTCTACGTGCTTGTAGGCAGCTTCCGACTACATTGGGAAAATCAAATAATAACGAGAAGATGAAACGTGATGAGACTGTATTAATATACTTTTTAGTGAGCGGCGAAAAAAAATCAATAACTAAAGCAGTGGCTATATCTTACCAGCAAATCCCTTTTGGTCCCGACCAAAAACACGAGAGGACGAACCGTATTAGCCTTCAGCGCATCTTCCAACCAAGCCGGGCAAGATGACAGCGAATACAGATTGGTCAGATCGAATACAACAACAATTGCTAAGCAGAAATCAAAAGAAAGAAAAAACAAAAATTATACGTCTGTGACGTTAAATGTCGAGAGATTTACCGTGAGCGCCACGATAATACGAAGAAGCGATGCATTTAAACCTCTCTTGCCCAGCAGTGTCCCATCTAAAATAGAGAATCGCTTATTGTAAAACTTTACAAAATAACACCGTAGATAAACAAGCGCGAGCTTACATTTGTAAATTAAACGGCACTTGTAGAACATCAAATCTTTCCACTTCAAAATCGACTCCTATTGTTGCCTTGTAATTTTGGTCGAAAACGCTGTGACAGAATCTAAGAATGACAATAAACATGGTGATTTTTACGATCCTCAAACAAATTTAAAATAAAAAATTTTTGGTTAAATACCGATTAACGAGACAAGATTTTCCCACTGCCACATTTCCTAAAACAATTACTTTGGATATTTTCAAGCCCGTGGTTATCAACCGATTGGAAATGCATGCGGATTTCACTTCTGGGCGGAAATCGGGTCCTGAATAAGGCGTACATGATGGCAAATAGGCGGGCGGAAGCTTGAAGATTTGTCGGTCATTGGGAGCTTTATCTAGCAGCATCTTTTTTTTTAGTTAAAGTTTAAATTACTTGACAGTCAGATTAATAAGATACATTAGTACATTTTATTCAAAAGATAGAATTGATTCTTTCTTTTTATTTTGTACTTTTAACTTACTTTTAGAGTAGCAGATCGAGACTGACGCATTAAAACTTGGAAGAGATGACGTCAAAAATGATTGAGAATATGAGCACGTCAATATGTTTCGTTGAACCAAAGAAACCAAAGAAAAAGTCTTGTTGGGAAGTTGGGAACCGAATAAAGTTTGAAAATTGTTCAGCTGCAGTATGGTGACTAAGGGTTGGGTGGCAATGTTGTGATAACTCGCACGCTCGATGTTGCCTAGCAACGGGACTTTTGGCTACGGGCGTTTATATAGATAGAATTTATAGAATTCAAAAAGGTTTCCAACAAGTTTCCCAACATAGTCAAGAAATTAAAGTAGGCCTACTCTGAGTTGCGTTTTAAGTTCCTCCACGAGTAATTTGATGTGTTGAATAAAGTTTATGCAACGTCAACATTTTGAGTACCGGTACGTCGGTTTGAATCGAATCATTTATATACCGGAAATGTAAAAAAAAATCTTAATTCACCAAAAGACCATTGATAATTATTAATCGTATAAAAAGAAAAGCACAAGAGATTTTCAAAAAGTTGTGGCTTTGTTAAATGCCACAAAACGACATTTATTATAAAATCGCAAGGCGAACTGGCGGTGTTCTTACAGACGTTTCATTACAACACGATTATAAAGCTTATTGCACGGCAAGGTAGGCTCTACATTGGCAAGTCGTTGCGCAGCTCAGACTTGACTCTATTTTTTTCTTAGAGGCGATTGCATAATGCAAAAGCTTTTCCTATTTAGCCACGATGACAAGCTAATAACGATCGTTGAAATGCTGAATTTCACAGAGGAGGCCGCTGGAGACGTCGATGTAAATTCTTTTCGTGCCAACGTGTTTAATGAGTTTCATTAGTCCGGGCACGTCGACAGTGTCGAACGGTCCACTCCAAATGGTCAGCGTGCTGTCTTCAACCTATAAAAGGACTCGTTATCTCATCATACCATATTCGTCGAAATGAGAAATTTACATTTTTCGCGTGATTTAACATTTAATATGTAATCACTTTGGCATAATCAGGTTTAAACTCAAGAACAGAGAAAGCGGTAAAAGAAATGATGTGCTGATTGCCATCGAAATCAAAACAAAAGAACTGGGACAGGGTACGGTAGTATAGGTACGCACTAGCTGCCTTGGATCAGATTATCCTTTCCCTTTGGCTGGCTTATTTCAAATCACGTTAGAGAGAAAGTTAGAGTTTGGCAGGATTTCATGATGATTACTATGCATGTACGGTATTCATCTCATATGTTGCCCCACTAACCTTATGGGCAGCTTGGCCGTGACTGAAAGCTACTATAGATAGCCATATACAAATATGCGTTGCATGCACCAAGTCACAATATTAAAATGCAAGACCACGTTTGATTGTTAGAAGTCAAATTCAGCTTTAAAAAATATTGTTATATCGAATTGGATATAGTGTCGCGTACCTGTTCCAGTAACCATATAATGCTGCGCTGAGACTCTGGCGTGGTACATAAACCAGCCCGAATGGGAAAGGTCACCGGCTGGCGGATTTGAGCCGCTCTGAGAGCATCACGCAGTTGGATCATGTGGTTCATTGTGTACGAACCTTCGTTGATGATCTGCAGCGGCCATGAAGACACATCAGGACCATACCTTTTAGGCGAAAGGAAAGTTAGCGTGACGATTAAGTGGAACTAGAAAAAAAAATAAATAATAAATTCGAAGAAATAAACCTGGTTGTCCATCCAACGGAGAGAACAGCATCAGGAAAGTAGCTCTTTGTCAGATTCAGAAATCGCCTTGCATCTGAAAAAGAAAAAAAAAACATTTTATTCTTGAAAATGATGAATATCTACAATTTAGAAATCACTTGTACTATACAACATTATAAATATACCGAAACGTCCAGTGTCATGGGCTTTTAAGAGAAATCAGAAAAGTAGAATAAATGTAAAGTGAAATTGGAATTGTAAAAATGAAATGAATTATTTCTAAACGCGCTTAAGTACTGGCTGTTGAAATTCTCACCCAGTGGCTTTGTGGTTGCATTGACGGGCCCCTGGATAATGTCCGCGTTTAGCCAAAGTGGTGCGTAAATCTTTGTGAGTCAATAAAAGTTACCGTGCTGAGTCAGTATAATAACGAATAAAATTTGGCCGTTTGATTGTCAGACAATAAATCGGCACATATAAATAATACCTTGTTAGCTCGCGTTTTTATGGTCCTGAGTGATAACTCGACTGCTTCCATGTCTTTGAAATCTAGCTTGATTCCCTTTGGCGTTCTGCTGCTCAGCGTAGTGTCAAGAAATTCTTCTAAACTCAAATCCGATGATTTAAAAGGCGGATGAGCCATGATTGGCAGAAACTTTCCTTCGCGACCCGTTACGATCCCCATAGACACATCCGCTTCAATCATCATGTCAGTTCCTATTTTCAAAATACGTTTAAAATTTTTTCCAAATTTTATAATCATCAAATATCGCGTGAAATCTAAAATCGGAAACTTTACCGAATAAAATCATCGTTTCGCTACTAACATTTCATTAGTTTCACAAATTAGTTTTTATTTAATCAAATTAAATTTTTAAATGATTAAAAATTGTGTTAGGTTTGGATTTCCCTAAATTCTTCCATTTAACTTGCGATTTTGAGTGAGTTATCATTAGTAATAAATGATTAAATACCCACCTTGAAGTGTCTGGCTGAGCTGGGCCTTACTGTTGACTCCATGTCCCCACTTGACTCGCGAAAGATCCGATTGTATTTGAGGAAAGAATTTGGCCACTGACGGTATTGTCACTCCGTCGTTGCCGTGGATGTATGATGCGCTTTTGACTTGAGTAATAAACAACAAAATCATTGTCCAACCAACCGCTTTGATCGACAACACGGAAGGCAGGCAAATAAAAGTGACACTTGAGCATTGGTAGCGCGACATCCTACTATAGGGCATATATAGAGTATTGTAGAAAGTGCACAAAGTACTCGATGCAATCGCAGATCACGCTGTTGTAAACGAAGTGACGTTGTTGTATTCAAGAGCTGCTGCTGTCTTTGCCAGCAACTCGGAGTCGACTGAGGACTTTCTAGCCATTACCCACCAGGTATTTTCTTCAAAACGTAAAATAATAAATAAAGTGAAAAAAAAAAGAAAAAACACTTTCTTTACTCTGACGGTTTGTGCATGACTAGAATTCGGTTTGCAGGTAGTTGATTGGTCAAAAGAGAAAGAGAGAGTGAAAGCGGCTGGATGTCCAGGGGGGCCATTCTTTAGCCCACAGCTAAATCAAGTTCGTGGTCACATAACATCGCATACGTAGATATAAGCTCAAACCCTCGTTATTACTTGTGCTCAAGAATACCAAAACCTAGGGCTATATATACCACGGCGAAGAAAGTTTGTTCGAACCTACCCGGGAGTGTAGAAAATTTGGCTTCATTATTATTATTTATGTTAGCCTATAAAAATTCCCCGTGGTGGAAAACACACTTGTTTCAAAACAATTTGGAAAAAATTTGCCCTTAGGTGTTGGAGGAGAAGGTTATTCGTTCCATCACCTTCCCATATTTCGGATAGCAACCAAAAAAATAACAATATTAGTGTTGAATTGAATTTTATCAAAAATCGGCAGAACTAAAAGTGAATAATACGAGGTCAATTTTTGAGATGAATATTAATAAAATTTTTAAATGCAATATATTTCGAACGATTTCAAATGCAGTATACGACACTAGAAAACTGCCGTTTTGAAGGCACACAAATAAAATCGAGTGTGGCCTGTTCTCCATGTCAATTTTACACGTATTGTAGAAAATGCTGAGATTTGATTTGATTTCACGTTGTAAAAAAAAGATAATAAATACTGTATAACTTCCATTCGTTTAAATAGCCGTTGAACGTGTTTCATTCGCTATTGCTGGTTATGCGAATTGATGTTCCATGGAAGGAATGAAGTCGCGCACGACAAATACGTCAGCAAAGCAAAAAAACTTGGATTAGACGAAGTTCGTCCATTATTTCGCCCAAAACCCAAAAGATATTCACCCATCGAGTACGCTGCTCTGTAACGGGACATTCGACAACGCAATCCGCTGTGGACGTCGATGTACTGCAGAAAAATGAAACCACCACCATCGTCATTATCAGAGTTACTTATTGAAAACACAACTATTTTAAATATCTATTCCTTACAATGAACTCTTTGCCGATCGCGTCTATGAAATCCAACAGCCCAAATACATCAACTTCGTCGCCATAGGAACTCCAAATTGTCACTGTACTTCCCGGTATCTAAACACAACAAATGACAAAGTTAGGCATTATTTTTAAAAAAAGATCGCCATTGATTAAATGTATCGTTAATATGTTATGCAAATTGCGAACATACTTCTCTCAGAAGCCATAAAATATTCTGTCGAGATTCCAAATTTGCTATGAGTCCGGCTCGAACGGGAAATGTTACTGGGGCAGTTACTTGAGCTGCTATTAGGGCGTCTCTCATATTCCGACATTGATCAAGAGTATAATAACCTTCTTTGGCGAGTCTAGTTATTGTACAACCAAGTAATTAATTTATACTTTTCCAGCTAAGCTCATAAAATGATGCAATACTTACTTTGTCGTCCAGCCCGCGCTGATGACTGCAGTTGGAAAGTAGTATTTGGTAAGGCTCAGAAATAACTGGGCGTCTATAGGATTTGAAGTAGAATCCACTGGTCCTTTGATAATGTCAGCGTTTAACCAAAGAGGTACCCGGATCTAGTATAGTTTAAATTATTAAAGAAAATTCATTAATTAACTTGGAATTATTATAGCTATCAGCAATAATGGCTTACTTTATGTTCTCTCGTTTTGACTATCTGGAGAGCTCGTTCGAGTACTTCAACACTTTTAAAATCCAATTTGATTCCCTTGTAATAGGCTTCGTCTAGGACTTCGTCTGTTAGCATCAATCCGACAGGTGGAAAAAATTAAGTTCAATCATTAATACACTAAACAATTTACGCGCTTATTGGTAAAAATAACACCATATGTGTTAAACATCTTGTTATTGCGCTTCGTTTTTATTTTTAAATAAAGAGAGATATGAAATAAAACGTTACCTAAAAAGTCTTCAAGCGACAAGTCACTTGCCGAAATTGGCGGGTGTGCCATAATTGGCCTGTCTTCAGAGTGCGGGTCGCTTTTCAACTTTCCCAGCGAAACGTCTGCTTCAAGCATCATTGCACTGCCTTGTGTCAACCAGGAAATAAAATTGTGTTAATCAATTTCAAGAATTTTGAAAAAAATAAATAAAAACATTCCGATTATCAACTGCGAAAATAGCTCAGGAATCGAAAACAGATAGGGTTTGGCAGTTTCCCAACTGAATTTCCATCCTGGGCAAAAATACGCTTCAGAGGATAAATTAGGATAAATCAAGAAAATGTGAGTCTGTCAAAGATTTCGGTGAACACAGGTCAACTTTGAAAGCCCAAAGCCCCGTGGTGATGATTGTATACCTCGTGTATGACCAGCTAGGCATTCCGTTCTCACGTCAGCTCACAAAAGAAGATAAACTCAACTGCTTTCCGGAAAAGGGATTTCGTTTTATCGGTGCTGTAAAGAACTCACAGTCACAGAGAACAATGTCCAATAATAGTCTGCGATGACCATCATCGCCTCGAGTCGCGTATTAATTGGTATTTCTTAAGGGACTATATATTTAGTTGTTTGTTAATTCAGAAAGCGTCAGGCTGACCACTGAACAAGAATCGCCCCCCTCCCCATATACGTATACAAAGAAATTGCGCAATGAGAAAAAACTATGGAGCGGGACATTTTTGGACTGGATAGGAATTCAAGGTGCTTTTTTTTTTGAATATGTGCAGACTATTATTAGAAGAATAAAGAACTAGAATGACGGGATGGCCAAGATCTAATTTGCATAGCATGCATCATTAATCAATTGTTTGAGCTCGACAACTACTTATTACCTCTTAGCGCACGTCTCAGCTTCTTTCGGTTGTCTACTGCATGAGCCCACGTCACTTGGGTAAAATCCGTTCCGACTTCCGGGTTGATGTCTGACACCGACGGGAAAGCGCGGCCAACAGATATTTGCGAATTTCTTTCGATATTATCCATTGTGAGGTTGCTCATATTACCTGAGAAAAATCAAAATTTGAATAATAAGTAACGGTGTGTGGTAAACTTGGCATACGGTAGAATAGAAGTGGGTCTAGTTCAACCGCAACCGGTTAAAGTGGCGCAATTTGATATTTGATGAACCTCTCATTTCAGCACAAAAAATTGGTTTAGAGAGTATGACAGTGTTTTTGCATAGGTATACCGTGCCATTACAAAGGTGTTTCATTGAAAATACCAACCGAGTTCATAGACTGGAGATGCACTGGCACCACTGAAAATCCAACTTGCCAATATCATAACTTGAACTGAACGATGCGACATTGTGACCAACTTTGAACACAGCTTGGAGTATAGGCTACAATTATGGTACACGACGGATTTCACTTAAATAATCTGCTACTGCGCTTCATTCTTGTATTGTCAGTTGTCAACCCCAAAGATGGAGAAAAAGCCAGTTGTGTTTTGTCTCTTATCCAAAATAACTGCCAGAGAGCCTCCGAGCATGCGACTACCAATGTGTGCACCACTAGATCAACTGGACTCCAGTCTCTACATTCTGTACTCTGTAGGTCTGTAGGTTTATAGACCCTAGTGGCTAGTGGATGCCTTCTGAATGAGGAAGGACCCCAAAGTCCATCCTACATTTTCAAGATTTTTCAAAAGAAAAGGGAATGTAAACTTTGTTCTCACCGTTTCTTTGGAGGTCAGCTGTCCTACAAGAATTAGGACAAGGGGGCGTTGACCTACATCAAAAACTTAAGCATTTCAACTTCGAGTTAGGGTGTACAATTTTCCCTCACGGGTTATTTAAAAGCGGTTGAACTTTGTTTAACACTTCCTTATATCAAGCCAAAGCGGTGATGAAAAATAAGGGAAATAAAATGGGTTGAAATTCAGAAATATTTTAGACCGGCTTCGACTTCAAAGTAACAGCTGATTTCATAATTCAATCAAGACATTCGGTAAGCGCATGCGTCGTCATAGCGGTAAAAATATGTGTACTGTTACACAGAAAATATGATACAGACGTGGATAATAGGTCTCCATGCAACACCGCAATGTTAAAGCGTGTTAGACCAACATCTAAGAAAAAAAAAATATTGTACCACCCGGCACATGGGTATTGGCATGAGCGGGAATGAGCAGAAGAAGAGTTTCTGAAAAACCGTAATATTCTTTGACCATCAGTAATCAGTTGACCAGTGGTACACGCAGTCTTATTCGTTCTTATATTGTTGATGTGTTGATGTATTGTTGCAAGCATATGCTCTGGATGCCTGCCCTATATATTTTGGCAACACGCATGCAACTTTTTTGCTACACAATTTTTTCCGAGATAGAAATATCTTGCATCTGTCAAATAGTTGTCAATAATTATGAATACACATTAGGCTAATTCATGAATTTGAATTTCAACTCGCAGTATTATTACCCCAGAAGCTATATAATTGATTATGTCTTGATTATTCGTTGAATATAAATCAAACAGGAAGAAGGAAACAATAAGTAGATCCGTTGGGGAACAAGCTTTGAAATCAAACTTCCCCGTTGGCATCCGATAGAGATCGATAGGGTTCAAACCAAACACAGACAAAATCGTGACAAAATCAATGTGATAATCGTATTTTATGAATAAATAAAATTCGGGTGAAACGAGTTTTGTTTAACTGTAAAAGTCACCCACCTGTTGCTCTCCTTATTAAACTCGGATATTTTCGTGATACTTGCTTATCCTTTTTTTTTACAATGTCGACTTTTTATTCCTTCTTTTTTTTTTTTTTTTTTTTTTTTAATTCTCCCCGTCCTTGACGCTGAGTCATGTTACAAGTTCTAAAATTGGTTGGAACTTGGAACCACCTTTAAACCCTGGTGTTTGGTTCCGGAGGTAGCGGCGTTCCATGGGCGAGGAATCCTAGCAGACCCCACGTCCCAAACTCTTTGCATGTTAATTGTTGCCATATTCCTGTCTACTTTTCCGTCAAATTTTCATCCTCTATAGTTAAAAGACGTTAAACAATCACATCCCCCATACGGCGCCGGCTATTTCTTGTTTGAATATCTTGCATCTATACCAAACTAAATCAGATGGTACTCGGGGGCTGCGCCCAGTTGAATCAAAATTACAACGTAAACGACATTTGAACACACACACACACACACACACACACACACAAGATAAATAAATAAATAAAGCCGTTGGCTACACTCGATGCCCTTTAATTATTCAAAATAAGTTGCGAGGGGAAAAAGACAACCCCAAATAGATCTGGTTAAGAACAAGCTTTGAAATGAACCCCCGCAGACGCAGTGAAACTTGAAAGTGATCATCTAACCAAAGACCAAATCTGTGTAACAGTGTTGACTTATGAATAAACAAATGTCGGAAAACGAGTTTCTGTTTGAGGGAGAAAATTAAAGCAAAAAATCAACTTTTAATTCATGACCAATTTTATTACACAAGTGATTGGAATCATCATTATGAAAATGCAAAGGCCTATATAGCCTTCCCGGCTACAAACACCGCATCCGAGATTTTGCTCCGCAGGAATTGCATTGTGCCCACAATAATTATACCAAAAAGTCATTCCCAGAATGAAAACGGTCAACTTCGATGTGACATAATGAATCATTCCACCACTCACATCCCAAAATAGCAACAATTTTGGCGAAGCAAACAAAAACGCCTTTAGAAAAAAGAAACACGATTTAATTCTGTGACTGACGTGGAATAGAAAATAGATCGCTAAACCATGTACAGTACCACAGAAGATAGAAATGTTCCCTGATAAAACGGAAGCATTTTTTTTTTTTTTAAGATTTAATAGATGTAGAAGTGCACTAATGCTGTCGTTGACGATTTGTCATCACTTGCGAGATTTGGCCCTCTTGGCAGAAGCCACCTTTCTCTTTCTTTCTTCTTCTTCCTCTTCGCGCAATAGACGCTCCTGTTCCAGATCTTCCAAAATACCTAGAAAACAAAGAGAACTTGTGAATTTGAACTGAGAAAATCGATAAATCAAACTTGATTACCAATTTTGGTACTGATACACTCTTCTTTCATCTGCTGAGCAAAGCTCGATTCCATGCATTCATCTTCGTCGTCACTCTCGATACGGTATCTATTAAATGATCTGTTAACATACTGTGCTGAACGAAAAAAAAATTTTTGTTAGCGTACCTGTTCCTGTTATAACCAAAAATGTCCTGAATGTGCTTGGAATAATCTTCCGCTTCATCAGGACCGTCGTCGATGAAGTCATCCAGTTCGGAATCTTCTTCTTCGTCACTTTCCATAGACCCTTTAATGATAAAATTAATATTATCGTGCAATTCGACACCAAAAACATGTTAAAATGAATACTTTTGTAGCCCCGATCAACAGGGCGAATATCTCTGTAAGGTGGGAAAGGTCGACTTGGTCCAGCTGGAGGTTTGGCGAGTGTTTTCCCTTTTCCTTGTGGAACTCTTGACAACTGAGGTGGTGGTAGAGCCTTGGGCGGTGGGCCTTTCATTTGGGGAGGCCCTGGTTTATTTTGAATCACTTTTGAGACTCCTGGGCGCTGTCCAATATTTGGTTTCGCAACAGTGCTTTTTTGGTCATCAGCTCGCATAATCGGTTTATTGATCGAACTCGTATTAGGAGTCGGGTTAAGAGTTTTTCCATTCATGAAGGATGGCATTTTCACTGGCTCTTTGGAAGGAATCACTTTAGTTGGTGGTTTTTCTTTACTCTTCGCAGGTACAGCAGGTACAGCAGAATTGTCAGGAGTAGGCCTAATAGGGGGTAATTTTCCTTCTTTGCGTAGTTGACGGTCTCGTTCCTCCTCTTTCCTCCTCATGAGATCTTCTTTTTCTTTCTTGGTCATTAGTCTATTGGATTCTGGTTCTTTTTTTTCAGGAATATCCAATTTCTTTTCAAGCTTTATTGGTTCGTGCTGCTTTGCGGCAGCTAATTTCAAGATCTGATCAAAACTAAGGGAGGCCTCTGGTGGAAGACCCTTGGGTCGAACCTTTTTGGAGACATCTCTATCGTTATTACGTGACTTATTATCAACTTTCAATAACTCATCAACTTTTTCTTTTGACATTATAGGCTTGTTGATGCGTTTTTTTCGATGGGGTGTACCTTCTGCCTCTTCAATTTTGTCAAGAGCATTTTTCACCCTATCCTGTAATTAAAGCAATTTCAGGTTTACATTGGAAGTGTTAAAAATAAAGATTATTTCTAAACTTACCTTGGCATTTCTCAATTCTTTATGAGTTCTCCCTCTTTGTGTGTTACCATTTGAAGTATCTGTGCTACTATACTTGTCAATAAGTTTTTTATATGCTGCAGATGCTTCGTGGGAAACATAGCCGTAATCATCTTCATCTGGTTGAACATCAAGTCCTTTGTACAAGAAAGAAATGTTGTTGGCATAATGTTAACAAAGGAAAACTAAATGTATGGATCTTACCAGCAGCTGTAACAGCTGTATTTAATGAATTCTTAGCTTCATCCAATACTGCCTTGTTACCACTTTTCGTTCTTTTCAACATAGCTTGGACTCTAGCATTGGACTTCCGATCCTGGGCACGCAACGACAGCAATACCTGGAAACATACACAACATTCTAGAACATTCTTTTGTTTGATTATTTATTAAAATACCTCTTTCTTTTTCTTTTCTTCCATCCTTTTTTGTTTCTCTTCATGATCTTTTCGAGCTAAGAAAGCACGAATGCCATCAGATTGAACCCCCGAGCGAGGAATTTTTTTCGAGGCCGATACTTGAGTACTGTATCTTTTGACTTGAACCTAATAAATTTTTTAGTAAAATTACGGATAACGTGAGATATGTGAGAAATGATGTACCGCTTCCTTTGCTTGTTCTTCATTTTGTTTTGCAAGATCTAGTAAATAACTAAAGTCCATTCCACTAAAAGCACGACTACTGCTTGACCCAAAATCAGATGACGTCTGCCACACAAGACATCCACATCAAATCTGAAATCTGAATGAGAGAAACTGCTGTTGATGAAACTAAGATATTATAACCTCCCAAAACTATTTGCGTTGCTATTGATTGAATTGAAATTATATTATTTAAAATGCTTGTAATTTAAAATTCTTTTTTCTCATATTAAAATTTATATTTTTAAATGTTGTAACCAGCTTTTCGGTTACGGCAATATTGTTTACACTTACACAGTGTTTTGTTGCAACGCTGTCCTGTTGTTGGATAAATTGTTTTCTTCATCTCCATCAATTTTCGCTTTTTTAACTCTTCTTTTGTGAAATTAAAGAATAATTCGATCTTGCCAGCAGTCATCGATACTTTTCTAATTCATTTGTGGGACATCTGTAAACTTGCTTGGAAATTTTTCCTATTATGTGTTGAGTTTGACAGGTACACAATACTCCCTAAGGCCATGTCAAAAGAGTTCAAGGCCTAATAATGGATGTAATTTTAGATTTGCTAGTTGTTGATTTATGACAGCTTATATTGTTTGAATATTTGATGAATGAATGCATTTGGCATTCCAAACTGTTTGCAATATGCTTGTTCTACATTTCATTATTGTTTTCTTATAGAATGGTGATCCAGAGTCTAAACAATCGAGCAGCGTTTCGCTCACAAGGATCTGGCATGACTCCTAAAGAGCTTTCAGAGAATGATGACTTGGCTACTGGACTTGTTCTGGACCCTTTTCTTGGTTTCTCCACTCACAAGATGAATCTCCGGTTTGTCTCTCTCTCTCTTTTATGTTAATGTGAAGGTGTTTTGAAATTGCTTTTTCAATCAATTTATCCCATTTGTAATATAGTTATAGGCCACCCAAAGCCAACAGAGAAGAATTAAAGCAAGCTGTCATAGATTTCATTGAACATCAAGATTATGAGAAAGCTTACAAGCAACTGACATCTAGTGATTATGTCTGGAATTTCCTTTCTAACAAGAACAAGCAACAACAAATGAATGTCAAAGAACATGTAAGACTTTTAATCAGTAAAAAATTTTGTTGGCTACCATTTAATAAGCTACTCAATTTTTAGATTGTTCGATATTTGGGGATGTTCCATGAATCAGCAGGCTTCACTATTCAAGCTTGTTACAGATACTCTATGGAGGGACAAAAGGGAGCAAAACTTTGCACTACAAAAAAGTGGCAAGTTCTCTATTAATTTCAAAAATATTATATTTTGTAGAATAACAATGAGAAAAAAATCTTAAAATAATGGTCTTTGTATTTTAGGTATAAAAATGAGCAGATTACTTTATTAATGGGATGTATAGCTGAATTGAGTCCTGATGAAGAAGCTCAACTATTGCACCCTGGAAAAAATGATTTTTCTGTAATGTACAGTTGTCGCAAAAATTGTGCACAACTTTGGCTTGGACCAGCAGCATTTATCAATCATGATTGTCGTTCTAACTGCAAGGTTTCAAGTTTTATCCATTAATTAGCAATTCGGTCAGCTTTAATGTGTCATGTTTAATTTTGTGTATATTTCTTTCTCGATAGTTTGTTGCCACTGGCCGTGGAACTGCCTGTGTTCGAATATTGCGAGATATTGAGGCTGGTGAAGAGATCACTTGTTTTTATGGCGAAGATTTTTTTGGTGACAACAACTGCTTCTGTGAATGTGAAACTTGCGAACGGCGTGGGACTGGTGCGTTTGCTAAAAATAAGAAAAACACTCCCGAAGCTGCCACTAAAGAAGAGCGTTACCGCCTCCGTGAAACACATTTAAGATTGAGTCGTGTGAAAAAGCAGACGGACAAAGAGCCGGCGGCGACAGCAACGAGTCGCTCCTCATCTTCTCGAAATGCAACTACTCCCGTACGATTAGAAGATAGAGAGACTGTGTCCAGACCTCTAGACGTAAAAGAGCTCCGGCGAAAAGGCCTCACCAGGTATGTTTAAAGTTTTAGTGAAAGAATTTATTATTTTCTACTGTGTTTTACTGTAATCTTTTTTACTGGTCATCAGGTACGATGCTGAATTATTGGTTGCTCAAGGTTACGCTATGTGTAACGAGGGAAAAACCAACAGCGAAGAGAGTGCTGGCAGCAGTAGCAGTACTAGTAGCCGCCACGACACGAAAGTTCCTGTCACCACACGTGTAGGTGCCAAACGTCGTCGACGATTACAAACTGGAAAGGAAGTTAATGGAACAAGTAGTATAGCAAGTACTACGCATCAAAATGTTACTAGTGTCAGCGTTGATGATAAGAAACCAACTACTGGAACAGTGAGAAGCCTACGTTCCCGCACGGTTCGTAGTGCTCCAGCTGATGTGGTTCAACCTACCGTTGTGGCGGATTCTGAACCTGTTAGTAACGCTGCTAGTAACGATGGTGCACGATCTGGAATGCGTTTAAGAAACAAGAAAACTCTTGAAACTGCATCACCAACCGAATCATCTGCAGTAAGCTCCCCTGTTGCCACGCCGGAAGCAGAAGGCGTCAGTCGCGGGAGTGACGTTTACGAATTCAACGATATCGAACACGAAAATGGAGTCCAAACGGAAAGTTTGCCAGCATTAGAAAAAGAAATTCCCGCCGAGGTGAGAAAAGAACGCTCTGCTACTCCGCCTCCGCCATCTTCTCGTGAACTTGCATCTCACCAGCCTGCGTTGATGACGTCACCAGGCGGACGTCTCAAACTGACGCTTAGGATGAAGCGCAGTCCTGTTTTAGACGAAGTCATTGAATCTGGTAGTAGTATGGGTGGTAGCCACCTGCATCAACAGAATATGATCCATCCAGTATATGAAGTCCTTCGAGTTGAAGGATTGGAAATGGAACCTGAAAACGAACTGGAACCACCTCACAAAAGCCGAACGCGTCGGACACAAAGACGTAGGTCCCCTTCAGTAGCCGCCGAACCGTCGCGGATGGGAGTGTTGCCGACCACTAAACGATTAAGACTGATATTTGGCAATGAATCGCACACTATCGATCTACCTCCCACGAACTTTTCCTCGGTTGAATGACCTCATTTTCATCTACTAAGTGACCGATAATTGGCCTGACAACTATTTACTAGATTCGACAGTTTATGAAATCGAGTGATAAATCAGCCGAAAAAAAATAAGGAAATGAACAAGTTCGATATCATTTATTCACAATCTGTACTCACACATTCACCTTGATCTATTTAAATGTCTTTTTCCGTTTATCAGCCATTATATTTCCGGATTCCAACGTGACTAGTTGTATCCTCATAAGGCCTACAGATATTTGTCGGCCTCTCGCATTTGACCATCTTTTTTAAGTGTTGAGTCACGCGATTTTAACATATTTTCTTGCGCAGCAGTTCTCTATTTTTGTTTCCCCCTTCAAATTAAAATTAGTGCAGATAGGATTTTGTCTTGATATCATTTTGCGCGTTCTAGCCCTTCCCCGATTCCCCTCTCTTCCAGTTCTGTTCTGTTCTGTTCCTAATGTCCTTCCTTCCTCGTCTAATATTATACTTAAAATTTTTAAAACAACCGAAATTCTGCCCCTGCATGTGTTCACTTTTTGGATCCCCAGTAACACTTTTGATGAGCGGATTATTAGTGGATTACCACCAACTGAAGGTAGCAGCCCAACCGTATTGGTTGAGTTTGCTAATTGTTCGATGAAGAGCTAAGACTTTCCAGACGTTCCGTTCTTTTCAATCTCATTGGGTTCCCTGTTTCGCCCCATTATTGATGGTAGTATCTATTGAAGAGTATGATGACGTTGAATACAATTGTGGACGCTAGAAGTCGGGCTCAATAGAAATCAACTAAGGGATCCGGTTCCAAATACGCAGTTGTGAAATGGATGAAACATCCTTTTTCAGCTCGCCAATCAGATGGCAGCTTCCAAGTCTGCTTTGCTGTTGCCATGCTCTTGGGTTGACTTTTAATTCTATGTTGCCATCAGTCGTACTAGTATATAAACTGGGACATCAGCCATCATCTCTTCACTCACCCAACAGCATTGAAATCTCAACGTTCAACAGGAGCTCTCACGAGGATGTCTCGTGTGCTATTCTTTATCAATCACTGCCTATTCCTCGCCGTTGTTTTAAGTAAGTATAGCTTCACCTTACTGAAAGTAATTCCACAAAATTGATATTTAAGTACCACTTTACGTGTATTTTGTCATTTCTATAAGGACAGCCTAATATTTTGGTAGATTTAAAAAGACAAAAAAAAAATCGCTCGGCACGGTTTTAACTTTTTGAGGCCCACACTCCTATTATCAGCGCTGAAAAAAAAGTATTTAAGTAATAACTAGCAGATAGATGAAGCGTCATTTTGCAATTGAAGCATATTTTTATTGTTAACTATAGTATAGTAAATAATGTAACCGCCAGTCACGTAAAACCCTTGGTAAAACCCCAAGATCCTCCAAACTATAAGCACGTGTCAAGGTCATTTGAATTCCATTAAGCAGTAACTAAGCTTTACTTTTCAAACTGCTGCGTCTCTTGGCTGGCTATTCAGGTGTACTAAATATAACAACATAATTTATGTATTTAGTACGTGAGCGGATAATAATAATCTTAACGGTTACTCTTTTATCGGTTCTAAGTTCTGTCTTTAGTTTACCATACAGAATAAGAATTTCTAATAGTAGCATACAACGATATTGAAGTTCTCCGTAAAGTTGCGTGAATGTAATTTTTTCAATCCCGAAACTGAAATGATTCTATCTAATTAAAATTTTGTATTCTGTTTAGCATGGCAGCCATCCGCTGCTGCAGAAGCTGAATACTTCAACGTTATTGAAAAGCTTCACGTTAATCTCCTACGCTCTTACAACAATCAAATCCGGCCCGTGATAAATCACACAGATGCGCTTAATGTCGAACTTTCAATGAGACTTACCAGCTTTAATTTCGTAAATCTTTTATACATGAATGAAGATAATGAAAATATTTTCTTTTCGATTTTTTTATTTTAGGATGAATTGCAATCCCGCTTCTCTGCCATCGGATTTTTTTTAATGGTATTATTCAAGATTTTAAAAGATGAAAATTATTCAAAAGCTTTTAGTTTAAATTGTTGTGCAATTAAGTTATTTTAAGAATCATAGTTGTTCGTAATTTTTGTTCTGTTTAAATGCGATTATTTAACATGATCATTTAACAAGATTGCTAAACAAGAAGCTTTACAGATTTGCTTAATTATTGTTTTGTTCTTCTGGTTGTTTCTGTAGAGTTGGAAAGATCCTCGTTTCATGTGGTCTCCTGCGGAATATGAAGGACTAACGACCATCCACTTGCCCAATGAGAAAATATGGAAGCCTGATTTTGAGGTGAGTTAATTTATATTTTATTTGTCTTTCAAGCTAATTTCAACTTTAACTAATTACTACAGATTTTAATATTAAAATACGTATTTTTTTTAAATTAAGGTTTACAATTCCTATGGATTACTATCCAAAGAGCGTTCTTTTGCACCGAATGATGTTCTAATAAGTAACGACGGTACCGTTATTTGGGTTCCCATGAGCAATATGGTTTCCATCTGCACCCCTGATGCCACTTATTATCCGTTCGATAGCGTCACATGTACAACGAAAATTGGCTCATGGACGTACAATGCGCTTAAAATCAACATTAGTCCAACGAACAATGAGACAACGGTACAGTGTGCGCATCATCATACAATACTCCGAAGAATAATTTCATATTCAAATTGTGTATTATTTTAAAGGTGGATATCAGAGAACTGATAAACAAAAGAATGTCCGAATGGAATATTAAGTCCACGCAAGTTAGTGTTGAAGTTAAAAAATACGACTGCTGCACCGAACCCTACCAATCGTTGGTCATGAAGTTTACCATTCAAAGGTCTCTATCGACGACCATCACTATACCTACCATAGGTTCATACATTGATTCCTTTACTCCTTTTGTGTTATGTCGCATAGCATTAATGTTTATTCTATTCTCTTTAGTCATCATGGTTCTAATCTTGGCAACTTTCTTCATTCCGCCGGCGATGGATGCAAAACTGATTGTGGGAGTTTTCAATTTGGCCCTATTGTGTGGTTACCTGTTGTACTTTAAAACGGTACTTCCGGCTGGAAATGAAAATACGCCATTGATTGGTAATTCACTTAAAATTCCAAATTATCCTGCCGTATTTAAATCTTAATTTTAATTTTATTTGATTGGGATAGTTTCCTTTTATAATGGGTCTTTGGTCGTGGTGATATCTTCCATCCTATCCACCATTCTCTCTCTACGCTGGACACGGCTTTCGAAATCAGTATCGCCACCGACTTTCATCCGAAGCTGTTTATCAGGCCGTATTGGGACTATCCTTGGGGTCTCACATAAGGTATAATAACTATTGCTCAATGCTCATTTTCTTTATCTGGTTTGTTATAACGATAACTAATTATTATTTTTTAAATATCATTTTTATAGTACACCAGCAATAACCTTTTAGTAGCGAAGGAGCTCACTGAGAAAGTATCGCAACAATTTGTTCACGATGACGGCGAATCTCAAGAAATTGAGATTAAACAAGCTTGGACCAACATTAGCGTAGCTTTGGAACGTATCATGTTGTTCATTTACTTCTCTTTTATTGCCTTCCACGTTATAAGTTTCCTAGGTTGAGTTACGAGAATCATAATTCAAGAGACCAATACCTACTAACTTTGCTACATGTAAGCCTTCTGCTTTGTTGAATGTTTTCATTAATGATGGATTGCTCTATATTTCGGCTATGTAGTGATTTTAGATTACTATTGCTTCATGGTGAGTGCACAAGCTATTTGCGAAGTGAAATTTTTACAAGCGTTATTTCTTCTTGACAATAAAATTGCGCACCGCTAGTGAATCGGTGGTCGTGAATTCAAACAAAAAATACTGTGAGTGATTTCCTTTTTATAAAAACCGCGGAACACACCCAATGCAAGAATGCGGAAAACACAATAAAAGCCAACCAAAATTGAAAGCGCAACAATGCGTCAAATCGTCATTTTCCTGATGTGTCAAAATGGAAGAGCTGACATTACTTATAGCTCTTTACAATAAATTTGCAGTCATGATGACCAATAAACCAGCAGAGAAGGAAGCTGCAATCCAACTATATTATTTTGCAATAAGCACTTCCATAGTAAATTCGTAATTGGATAATTTAATGAGCTTCGGATAAGGAAACATCACCGCTTCCCAGTTCTAACGGAAGTTTGTCTGCGTTTTGCACTTAAATCAGACCGAAAATGAGCGAGTTTTTCAATGAGTGAACTTCAAATTAATGAATGAACCGATGTATCGACAGCAAAGCCACAATTTAATAAAACGTCAGTAAATTAGACATAGATGTGTGAGAAATTCCTAACTGTAAACAATTTATTGATCCTTGGTGAATACTTCAATTTAAAATAAATATATACAATTAAACAATTTTTTTTCCACGTTTTCACTCCACTTTTCACCCTTGTCACACATTTCAAAACATGCAGTTATAAGTATGTATTTTTCTGAAATATGAA
The DNA here is from genome assembly GCF_021134715.1 of Daphnia pulex. Lineage (NCBI taxonomy): Eukaryota > Metazoa > Arthropoda > Branchiopoda > Diplostraca > Daphniidae > Daphnia > Daphnia pulex. The sequence goes on along the minus strand of NC_060018.1, from coordinate 7,006,774 downwards.
GAGCGCCGATTTAAAAAAAAAATTCATGGAAAATATTTTAGATTGGGAGGACAAAGTTAACCCTCGACGGGAGTATGGTAGCCATCACTTGACTGGTCGTCTTTTATCAATCTTGCTAAATTTTCGTTCGGAATTTTTGTCTGAAACGGAAGATTGCGGGGATTTGTTGGCACTGATGAATCCACCTCAGTAGCTAAGTCAGCTTCATTATTTATTTCGTCATAGATGTTACAATTTTCTTCTGTGGTCGTCGAAGATGTTGCTGAGAGCGGTGAATCCTCCGATGACATTCTCGTTGTTGCCTCAGGAGAAGACACTTCATCGACGTCATCTTTTGATTTCGTTGATCTCGGATGGTCGCTTTTCCTTATGGATTTTCGAGACAAAGGCGATGGTAATGGTAGCAATACTGTTTCACGGTTTGCTGATCCAATGGATGGTACAGATGATCCGGCAGCATTCAATCTAGCGGCAAGGAGGCAAGGAGATATCTCCACCGTAAAGCGCGAGGTCGTTGCTGGACTTTCTGGCGGAAGTGTGCCTGGAGGAATCACAAGGGGTGGAAGCGTGGGCGATGGTTGAACGTGGGTAGAGGACGAATTCTTGTGGGTGAAACTGATTTTGCAACCATATTTTTCCAATTCTTGTTGTGTCAATCGCTTGACCACCACAGAACATTGCACGGAAGGCGCCGAACGCAATGGTTTAGGTAGTGGACAATTAGAAGAAGCTTCAGGAACAGGAGATGTAGTAACTAAAGCTGGAACGGCTTCCGTCAGGACGTCAGGTTTCGTTGGTGATGTAGCAAGATTAGAAACAGCTTCCTTTGACTTCATTTTGTCAACCCCAGTTTCCGAATCTTCTTTCTTTTCATTTGGTTTCGATTCAACCTGTCGCTATATTACGAATAGATTGATAATGAATTTAAATAGTAGGCAATATGTTAAACGAGTATAAAGAAATCAATTAAAATTGTCTTTGAAGTAAAAAAATATAAAGTTGCTTTCGGAAGAATTTTAAAAAATACTATAATTAATTCTTTTTCAACCATGAGCTGGCCTAGATATCATTCTAAAATACACACTTTTTTGTTAACTCTTGAAGGAGCAGGATGAGGAGAAAACACAATCGGAAGAGGGATGACAGGCTGTTTAAATAGTTGACGCTTCTGCTTCTTCGACTAAAAAATAAAAATTGAAAAATTGATTGAGCACAACTTTACACTATTCAAACATGACGAATGTTCATATCCATTACCGGTGTTGGAATTTTGTTGGTGGCTAACGCCGGATGTTTAGGAAGTTCTTCCTCTTCCGATTCTACCTCAACTACGTTTCTTTTTTCTGAAAAATACATGGACATTAATAGAATGTAACTAAATTTGTAATTTTAGAAGTGCTAATACTTTTACTAGAACCGCTTCTCTCACTTTTTTTATCAAGAAAACCACCTTGACATCCACCTAAATTTCCTACAAATCCAATCAAAACATCATCAGACTCATTGTGGTTAAAATAATTTGAATAATTTACTTTCAACAACCGCTCCGTGTTTAAACTTTTTGACAATATCTGGACTAAGGTTAAATTTGCCCAGATTTTTAAAGATGTTTCGAAGAAAACGATTTTTAGCCGATTCCCACGAACGATTGTACTCTAGGATTTAAAAATATTTTAAGGAACGGGAGTAAGGATAATAAATTGAATTACCTACTATGTAAAATCTTATCTTGGATGTCAACCCATAACTTCTTTCCTCGTACTTCCTCGTATCTGTTTGTCTTGGCGATGTAGTCAATGATTAACTTGTCTTCTTCTAAAGTGTACAACCTGGGCCTGGTAACCATGAACAGGACTGATTACGTTAAATGTCTTCCTATTAAAGACTACCAAAACATACACAGATTTTTGCGGTTTCACAGAAGATGTAGCCACCAATTTGTCCTCGTCGATATCACTATCCCGCTCGCTTGAGGAAGACGACTCATTGGAACGGAATCTCTGAATTACGTTTTTTTCGAGAGCGTACTCCTTAGATTCTAAGTCTTTTAGGATAACGTCATGAAACCGACGCTTAATAGATTTCCAGTCCTGTCCTGTAGCTAGGGGATGCAAATAGGTTTTTTAAATTAAAAAAACAAACAAACAAACAAAGTGTATAATTTTTTTTAAATTTTACTTTTGAAACATGATCCTTGAATATCCATCCAAAGTTTCCTCCCAGATATGTCAGAATATCTCTTGTTGAGAATTATGTATTGAAGAATACATTTATCCAGTTCGACAGAAAAATCTCTGAATATAAATATTTTATAGACAAATTTTTAAAAGTAAGAGGATGTAACTACTGTTCTCTATTTGTTCTGTATCAGCTTACCCAGCGCGTTTTGGGGTGATTTCCCTCACCCTCAATGATTTTACAGATTCCAAATCTTCCAAGTCGCTGCCAGAAAGACTACTTTCTGCTATGACCCTCGGTGATGATGTCTTAACTTTTGTTGGTGATGGCATCGATACCTAACCATCACAGTGGAATTCATAACTTAAAAGGTACGAAAAAATAAATAAAAAAGTTTTACCACGTTCGGTTCAGAATCACTAATTTCATCAGCCGTTGAGGATTCATTTTGGCTCATGGACTGCAAATCATTAAAAAGAATATTTGCAAACAATATAAAAAATTTACTTAAGCTTCACTAAATACCAGTTTCTTTCTTTCTGACGAGGACGAACGTGAGTTTTCATTCATCGAGCGACTAAAAAGGTTGCGTTCACTTTTCGTCAAACCCTTGTAGGTGTCGAGATTTGGAAGAATAAACTGGCGAAATCGATTTTGTAAAGATTGCAATGAGTGCTTGTGAAACTCCTACAAAAATAGAAAAAAAAAACATTTTTGAATTACACAATTATTTCCCGTAATCAAAATTATCTCTCCATTAAACTTACACGATTAACTATTTTCCAAGTAGTGTTTCGTTCAACTTTATCATGCAAATTTTTGTAAAGCAAACACTTTAAAATAGCCAAATCTTCTTCGATGGAGTATTCAACAAGTATCCTAAAGAAATAATTCATATAGTTATTTCAGAAATACCTAAAAATAGACATACTAAGCAAACTTTTTTCCAGAAGAGCAACTTTCAACTTTTTCGGAAGATGAACCCGAATGTAGTAGTTTTTTGCCTTTTCGAGGAGAGGTTCGTGTTACAGCTTCCCACGAATCATGTCCTTTCAATATGTTATTGATGTTTATTGAACCATCATAGGGTGACTTGCCCAGTCTGAACAAATTTTTAGAAAAAACAATTATTATTTATCATTTCGCGCAATTAATCGTTAGGCTTAAAATAACAACCTTACCTGAAATTTTCCAAGTCAAGAAGATCTCCACACTTGATGCATTCTTCTACGTATTCAGCTTTAAAAACGTCAGAATCAATTTCATCGATGTCCTCAATCACTTCAGGAAAGACAAGTTCTATGGAGTGGCAGCTATGAGGCGTCTCCCCGAAATTCCCTCCGCATTTCTAAACAACAATATGTGAATAAGAAATGAATTCCTCGAAAACTGGAATAATATCTATCGTGTGTAAAACGAACCTCAATTTGTTCTTTCAATTTACTACATTTGCCTTCCAATTCCAAATTGTTCTCATGGTGACAAGAACGAGTTCGGCGCATATAAAATTCGATGGGGTCACCGTTTGATTCCTTCCGAAAAAGATTGTTTAGTATCATCGCCAGACAACTGGGGGTCAGAGGATTGTTCTCTTCCTTGTTTATTTCCTCAGTTATTTGTAGAGGATTGTTCTCTTCCTTGGTTATTTCCTCAGTTATTTGTAAATGCACCATTTCTTCCACCTGAAAAGCGAATGAAAATCAAAAATAAGTTTAGATTAAGAACCAATCGATCTAAGACAAAATGTACTTACTTTGCTCGATGAAACATGTTTTTTCCCTCTCGTGATGAGTTCATCGACTATGACCGTTTCATTTGTCTGATTTATTTTTTCTCTGACAGATGAAAGACTAATATTAGGTGATTCTTGCTCATCTACAGAAGCGACCTTATCAATTGTCGTAGGTTTCTTTGGACTCACACTGCATGACGAAATACTACCATTCTCGATCTGAAACGTGGTTGAACTTTCATATGTTAAATTTGAAGAAAAATACGATAGTTTCTGATTGCTCACCTCTACGGATTTATCTGGTGAAGATGCGGATGAGTTACCACTGAACGAAACCCGACTGAAAAGATTACGTTCACTATTCGTGAGACCTTTATATTTCTTGAGGTTGGGGAGGATAAAGCGGCGAAATCGGTTGTGTAATGACTGATAGGAATGGTTAGGAAATGTCTACAAAACAAGAAATAAAATAAGCTTCATTTTATGCTTTAATTTTGATGAGCAAACCTACTCTATGAACTATTTTCCATGTAGCGTTCCCTCCTACTTTATCATACAAGTTATTTGCCAGCAAAAACCTCAAGATTGCCAAATCTTCTTCAATGGAATACTCAACACGGCGACTCCTATAAGAAAAGATTTCTTAAGTAAATTTATCAAGCAATTTAAAAAGGGAAATTTTCCTTATTACTTTTTTCCTGGGTTGTTGCTTTTGAATTTTTCTGGAGAGGTTTGGAGAGGTAATCCAAAGTCTGGAAGCTTTCTGCCTTTCTGAGGACTTTATAATAAATAACGAGGAAAAAGAGAGCATTATTTCATAGCAACACTTAAGTACTGGGTATTTTACTATTTTGAATCAATAATACCTAGTTCTTGATACAGAGTCCCATGTTTCATATCCTTTCATAATCATGTTGATGTTGATTGAACTATAAGGTGACTTGCCGAGCCTATAATTTTTGTTCATTAAATCATGTTGTATCAACTATTCTGTCTTTGACATGGGAAGCACTTACCTGAATTGCTCCAGATCAAGAAGATCTCCACACTTCATGCATTCTTCTATGTACTCAGCTTTAAAAAGGTCAGAATCGATTCCATCAATGTCTGTAATATATTCAGGAAACACAAGCTCTATGGCATGACAACCTCTAGGTTCCTCCCCAAGATGTCCTCCACATTTCTGTTTTCACAAGAACAAATTATTTTGTATAATATCATGCTAGCTATATAAATGTTATTCCACTACCTTAATTTGTTCTTTTAGTTTCTTAAACTTTTCTTCTTTTTCTACGTTGTCCTGACGACCTAACCGAGTTCGTCTTAAATAGAAGTCGATTGCCTCACCATTTGAATCTTTTCTAAACAGATTGCTTAATATTAGTTCAAGGAAGTTTTCATCTTCCATTTCTATATCCTCAGCCATTGGAAAAAAAGTATGTTTCCCAAAACACACAGCCACACTCAAACACAGTTTTAAAAACGGACACTTCTGCTCAACAGCAGTCAACACTCTACTGACTCAACAGAACGTTGTCTGATTTATTTTTTTTCTTCTTCTTCGAATGAAATGCAACGACGCCAGATAACGTTTATGTACTCGGGCGCACCAAGGCGCCATTTTTAAAAACAGAAAAAGCAGTAAAAACAGAGTGGTAAAAATTCTTAACCAAATGCCAATGCTTGCTGTAAAAAGTAACGGAAGACATTGTTTAACGTTCTAAATTTAACGTTCTAAATATATATTTTTTCTTTACATTTGCTGGGTGACAAAGTAAAGTGGGGTCTAAACGCTTCGTGTAAAGGAAGTTTCTGTTTCAAAATTTCTGTTGTAACCATCAGTAGTTTTGCATAGAAGTTTTAGGCTCCGGATCTGGGAAATCTACTTTGCTTCTCGGACCACTTGGCCCCGAGCCAAGTTCACATTCACCTATTTCACAAAATACAATAAAATTTTCAGTGATAATGTTATTATGCCATATTTCCATTTTTTATTACCTGTCACGATTTCGTATTCACACCCTTCTGCGCTGTTACCCCAGTCCCCGAGGAAATTTAACCAATTTAAATTTCCTTCATAGCTGCAACAAATAATTTAGTTCTCAATGATGTATCATTTTAACCCGACTAACCCGAATGTAACCGTAGGAAGATAAATTATTTGATAAAAAATGGACACACCTTATATTGCTGGGCAACCATGGAATTATAATAAGGTTATCCCACGTTGTCCAAGCCATTCCTGCAGGTCCATAAAAACTTCATTTAACAGTTTTTTAAAAATCAATATTGTTAGATTATTTTTGAATATATATGCTTTCCTTCGTCTGTGAAATCCTGAAGAGGCAGGCCAGGGACGTAAGTGTGTACATCTAATACCACATCAATATTGGTAAACAATCGTTTAAAATAAGGCGAGAGATTAATATGAAATTATCTATAGACCTGCTGATCCCCAGAGACCGTGTGAACCATTAGCACTGTACACAACGGGATGAGTTCCAATAAGTTCAACTGTTTGCGGATACTGTGGTTCATACCTTCCTTCCATTTCAGAAGGTTCGTCATTGTAATCCCGACCAACCTACTCTCCACAAAAAACTATTTGTCATTTGCATCACAAACGTTAAGGAAAAGATATTCATACCGCAGCTCGAACTTCTTCCCCAACAAAGAACTGAAAATTGTTTGTAGTTTCATTCCAAGTATAATAAGCACCGAAGCTATGAACGTTAAGGTGAATCATATACGGCTTTCCATTCTTCGAGGGGAAATTGCAAAGATTAGTTTTCATTATTTTTATTTTTACGCATGTAAAAATAGCTAACTCTAAAACGCAGAGCATTATGTTCCCAGTCACCCACGTGATTTCCAAGATTTTTCTCTGCTCCTACACAACTTCCGTTAACTGGGACACCTGTAATTTGTTATAAGGAATTTTACAGTTGTGGAAAGCTTTTTACGCAAGAATATTCATCAAATAGGTAAATACCCTACCTACACACGCATCCTTTCCACGATTATACGGGTAAAACGCGAAATAAGAGACATCGAGGGTATTAAATGCATCGTCGTATTCGCGGTAGATTGTGTAGACAGGCACGCCTCCCATCTCGATCGACTGGCCGAAAAATACATCCAGGTTGTAACAAGCGGGGCAATCTATCTTTGTAAAATTTCCAACCCCAATGGGGAATAATTTGATAGAATAGGAGATAATTACTAAAACCTATAAAAATACTATTCAAATAGTCGTACCCAAAGGTTCGCGTGTTTGCATGTGTAACACTGAGCTGTTTTCTCCGCCAATCAGAGTTTCGGGGGTTACATAGTCTTGGATAATTGTACCTTCCTCATCTTGAATTGTAACTTCGGGCAAAAAAAACTCCACTGTGCTAGGTAGAAAACTTTCTTCGCTGTGTAGCCAAATCAAAGGAGACCACGATCGGATAAGTTGTTCGACTAAATAAATAAAAATATATTATAAGCTGTAGTAGGATAAGACGTTGATTAGCTAGAGAAAAATCCCGATTCCATTCCTTGGACAAAATAAATTGTCTTAATTTTACTAAATTCCATCGTACGCGTGTGTTTACCTTCGGGTGTTATCGATTCAGAAGGATGCGCAATCAATCCACAGACGAAGACGAAAAGGTGAAACCATTTTCGTATATTTTTCCCTTGTTGATGCATTGGATATAATACAATGTACGTTGACGTTGACTATGTATCGAATGCAAAATGTTTCCGTCTAACTCCCAACCACAGGATAGAAGACTGACGAGCCATTTTTTATCATGTAGAATTATGACTGGTATCTACATTATTTATTTCAATCCTATGTAATCTCCAGCTTTCTACAATACTTCTGTCACAAATGTATTTAGTCAATAATATCACGCCTCCATGAATTAAGTAAAGACAGTACGTCAGCTCTGACGTCAAAACACCCATGGCAGCTTAAGCCACTGTTTACCATCAGTCAATATTTCGGTCTGGATTGCATTGTTATCTGTTAGTCTGTTACGATCTAAGACAAGCCGATATACATTTGTATATTATCACATAATAATTCTACCGTTTTTCTTATTGTTTATTTAAAAAAAAAAAATTTCTTTGTTTATTATTTATTTGTCAAAAGTCAAAATTATAGCCTTTTTAATAGGGAAAATAATGTTCCAGAAATCCAGGCCGATTAAGAATATTTCTTTTTCAATTAAAACGCTAAAACTTCTATAAAATCGCATGATTTATTATATATAGCCCTGTAACCTGTTTAATTGCAACTTGACTAATAAAATTAACTTTTATCGAATTTCAAATTCAATTAACCCATAGTACAGGTTTCGTATATATACGAATACACAACTTACTTACAATACTAGTGTTGTTGCGCTTTCATCCCTGGTAAAAAATACGTTCTGGTGAAGGTTGCCAGGATACATATTATTTAAAAGTGGAGTCTACTTTAAAAAAAAAGAAAGAAAGGAAATAAAATAAAAATATAGAATTTAACAATAATTGGCTGTTTATGGCCATTGTATTGTAGATCAGTCCTATAAACGGAAAAGAACGATGCTCAACAATCAAGACTTTTCTTAATCGATTGGAAGATTTCTGTTAATATCGCCATCTGTCAAGAGTAAATAATATTTTTTATTAAACAAACCGAAAAATAGAAATTAGAATACGAAAATTTACATCTTCAGAACTTTATCTCGTCCTCCAGAAACAACTCGTTGTGAGTCAGGGCTCCAATCAACAGCAAATACTTCATCACCGTGTCCGGGCAAGTCCAAATGCAACTTTTTTGTTTTCAAGTTCCAAACTAGAATTGAATACAAAGACAAATTGCGTCAACTCTAAAATTAAATGAATATCGCATTTAATTCAAACCCTACCTTTCAAAGTAGAGTCTGCACTTCCGCTAACAAGAAGCCGAGAATCGGCCGACCAGGAAATTTGGTAGACGGCTTGTACGTGACCTCGAAGAGTCGTTATGAAATTGCCTGTTCTTCCATCCCAGATTTTTATCGATTTGTCGAAGGAGGCTGAAGCAATCAATCTCGAATCGGGAGAAAATTTGACGTCATTAACCAATTGTTGATGACCCGTCATACGAGCTAAAAATACAGAGAAAATCAGAATTATGTGTTAAATAACTTCACAACATGCCAAACCACTTAAACATCACCTAAATGCTTTTTATCTGTTTCAGGATTCCATAAAAACAGAGTGAAATCGTCCGAACCAGACACTAAACGTTCGGGACCGACTTGTTGAACTAGATTATATCGGTCCAGAGCTTTTTTCTGTGCTTCTTCGGGCGTCAAAGTTTTCTGAGTGCGCCCAAATTCTGCTGGTTCGAAAGCGCCAGTTCGTAGAACGTAGTCGGTGCTCAACGCTAATGTGTTGACCCAATGAGCATGCCCTTGCAATGTCCTGCATAATATTCCGTCTTCAGATCGCCAAACTTTTACTGTCCGATCCTGTAACCACATTTTGTTAATTTTAAGTAAATAAATATTGAGTTGGTTCGTATATATTTTGAAAACGACTGTAATTACCTGAGATGCGGAATATATGAGTCCTGTTCCACCCCACCTTATACATGATACCCCTTGTTGATGACCAGCAAGGTTAATCAAACAAGTACCAAGAACTACATCCCATATCCGGACGTCACCATCTTTGGAAGAACTTGCTAACTTCCTGCACTGTGGGTTCAAGTGAAAAGGTTCCCAAACAAGCCAGGTCACCCACTGTTTATGACCCACAAGTGGTTTGCCTTTCTGTGTCCCAGTTGCGGCATCCCACAACCGAATTTCACCACTTTTGCAAGCTGATGCCAAAGTCTGTCCATTGGGGGCCCAAGCAGTGCACAGAACCCAATGTCTGTGTCCTGTAAAATAAAATATTGGCATAAAACGTGACTGTTTAAAACAGGAAATTTTTTGCAATTTCAAAGCTATTTTACCTTTACATGTGAACAAGGGACTTTCTGTATTTAAGTCCCAGAATCTGACAGTGGTATCACCTGAGCCACTAGCCAACTGCTTCCCATCAGGACTGAAACTTACTGAAATGACAGCTTCTGAATGTCCAGGTAAAGAACTAGAAAATTAAATGTATTTATATTAGTTATTGACCAATAAATGCTATTATTTTATTTACCTTGTGCATCTAGTCACCGCTCTGACTTGAAAAACAGCTTGAGGTTGATAGATAATTTCCAATACTTTTTCACTGTCCAATACTACGTTTTTGAGAGCAGCAGCAAGGTTACTTGTAACTTCTACATCTTGAACAAAAAATGTATAGGGAGTAGCTTCATCGTCACTCTTTTTAACGAATGCATTGCAAATCAACTGCAAGTTTGCTGTAGTTATATTGAGAGGTAAATCAATCGGAGACTCCAAAAGTTCGCCACTTTCGGATTTGAACTGTGCAAGAACATGACCAACTTCTTCCTTTTCATCGGACTCTGATAACTTCCTTTTTGAAATCCTGTTAATACGTACATAATATTAGAATAGAACATGCATTTCAATCTGTTTAAGTTGCCATAAAAACAAATTACATGTCTCACTCATGGACACTTACATTTTCGTTTTTTCGACAGCGACACACGTGTTTTACTGTCTCGGCATCTAACGGTGATTTTCTGAACTTGAAATTACATTCCGAAAAAAATTCGGAAACGGAAATTTAAAAACAAATTGCAGCAAATAAGAATGGTGTACGAATCCTAAGAAAACTCTTATAAATCTGTTATGACTTAAAATATTTCAAGGTTAAATTAAAATGAGGCAACTACGTAAACTATGAAAGACTAATCAATTCATGCAACATTGATTCAATCATTCAAGATTCAATTTTGACAATTCCTCCAAGAAATTTTAAAATTCTCAAAAGCACTTGCCGATCATGGTATTTTATTTTTGTCCAGCAGTTCAAGGAATACAAAACATAATTAAAAGACAGGCATTTACGCGCGTTTGGCTTTTTTCTTAATGTTCATTTTTTTCAATGTTTTCTTCTTGATCTGCTTAGGTTTCGAATCGGCTTTCTTTACCTCTTCTTCGACAGCTTCTTCAACATCATCTTCAGCGTCGTCACCATCTTCAGCGTCGTCACCTTCTTCAGGGTTTGCTCCAACTATTTTCTCTTCTAGAATATCTAATTCTTTCATGTACTCTTCTTCCAATGCATCGCCTTCGTCTTCACTGCTGTCATCAGCTGGTTTCGCTTTCTTTTTCTTTGAAATCTTTTCTGATTTATCTTGACTTTTGGGTTCGTCTTCAACATCAGATGCTTCAGTTGTTCTTTTCGTCTTCTTCACATTTTTGGGAGCTTTGCGTGACGTCTTGGCTGCAGCTGTTTTCTTTTCGTCGATTTCAGCATCAGACATGTCTTCGTCGCCATCTAGTTCCAAAACCTTTTCAGGCGCTTCAATGTCTTCAATAGCAGCGTCTAAATCCGTATGTTGGTATCCTTCGTCTTTAATCTTTTTAACTTCACCACTAGGGTAAACAGCAACTTTCCAACCAGGTGCAAGTGTGCTAAGATCGTCGATCAGGGGCTCGTCGCGTTTCTTGGAGACTGGCAATGTAACGGAATCTCGAGTGGCTAAACCAAAACCAATAAATATTACAGATTCCGCAAAGCACAATATTAATTAAATTACCAAAACTGACGTAAATTGGAACAGTCCATGTGTTGTTTCCGAATCTAATATATAAGCTCCGAATATTTTCAAATTTCCCGGGGAAATGTTTTGGCATGCTTTCATAAACTGCCATGATATTCTCGATTATTTGCTTCTCAGTTTGGTTTGACAATCCAACCTGCATCTGTGTACTTGAGCCTTTATTCGACATAGACATCATACTTGTAGCTAGAGCTCGGTTAACTTCGGCTAAAAGATCTTCAGCTTCAATATCGATTGACACAGGTAATCTTAAAGTGATACAAATTAATGATTAGATAATTAAATATTACTTCTTGAAACACGAAATTATGATAACATACTTTCCAGCTTGATAAAATGCTTTACCAAGATATCTTGGAATAAACTTGGCAATTCTTTTGTCAACCAATACAACATCAAAACGCTTAGCAAATTTTCCTCTTGCCTCAAATGGTTTAAATTCAATTCTCAACTGTCTCAGGGGCATTACCTAACAAAATTTAAATTTTACAGTTAAGTATTGATTGTAATGGTTAAAACTAATTATATTAAGTAGGAGAACTCACCTCAGATATGAAAGAAACATTTTTGCTGTCAAGAAGTTCTTGATAGTGTTGAGTGGTAGGTTCATGATTAACCTTCCATCCTTTTTCCAAATCTTGGACAATCAAACAAATGTCACACTCATCATTCAAAAATGGATGTGGTACCTTACTAAAAAATAAAATACAAATTAATTTTGGTAAATTAATACCTAAGCCTGTAACTTTTTAACATACACTCTAAAGGGTTGTGGATCAGAACTTGAAATCTTTATGGCTGACACAAGAAGATTTATAGGGTGTGGTTCGCTGTCAAATAGTTGTCCACCTTTCGTTTTCTGAAGAGTTAGCTCATGTGCTTTGAAAGCTGCGCTAACAGCTGCTTCAACCTAAAACATTTACAAAATCAAAAACTGAAAACTACAACATATTTTTCATTTACTTACCGAACTTTTTTGTAATTCACATTTTGAAGTTATCGATGGATCCTGCATATTAACATACTCGGATGGAACGTCAACCGGATGGGTTACATTTTTTTTCTGAGATTTTTTTTTCTCTGTTTTCTTTCCAGCAGGGGGTGTCTGAGTTCCTTTCTTCGCTGGAGAAACCGTAGATTTCTTAGCAACGGATTGCTTCTTTTGTGTAGCTGTTACTGGCTTTGGTGACTTCTTAATTTTAAGACCCATTTTGGTGGTTGAATTCAGCCCGTACGAATGAAGTTTGTGTGATCCACGTGTTTTCGGTTTGATTATGGCGTCTGCCAGAAGGTGTTGCCATTATGCCATCAAAGTAAACCAACTACATCGCATTAAGTCCAGTATGATTTTTGAAAATAAACAAAATTATATAATACTTAATAATCTCATTAAATTAATTATCCTGACTTTTTACCAAAAAAAAATTGAATTTTTCAATTAGGAATTGCCTTTAAATGGCAACAGTGCTTGATTTCGATCCGTCTGCTTTTGTTTCATATCTTTTCCCAAAAGAAATCAAATAAAAGTTCTAGTTCACTTTACAGGTTAGATAGCAACTTTAAGCTACTTATATTTGATTTTACTTTTATTGTGGATTTTTGTTTGCAGATTTCGGGAGATCGCGATTCCATATCTGTATGCGATAGGCTCATCTTCCAAATTATGGAGCCCCAAAAGCTAAATGACAGTTTCACTTTGCAGTGTCAAAATGAAGAATTTTCTGCTAGACGGGAATCAATTTTTGGAAATTTACCTATTGTAGAACTTGCCCACAAAGAAATACCGGCATTGTCTTCTTCTACGTGTGACATAGTGATAGATGAAGAGAATTCAAAAAACGACGACGTGACGATTTATAAGGGAGAAGAAAGTATGTTTAAAAGGCCCATGCCAAAATTGAAAAAGTCATCCTATCCCCCAAGAAGACAGCATCATTTAAACAGAACCAATACTCCTGATCACAAGAAAAACCCACACAAATGGGTTAAGTACAATTTAGCTGCAACTTCGGATGTTACTGACAAGTCCAACACTGCAGCTGCATTGTCATTCCTCAGGGACCTGGAAGACAGGAAGCGCAAACTTGAAGATGTTGACGAGCCTGCTGATACCTCAGGGAAAATTGTGTTCAAGAAACCTAAAACTTTTGAAGGGCGATCAGAAAAAGGCAAAACATACAGAGATGGGAAACTTGTTATGCCCGCATTTGAGTTTGGTTCTGGATCCAAAAAGCAGAAAGAGAGCAGGAGAAAGTTGAAAGCAAGCATTGAAGGTTCATCACAAACAACAAAAATACAGAGCTGTCTCAGTCACCTGGAAGAAGAAGATGGAGAAGAAGATCATAATACTGATGATAAAAATGGGTAGAAAGTTGTGATTATTGTGTCAATGTGAAGAATAACTCAGTATGATTATGATTTGAATAATTCATGACATAAACCACTCTTGTTTATAGCACCTTGTTTCTTTGGAAAAAAATTACCCAATCCACAGTATTTGTAACTATGTGACCATATGATTTAATAGTTAGTCGAGAAGAAAATTCAGTTTTTGGAACAGGCTTTTTCTGTGATGGTAAATTGTAATACAATTATGGAGAAGCAAATTTCTTAAAAAAATTATCGCGTGTAATTTAAATCGTGCACATCACGTAAACATAACATAAATGCGATCTGTAGACACAACTCATAAACCTGTTATTTTGTGAAGTAATTTATAAGGTTAACGGAAATCGTTCTCACATCCTTGATTGATGGTTAGATTGATAAGATCAAACATTTGAGATGATGAGTCTTCAACTTATTCGAAAATTTCTTGCTACAGTTTGTTCAACCACCAAAATAGCTTTTAAAATAGAAATGAATTGCACACACTTTAGTAGAGATAATAGTCTACAGTTCGATTGCACCAGTTTCTTTAGTGCTATGGCGTTGCATCTACATCTGAACACAAATACCTTTAACAGAAAAAAACAAAAACATTAAAAGATACCCTATCTGCTACGTGAAAAGCGGTGAAAAGATTCATCGATATGAGTCATCAAGCCGTCTTTGAAGTGTGACTAATATTCAAATGATCCAACCGCCAAGCGCTGACATCAAATACAGTCGGGACGAATAATGTGGCATTCGGATTTTCGTTATACGTAATAAGTTACCGCGCAATGGAAGTCAAAATTTCGTTATTAGTCGCTCTCTTTTCCACGTGCTAGCTGGGCAATGTGTCGGCACATTTCGGCACTGGCGTTATAGCCGTCGCCGTCTTAATGATGTGTCGTCGTCGCGGGCCGTGAAGCTCTCTGTACATTTATCAGCACGGACGGCCATGCTATGGGCGGTCATTTGACGGTTTCCGGGGGGCTACACACAGCAGAGCACTTGGAGAGCCAAAGCGGTCGAGCGGATCTATAGACTGCGGCGCATCTTGAACCTCCTTCATATCCCCATCTTTTTTTTTTCTTTTTCCGGATTGGGCGGAATGTAGCGGAACATAACGTATTGCGGCAGCTCCAGACCAACTCAAAGGCGCAAAAAAGCTGCTGGACGTGTGGCGTGGCCAAAGGATTGACGACAGTCCGGCTTTTCGCATCTCCCAGCTGTGACCGACCAGAGATAACAATTACTATTACAATATAGGACATATGTATACATTTACTTTGCACTCATCTGCAGACACGCCCCTTCTTCCCCCCTTTTCTACCCTCCAACAAAAACAGCGCAGAAATTCCAATGTTGCCAACAGAAGGCTGCCGATTCTACAATACTAACACGAGAATTAATTAACACTTTTAGGCACGTTATGAAAAATTTCGATCGTAATAAAAACTTACAAAAAAAAACCTAAAACCTTTTAAAAAATACCTTCGATAAAAATGAGACGATTGTTGTATAATTTGTAATATTATTCATAGAGATGCACGTTTAAAGCCAATTAAATTATCGTCAAAGACTGCGCGCTTATTTTAATGCGGAAACAAAAATTTGTTTTGAAATATTTGAGCTCGTGTCGTCTATTAATCAAATCGAATATTTAAGTTTTTTGAGCGAGTGCTGAAATCGTTGGAAATCTATATGCGCATTTCGGTATGTTTGTTTCTCGCCGGGGTTATCGCTATTATCGAAATTGGTTTAGTCTTCCCGAGATGTAGAAAAAGAAAAAGAAAAATGGAAATACAGTCTAGTCATGTCTCGCTGTGGACTCGGTGATATTCTTTTTTAAAAAAAGAACTTCAAGCGCCTCCCCCCTTTTTTTTAAAAAATAAAAAATAAAAAAAACAAAAAACACGAAATAATTTGAAACAACTTGATGGATGATCAATCGTAGAAACTCGACCCTTTTCTTCTCGCGGTTTAGTCTTACAGTCCGTGGGAGCTTTTTTGAGTTTCTCCCAAAGGGCGACGGAGGAGGAGGAGGACATTACACTTTTTCTTAGCCTAAAGCGCGCCCCGATGCTGAAATGATTGCGCTTGTTGATTGGTAAATGTCGGATGGCTGCCCGGATAAGAGAATGCGACGACCAACGAGAGGAAAGATTTTCTGTGAAAAATCACCGCCGCTCAACGGCGCCGATCGCTTTTGTTCGTCGTGCAGATCTCGGCCATTCAACGACCCGAGTCGCTCCACAATCTCTAATACCCAAAGTCCCGAAAACTGCTGTCTACACCTCATTCCTCCTTATGTCTATTGCATCAGCAATGAAGCGTATTTTTTATGTCGAAATATTTGTGAGGCCTTTTTTTTTCTATTTTCTTTTTTCTTTTTTTTGGGTTTGGTTTTTGTTTTTTCTCTCTCCCTGCTGTGGATGTATATACAGAGACGAAGGGAACGAGTTGAGCTGTGCAGTGTCACCGTCCGCGGCGGTGGCGGCAGGTTGGCCGAGGCACAAAAGAGCCGACGGCTCAGCGAGCGGCCACACGATCTCCCCCCACTTTGCGCTGCTGCGCGGATATGATCCTATAAAGAAGAAGGGAAAAAATCCCCAAAACTATCCAAATATCGATCGCTAATCTTATCTATGGCAATTCCACTTTTTTTTTGGTTTTTCGGCTTACGCATCGAATAGTTGTGAACTTGCCCTACGCAACATTGAAAAATATCGAGCAGCCTTTCAACTCTCTCTCTCCCAAAAGAAAAAACGAATTTGAAATGAAAGTTATATGGTATGGACATTTTTAAACAGCGCCGAATGGGGTCGAACGAGTTTAAGAATCTATAGGATATAACAACTTCCGCCACGTGACCCATCATTACGCCGTTCCCGCATCGCGCGTATGTATGGGCGTGGTCTTGACCACAAGACCTTTCTTCTCTTTCGACCGTTTGAATTTTCACCACTCCGCCGCTCATCAAATTGCGTTCAAACATTCCTGGAAACAAGTGTGATTACAAGCATCTTGCAAGGGCATCACAATAATGCGATCAAAGTTTATCTCGAGTCATTAATTAATTAAGAAACCCAAAAACAATCAACTTATGTGGACTCTCTCGACTATAGCGAAAGGATTTGCCTCGTGTATCTGGTCTAAAAAAGTTAGGATATAATATAACAAAACAAGCTTGGAGGAAGAGAGGGGGGGGGGGCGAGAAAAAAGGCCGCCGCGGTGCTGGATGCTGGACGGCGGCGGCGGGCTGGCGGTGCGTTTGAAAGTTGACTCCGCGTTTGTGGACGAAGAGAAACATCTAAAGAAAGCTGAAAAAGAGACCAGCAGTATATAGTATAACGCGCATAGAGCGGGGGTGAGATGGGGTGGATTTGTTTTCTCAGTTCGTGTGTGCTGAACACTAGTAGGCTGCGACGACCCGACCGTGTCAACCCCCCCATACCCCTCTCTCAGTATATAGATGTATACCAATTAAAAACACCATTCCTTTTTAAAAAGGGGGGAAACCTTTGAAAAGATAGCGTTGAATTGAGATCTGCTATCTTATGTAAGTACACAGCCAAATACTAGCGGTTTCTAATTTTCTCCGATCGTGAATTTGGAATGGATAGTTCCATATAGATTACATTCCCGAGTCTTTTGACACACGGCGTGCCTATATAGATTAAGACCGTGCCGTTTTCTGTTTTTGAATCTGATTTCTTTTTTCTTTCTTTAAATTAATATGATTCTTTATTGAATTTTCCCCCCTTTTCTAAATACTCCGGGACTGAGATCTTCTAGACCGCGCTTGTATAGATGTTATACCGCCGGTCGGTTGAAGTGTCCCCTGCGGTGAAGCGGAACATCGTGATGAGTAGAGAGAGGCTATACACAGAGAGAAAACGATTCTATCAGTTAACGGGACTCGGCATGGGGGCCTGGCCGCCCCAGATAGCAGCGCACAGAGCATCGGAATATTATAACAGCAGGAATATAAGGGTCCAAAATTTCCTATGACTCCAACCACGAAAAAACCTTGTCAATTCATTTCATTCCAATTGGATAAATTCATCGCGTCGATTTTTAGTCCCATTTTAATTTTTAATAATACCTTTGTGTATCCCAAATCAAATTTGTTGCGGGATGTAGCTGGTTTGTCACGGAGGAACGACCACAGGACCGGCGCTAATTAGTTGGTGAACTTGGCGGAATGCGGAGGCAAGGCGACAAGAACAACAACAACAGTCGAGATACGTACGTCGATACCAATCAGCGCAGCGTAGCGGAAAGACCCAGACGAAAATGGGCGTGTAGAGAGAGAGAAGATGTTGCGGCTGTTTCTCGTCACCCGTCTCCATCCATCGGCTCTGCGCGTCGTTTTCTGCTGAAAGATGAGATGATGACGACGACTAGAGAGCCAAATACAGTAGCGCCCTTTCAAAAAAAAAAGACCAGCAATAACATTCAATAGCTTTAGGCAGAGTGTGATTTGTTGGCATCAATGAATAAAACCCTTAAAGTCGCTTATTGTGTCTTCTGCTGCTGCTGTCGGGATTTCATATTCGATTTTTCCGAGAAGCGCCGTCGAAATCGATTTTCGATCTATGAAATCATTTTTTCTTTTTCTTTTTTTTATACCTAATGCATTTCTCATTTGTCTTATATGTCATCAGTGTGACAAGAAAGCAGATAAGACGGATAAGATTCTAATAGTATAACAAAGGCCTAATAAATCTTGGAAAATATACGTCAGCCTTTGTTCGGTATTATACATTATCTCATAGACGAGTTTAGCTCCTTTGGATATAGTTTTTGGCTTATTGTGTAATCGGATGGCGGAAAAGGTTGCGGTGAGCCTTTTCAGGTAGCCGATTTCGTCCATATTATCTCGGCCATATACCTGGGCTGACGGTGGGCGACACTTCACCTGTATATAATAGGCCTCATCGAATGTGTGATCTTATAGATACTTTTTTTTTTTCTTTTTTGGCATTTTTGTTATCTTGGAAGATAAATCAGACACTGGATGTCGGTGAATTCCGAACGCAGTTCTCCAACCAGCGCGAGGCGACGTCGACAAAATTAGTCGCGTTAATATTTTTGTCTTATCAAATCTTTTCCGTTACGTAGCCTACTTACGTAACTGATTTTAGACTTAGACCAGCACTTTGCAACATATTCATTTTCCAATTCGTTCCTGTATAATTGTTTCGTGAATGCAAGGCTAAATATTATCGATAAAATTGAACCATGATTGAACTGTTTTTAGTTGTTGCTTGATTTATTATTTTTCCATCTCAGTTAGAAAACGGAAATGATGGTTACAATTTTTAAATGACTTAAGTATTAAGGGTTTCTCATCCAGAGTGATATTACATGATATACTGTATTTTTTCTTTTTCGAATAGATTTTTAATGTAACTGCTTTGAAAAAAAATTTATTTCGGGAAAATTAAAGTACAGAAAGGCGATCATATACTGGGGATCTGAAAATTGCAAAATTTTAGGATTTGAACAGGATTGCAAGAGACCGAATCACCTCCCAAGCTATGTATACTGATAATCTATGTATAACATAAAGCTATAAAACGCTAAAATATAGACATAAAAAATTATCAGTTCAGCTCATCAGAATAAACGGAGAAATGATTCGCATAGATTTGAACACGGAATGAACAATAATAGACAAAACACATAACACCGACTAGCCTCGGATACTAAAATTGGTGTCAAACGATAAAGTCAGGAGACATCATAGTGACCATCAAATTGGACTTTCATAGCTTCTCCCCCCCCCCTCCACAGCAATAATTGATAATTGTCTGAGTAATAATATTGAAACAGAGGGCAGTTGAAGGTTGTCTAAATGCATGTGGACGTGTGATCAGTGGCTGTATAAATACAAAATACACAAGTCGAGTGCGCGGTGTGATTGATCAGCACTGTGACCTCGCGTTTGAATGGAGTTCAGTCGCCGCGCGCACATCAGCAAATGAAAGCGACGATCTGCTCAGAACAAAAAAAAACAAACAAACTTTGTAACCGCCCTGTTTTCCTATAAATAACTGAGAATACCCAAAGTGTATGGCCACCGGTGCCAGTCAAATTGATAAGGGCAAACCACAACAGGGCAAATAAGTTAGACGGTAGTGTAATGCATTATATGCACGTACTCCACAGACGACGTGCCCATCCGTCCGCCATAAGTATTGAAACAACAAAAAGCAATCCCGATTGGTTTGCATTTATTATAATAAATGTTCTCCTTTTATGCGAAATAACAATTTACTGTTGGGATCTTTAAAAGTATAAACGCAAGTTGCCATAGAAACTTATTTTTAGCATTCAAAATTACGGAAAAATTAATTCTCTATAGTTTAGGCCTATCTTATAGCACTGTAATGGTTAAGAGTAATATATACTGATGTCTTTTTTAAAAACAAAAGAAACGACAATTTCAAAATTAGTTACAGTTCAACTATAATTAGGCAAGACAAAATTTGCATACAGCACGATAAAACGAATACTTACAAGAAATACTAAATTATTCTTTTCAATTTTTTGCGGCTGAATTCGACTAAAAGAATCTCGGGAAAATGAAACCAATTATTTTTTATTTGCCATATCCATTTGATTATGTAATATGTTAACCTATTTCCCGTCACCCAATAGAAATAATACTAATGAAACACCGATTATTATTAGTCATGAAATAAGAAAGAGTTTAATAGATTTTTGCTGTGTTGGAAATGGAATCACAATGTGGCGATAAAAGTGTCGCCGCGTACCCGACGGAAACCTATTGGTCGACTCGAGAGCCAATCGGAGCCCATCTCCCGGCGATACACAAAACACACGCCGCGCACACGCGCTGCTGCTGCTGCGGCCCCTCTTGTTTCGCCTTTATAACTTGTGGCCGCACCGACGCAGTGGGAGTTAGTCGAACGAGATCAGAGTTCGAGGAAGCAAGTGCCGACGACGCAGCCGCATTGACTGTCGAATATTACGTACGCATGTGTGTGTAGTCACCGCCACCATTTTCCTTTGTGCAATCAAAATTTTTCGTGAATCCAAAATTTCGGCCGTCGGATTTCCACATTTTTTTAAAAATTGCCAACAGTTTTGAACGTCAGACAGTTTCCAGTTAGTAGGTCCTTTAATCAGCATGAGCCCATTTGATAGACCATCAATTATTACATATTGATTATATAGGCTTTGATTATTGTTGTGAATTAACTGGCCAAATTGACATTCGACCGAGATTGTTATCTAACGGCTGTGTCTGTCCGGAGCCTTAACCCCGACATTTTGACACGACAGACATTGACGTCAACAAGGATGGATACGTGCTCCTATCAGCATCCATCGGATGCCGAACTGGCGTCGGTCATCAAAATGAAGATGAGTTTGCCGGTGATTTCGTCGGCCGCCGGTTCATCGTCGCTGCACCATCACCACAGCAGCAGCAGCAGCCGGGCTACGTCCATTATGCAACTGGCTCAGCAGCATTTACCCAAGTCGGATATTGGCAATGCCGTTGCCAAGGTTTTGCAGGGCTACGACTGGAGCCTCGTCCCGCTGGCCAGCAGGTAAGACCAGCATCGATACAAGACAAACAAAATCTTTATCTTTAATATTTTAGTTTATATAAGGCCGGTAGATTATAGAGTATAGGCCTGAAAAGAAGAGCCTCTATTTGCGGTTATAAGCGTGAAATCAATTGTCAGATGTAGAAACTATTTGTTATATGAACATGCAGCTACATCATGTAACAAGCTGTAATAGTGCTTATCTGAAGTGATTTTTCCTGGCGCTGTTTCATATTTTTCTTGATTTTATTATCTTCTGATTTATCATTTTTATTGATATTGGCTATACCATCACATAGACGTTACAAGTGCAACAAAAACAATCGCTTTCAATGTATAGTCTACGGTGACAAAATGCACATTCGTTTATAGCCACCCTTGAAATTAAATAGTCAAAATCATCTGGTGCATTATGATTGAGGTGCGTGATGATTATCTAAAAGGTTAACCGGTACATTATATACCGGTGCACCATAATAATAGTATTCATGCATTGTGCTGATACTATATACGGACCACGTCATCTTTGCTGGGTTATTGGATACATCTCCTCCCACCTAATCGGAACTAATGACGCATATTATCGCCGACTCCTTTAAATGCTCTTTAATCCGAATATTCATTCAATGTTAAAGACTGCATAGCTACCGGCCTATCAATCTAGAGCAACTTTCTATGTTATAGCTCAACTATTTCAATAAATCCTTTGACATTTCCAGCAGGTCTAACCCGGAAAAGAGGGACACTCACGTCAAGCGACCCATGAACGCGTTCATGGTCTGGGCTCAAGAAGCTCGCCGGCAATTAGCCGACCAGTACCCGCAGTTGCACAACGCCGAGTTGAGCAAAACCCTCGGCCGACTATGGAGGTAAAAATAAACGACAAATTTCTTCATTGTATTAGGCTACAAAGTGCAATGTCCAATCGTTTTCCGTCGTTTGTTTCATTCGAATGTGTGGAGTACATCACGTAGGCAAAAAATAGAAAGGGAAATGCCTATGGGTGTGGGTTGATGTGCTATGCTGTGGCCCGTCTGGCTTTTTTGTAATAACAATAGCCAATCAGGCTGATCGTCAGCGCAGGGCTATATATGAGCGGCGCTGTTTGAACTTGATAACAGTTCTGTTTGGCTGATTAACCGCTCTGGCGTGTTGGTTCTTACGGTTGACTGCTCGGCTTTGGCGGGCCGTGTGTGTCTCTGTAGCCCATACTGGCGCCGCTGGAATGTCAACAACAACTGGCCGGGCCAGGCCGGGCCGGTCAGCCGTTGCAATCTTTTGTTGAGCTTTGTACGAATTCAACTTGGAATCAGTCTTTATTTACACCCGTGTGTTCCTACAGAGAGTCAACGCTGGTCAAATCGAAATTTATTATGTTAAGGCCTGTAAAATACTTTCACACTTGCATCGCCTTTGGCTGCACCCCGCACGCTTAGAATTTTGATTGAGTTAGATTTATACGACGAGATTATGCAAATTGTTTGTAAAATTGGGCTGAATCTTTATCTAGGCCTATCATTTGGAATTGAGCTAAAGGCGTGAATAATTGAATTATGAAAATAAGTTGCAGACACTCCCGAAAGCGGGAGAAAAATCGAGACAATTTCCAATCTCTAAAAAGTGCCAAATGGTTGAATAAGGAAAACAGGGAAAACCCAAGTTTTTAATAAAAACCTAAAGGAGTTCTACCCCCTCACTCATGTCGTAATTCATATAGAGATATGCAGTAGACTAGTCTGTTTATCCCAGATCAAAGTACGATAATTATTCTCGAAATCTTAGATTTAGTCGGTTTTTTTAATTTGGTAAAAAAGGCCATCAATCTGAAAACCGTTCAAAATAATAGTTAACAATCAATCGAGTCTGCAATAACAAAAATTCAGAAAACCTTTGACCCGAAAGATCGCAGATATGAGATCCACGTGCACACGTCAATAAATATCATTATCCCGCCATATATAATTAATTCCTTCCTGTGTACTGATGATTACGCAACATTCTAAAGCCACGTTTGTATATGGACGCTATAGAAAACGGATGGCCGTCAGGCGAATTTAAAAACCCCATCAGTGCTGAACATCCCGATTTCAGTAATAATTTAGCTACATGTACACTTTGTATGGATGGGCGCGCACGCCCGCATGTAAAGTGGTGGTGGCCGTCCGCCTTTTCTCTGCTGTTGATATTCGTCCCCCCCCCCCCACCCACCTATACTACCCCCGCGCTCGTTTCCCAACCGGAATAATCCCCAGCAGCTCAGAGCCAACGTCGCCCGAATCATCATCCATCACTCGTCTGCTGTCATATGGGAATGAAATTCCGATACTAGTAGACGTCGCCGATCCATCGACGACCGCAAGTGTGTATCCGCTGCTGCTGTTGACCCGCGGCAGTAGCAGCGTAATAGAATCCAGGAGCAGGTAGAGAGACTGAAATCGGGGGCTACTATCCGATAAATGATGATGGTCAAAAGGGATCCAGTCCGTTCGATTGATTGCCACATGCCAAGCGACCATCGATGGTCATGTATCAGTCAGGCCGAACATGGCGTTGTGTGTGTGGCCGGCCGGGGCGGCGGCGGTGGTGGCCGTTCACAGCGGCGACAGCAGTAGCAGTAGCGGCAAAGTTTGAGTATGAGAATGCTTTCTGTATAGTAGTAGCTCTTCTTCTTTTTTCTTCTTTCATGTTGCTGCTCCCGAACAACCGGAGCTGACATATCATCGCGCTACTGATGACCTCCATTAAAAGCATTATTTGGCAGCAGCAGCAGAGCTTCTATTCTTTTTCTTTTTCTTCTTTTTTCTTTTTCCTCCGGCGCGTCTGATATGTTCAGATGCTGTCGTCTCTCTCTCTCAGTCGTCCCCCATCTCATACGGACCCCTTTGAGACTTTGACGCGACTCATCTATAAAATACCAACAGCGACAGAATAAGAGAGAGAGAGAGACTTTCGATGAAATAGAAACGAAAAAAAGAAATCAAAAAGAAAAAAAAGGATTCGACACGATAGAAAAGGTCTGACCGCGTGGTTGAGGGGATATCCATCAACAATAAGTAGTTACTTCCATGCATGGCCACTAATGCTATATTATGTTGGCTACCGTTTCGGAAAGGAAAGAAACAAAAATAAAAACCCCAAAAAGACAAACAACAAAAAAAAACCAAAAAAGAAAAGAAAAGAAAAGAAGATAAAAAAGGAGAGATGCATTTTCCCAGCAGCAGCAGCGTCGAATAAAACGATAGCTCCCGATTTCTATACAACAAAATCTGCTCGCAATCTGACTTTCAAATCGAAAGAAGAATATCATTTGTAAAAGTCTCGCGCACTCCACCCTCACATCCTTCTTCCAACCGAGCGGGTTCTTCTGCGCTATAGCTGGACTATAGCTGCTGCTAGCTGGACTATTATACACAAGAAACAACTCGAATTCAATTCCAGTAGCCGGATCCTCTGTTACATGCTGCTGTCTCTCCTTTTTGACTTTGACGACTCTCAGAGAAAATAGCGCCCGATAGGAAAGAGCTCTAGGGCCTCAATATAGGCGGTACATAATGTATAGAGAGAGAGAGTTCAGAAATCGATGCAAACGCCCAGTTTATATATATATATTGACAAGAAAGAAAAAGAAAGACAGGGGGTCGCGGAGGTCTGCTGATGTCGGAGGGCTCAGATCTGTGTGTGTGTGTGTGTGTGTGTGTGTTGGCTGCGTGTTTACCAATCGTGTGCGTGTGTGTGTGTGTAAGCGCATCCGTCAGCGGCTTCTTTTCACGTCGGCTAATCTTTCCCCTCGCCGTGGCCCGCCGCCCCTTTTTTCTTTCGCTTTCTGCTGTCCGGCCTCCTTCTTGTCCGGCCCCACCGAGACGGCCATGCAACACCCTCCTCCCCCGCCTATAGAACCACTCTTTGCCACCGAACGAGCACCACCGGCCATTGCAAAAGGCTTTTGTCACGAGCCGAATAGTAGTGCTTCATCAACATGGGATTGCAATCCATGTTCTATCTAGAGCAATAATAACAGCAAATATGAAATGCAAAGGTCCAACTTTTTTTTCAAATCAAAGCCCTTTGGCCCAGCCGATTGACTCTAACGGGTATAGCTAATATGTAGTGGCTGCTGTATACCAAAAGGCGCGGTATCTCCAACACTCATCGGCAGCTGATAAACCAGATATACAGTAGTTGTGAACCCAACTTCCTGAACAAGTGTATAGATACACCCGACGCAAATAGTATTGAACAAATACGGCTAGAAAAATGAATTAAATTTGTATTTTTAAAATGTTTTTTTTTTTTTTTTTCCTAAAAGGCGATATAATTTCATAATTTCTCCCTTTTTTCAGTCGATACTTCCTGCGCTATTATAATCTTAGATTATAGTCGATTATGTCTTTATAGACAATTTAATCTATCATCGCGCTTATTTAACCCTTAATCCGTTGTGGTGCAAAATCAAGTTGGAGTTGCTGACAACATACTCTCACTAGGCCTATATACTACATTTAGAATAACGAAGATGATTTTTTACAGTAATTGATATTGGCCTGATATTATAAAATAAATTTCATAACTTTAAGCGCTCATCTATTCATCGAACGCGGGCCTAGAGACGACCCGAGAAGGTTAATTTATTACATTTGCACCGAAAAGACGTTTGGGTGAATCATTCGTTACTTGTAGCTGCTACCGCCAGACCCCAATAAGAATTCACGAGAATTCCGCATATGACATTAATGCAAAGTTCTATAATGTATGCAATTATTCATACCACAGATAATGTAATTTATAATAAAATGGACAATGTGTAATTCTGGGGGCATTGTGGATATATTTTCATTTTTCAAACGAACAAGGTTCTGGAATGGCCAGACAGATATCGAAGGCAGTTACAGTTGCTACACAGAAGGAAGAATTTAAAAAAAAAAAATATAGAATTTTCCCCAAACAAAAATGCACCATGAAAATGTTGCACAATATTGACTGGGAAAGCAGAGAATTTCGTGTAGGGTGAAGGTCTAGCGATAAGTTGTTTTTCACCCATCAAAAATATAGACTAAATAGAAAACCTAACAAATTTTGAAAGAGTTGAATCGACAAGAAAAGCGATTATGAAACGGAAACATACTAGAAGATGCACGTGTCGCAATGCACGAAGCTGTCGGTTTCAATCTTTCGACATGTTTTGAAGTCAAAGTTGCTGATAATTATCAGTTGGATTTGAGATGATAAACTTCGTTCCAAGCTCATAGAGATGTGATTCCACTTGCTTTAGGGTACGACCAAACATTTTTTTATCCTCCGTCGTTATTTTATCCAGACAGGAAAAGAAAAAAGAGAACGACGACGAAGGTCGAAAGTGTCGGCCGATGAGTCCTGTGTGTTGCTCGCGTAACCTAAACCCGTAAACCGTCAACCATCAACAGTCGAGCGCCTCATCGCCCCGACACCCAATGACATTTCCAGTATACAATAGGCGAGGGTTGGGAGCTAGAGAGAGAGAGCCGGGCTGGACAGCAATCAGTCGAGAGTTCCGTTGTTTATACATATACCGCCCGTGACAACTTGTCCCAAACATCAGACCCCACGACCCTATACTCTCCGCTCATCTTTTTGTGTTGTTTACATTTCCAGTAATATGCTGAAATTTCTTATTTAAAAAAAATGAACTACTACTTATTTTTCCATTACAACAACAACAACCAAAAAATGAAAACAACAATTTCAGAAAGTATTGGGAGGCAGAAAAAAGTTGGTGGAAAGATCAAACGTATATAGCAGAACAATGTTCGGAGAACCCACGCAACAGCCTATGGAGCCACGTCATGCTGGAACATTTCGGGAGTCAGTCACAGCACAGCATTCCGGACGTCATTTGTTGACACAGTCGATGTGCTGCTGCTGGATGAGAGCTGCAAAAGAAAAATGGAGGGAACGAATAACAGGAATAACATTCCAATAGGCGTATTCCCAAATAATATGTGAACATGTTTTTTCAGAGAGAAGACGGTACGACACACACAACATCAATGCAACGGTCAAGTGCACAGTCAATAGTTTTCTATATACCAACACCCATTCAGGCCTACTATATACACTTTCTTTCCATTTTTTGGTGTTGTCTGTTGGTTGACATTCTTTTATTGTCTTTTCAAAACTCTCTCCCCGACGACTACTATATATCTTTTGCCTTGGATGACCTCGCAAGCACTTCGTGACTTTAAGGCGCGGCCAGCCGATCTCTTTCTTTATACACTGCAGCAGCTGATGCCGGAGACCTACCAAGTAGAGTCGCATCAAGTGCTGGGCAAGTGCGCCCTAATGGGACGCCTTTCACTCCCCTTTCAATCTCCCGAGAAACTCATCCGCACCGAAAAAAAAGTATTCACACAAAAAGAAAATGAAAAAAAGTGCTGGCCGAAAAAGGTCACGACACGCTTGAGTTGACGTTCAACGACTCGGCTCGTCGTCATAATTTCACCGAAGCTCTTGAGCTTTTTACTCGACAACAGATTTCTATGGAAACTGTATGCGTTTTGTGTTGTGGTATCTTTTACACAACGGCTGTGTGTGGGTCAGGGGAATTTTCTGGGACTTCCTGGAAAGTTCCCAGATGGATAGGCGACTATATAGGCAACTGTACATATCTTGTTTTGATGCAAGATGCGTTGAAAGATATTAAAAATGATTTCTTTCATGAATTAACTGCGATTGGCTAATCAAGACTCCATCACGTGCATCAATGAAAAGAAGGGGAGCTATTATATGAGAGTAAGACGTATTTGTGGATCGAATGGAACTGTCGCAGATGAAAGGACGTTTGTTTGTGGTTATTTGATCACGTAGGTAGTCGACAGATTCCTATGGTCTTTGAAATAATAGGGCCTATGTGAGTATGTGCCTACGTGACTTCGACCAGCAATCATCATCGGGTCATATTCCAATTTGGTGTCAAGGGTTTTTCTTTTTTGAACTGATTATAGTTTATCGCATATACGTATTGATGTCTTGGGAGAGTGTCAGCTGTCCCAACAATTAAAGGTACACCCCCAAGTACTTACACGTGTGTCCTTGTGCGTCCACACTTCAGATATTACAGAAATACCTGATGCAAATAAAACCTTTTTCCATTCATCGTCTAAGGTTCAATTCCTTATAGCCACACCCGTGAAATAATTAAAAATGAAACAAATTTAATTAATGATTAATGAAATTGTTTTTTTAATTTGTCTCAGGGTGTTGAGTGACGACGACAAGAGACCGTTTGTTAAACAGGCCGAGCGGCTACGGGAGCTTCACAAGCAAGAGCACCCCGATTACAAATATCAGCCGCGGCGACGCAAAATTGCCGGCGCCAAATCGTCGCAAATGCCTTTACCCCCGTCGAGCAGCGCCGCCAGCTCCGTGGTCAACGCTGCGACAAAAACACGCTTGAAGAATCATCACCATTCTTCAACAAGGTGATTGTATTTGATTGCACTTTTTTAGACTTATAAAAACTCGTTCAATAAGAAACGATTTTCTTTGCTTATTGTTAAGTCACTTTTTTTCGGGGGATTCTACAAGGAGATTTAATGGAGCTTTAGGCGACATTCATTTTGATGAGAATTAATTTTGAATGTGTTATAAATGAAATGATTTGAAGGATTCAAAAAGAGCGCGATTCATCTCGTACCGGACCCAAGCCTAGCGGTAGTAAATTAAGGAGCCACTCCCGCTCAGTGATGAAGGGGACGGCCTCGCCTACAACTCCAACGTCGTCATCGAACCGAAATACTGGTGAGCCTCTTTGATTTTATTTGACTATAATCCAACCTCTTATTGTGTACTGAAATAGCCACGCATTAATCTATAGCCAAATCTAGCGCTTTTATTAGCAATCTGTTGGTTGCGTAATAACAAAAGCGGTTATCGCCAATATCAAGTTTCATTTTTCCTTTTTGATTGACCTCAGGAATCGAAGCGAACAGTCATAAAATTAGCGCTAATCACGCAACTGTTTCGTCACAATCGCCATCGACTGCGACATTAGATCGCCGGGTTCCTTTGACCGACGGCCTCGTCGAACACCCTCACATGCTAAACAGTCGTGGAGTGACATCAGGTCAGTTAATTACTAATTTCATGAAATTCACAGCAAAATCAAACATAGGCCTAAATTTCAAAAACAAAATTACCCGTTGCGAAACAATCGATTTCAAAATTGAATTCGATTTCAAGTTTCAGCAATCGCTGACTTAAATATTTCTTAAAACGTGAACGATTTCCTATTTCAGAGACGGGTTGCAAAAGTTATTCCAATGTTAACGGTGCCGACATGTTGTGCAACGAAGTCTCGGCGCCTGCTGCCGATCAAGAAGAATACAACCTCTACTTTCAACACGATGCCTCAGCTCTTGCAGGCGTGCCTTCGGGAATTGAGACCGGAGCGTTCAACAACCACGTACCCGTCTCGACCACCTACTCTCATTCCAGCTACCCTTCCACCATCCCCGTCTCCGTCGCCTCTAACAATTGCATGTACGAGCAACACGCTTACCTGGATCATCAAAACGGAGGAGTTTACCTGCCGTGGTCTCACACGCCAAACAACGTGGGGGCCTTGCTCCAGCGGACTTACCACTACGGCAATTCCAGCATCAACGGTTACGGGCCTCCGCAGCAGCAACAGCAGCAGCAGCAACCGACGTCACCCGAAGATCGAAGCGATTCCGCCCAATCTTACGTCTCATCTCCTCCGAGCTGCACGTCGTTGCATTCGCCGGTCCCGTCGCCAGCCGCAGTCGCTGCTGTGGCCAGCACGAATTTCACCTACAGTAGCTGCAGCAGCAGCCGCAGCAACAGCAACTGCAACAGTCCCGCTGGCCAACAGGCTCAACATCAGTCCAGCAGCTACCAGGAGCTTTACTCACCGGTAGTTGGAAATTAACATCAAATATGGTTTCTTTGATTAATAAAAAGAATGGTGGACTTTCTTTTATTTTTTAAGCGTTCTCAATCTGTTGGCGGAACGATGAGTGTCTCGCAACAACAGCTGGAACATCCTGGAACGACAAGAAGTGCGACGGCCGTCGACGCCAATTCTGCTCACTATTTTTACGGCCACAACTCGCCGGTAGCGGGAAATTCGGTCGCCCCTAACGTTGTGGACGGCTATCAGCAACATCAGACTTACTTACCCTCGGTGCCGACGACATCTTCGGCGACAAAGACCAGCGGAGCGACGACAACCAGCATATTTTCAGGTGGCATGGAATCGTGGCTTAGCTACATCTAACCAAAAAAACATATTCGAAACTGTAAAGAAAAAACAAAATAATCGGACTCGCCAACCAAATGAAAAATTGCGTTTATCGCTTATTTTAAAAAAATTAGAAAAAACAAAAAACATTTATACTATTCTCCCCAAAATTAATCCAAATATATCAATTGTAACGTACAAGCTGTTTTAAAAATAGGGGTACAAATACAGCGAGTACGTTTAATTTTTTTTATTTTTACATTCGACATTTGTGTGCACACGCTTTGTAAAGGAGAAAGTCTTTCTTATATTTCGAAACCGGAAAAATGACCGATCGAAGCCAACTTACGTAATCTTTCAAAAATTGGGTTATCGCAATTACAAGGCTGATTCTCAGCTAGAGAAATGCATAATTGCATATCTATGTGTATATAGGAAAAAAAAACGAGCTGGCAGTAAATTTATTGAATTCCCAAAGATATTTTATCATTATTAATACAAATAGATCGAGCCCTTCTTCCTTTTTTTAAATTATTTTATTCTTTTAAAAAACGGTCTACTAGATGAAATCTGGTTTAACACGATTGTTGAGTGTTTCCTACCTCATCTTTACAATGAAAAAGATTTGTTAGTTTTGACAAGTATTGCCGTTCAAAGAATACTGTAAGCCTCTCTGAAGTCCTTTTCGTAGGTTCGTGTGTTTTATTGGGCCCAATTTCAGAATCAAGAAAATTGTTCGTAATCTTTACAGACGGACAAAGCTCTGCCACCTGAAAAGTGGCTGTACTTTTCTATGCTGCGCTATTAAATCCCATTCAGCTCACATCGATTCAGTTACATGTCTGAATTTCAAATATTTAGTTAAACCATGTTTTTGTAAACGTCAGGCAAAGCATAAGTAACTGGAAAAGAATAAGTTTATAGACATCAAACGTTGCTTAATTAATAAAATTTTTATACTACGAAAGTTTTTCTTTTACCTTCTTCATCTACCAAACCATAAAAAGAAAAAAAAATCTAAGCCCTATTATAGCGCAGTGCCGAACTCAGTCGAATTCATCGAGCCCATAACAATAGCTGACAATAGTTA
The DNA here is from genome assembly GCF_021134715.1 of Daphnia pulex. Lineage (NCBI taxonomy): Eukaryota > Metazoa > Arthropoda > Branchiopoda > Diplostraca > Daphniidae > Daphnia > Daphnia pulex. Next base: position 6,974,875 of record NC_060018.1, on the reverse strand, counting down.
CGCCCTTTGATAATACTCCAAGCCCAATAAATCAATAATGATATTGAAAGGTACTACCTGGTTGCCGCACTAATACTTTACGATTGAAAACTAAAATTGTATTTGCTGGATTCTAGCCAAAAGGTTCGGGTTTCAATAAATGATGTTTTTTCAAAAATTCGTTTTCGGTAAATACTCTGGGAGCGACCGTAAATGAGGTAACACACTGAGTGAGAGCGAAAGTCTGCTCAAATCATCGTGAAACGTCATTTTCGGTACTGTGTTCTCTTATTTCTTTTTTGTCTATTTTGGTTTTGTATAGCATACCATCAGAAGGCTAAATAAAGTTTCTCTTATACCAAGAAGAGCCTGAAAGCTCCTCTACGCCTTAATAAAGAAAAGTTGAAATGCATTGCAAACATGATTATTGGTCAGTTTTCTTTAGTGACAAAAATCCGCTTCTATGTATTTTTTATCCCCCCCCCCCTCCATGAACAAAAACTAAATATACGAAGAATTCTTCCCTATTATTTTGTTTCCAAAAACCCACGTTTAAATTAGTCGGTTCACTGTATCTCTGAAATCTTAGTTTGGACTTTGGATGACGGCTAAAAATACAAACGATTTGTTTTCAATTTTGCCCGTCGTAAAAAAATCTGTTTGATATGTAAGAGTTATGTAACCCTTGAAATGTATCTGCTTAAAATCGGCCCACAGGCATACAGGCAAAAAGTGAATTCTTATATGTGAACAAAATCGCAAGAGCTAAACGGAAACATTTTCTGCACATTTTGGAACTTAGTAGCGTGTGATAGATTCTGTGAACATGCACATGGAAGCTCGTCATTGCTGGTAAGTATATATCGATTTCACGTTTAAACAATTCGGCTCAGCAGCGTGCCTTGGCTGTTTGCTATTTGGGTCTTGGGTGTCTGTTTCTCGTCGATGTCACTTCCGGTGTGGAACTTTTTGGTGTTCTGCCTTCAGAAAGCACGTTAAAGCTCAATACTTTCCTCCTAAGCTCGTCTCTGCTTAATGACATGTTTACACGTGCCGTTGCAACAATAACCCATGGAACACAGAAGTTTTCAGTGCATCAGTGAAGAAAAATATGACTGTATTGAAAGGATCTGTAATCACACGTCATCAAGATAAGCTTGAACATCTTTGAGGATACGTTTAAAGTTTTCCTGGATGTCAATCGTCCCATCAAGATATTGGATTTGATCGGCGAAGCCTTCCTGACGCATTTCTTTCAAATGTACAAGATACATGGGCCACGCTACTTCAGTGAAATATGTTGGCTGGTCTGGGATGTTGTATGAGGTCCTCCTTCGGCGACGAGCAAGGCACTCTTCAAACGGAAGTGTCAGAAAGTACTTTAAATCGCAGAGTTCAGCTAGTGGAGGATAGTTGAAGATGAGAAATCCGTCAATAACGAGCAGGTTTTCTGTTGGCAGTTTTTCGTTTGAATACGCGTCGATAGTCTCTTTCACTTTGCGCGTCATGGAAACCATGTCGATACTCTCAAGAGAATCCCAGTTGGGGAGGCCTGGCTCTTTAGATAGCGACTCATCGGGGGGGAAATAGAAGTCGTCTTGGCATATGAACTTTGCTCTTGGAAATGTAGACTTTAACAGACTGGCGATCGATGATTTACCACCACATGTTACACCTGTTGGCAAAAGAACATTTTAAATTATTATGTGAGCATAGCATTACACAATTATGTAATTACCTGATATACCGACTGTCAACATTCTCCTTCCAACTTGCCTAAGATTTTGTAATGAATTCATGAAGACTAAGATTATTGAAATTTCATGAGCCAAAGTGCATACACAGATAATACAGTCACCATCACACTCAGAACAGATAAGGGAACACCAATGGCATAAAAGCTGTCAGGAAAATATTGATGAGCAAAGAAATTGGGTTCCAACAGTGGGAGACAAATGGTCCAAAATGTATAATAGAGTACAAAAATGACACACAGAAAGAGCAATATTTTCCCAATTAGAACATCATGACCTACAGCCATGTATTGTGGGTTACTAGCCTTATTATCCCTTGACAAAGTATTCTTGTTCAAACTTAAGAAAATCTTGCTCAGTAAACACGGTGGATTGTTCTTTTGCTTTCGGCTTCTTTTCAATGGTTTTACGTTGTTTCTTTAACTGGTAAGAAAATATCTGAAAAAAAATCAATCTGTATTTTAAAAATGTTTGCAAGACGAAATATCTTTGAAATTCTAACCTTGTTTGCAGATTCCTGTGTGACTGATTTTTTCTGTGACAGCTTATCTAGCAGAGCCAAGTTTTCCAGAGTCCTATCTTGCTTGGGATGTTTCTTGACAAACTGATCAATTGCTGATTTAACTTTTCGGTCCTTAACAGTCGCTTGTTTCTTGATAGCTTTCCCGATGGCGCCTTTAACGTTTCTTGGTGGTGTTTTCTTGGTTGATTTGTCGTGTTTTTCTTCTTTCTCAAACAGTTTCAAACTTTTTTTCAATAAAGAGGTCGACATAATAAAAACCACTTAACAAGTACTCAAGCAAGTTTGAGCTTTAAGCACATGGACACAGCAAGATCAAGAATCAATCCAAGTTTTTAGTTTTTACAGCATGTTTTACAGACAGCAAATACACTGTTGTCAGTTTATGCTTATCGACATTTTTTGGTTTTCCGAATTTCCCCTTTCAAAATTTTACAATTTTACGTAATTAAAGTAAATTTATCGAGTTCAAATTACAAACGTTCATCACGCAAATATAAAGACTAAGTAAATAATTCCAGAGAAATTCAGACAAAAAATTTTATTATGCGAAGGAAGCAGATTGGCCTAGGCAACAAGGATGAAAAAGATTTTCGACACTGTTCGAGTATCACACAGAAGGAAAATAACGACTGAATTTAAATAGATGCAAGCTATCCGATTTGAATAGAATCGTGCAAAGGTCATATGTAAGTTTGTAACAGCGGAATTCTGTGAAAGCCTTCATATAAATGGATAATCGAAACTCAGATCCCCTCAAACATTGCTGCAAATCTATAGTCGAAAATTAGCTTCATTCATGGATAACTGTGGAGTTCCATTTTATCCGAATTTTCTTAACTGCTTCGGTGGAATTTTGGCTGGCTTCTTAAGGAAATTATGTGGAGCTTGTTATCAACGAGGTTTTTTCAAATTAAGACAAAACTTGAACGGGAGAGAACACTAGTAACCATCGCATTCACCAGGCAGTCAAATTAGCAGTACTAGCTTTACAATCAATCTGAGCTTTGCTATCATCAGAATAGACGATAGGCAGCTCCTTTGAAAAGTCGTACCAAGCGTCCAACGTAGGAAATCCAAGTTGCGTCGTCACCAACTCCACCGGAATATTTGGACGATAACTAATGGTATAAGCGTAAGGACCATTATTTCACATACAGGCAAAGTATCAACAGGACACAACATGAGAGGGTCAAAATCTTGCATATATGCATTCAATCAGAAGAAATTTAACAACAAGAACTTTTTCATAACATGAAAATAATAATAAAAAAAAAAATGCTACGAATTTCTAATAATTTGTAAAAGGGATTCGAATTAACTTTTCTTTAAAAAGAATGCATTTCCAAGAATTTTGACCACCCTTTCAAAAAACAATAAAATATTGTAAGAAAACCCGTCCGTTGATCCTGGAAAGTAATGTTGTACGTTTATAAACTTAATAACTTGATTTTGCTTGATTATTAAAGAAACGGAAAATTAGGGGTGAAATTTTGTGCCTAAATCCCCTGTTAGATGAGGCACGACCACTTCTTAAAAATTAGCAAGTAAAAAAAATACAATACGTACGCTTTGATGAGTGTCTTTAAAGCAAGTTTTCTCTCCCTGTCGGCAAACCAGCTCATCAAGTGTGCCGACATTCGAGGAGCGTGATTATACAGTCGGAAAAAACGCCGAAAGTTTGCCAACGCCCAGGATGAACGTACCTCTAAGGCATGAGCGACACAATCGTCTGCCTTTTCTTCACGAGTCAAGCTGGCCATAGTCGTGTTCAAATCTATTGTTGTAAATTCATAATTATAACAAATGTGTCACCCGAAAAAAATCATTAAAACATACCCATGGTACTCTTAGTAAAAATGTAGTAGAGGATCCTGTAGGCAGTAAATTCAAGTAGGTTCTTTCCTCCTAATTCATGGTGAAGAGCCTTTAACTGCGTCTGACATTGATTGAATTCCTCGTGGTCGGCAGCCTCCAGAGCTAGACGGGCGTGTGTTTCGTAGACTTCAACTGTAAAGGAATCCCGAATACCCTGTACTGTCAAATCCTGTCTTATGGATTTCATTTGATCACAACATGACCGGTAATCAGGATTAGCAACCCAAGATGTTTTAACCTGTACATGGAAAACAAACAAAAATATAACACGATTATAATAAAGTAAATTAACGTAAACATGAACAAAAACCCAACTTACTTTATAAAGAGCTTTTTTCAGAATGTGTACAGGTCTGACAGTCGACGGGTCAGGAGCAGCAGTCAACCTAAAAAATGGCTTCTCAACTTCGCAACACGTACCAACGATAAGTAAATTCGACCAATCTTCTTCCCCAGTAACGTCTTCCCTGTACAAGCTGCTGTCACCCAATGTCGTTAGCCGGGTTTTCTTGGGCACTTGGAAGCGAGCCTGACGCTTACGCAGTTTGTCTGGAGATGTCCAATTTGCACCCAAGACGGTTCGGTTGACCGATCCCAAACCTAAACCACCTTTTCCAGCGGCACCCAACGACTTCTTTTGGTTTTGGTTCTTCTTTTTCAGTTTCTTTTGCTGGGATTTGGTGAGTTTCTTTGCAGGTGAAGAGCGACTAGTGGGAGACAATCGTGAACGGGAGGGAGAACGGCTTCGAGACCGAGACCTGGAGCGACTGCTGGAACGTTGCCTACCAACGGGAGAACGACTTCGTGAACGAGAAGATGAGGTTGACGATGATGATGATGACTTCCTCAGTGCAGTACCGTAAAGCGCCTTTCTTTGTCCCTTAAACTGAAACGAGATTTGGTTTTGTTTAGTTCCAACTGATGTCTTCAAAGCGGATATTCCTAGTATGGAAGCTCCCGTCTTAAAGGAATTATTGCTCGAATTGCTAGCTGCTCCATTCTTGAAAGACGGAGTATCAGTAACCGGTTTAACAGCTGAAATCCCTATGCTACTCGGCGCAGTTTTGAATGGAGAGATATCCTGTCCAGAATTTGGCTGCATCCTGAATGCAGAAGCTCCCCCGGCTGTGGAGCCTAAAATATTAACTCCGTTTTTCATGGGAGATACGTTAAATCCAGACGTCCCTGCTTTCAGACTAGAAGCAACTCCACTCGTTGGAACGGCATTTTCCACCTTAGAATTGAAATTGAACAATGAATAAAATTGTTTTAACCTCAAATTAATAACAAACTTACCCTTGACAGATTCGGAAGTGGTTCATTATCCCAATCTTTGCTTAGGGCTTTCCCCTCCCTTGATGCCGAGGTGATTTTCCCCTTAAGAATTAGTTCAACAAAATCTTTGTCAACAGATGACTGGCACATGGCAAAACATCGCTCGACGTAACGACGTAGACTATCTGGCCAATCAACCGGCATCCCTGAACCCTTAGTTTGTGAAAATGTTTGCTCAGGAGATTTGTTCTGGATGTTCTGTTGAGCACTGGAGGTTGCCACTTGAGGGCTTGTTGGGTATTGTGGAACCTGGATGGGACCAGGAGCCTTATTTTCTTGCTTAACCTTCTGCAATTTATTACTGCCTTTGGAAGGAATGGTGAATTTAATGGAACCTGGAGGGGGTGGTTCAAATGAAGTTGATAGAGTAGGAGGAGGAGGTGGTGGTGGAGGGGGTGGTGGAAGACTTGGCAAAGGTGGTGGAGCAGCAGCATTTCCTGAACTAGAAGTTACAGGAGGCATTTGATATCCAGCCCCATTCCAAGTGCCTTGCCCCATCCACTGGCCTTGCATGGGTGTAGGATAACCATATGCCTACAAAAATATCATAGACATGTATAAATTTTAAAATACATAATACATAAACAAAAACAGAAAGTGTACTTACATATGGGTAATAAGTCATCTGTCCATGTGGTACTTGGTATGGGTATGGCCTGTAAAATGTAATACAATAATTAAGAGAATGAATGACAATATTTCCCATAGCCCCATGAAAGTGTTTCAATGAACACACTATACACTTTACAGTTAAGAAACATCAGATTGCAAAAAATATGTAATTACAGGCATTTAAACAATGGATTAGAGAGTCTGATGTGTTGATAATGATGATCAACACAGTACTTCCCTTCCCCAAAACCCAAATGCTCAAGCAAATTAACCGAAGAATTGAACAAAAAACTTACGGGTAAGATTGGCCAGGAATTGTAGGGAAATTGTAATAGCCTGGATATTGTTGCTGCCACCCTGCTTGACTTGCTTGCTGTTGGTTGGATTGCTGCTGTGAGGTATTTGTTGTTCCATCTCCCATTTTTCAGTCTACTCTTTCACTGAAAGATAGTTTTCAACACAATTAAAACTTCTAATTGATACTTCAAAAAATCTAAAGGCTCTGTTTTACCTTTAATCGCTTCAAAAACACGAGAATAATCACTACAGTTAAATTCTATCCAATTAATTACAAACGATGAGACTAAATAGGAAAAAAAACAGTATTTCGATTCTACTCAGTCAAGTCGGACGAGGTCAATCAGAAGACGCACAAAAAATGTGTATGGTTGTGGTGGTCCTGGAGAATGGTAGATAATATGGATTGTGGGAGTTGGGAGAGGAAAGCGGTTGGAGGAGAAGAAAGCTATCATGCCATCTAGCGATGAAAAACTGACGTACGTCATTAAAACTAATCATGATTCACGAAGCTTTTTTTAAAAAAATTTAAAAACAAAAAATAGAACCATAGGGATAGAACTAAGCCAAACAAAACCTAAAAAAAGGACAAAAAAGTTACCAAAACAAGTAAAAAATTCTAAATTCCAAAACATATTCTAATTTTTATTTGTTTTTTTTTTATTTCTTGATTATGATTTTTTTTTAATGTTACGGGAATTACAATAATGCATTTTTGTTTAGATGAGGCTTTAACATGTATTAAGACATGGCGCATACGAAGACAAGGCATTACTGATAACCATGACAAGCTAGTTACACAAGGATCATTCAGCAATTTAAGTTAAGTTATTGATCAACAAAACTTTTCACCAATCATCTTGATCGTCATCACCAATTAAGAAAATCATCTTCCCCATCATCGTTTTCTTCAAAGAAGTCCTCAACATCTTCATCATCATCGTATTCTTCAAAGAAGTCCTCAACATCTTCGTTGAAAACGTCAATTTCATCCATCCAGCCGCCATAATCCTCCCTCGCATCCAAATCATTCCTTGTGCCAAAACCGTGGCTCGATTCATCCGAATCTCCGCTGCTTAGTTCTTCATCGGAAGTTTCGTATGGGCCGTTCTGATCCTGATATGAACAAATTAGGGAAGATTGGCTGCGTTCAAATTTTAAACAAATCTTCAGTGGCCCCTTGTTGAAGCGATTCATCAAATCATAAGAGATTTCTCTTTCGTCCTTATAATTCAACATTCCACTAGGGAGGCTCAGCTCTTTCAACTTAGTCAGCTGAAGAGTGAGAGTTTTAGTTCCAGCCATCGTAAGTCCAGTGCACTGGCGAATGTGCAAAGTATGAATTCGTTGCCAATTCTTTGTTATTTCGTTCCAGTTCGAAATTGTGGAAGCTTTTGTACCGACATGACAGCATTCGAGATCCAAATATGTCAAAGTACTTTTTTCTTCAAACAGATGCGAGTATCTCGAACTAAGGCAAATGTCACTTTCTAGACGGTTGAGTTTTGGAAGGAACGCCTCGGGAGGGAAGTACTTCTCCTCTGGATTTTCACTTGGTAACAATAGCGTGGATGAGAAGAAAATTCGTAAAACCTCCAATTCCGCGCAAGAGATAAGATCAGCAACATCAATCAGCTCGCAAGAGACAAACGTGAGCTGGGACAATTGAGCGCCGAGGGCACGAAGAATTGCTTTGCGATAATTCGTTGAAACTTTTATTAAAGTTACGCGTTCAACCTGCATATCAAATGAAGAATAAATAATATTAGCAAAGGTTGGTAAATTCAATTAAGTTGATGTTAAGACAATTCACCTTGGGCCATTCCGTTGTTAAGATGGAGAATAGCTGATCGGGTGAAATAGCATCAGTATGTAGCAATTCTGAGAACGTCACTTCCTTTAAATGAGGACACATCCGACCAACGGCCTTCATCAGAATTTCATCCCGAATGTTGACAAAATCTATGCTGGTTAGGGAGATTATACCTAAAAAAATACACATACATGATATAGCAGCTTTTAAAAAATCCTTATTGAAATGGCATATTATTTTCATGATAAATGTACAAAACTATTACCAGAGAAAGGTGAATTGGTAATGAATGGTGAGGGAAGACGAGGATTTGTATAATCTTGGCTTGCTTCATAAATATTTTTATGATTACTTCCAAGGGTCTCATTTGCAGATGGAATTTGATGAAGTAGCTTGATGGCAGAACTGACAGAAGAACCAGAATGGTCGATTCGCCTCAAATTCGGCATGTGGCGCAACAGCAGAGCGACAGAAGCTGGATAAAGTCCGGAGAATTCAGAGCCTTTTCGAAATTTTTTCTTCTCTTCTAGGTCTTCTAGTTGCAAGTGTTGAAGAGTGAAACAGAATGGACTGAGGTATTCAGTTAATATTTCCAAAATGACATTTTTTTCTTCTTCAACCATTTCTTTTTCAGGAAACTGTTTCAGTTTTTCCCCAAGCATTAATGCAAGAATATCTTTCTTAAGAATGCGAAATCCAGTGATGCAGAAATGTTGCAATCTTGGACATGAAATTCCTATGCAGTTCAGTAATTCCCTGTGGTGTTTGTGGAGAAGATTAAGTGAAAGGCTGTTTAAATTAACCAAGGATGACAGTGATGAAATAATGGGACTCAATTTCGCCATAGGTGTTGACTTTGACACCATTTCAAAATTCATTTTCAATACTTCAACACTCGGTGAGCGATTACAAATACTGTGAACAAACTTTTCATTTGGCTCTGTTTTTGGAAAAACAACATGGGTTTCAAGCTCAGTAAAGCTGTTATCCAGAACACAGTCCAAGAAAACCCAAATGTCTGATTTCTGATCAGCGTCATAAAAGTTTCTGTTGAATTCACAAATAAACTTTTTCCTTATATCATCATTCATTATTCCAATAAGATGATGGTTCAAGCGACTTCTGACAAATCCACGAATATTTGAGCTAGAAAAGAAAGGGTTAAGCGAAATAAGAGATGAATAAGAATTCATGCCACGTCTGTCTTCAGGTCGATGTTCAGGACAAAGGAGTAAATTACTGAGAATTTCACGATAACACGCCGTGAAAGCTATCTCCTCAAGGCGAGTGACAAAAAATCTTTTCCTCATATTGAAATACGAGTATTTTGGAATGATATCAAATTCGTAAGTGCTCTTTTATTAGACTAGGTCTATGAACTAAAACGTGTTTAATACTACCTAGCAGTCTAGCACATTGAACAGACGATTGTTTATCATTTCAAGTTCGTCTGCTATGGACTGAGCGCCAAATTCATGCTACTGCGTAATGCCTACTCTCCACAGTCTACTTTCAAAAGCCTAACCTTGTAATTTTAGAATGACCATTTTAGAAAGAAGCACAAACAATTTTTAATTCGGAAATGCACACAAGTTTTTGCTTTTTTTTTTTTTTAGAAATTTCATTTTCGGACTTTAGTACGACAGTGGCGAGTGGCGACAACTAGCGACGGACAATGGCTTGACGGCTCTCTTGTCAAAACAAAAAAATCGGATTGAATCAAAAATTCGTCTGCTCCAGACCATGTGGAGTACTGGCTGTCGAGTCTGTATCGAGCAAACAGGAAATTCACTTACACAATTTCATAGCTGGTAAATTGATTTTGATTTTAAAATTCTGTATTGGATATCTTCACACCAAGAACCACAAGAAGAAAAACACACTACCTGTGACACTAACAAAGATTTTCTTCATGTGGAAACCCAACGAAGAATTTGTTGACATCTTGTTATCTATGGGAATTTCCCGAAATGTTGCAGAAAGGGTACGTAACCATTTCCCCTTCTTTGGTGTTTGTTATCCCATATTGAAACAAATCCTAATTTACAGGCACTACTCAACACAGGAAATAGCTCAGCAGAAATTGCAGCTACATGGATTTTTGATCATCCTGATCTAACTCTTCCAGACATTCCTATCACTGTTGATGAAATAGAGAAGCTTGCAGGTAAGAATTTGAATTCAGAAGAAACTCAATGATAGTTTTTTGTTTAATTTGTTTGACAGGTTCTGTATCTCTAGAAAACATGAATGGTGACACTGGAAGTGAAGAAGAAGATGAGGAATTGCCAGAAGATTATGATGGACCATACAAAATGGTGTTTGTTGTTAACATGGAATTAGGCATGGGTGTGGGAAAAATAGCAGCACAAGTAAATCTTTAAATTTTATTTAAATTTTACCATTGTCATATTAATATGGTGTAATGTCTACAGGTGGCCCATGCTGCATTGGGGTTACATCGTGAGCTAATTGATAAAGAAATGGAAAACAGTAAAGAATGTGGACCCTTGTCTTGTTGGGAAGACTATGATGGGTAATGATCATAGCATGGGTAGATTACACAGCATAAATCTTTTATAAAATCTTGAAAATGTTTCTCCCCCTCCAATAGAGAAAGGAAGATTGCATTGAAAGGAGAAAACAAGCAGCATCTCCTTGATTTAATGCAGAAAGCAAAAGAATCTGGTTTACTTCACTACCTTGTGAGTGATGCAGGTCACACTCAAGTGGCACCTGGCTCGAATACTGTCTTATCAATTTTTGGGAAAGAATCCGACGTAAATGAAATTACCGGGAAATTGAAATTGTTGTAACAATTGTTTTACTTATTACAATATTACATGTACTCATCATATAAAAAAAGGCTAATTTATACACTTCTTCAAACGTTGTTAGGTAGGAGATCCAAGGTTTCAAAATCGATATTCAAAATGACGTAAAATTGAAAATTTCGTCATCGAAAAGTTCGAACTGTATTTGCGTATCACTATTGCTGAAAACTCAATTCTTAGTCAAATCAGCAAAGAGATCACGATTTAAACAAAATCATTTCATTGCGTACTATCTAAGAGGAAATTGCCGGAGACAAAGACGGAACAAAACCAAAATTATATGTACACAGGAAAAAACAATATTTGAAAAACAAAAAAAGGAAACAAAAAATGGGGTTTAAGAGAAAGTGAGTGGCAGGGAACGAGGTAGATAGCTGAAACAAATTTGACCCACGCACGATATTGTTCATGCAGCTGAATGAAATTTAATCCAAGAGGATTTGTTGATTCTGCTCGTTTGCTGAGTGAGGTAGAGAACGTGGGTCGTAACTAACAAGTTTCTAGTTTTCTACTCCTCTCACACCGCAGAGAATATTATTCCATAGGCTATTAATCAACAGGAAAGTAGGGGTCACATTAGTAGCTTGTAGGTTGAAGGTACGCTTGGGCCAAATTTTTCAAACGACGTATTTGAATAGGATACCTATCAAATAAAAATATAATTACGTACAGATCAAATTTAATTTTTAGAAGACTAGAATATCTGTGGTAGTAATGTAATGTGATATACATACTTAGTAAAGTAAGTGTAGGACTTAAAAATTTCACTGATGGCATTGTCTAGTGCTTGGCCAAGTTTGAGTCTGTCAAGGGCATGTGACTGCAGATTTCAAACAAAAATTAATAAAAACAATAGTCAATAAATAAAATCCGTGCATGTTTCCATTATTCTAAAAAAAAAATTACTGACCTTATTAAGATCGTATTTGGATGTCGTTGAAGAGCGTAATGCGCGATTAGAACCACAATTCCCATTTAATATTTTGGAACCGTCCATTTTAAGATGATTGCATTCAGGTTCACGATCTTTTTCCGTAAAAGTTGATTTGCCTATTTGGTCATCACCTTGAGTTTGATTGGCTGTTTTTTCAAGTTGATGATCAACTCCATTATTGCTGTGAAGTTCTTTATCTTCTAAAATCAAAATTATTAGAATCTGGCAAAAAATTAACTTTAGATTTGTTGTTACCTTGATCAGAACACCCAGCTTCGTCTTCTACGAGTGTAACTATATCTGCTGATAAAGACGGCGAATTAGATTTCTTCGACTTTGGTGCGGCAGTTGGTTTCCTTCCATTTCTTTTGGGAAGGTCAAATTTATCAGAATTCTTCGTAATATTTTCTTCGCCTCTGACCTTAGTAACGTTGTTCATATTTTCTTCTTCTCTTGCCGAGGGTTTTCCATTTCTATTTTGTTTTGCTATTTCTATCTTATTTTGCGTCTTTTTACTGTGAATTTGCTTCGCCTTCTGGTTGGATGGCGACGGAGTTAACTTGACTGCTTCTTTCCGCGAACGAGTTTCTGTTGATTTTTTTAGCTCTTGCAACTTTGATGACTTTGAAATAGGCGAATGAGGCGTCTTATTACTTTTCTTTTCAACAGTTTTTTTAATTTTTCCTTCCGGAATCTCTTCTGCCTTTTTCTTTTTGGGGGGCTTGTTTTCAACCTTCTTTAAATCCGATTCAATTGTTTGGCGTTTCTCTTTTCTTTCCGCTTTTAAAACCGAACTTGAAGAAACAGAAGATTTTTTTTCTTTATTGATTTTATCGTCACTTGGTTTCTTGTTGTTAGTTGGAGTGAGGTTAACGGATGGCTCATCGACATCAATTGTATCGCAACCCTCGAGCAAATGTCTTTTGAAGTTGCTGCGATACACGTAATGCTTGGAACAAAATGGACATTTCTGCTCTGCAACTCGAACTCTTTGTTCTGGTGACAATGCCTCCAAGAAACTCGCCTCCACTTGATCTTCCATGGCCAACGTCATCGATACCCTCCTACTTGAACGAACTGGTCTCCCCTCTGCTGCTACTGCGATTTCTTCAATTTCTTCATTTCCTTTCTTGGTTGTGCTCCGATTGGATTTAGCTATTCCGGCAATACTTTTCAAAGTTGATTTGGGTTTTGCTGGAGTTTTGGCCAACGACACTTGAGTAGGAGTGGCAGAAGGCACGGACTTTCTCGATGTTTTCTTCGGAGAAATGGAATTTGAAGAGGGAATACTTTTGGTATCAGAAAGAACGGTTACCTTAGATTTTTTAATTGGAGAAGTCGAAAGAACTTCTGATTTTCGCTTAGTGTTGGAACGCTTAAGGTTGGGTTCAGTTTTGACTGTTTCGTAAGCCAGAATCTTAGTTTGGGCTTTTGATAATCCATTACTTTGATTTTTGGATGAGACAGGCGTAGTAGCATTGTTGGGAACAGCAGAGGATTCATTTGACTTCTTGGGGCAGTAGTGCTTGTGCTTGAGGACAGATGTGTGTGACTGGAACTGCTTTTGGCATCCGTCGCACTCGTGAACATCAACAGTGATTTTCGATGTAGACTTTGAATTCACTGAAACACCATTTTTCTTCTTGACTTCAATTTGAACACTTTTTGAAACCGCGGATCCATTGATTAGCAGTGGATCCACTCGTTGACGCAAAATTCTTTTTGTAATACCATTTTTCTTCTTTGTGGGTGCGGGTTCACTGAAAGATAAAACACGCCGAGTACTTCTCCGCAGTGCTCCAGGTGTGCCTTTATCTGTGGCATCTAGAAAAGAAGAAAGATTATGCGTTATTAAGAATCTCCAAACTAAATAAGATTTATTATTAACCTTCTTTAGGTGAACGACTGCGAAGGGAACGTGCAGCTGAAGAGTTTTTCGTTAGGCTAGAATTAGTTCTCTGCAGACCTCTGCTTCCTCCATTAGGGGCTTCATTTTGGTTCCAGTGACCTCGTCTGGATCTGGGATTCACTTTAACACGACGCTTTCGGTAGGGACTGGCAGATACGTGATTGGAACATAGGAGGATATGACTGTGAAGTTCCGGAATTGACTCAACGCTGAAATGGCACTTTGTGCATTGAAAGGTATCTAGAGGAAGAATTTGTCCACCATTGCCGGAACGCATTATTTGTCTCTTTAACTCGTCAGCTAATTCAGCCTCTGTTGACTGATCTAGCTGTATATGTGTACACGAAACACCACTATGACCGTTTTGCTGATGATCCAACAAAGCAAGGAAATCTTGAAATATTTCACCACAAGGCGAACAAATGTAGTTTTTGCTTCGAATCCATTCGCCACTGAATTCCGGCTGCGAAATTGCCGTCACTTTCTCCTGTGATGAAGTTTCGACAGTTTTACGCAAATTAAGCACTTTTGAAATATCCATTTCTTCCGGTGCCGACTGACTAGAACTGCTTTGCGTTTTGGCAGTTTCTTGCAACTTCAACGATTTGAGCCCATAATAATAGGCCATCTGGAGAGGCACATCCAATTTCTGTAATTCGGTAGCATTATAACTGGTCTCTCCCCAAGACCAACGCTCCGGAGGCGGATTACCACTATCAGTTGGCTGCACTTCAAATCTGTCATCCTATGTAGAAATCAAAAAGTCAATTTAACATATTTATGAATGTTTTGAATGTTTAACGACTTACGGTAGGAGCCAAGGAGCGAATATTATTTCTTTTGCCATCAATAAACCGGTTGAGATTATCGTTGGCATTGGTAACAATATGTGATAAATCATGAAAAATCTGGGGATTCCGAGATGAATTGATTGGTGATTGCACCGCATGCTTCAACGACGGCTTATTGGACAGCTTGCGCGACAAGAGCCAATGAGGCGAACAGATGCCGTAGCGTCCATGAGCTAGTCGGCGATGGCGGCACATGTTGACGTACGAATTGAACATCTTGTTACACAAAGTGCAAGCGAACCGGAAGAGGGATGTCGGACTTCCTAGTCTTAAAGATGCCTCCATGTCCATTTCTTCGTTCTCCTCTTCTGGGCCCATGGCCAGGTAATCATCACCCGGATCACTTGTTCCTCCAGACTGAATACCTGTTTCTGATTCCGGTTTAGAATGTGTGTCAGGAATATCAGGAAGAGGAGGAGGGGGATTTCCTCCACGACATCGGTTCTTCTTGATGTGTCTCATCAGTGTTTTACGTAACGAAAAGGCAGTGCTGCAGCGAGGGCAGCGATTTGTGCCCCCTTGTTGCCCGTCACCATTTTCTTCGGTCACCGTCTGAGATGGTCCCGGATGCGCTTCCAAGTGTTTGAGCAAGTCATTCTTGGTCCTAAGTAGACGGCTATTTAGGGGGGAGGAGGCAAATGATGGGAGTTGTTGTTGGTTAATTATCCGGGGCCGTGAAATTTGACATTTTATTACCCGCACTGATGACAACGGAATAGCAACGGAGATGAATTATTGAGACGATTAATCAATCTGTCATTGGGTCCTGTTGGTGGAAATCCACTTCGTTGATGCTGGCCGGCTACGGCAATGGCGCAATTGTTAAGATCACGTGGGCTTAGGAAGGCAAAATTAATGTGAAAGCGCAAGTAATGGCGCTTAAGACTAAAGGAGCGTTTAAATACACCTCCAGGTGCCGGGCAGAGGTCACAGACGAACACCTTCTGCCCGCGTTTACCGCGTTCCACATGATGCGGTTCCAATTCGAATTGATAGTAGTTGCCATTAACGTTGACAGATGTCGGAGGCTCGGAAGCTTCCAGCAACAGCGACGGCGAAGAAGCACCACGCCGATGTACTTTCATCGTTGTCGATGGTACGTCGGCGCCTAAGTTCGGGCCTCCCGCATGCGATAAACGTACGTCCTCCTGCCTGGATATCGGCCACAACTCTGTAGGAAAAAATGGGCAAAATAAATAGCATCAAAGTTCTCAGAGGAGCGGCTTACACCGTTCAAGAATTCAATCGGAATTTCAGCTTACACTGTTGTCAATATTCAAGTGTACAAACTAAACGATCGATAAAAAGTAAACAAACTTGTTCGAATAATTGATAGACGCACACCCAATGAACAAGGCTTAGACTACTGGATGACCATACATGATTAAATTCCCAACAACAACTCTAAAAAGGGTATACGTGAGATACGGAGTACGGACGAAATCTGGCGTCTACTTCACACACACACAATACAACAAAATTCTTTTTCCAGTTTTTTTTTTCCCATTTCGAGAAAAAAGAAAGGAGAAAACGAGGGGTTTCACGTCTGACATTCCCTCAGGCTTCTCTTTCTTGATCGAGAACTACACGTGAAACGGTACCCCCTCCCCACCCCCCCCCCCTTCCATTTTTACTACCCTCTCTCCGGAACCCCAATGTCCAATTGTAACAACAAAAGGAGAAAATTTTTCGTAAACTCTTTTTAAAAATAAAACGACACCTAAGAAGACACGAGCTTGTTATCAGGAGAAGACTAATATTCCCTTGGAAATGTAAATAAAATGGAAAAAAAGCTAAAGAACGATAGTATATCGCGTCGGTCCACACACAAGTTATCGGCCATTCCCATACGACGCAAACATCGTAGGGCCGTTTCCTTTCGCCAAAGCTTTCTAAAAACAAGAAAAAATTGCCAAAATAGAGAATACGACTGCTCTCCGATATGAGCGTACGAGTCTTCACGTAGGCACACTCGACAGTTTCTATAGACTGTACATGTTAGAAGAGATAGGGAAGTTACACATTGGGGGGTCTCACCTTTTTTAGATCTGTCCAGTAAGGCCACAAATGTCAATAAAAGTAGCTGTTTACCTGCAAAAATGATCAATACCGTGAATGAGCTTGACGCTGGAACGATTAATAACTAAAATAAGGACGAATCGTGTGAATTAGGGCCCAAAAACTCTCTCTCCGAGGACGTCTCCACTTCAGGATGGACCGATGGTGGACGACACACAAAAGTTAGTAACTTGGCTGCAGCGTGCTGAATGTGCCAACAGGGAGCAGCACACGGGATTTGAGAACCCCCCTCCTCTTTCTTTCCCCCCTCTCCCTCTTTTTATTTTTTACTTCTCTCTCTCCTTCCCTCTTTTCGGCAGACTTTTCATCCCCTCCCCTTTTATTAAAGCGTCTGCTCAGAGCGAGGCCATTAACTCCATGTGTTACCGATAGTTAGTTCCATCTAAAGCCGATAGATGGCGCGAAGGGCGCTCAGAAATATTTTATGTTAGTTTACGTTGACAAGAGGCACTGGCCTTTACCTACACATACAATCTGATTTTAAGAGTGAAAATAGTGACACGCGAATATTTTTACCGTCCCCGTCTGTGATGTCTTTGATTTGTACATGACTACAAAACAATATACTGCTTTATATTTTCATTAAATCAACTTATCAGCTACTTTTAAAAAATGAGTGATGCTAGCATGCTAGTTTTCTTAAGTGTTGGTAGGTTTGTTTTTTAAATAACTTGTCACTATTCCAAGTTTTGGGCTACACTACATTTTGATTTTCTTGCTTTATTCAATATAGTCATGTGTATTGGGAGCTTCTTGTCAGGCTCAGTTCCACTGATGGTAACCTTGTCAGAGGTAACAGTTGTCACAAATTTATTGTTGTTGATTTGTTGATCACGAGTTTTTTTTTCAATTTCAGGAACGGTTAAATCTTGTATCAATTCTGGGAGCTGGTCTCCTGGTAGGTACAGCTCTTGTAGTCATCATACCAGAAGGAACGCAGATGCTGTATTCTCAAGAATTGCAAGGTTATTTGTATTTTGCATGTGTACAATAGAAATTAAAACATTTATTCTTGTTCAGATATAAAACAGAAGTATGAAAATGCAAAGGGAACTGCCAATGTCCCAGACACACATGAACATGAAGAAGGAATTCATTCAGTGATTGGTCTTGCATTAGTGCTAGGATTTGTTTTTATGCTGCTCATTGATCAGATTGGCACATCAAAATCAAGAGGTAAGTAAACACTTGAATGATTAATGGAGGAAACAAGGCAATGATAACCAACATCTTTTTAAACAGATCCTGAAAGTGGCACTTCAAGAAATAGTAGATCATTCCAAGCTACTTTAGGCTTGGTCGTTCATGCTGCTGGTGAGTGATTCACCATGTGCCAACATATCATGTCCATCTTCCTCTGTCCATTGCACAAGGTGATTAATAGCACTTTTTTATTGGATCTATTAACAGCGGACGGTATTGCTTTGGGTGCTGCAGCTACCACATCTCACGCAGCTACAGAAATGATAGTCTTTTTAGCAATCATGCTGCACAAAGTAATATATCATTTCTTATATTGGCCCCAGATTTGTAGTAAGATTTTGTTTTTTCCCCCTTCAGGCCCCAGCGTCATTCGGTTTAGTAACATTCCTCTTACGCGACGGCTTAGATCGAGCTCGTATCCGTCGATATCTCCTTGTCTTTTCCCTGGCAGCGCCCCTCGCGGCACTTGCCACTTATTTTGGTCTTAGTCAAAAGAGCAAGGAAACACTTTCCACTGTTAATGCAACCGGCTTTGCCATGTTGTTTAGTGCTGGAACATTTTTGTATGTTTCGACCGTGCACGTCTTGCCAGAAATCGTTATGCGCTCTGGGGGGCATTCCCATCATCCACCTTCCTCTGATGGCGACAAAATTGGATTCACGCGATGCGAATTGCTTGTGCTTGTCTCTGGTGCTCTCCTTCCGCTAGCTCTAACGGCATTCCATCATCACTGAACGTCAAGTGCATGTACACACACACACCCAACTCCTCCCCGGCAGTTCCAATGCTCCCCGGGTGATTTACAGTAACTGTGTGATTTTATGCTACAAAGTTTAAAGACGCATGAAAACAGCAATTTCCTCTCCCCCCCCCCTTCACAGCGCGATACATGCAGTGCGCAGACGAGTGGTTTTAAAAAATCCAGTTTTTTCGTTCGTCCATCTTCTTATTGTGGTTTGTTAATAAACTTGAATATTTACTGGGAAAACATTTGGAGTTGGATTTGAATCTTCTAGGTTAAATGCTCTTTCCCACTTCCATTTTCTTGAAAAATTGCTTTTTTAAAATTAAGTCGGTTCGCCCAACAACCGGGACATTTAAAAGTTGTGTTAGAGACACTGTTCGTTTCCTATTGGTAAAGTGACTTATCCTTGCCGTTTCTCTCGATTCTTCCGCTCTGAGACTTTTTGGAAGGAGGAAGTAAACTTTTACGGGACTGTTGGTGTCAACATATTTTATCTCTAAAGTTGGCGTGCTGGATAATTAAGAGTTGCGCAATGTCTCGGGAGAGAGGCAGATTGCTCTCCCTTTGCCCCATTCATTGCGGTGCCGTGAACGTGCGTAGGGCTATTGTACTGGGAAAACGTAATAAGGTCGGGGCAAGAGGAAAAAGTACTGGTTCGTCTACATACACTGCAGTAAAAACCCAGTAATTCAATTAGCTGCACGATAATTTGGGAACCCAAATAAAAATAAAAAAAAAAATCTTCTCTTATTATCACTTTTCTGGCTAAGCCGAGAGTCATCTCTAGTTCGCTAACTCATCTCTGCAACATTTATAATACTCTTCTCTGTCGAATTTCGTCGCTCATCGCCTTTCCGATTTCCCCCCCTCTCCGCTTGCTGTCAATCTTGTAATTTAGTTTTTCACGTGATATCCGATCTCGAACGCGTTAACAAGCACTTCGTCTCTTCCGGGAAATGTTACCCGAGATGTGAAATTTAAAACTGAAATATCCATTAAGTTAGCAGATGGTCTTTGCAGTCATTCGCATCATCATCTACTTTGATTTCTAAACGGGATAGCCAAAGTACGTCCAAAAAAGAATTCATTTTGAATTTCTTTTTTTTTTGTTTGTCGCCGAGAAGATTTACATGCACAGTGCATTCAATATGCTAAATGTTAAATAAAAAAAGAGACCGACTTCCGGGAAAATCGATCGTTGCAACAATATAGTAGTAGTGCAATTTTGTTAAACTGTACATTTGCAATTGTATGTGCTGTGTGCGATAGTCTAAATCATTCTGGCTATTCCTGGTCTTGTTGACCACCGAGGAAGAAGAGGAGGAGGAGGACTTGTAATAAACTCGCAGACCTCCGAGTGTCACGCGACATTATTCGATCGAATTCCCCAGGCTATCGCCTTTGTTTCACATTGCGGAACCGTCGAGATTACTTTGTTCTTTTCTTGTCTTGTTTTTTTTTTTTTGTTCTCTCTGTCGATTCTTTTTTGTTTTTTATTTCATTTTCTATATTCTCCGCCGCTCAGGGGAGTCCCGGGGATGCGCTTCTTTCCTTTTTCTTGCCCCAATTTTTGTTATTTTTTATTTGTGAACGAATGAAGCAAACTATACGGTTTAGATCGACAGTCACGTCATCAAGTATTGCCTTGCGTGTCATCGACATTCTGATGGTAGTATAGCAACCGTCTTGGTTGCGGCGTCTTCGATATGACACAGTCTACATGCAGAACTCGGGACGGCAGCGGAACCCGAACGGCTAGCTCTCATTTGAAAAGTGAAGCGGAGGAGAAAGCCTGGGCGCCGACTGTGTAAAAAAAGCGGCAGTTACGAACAGTGGCCATTCTGCAGCAGACGTGCCGATGGGCGCATAGTATTATTGCTGTGAGTCCCGCTTTGGCTTATTTTTCCCCATCTTCCTGCGCTTCGTCTTTTGCACCACGTTCTTCTCTCTCCCTCTCTTGTTTTTTTTCGTATTTATCTGCTAGTTGGCCGCGGCGTTCGTGTTTCGTTGACCCAAGTGGAAATCCGCTTCGTAAACTATTATTGGCATTTGATTAGTATTTGTTTTTTGTTTTATCTTTTCGGCTCTCTACCTTTTATATACTTGTGTGCGTTCACCAATTATCCGAGGCGGAAGAAAAAGATCCCGGAGAGAGAGAGAGAGAGAGGAGAGAGCAGGGCAGCCAGGGAATAACAAAAGAAGGGGGGGAACGAGTAGTACATACATAGGACTGGCTGTTAAAAGGGACTTAAAGTGGAGTGTAGGAAGCCAGCAGAGAGAAGAGAAGAGGAAATTGCATGACTGTAATGACAAGAACAAGATAGATCGAGACGGCGCCGGTTGCTGCTGCTGGTCGTCCTCTCGTTGATTCTTTTTGCTGTGCTGCTCCTTGTTGGTGTGTCCCTGTGTGTGCGTATATGCGCTGTGTGTGTGTTTTGTTGGGCCGGCGCGAGTCTCGTATATAGCTACTGTTTGGTAGTTTATTTTCAACTCGGTCCCACATTCTAAATCTTCCACAACGGCTTTTCGAATCGGAAAAATCTGCCAACTGCCAAGTTCGTAAGTATAGCTTTATTTTTATAAAAAAACATTTGGAAGTATTTCAGCACTGGCTAAAGCGTGATTGTCAAACTATTTGTGTGTATAACTCTACAATCGGGGGCTGTCTGTATGTGTATAACAGAGCGATTGAATGACAAAGTTAGAGTCTAGTATTTCACCTATTTTGATTGAAAAATGTTGAAGGACCCTATACTGTCGAAAACAAAAGACTGTATCATTTTGGTTTAGCCCATGTCTCCGTCAAACAGCGGGACTCGATGGGCCGTAAATAAGATAAGGATCTGCCGGGTGGAAGTGAATTTGGAGTGGGGACCTTGCTGTGGCTTGTGGATGTAAGAGCAGTTGCTATTTATATGAATGCAGAACGCCACACACACAGCAGCAGCTAGTGTGTGACTAGGGCGACCTTCTCTCTCGGTTAAATGAGGACGGTGTGTGGTGATCCAGTTTGACTATACCCATGTCGAGTATATGGGCTGTACCGTGACCGACGTCAGGACTTTAGTTTATTTGAGGCGCCAAGACGCGGTCAAATGAGCGGAGAGGATCTATCTCCGTACAGTCGTTGGCACGTGGCTAAAATGAACTAGCAACACTTTTTCCGTTTTTTTCTCTTTACATAATAACATACAGCCAGAAAGGGTCATCTTATATGTATAGTAGCTAACTCAATGTTTCGCTAACCAGCCGGCCGGAGTATACACATCAGTATATTATACGGGGAAACATTGTTAGACCACGTGATCCATCTAACGTTAGAATAACCGGCGCGGTTGACGGCAGCCGCAGTCATGTCATGTTGTTATGATGAGACGGCGCTCGCATTTGACGCATTGCGCCACATGCGGTCGATTACCTCCTCCTTTTTTCCCGCGAACTCTTAACTGTTGCTTCCGTAATGTCTGACTTCTGTTCTTTCTTTCCGGCTGTATACAACTTAAACTCCATTTTCGACGAGAAAATTCGATTATTTCACGGTCGTCCATGTCTAGGGTGGATACTACTATACAGGCCCCGGGTTTTCTTTCCCAGTCAAACCCAAAAAATTTAGGAGAGTAGTAGATATAAAGTAAAAGCCATACATAGTTTGAGCTGCTTCCTTCCGCTCATTTTCTTCGAGTCGAAACTCTCGTCGTTCCCCTCCGCCCGGTTTAGCCATTCTTTTATGTTATTTAGAGGGCCGTCAGCGACTGCGGCATAGTCGTGATTTACGATGCCGCGGTGGCGGATGAGAAGTTAGCGAGGGAGTTGTTGGAACTGTCGCAAAACACACAGCGACTTTCGGAATAGATATATAGACGGTATTATATCTCCGGTATGCGGCCACTTTGTCTTTACTCTATGGATATAGAGGCTACTAGTCAATTTTCTCCCGATTCTTTATCCGGCGACGAAAAAGTATAACTGAGGTTGCGCGGCAATTTCCGTCCAAGTCGGACAAATCGTACTGCATTGATCATCATCATTGATCCATTTGCTACAGCTTTGTTTAGAAAGCAGTTGCCGTGAATTACATACATACACGTCTAGGCCTCCATGACGGTCTGGTGTTTGAGTTGCCTAGGCTCGTGAATTGATCCACGTAATACACGAGGAGAGGGGGTTTCACGCGTTGATTCTCCCTAGGTAAATATCACCCAGGTGGACTTAGTCTAAGGGGGGAAGAAAACAAGAGCTACCGAGACTGAGATGTACACAAACAATCTACTCAACCGTGTAAAAGTCAACAGCCTTGTAAAATATATCAAGCCTTTATCACATTCGGATAAATCCGATGTCTTATTGCACATAACAACCAACTCATTTGGCGCCCTCCAACAGTCCCATACACGTTGCAATCCAGTCCCACATATCACTGTCGCATTCCACGAATGATGCAACGAACTGAATGGACTGAGGTGAAATGGAGTGCGCTGGAGTATAACAGACAACACACATCCGTAATCGAGATAGCTCATTTGTCCCTAATCACTGTTATCATTCGGGTAACTAAACAAGGCGGAGATGATATTCCTCTTCTCTTGGCGATTCGTGGGATTTAAAAAAGAAAAAAAAGGAAACTAAGGAAAAGTACGAAACGAAACAACTGTGATAATTTATTTATCACATCGTCTATATATGGCGTTATAAAGAGCGAACCTGTTTTATTATTCACATACGGAAACTCTATCTGAGAGGGACTTTGATGGAATGCTAAATGCAGCTTGTATCCACATAGATTCTTTTTTTCCGGAATAGTGAATTATTTATCAACCTTAATGCTGGGCTGAGCAGATTGGACGAGATTTTCGTTGAATAGTTAATTTATCGAATGCACATATAGAAACATGTATACAAGAAGAAGAAACCTACATGCGAAATTACGTATGGAAGCGCGCCATTTGCCTGTCGAGTGTTAATTGCCCTGAAGAAGGAGGGTGTTGTGCCAAAAATACAAAACCGAGTTTATTTCGAACGTCTCTCTCGGGTGTGCCATGGCTAAAAGTTAACCGAATGTAACGGACTGTCACACGGATGCGACGCGGAGAGCGCCGACTATATATACATAACACACTCCCGAACGTATATACATATAAAATCTAGAGAAGTCCCAAGAAATATAGGATATTGGCGCAACGAGTCAAGAGCCACCTGGCTACTATATTCTGATTATTTTTTGTTTGTGTTTTTTTTCTTGTTTGGTTTTTTTTATTCACGCAAACTCTCCATCTGTATCGATTCCCCGCGTTGTTTTGCTAGCCGGGCCGTGTAAATTTTCTAAATCGATGCTTAACGTTTGCCAAGATATTTGCTCTTGATTAGTCTCTTTCGGACTTGCAGAACTTTGGCTCCAAGCGTCGCGTCGCAGTGAATCGACGCTCTCGACGAAAGACACCCACATTTTTCGCCCACTTTTATTTGAGTCGATCAAAACCGACGACGATTGCAATGTAGGAGTAGTTTCCGGGAGTTTCTATTTCCAGCTCTGTGTGCGACTATATAGACTCACTCGAGTTGACTCTTTTTTTTCTTGTGTGTCTGTGTGTGTCTCACATAAAGTGGTAGTGACACAAGGGAGAGCTATAGCGTACATACATGGTGGCGAGAAGGAAAGAGAGAGAGACTTGGGGGGCGCTAAAAAAGCGCAACACCAACGCCAGTCGGCGAGCTAGCAGAGCTCGACACTCCCGTGGCCGTGAGCGAGAGAGTGTCGTTTTTATAGTTGTGTGAATCTCGTCCAAGTGCCAGCCCGCCAACCAGTCAGCGAATCGACATAACGTGCTCTCCCTAGAGTAGTTGTGACGGAATATACTTACACCCACACACATACTATATCCCGCAATCCCGCATCTTGTATTCTTGTTGGTGAGTTTCTATATCAGTCGTCAATCTCCATCTATTTATATCCGTCTCGCACAATCTCGACACACAATGCAGCAGCACAGCGCAGGAATATATTGGCTTTTTAAAAAATATCTTTGGCGATGGCAACTCGAGATAAACGCGCAAGCTGCTTTCATGTAGAGATAGTAAAGACGAGTCTGATGCTGGATGAGCAGATGTATATATACTTAATAGAGTGACTGAGAAACCAGTAGCGCGGAAAAGTACACTGCTCCTGCGCTGTATGGCTATATATCTTTTGAAATATTTCGCATGCATTTCGCTTTAAAACAATGCGCAGTCATTTGATTGATGGTCTGGTCTCGCTTTGGCTTCGTCCGTTTGAACGTGGGGAAACGTGTTTGGCCGCTTGACCGAAAACAGCACAGCACAGCACAGACGGAATGAGGAAGACCGAGAGGCTGTCACTCGGTGTGAGTTGAAATATAAGAGAATCGCGTGTGTGCAACCGCGGCTTCCGTGGAATGAGAATCTAAATACTTCAAGTACGTAATACGAATAAAGAATAAAAGAAAAGGGGAAAAAAAAAGGAAATGAAGGGCATACGTATCGATATCTGGCATCGATTGAAATCTGGCAGATATCTGCAGAATGCCTTGCTGCTGCCGTTACTACAACAGCCCATGCTGCGGTAAAAGCGCGCAGTCGCCGTCGTCTTTTTGAGTCTCGTGGGTCTGTTGAAGCCCAAACTAAAACTGGCACTTGATCGCCGTCGCTTAGTCAGACAACAACTACTTGTTCGAGCTAACCCGCTCGGCCGTTAGCTGCTGCTGAACCCATCGCCCGGCCGTCGGTGTCATCATACAGTTCCTTCCGTATTATAGATCGTCTTGAATTCTATAGTTGGTTTTTTATTTTTCTCGGAGCGCTGGAACCCAACCGATCGTTTCCTTGATGATGTCCTTAAACCTTTTAAACCCCGCAAGCAGTGGAGCTTCGGGTTATGGAGTCAGTAGTAGGCGCTGTAACGTCAGGTTCCAACAACGGTGTGCAACCAATTTAGGCATTTCTGTTTCTTTCAGTGATGATTCTCTTTCTGCTGATGCGGCCGCATGAACTTTATCACGAGCCCTTTGTTTGCTTTGGTTAAATCATCAACAGGAATCGAACACCAGTGACTAGCGTGGAATCCATGGAGGATCAACAGTCGTCCGGTCACTGCGGTTCGTCGCAACACCACGAACACAGCATCAGCGTGTCGAGTCACCGCGGGTCCGTCCATCTACCCGAGACGTCGATCAGCGCTTCCAACTCATCGGCGGCCTCGTCCCACCAGCAGCTGCACTTCGCTTCGCGAATGGGCGAAAGACAGGCCACCCTCGCCGAGAAGGAAGATAGCCTCTCACCGGCCGTCCCCAGCCTTCTGCACTTGCCTCTGTGTCGCCAGACAAATCCCGTGCCCGGACTCCGCTACCGCAATCTCGGCAAAAGTGGTCTTCGCGTCTCAAACGTCGGACTCGGTATTATTATACAGTCGCTATTATAGCCAATCCGTACTTTGCTCGCAATTGTTTCATTGTTAAACTATAGTTATATGATTTATTTAGCTTTGGTTTTCTCCAAAACCACAGCAACAACAATCACGTAATATTGTTGAACTGAATCATATTCTCCTCAACGAAATTGAAGATGGAGAGCGAGGTTCGTTAGGTGCGCATTTTAATTGAAAATCAATTCTCTGGTTTCGCTTTCCAGCGCGGAAATTTGATCCTGAAAGACGTCTAGTCTTCGGGGATTGAGTTGAGCTTGACGTTGGCCATGGGCGAACATTTCAATTAACCGCAAACAATGCGGACCTTCTGTGCAGCTCGGAATGGTGAAAATAATGCGCCAAGCCTCATTATTTCACTAAATCCGCTAGACATGATTTTGGTTTACTCTAAGATTATATGCTTTATTCTAAAACGAAATTTAAGGTTTGAACTCAGCTTCCGTCTTAATTATACAAAAATAACTAATCAGATATTGTGCAGCTTCTAGAAAAAAAAAGTAATATTTTTGAAAATAACCGTCCATACACATTTAGTTTATAGCCTATTGCATGAAATAATCAATGCCGGTCCAGGCTAGCTCTCCATTAAATTTATTTTCCATTAGCTGTATTTTCTTTTTGTGTATTGATTTTTAAATTATCGTTTCAAGGTACTTGGGTTACGTTTAGTGCGCCCATCAGCGAAGAAGTCGCCGAAGATATAATCGTCATGGCTTTCGAGAGCGGAATCAATGTTTTCGATCTTTCCGACGGATACTGTGGACCACGCGCCGAGGTTTCACTTGGTCGTATTTTAAGACAAAGGCGATGGAGGCGTTCCAGCTACATTGTGATCACGAAAATCTACTGGAGCTACCGGTATGTCGTGATCTATTACCCAAATGAATGCGTAGAGATAGATTTATCACTATTAGACTACCGTACCAAATAACACAAATTCTATAAGCTCGTGCTGGAACTAACAAGCTCAGTGTGTGTATAAACCTTTAAAGCTACACGAAAACTATTTTCTTTTTGTGTGTTTTTTTTTCACCGTAACATTTTGTTGTTGTTGTTGGCCGGATCAAGTTCTGAGGAAAGAGGTTTGTCAAGAAAACATATCATCGAATCGATTCGCGCTTCGCTGGATCGGTTACAGCTGGATTACATTGACGTTGTGCTCATTCACAGAGCGGATCCGATGTGCCCCATGGAAGGTAGATTGTTTTTCAATAGAAATCAAAGTGCTTATATTACGTTTAATCCTTTGTTATGGAATTTTTGACACAAACAGAAGTGGTTCGAGCCATGAATCATGTCATTGATCATGGCTGGATTATGTATTGGGGTACATCGCGCTGGTCGTCGGTCGAGATTTCGGAAGCGTACAACAATTGTCGCCAATTCAACTGCCCACTGCCAATTTGCGAACAATCCGAATATCATTTCCTCTGCCGAGAAAAAATCGAAATATCCCTTCCTGAAGTCTACAATAAATTAGGTTTTCCCATTATTCGTTTTCCGATTTGTATTTTTGTCAAAGACCCATGTAGTTTGAAAAGTCAAGTAGCCTCAAACGATGATTATAATTGGAAAAGCTCAAATTCGAGATCTACTTGTGATTATTTAGGTGTCGGGCTGATGACATGGTCTCCACTCACCATGGGATTCAGCGCTTCAAAGGGCGAGGAGACCTTCCCGAATTTTCACCGCATGTCCTTTAAGGTATTGCCACTGACAGATGATCACCTGTTCATATTTAAAAAGTGGAATTCAACAGAAAAAGTTTTCTACCGTCACTTGGCCGGACGACGAAGCAGCAGCCGCTACCAAAGAAGTATTAAAATCAAACTGAGATTATCAGCAATAGGTTGATTTATTTAATAAACAATATTTTTTAAATATTTGAAATAGAACGCTTATGTGCCGAGGATGTCCGCTGAAGAAGTTCAGCGTCAGAATGGCAAGCTGCGGGAAATCTCGCTAATGGCCGAGCGCTTCGGTTGTACTTCATCCCAGTTGGCCATTGCGTGGACGCTGAAAAACGAACACGTTCATTCAGTACTGATCGGAGCTATTTCTCCAGAACAATTGTACGAACACCTCCAAGCTCTTCAGGTAATCATTCGTCTCATAATTCCACGAATTGTTATGTTCAGGAAATTGCCATGGAACAATTAATCAATTAGTTTTTACTCAGGGCTATAAGGGGGGGCCAACATGAACGTTTAATTTTTGTTGTCGAACAGTTTTATATACGTGGTTTGCATAATGCCTTTACAGATAGTGCCTAAATTGTCGGCTGCAGTCATGCTGGATCTTGAACGAGTGCTGGATAACAAACCCATACGCCCACCAATGATATCAACGCTGGCGATGAGGTGACAAGATAATATTGAAAATAGTTTACAGGCTGATAAACTGATGGTTACCTTGGAAACCACTGAAAGTGCGACTTCGACCAGTTGTGGTCAAATCATTGGAGCCAAATTCTCATGTAACACGTTGGCCTTTTGTATTATTCTGTGACTATATGAGATGGGCTTCGTGGGTAAAATTCTTTCTGCCATATCGCTGAATAAGACAGTTGAGATAGCACGGCGTCGGCGTCCTTTCTTTTCTGCTGGTTGCACGAAACAAAGTTGTATCTCAATATAGTATAGGCCCTTTTCGAATATTTAGTTTGGAAATGATTTGGTAATCTATCGTTTGCCTATTAATGCGTAAGTAAACCAATACAAAAATATATTTCGTTATAAAATGAAAAGCATTGAGAGTTTCAAGTCTACTGTAGTTTCCACGTTATATTTGATCTTGTATAGTTTATAAAATATCGATGCTTGTGTTCGATTCTGCTAATACCTAATACAGTATATCCATGATTTCGTTTGTATATTTCACGATGACGAATTTTTCTTTAGGTAGCTAAGGGCCTAAGGCTTTGACGAGTCAACAATTCGTTGAACCAATCAATTTCAATTGGCGACTACACCCTCGAGGCCTCGACAATCAGGCCAGGGCCTGAAAGTCTCCGGCCACTGGCTCTGAATCTTAATGTCCAAACTCCAAACACGCTAGTGTTGGGGGCTTATCCCCTCTCGGGGGTATAGTAAATATAGGGGTTTTTCGTTCTTAATCATATAAAATTATTAATCAATGAGGCCAGAAATTGATTTCATATAAGCTTTATTTCATTTCCTATCCTTTAAAACCTAATTCATTTAGATTAGGCAATTTTTTATATGTTTAATTTGTGATTGAAAATCACAATTTTTTGAAATTTGCGCCAAAAATCAATTCAAATGTTTTTTTTATTACTTATTTTTGTTTATTCTATTTTAAAATATTAAATATGAATTTTAAAATACTAAAAATGAATTTGAAAATTCATTAAACTAGAATAAACAAAAATAAGTAATAAAAAGACACCCGCTAGAGGCGCTTCGAAACTTTTTGACATTTTTCTTTCAGAATTTGTTGTTATCTTGTTTGTGTTTTAAGGGGATCTTCCGTCATAGTTCCGTGTCGCATTTTTGGGATAAATTTCCAGTTATAGGTTTTTTTGTT
This sequence comes from Daphnia pulex, assembly GCF_021134715.1. Taxonomy (NCBI): domain Eukaryota; kingdom Metazoa; phylum Arthropoda; class Branchiopoda; order Diplostraca; family Daphniidae; genus Daphnia; species Daphnia pulex. The sequence continues at coordinate 6,945,147 of NC_060018.1, read as the reverse complement.
TTTGAAGTTGACGGAAGGAGGAGCGAGAGAGCAGGTGTTGCAAAATTATAAGCTAGCAGGAACAATTTTCTTGACACATTTTGATTTCATTTAACATAGCAACAGTCGAATTTAACTTTTTACAAATGACAATTCTGGGATTTGGTCAAGTGCAAAGAAGTTCAGAAGCCAAACAAATACAACAATCTTATCCGGGGAAAAATAAGGGAATCAACAGTAAAGTAAATTATTCCCTAAGTTTAAGTTACGTTAAATTTATAACATCAATTAAAAAATTTGCTACTTAAAATGCCACTCTGGGAGTAGGGGAGACTGGAGTAAAACGGGACGGTTTTTGTTTCCCCCCTATATCTCCCAAACTAATTATTGAATTTCTTTAAAATTTTGTTTTTATGTATTCCATATTGTAATGAACCCCCCATATTTTTTATATAATTTTATAATGAACCATTTCCCCATAAAATACCTTTAAAGTTTCCTCAGATTTGTGGGAGGGGCCTATTTTGGGGGGTAATTGAGGACACTGGGGTGGGTGATGAGGGACGTCTTCCGTTTTCGCCTTAAAATTCATCAATAAAATTAAAAAAAATTGAAAAAGTGTTCCACTGCATATACTCTTTGAGTTTATAAATGTTTCAAATTGAATATTGTGTTAATGAACCTTTTTTCTTATAAATACAAAAACCCTTATGGAGCAGTAGGACATCCTGCGTTGCTAGGTAACGAAATCGAGCCTCTTAAAAATGCTGTACGCTGATTGGTCCGTAACTGTCCCAAATTAGCCAAAAACAGCTGTCCCGATTTCCCGGTTTAGACACTTTTTTTTTAAAGTTCATACTGTCTAAACTAATCGATCTAAAATTATAATTTCTGTTTTAAACGATCAAGAAATGAATCAGCTTCATTTCCATATTAAATTTACATGCCATTAGCGTTTATTTGTTTCTTCAAACATAAAATGGCGGAGACAAAAATTTCTAAAAAAAACCCTTTTTTTTTGTTTTGTCAATAACTCATGCAGTTATTGACAAAAACCAACCAAATTTCATGCCAAATTAGATTATACAGATTTACATAACATACTAAAAATTTTTACAGTTTTATGAACATCTACTATTTTCCCCCCCACTGTCCCTTTTGACCCGGTGTCCCGTTTTACTCCAGTCTCCCCTAAGTTAAAAATAAAAAAATTTGCTTGTTTGCCATTTGGCCATTACCGTTACTCATAATCGAGACCAGACTAAGCGGGAGGGGGTGCTGAAACACCTAATTGTAAAATTTGCATGAGAAGATCAACGCGAGCTTTGGCTTCTCCGTCTTTGATATTTATCCAAATATCTTAAAACTAAAACAACAAACAAATAAAAATGATAATGAATTAATTTATGAACGAAAATCTCGAACTGATTACCGAATAAGGAAACATATATACCTCTTTTTCGTCAAAAGTCATAGGGCTCGCAAGTGCGAGTGTAGCTTCACGTGACTGTCAATGAGGTCTCCAGCGATAACCCATCGCAATTTAAGTAGTTTTTGAAGGACGACAGGATCGCCTATCCCATCAATAACAATGCGCTGAAACTCAGTTTGGATTAAAATCGAATTATGCTGTAGCTCAGGCGCTGATCCAGAAAGTAAATTAACTTCGCGCATTAATATCTATTAAAATTCGGAAAAAAATTTAAACATTGGTAATAAATTGGACTTATCAATGAATAAGCTGAAGTAGTTTACCTTAAATGTAGTCGCTACGACTTCAAATTCGTGCAAAGTGGAGATCAAAAATCGTCGATTTACTCCAAAATGCTTTTTTCTAGACCTTTTCGGGAAATCAAAGCCATCTCCTTCCGATCCACTTGCAGTTCGACGGACTTTACTCCGTCCGCTCCTTATCCTCTGGTTTCAGCGTCCGGTCATGCGTTTGATGCGTGACAATATGATCATTTGGATTTCCAATGATTTCTCTTAAAAAGTGAGAGAAACTCATCTGATTACGCATTCTTATTACTTTTCTAGAAGGCCATGTTGATCTTTACGCTTCCTTTAGTGTGAATGGGCACAATTGTCTTGACCCAACTCGTATAAAAGTGAGAGAGACTCTCAGTAAAGCATTGTGGGACAGAAGCGCCAGTGATGTTTCTCTTCAAGTCCACACTGCAGTGGAAAGTAATCAACTTGCCATGGAATTTGAGCACTCTATTTTCTCGTGCACCTTTCTGGATTGCCCAAGGTGCAAGACTAAGTATCGACAACTGTACTTCAGCATTAGAGATTTCAGCAACAGACTCTAAAGGAAAATATTATTGAACGATCCCTCCCTTTTGGTAATTTTTTCCTAACCATCAAATTAAAGCAAATTATTAAAATTAATTGCTTCAAATTTTACAGATGAATTGGTCATGCTACCAATTGGGAGCTGGCCAACGAAGCAACGAAAGATTGGAGGAAGATCTTAGTCAAACACTGACATTTCATAATCCATCTAATTTCCACAACTTTTAAGTTAAAAGTTAAAAGTTTCAACGACTTTTAATGGAAAACTGAAAAAAGTAACTTAGCCTTAAATGGTTACTAGTAAGAAAAAAGAAGGTTTTTGAGCTATAAAAATCACTCCCGGGGGAAAATGATGTGTCAGATTTTATTGAAAACTCGTAATACATTATTTATATCCTAAATTATCTTTTGACCCGAAAGACTTAATCAAATAAAAAAAAAAACGGTCCGGCCTATTAATACAGACTATGTCCCTTTTAATTAATCTTTAAGTTGACGATTGAGCGACAAACAGCAACCTGGCCTACCCGTTCCAATTCATTACATCCGTAAACTCTTAGTAATAAAGCCGTTATGAAGATGTGCTCACCGTGTGTGAGGATGCATTATTTTCCACCGTTTAGTGTTTATAATTTGTCGTATTTGCATGTCAAAAGGTTCCACGAATTTTTGGAAATCTTTGGAATATTCAGTATTTTACTCTTCGTTTGGTCCAACTGATGAGTCAAGCTGACTTTATTGAAGACGATGTTACCTACCCGGATGAGCATCGTTTCATTATCACCTAAATATAATGCAACCTACAACCATAATTGCAATCATTTTGAGACGGTAATTAGTTGCCATAAAAGTCAAGCTGACTTTATTGAAGACGATGCTACCTATCCCGGATGAGCATCGTTTCATTATAACTGAAATATAATGCAACCTACAACCATAATTGCAATCATTTTGAAATGGTTGCCAGATGTCTGATGAATAGGCTGACTCAGTAAGCTTATAAAAATGCGTTCGGTGGAAAATTTTTGAAATTGTGGCCAACATGCATCTTCTCTTTCGATCATGACAAGTTAGTTGCCACATGAGTTGTTAATTTCAGAGTTCCACAGAGTGATGAATCAACTGCCATTCTTGGTATTGCATCAGGAATAAGACTGTAAGAGGATGCATAGTAAATTTTTAACGAACGCCAGAAAAGTGGCTGTTGGTATTTTTCGTGATGTTTAAAGACCTATATTTTTTTAATTGCATACAAAATACCAGATTTGGTAAGCGCAAGTGACGTCACCTTTGCATTTAAACTTCTCAAAGGAGAACACCCATTTTCTGAAAAAGAATATCAACAGTTTCTTCTAAAAGCCATAGGGCTAAATCAAGAAAAAGCGTCTGTGAACAATGCAGAATGGATGGTGGCAACCTAGTTACCTAGTTTTCGACAAATTAAGGTAGCAGCGGCATTTTTCTTTTGAGTAGCCTCCCCCTTAAAAGTACTTTTATTTTAAAAGTATACTTCAATTTGGTCAAACATAACAAAAGAGGAGTAAAAGGGGGTGTTTTTTTAATAGAAAAGAGCCACTCCTATCTGTATTTGTCGAAAACTAGGTAGTAATTACTAACTAGGTTGCCACCACTGTTGCAGCAAAAAGTTGGGCTGACTGGTGGATGAAGCCAGGATGAACTCTTTAAATTTTCTCAAAATTCTACCTTTCCTCTCTTCGAATACCGCACAAACACAAACACAACAAAAAAAGTGCTCTGACAACGCAATTTTTAAAAATTATCTAGCCAAAGTGTCACATACAACACAATTTAAATGAACTATAAGAAATATCTTCCGTCTGCTTTCAACGTCGTTTCTCGTTCTCTCCTCGTCTTCTCGGTGATTGACACATTGGTTTTAGAAGACCAACAAACTAGAACTTGTTGATGTCAATGACCATCTGTTTTTGTTGATGTATTTCATGGTCCCCCTATATCATGACTTACACCATGTCTATTTTTTAAAAACTCGATGTAATTGCACCTGTGATTGGAAAAGTTTCGTTAGACATTATGTTGAAGAATAAATTAATAACTATAATTACCTTTCTAAGTAATGCTGTTCGTTCAATGTTATAATTCACCGCTGCTCTTATAACTGATTCACCATTTTCTATTACTTCCTTTAGAGCTTGTTTCACAGATTTCTCCTTTGACAAATTGTTTTTAGCAAACACTTTCAGCCTACGGAGCTTTTAAATATCAATGAAAAAAAAATCAATTGTGTTACATCAATATTCTTGATTGTTGTATTTGTATATTACCTCGGTATCTAACGCTATTGCTGAAATTCTGAACAAATCAGCAGCTTCAGTAGGTTTCTTTCCTTCTTTAACGGTATTGACTGCTTTCGATAAATTAGTGGGATAATCGGGATCCTTACCGTTTCTCACTCGAATTAGATTCACCTTTCAAAAGTAAAATTTCATGCACTACACCAGAACCTAATTACGAATAAATTTAGCGAACAAAACTCAAAATTTTTTTTAAAATTTGAACTTACAATATCGTTAGTAATGTGATTATCTAATGCAACTTCAGTTGTAAAACATGCACAAAAAGGACATTCAAATGTCAAGTCCAATACATTCTCTTCGACCCTTGGTAAGTGACGTAAGGATTTTGGAACAAAATTTCTGTTGATTCCAACCCTCTCCACTCTCGCTTTATAGCCTAAATTCACATTTTAAAATTTTTCATTTATGTTGGATAAATTTGATTTAACTACAACGTGAAATCTGCTTACTTTTTGCAAGAATCAGTAAGAATTTGTGTAGTACAGTGTCTCCTTCATAGGGATTAATTTTACTATAAAGTGCTGCAGGAAGTTGATTGCCGTCAAATTTGTAATTAAATTTGGGATCTTTTAGTTCAATTCTTAGGAAAATAAAATTTTTCAAATCAACCCCAATCTTCTTGAGAAAATTTAATAGAAATTCCTTTAGAAAAAAGTAATTATTTGTTTTTTACAAAAAAGAAACTTACTAAATCCACAGGTTTGCATGGTAATTGATCTTCGTGATCGAATACCAAAAAAGAGAAATCCATTTTTGTCTTCTTCTAGTGCTCTAATTATTTGGAGTTTCAACAACATTGAAGCATAGGACATGTGTTGTTTTACTTTCGTTCCTTTAAACTGAAAAGCTGGTGTTGTAGCATCTTGGAATCCAACCAATTGAGAGCAACCAGATTGAAATAAACCCCAATTTTTCATGTTGAATGTCATCTTTAAAGTCTTCCTTTTTTTTAAGAAGAAAATTAAGAAAATTATTATTAAATATCTATATTTTATCATTCTTAACATACTCAATTTCGATTATAGCTTTTTCATGTAGTGCTGGACCCAAAGCATGTTCTATTAAACTCCAAGGGTTGCTTATTCTTGTGATGTAGAATAAATTTGCTGTCTGTAGGTTGGGTTTTATTGGGAGTACATAATATGGTGAATCCAGTTTGAAAAGGTAACTAGGAAAAATGTCTTCTTCTAGACGTTTTTTCCATTTCTTCCATCAATCAACCCCAAATGTTCAAAATTAGAGTAACTTTTCTGCCTTGTAATTTCGAATTTTGTTGGAGTAAAGTGTTAGGCAACTATGTTGTATGCAAGTAACAAATTATATTGGATGTCATACCTGTCAGTAGAAATCTCTTTCACAAAGAATTTCGAATTTTACACATCATGTCCCAACGATAACAGCAATAAGCAGAAAATGTTGTCACGTTCCGTCTGTTTCCTAATGCTTTTGTTCCTTAAGTGAGCGCTTGATGGCTTCCGATCGACCTGAGTTCCTAGTTGTAACCTTTTTTCCATAGCAGATCTTGACTACTTGTTGCGCCGGACGGTCGCATTTACTCTCCTGTCTGAGTTGGATTTGTTCCCCATGTGTTGGTTGTGTGTAAGCCGTGTTGGTGAGCTTGTGTGCGAGTGTGTGTGTTAGTGTTAGACCCATGTACTAGGGGAATCATTGGTTTAGGCTAAGTGTAATTAGTGTAGGGCCAAGGTGAAAGCCACCTGATTGATTGTGGCGGTGTCGTTGGCCAGAGATTTGATGCCTTTTATTGGTTGCGTTCTAGACAACAAGTGACCCGTGACAAAATCGTTAGTAGTACTTTGTGTTAAATAGTGTTTTAATGATGTATGCGCAACTTTACTTCTTAAAGCACTATTCATTTCCACCATTCTGGATTTCTTTTTACTTGATTGAGGAAGAGCTTGCATCACCACCATTGCTTCCCAATTTTTTGTTATCGGATTCCACGAACGAAACCAAATGCATCTACTAATAAAAAATTGACGACAATTTTAAAGGCATATGTCAGCGAGAAAACCATCCAAGACGTCCAAAGTAATGATAATTATCAAGTAAAAAATGTAATAAAAAAATTTAATTTATTTTCTTTTGATAGGAATAATTTCTAAAATAAGGGAACAGAATGCATCGAAGAGACCAAGGAACGCGAGGCATTTGAACTTATGTGGTATTAGGAATCTTATAACTTCTGTGTCGAATAATACTCCAAATATTACACCGAACAGTACCTTCGTGTGAAAATTCGTCATTTCGCTGAAGAATCCAAAAAAGAAATGCTGTTTCTAATTTCCCTGCTTCAGCTTACCTCTACTGATGCTAGCAAGTGCTACTCTCAGTTTCCACGTTGAAGCGGAAAAATCTGTTGGAATCTATAGAAACTTCAATTTTCTACATCTGCCCCACCCCCAGTAAACAGTTAATTACTTTGGCGCAATATAGGAGCAGTGTCAACCACTCTATACCGTGTTGTTCTAATTTGTTTTTCTTGATTTCCAGATTGTAAGCGCAGTTTTTTTTAAGAGCAGCATAGAGTTTTATCACGTTCTGTTTTGTTGGTTAATGATATTGCTTCTTACGTAAGCGCTGGATCGTCTTGCGTCGACGTGACTCCATCGAAGGCTCAAATTATACCTACTTCTTTTACAGGCCTCGAACACTTTTTGCATCAACTGGTAGTGTGATCTATCGCTCCGTCCTTTTTTTTGCATTTCCCTGTGTGTTAGTCGTGTTAGTGTGTAAGTGTGCGTCTGTGTGTTAGTTTTAAATAAGGGGCACCATTGGTATATTGTTGTAGTGTAATTAGTGTAGAGCTAATGGCGAAAGCCACCAAGTTTATCTGAGCCGGTATCGTGGGCCAGCAATTTAGTGCCTTTCATTATCTGTGTGTGTGTATCTGTGTGTAACGAGAAGTCCGGCCGATTTACCCGTGACAGTACTATTCCATATATTTGTCACGTATTTTTTTGTTCTTTTTTCTCGTAAATGATCTCTCTAGCAAGGTGCAATCGTAAATGTTATTGATTTCCAAAACACGCTTTTCTACCAGATTGTTTAGACTGGACTGTTTTCCAGTTGAACCAGTTGTAGGGATACAGTCTAGCGGGCATACATTGAAACTAAATAAATTATTAGTCCAAGTCGATTCTGCGAATGGTCAATGTACACCCAACACAAGTTTTTTTTAAGGGACTTGGTGTTTTTCACTTACGTTGTGATGCTTGGAAGACCACATTTAAAGATGTTTTCAAAGTTTTATTCATTTGAACAAGTTTTACACATAACTTGAACAACGTACATTTATTTAATGCAATGGCTTGTTTTCCTTAAGTGCAAACTTTGAAATAATCAATGTCCACAGTAATAACACCTTCAAAACGCAGGGATTCTAAAGTAGCTCTATCCTCTATGGGATAAACCATTATGGCTTGTATCGTACATGAACATTATTTCATTGAAATTGCTATACCCAACATCACTATGGGTAAATTTTTCCTTAACACATTCTACAGTAATGCATGTTATTTTCTTGAGCAGGCATATTGCTCTGTATGTTTTTATTTTAAATTGACGGAAGGTATAGCTGAGGAAGCTTTTTGTTCGTCTAATTTTGCTCGTTCTGGTGGGAAAGTTGAAAGAGAAAACGGAAGAGAAGAAGATAATGGGAAAGCGCAAAATAAATCTAAAATGGGAGAAAAGTGTGTTTTTTAGTATACCTTCCGTCAATTTAATATAAAAACATATATTATTATTAATTAACACAAGAAAAATATTAGTCTACGCGTTTCATTTTGATGAAGAATGAATGGTTAGCAAGGAAAATTTCATCTTCATCAGGAAATTCTTCATGGAGTTCATATGGAAATTTGACCCTCGGTCCTTTCGTATCGCACCCCATCCTGCTGTCCATTAGCACAACCATCAACTTTGCATTTAAATGGATATTATCGTGCTAAATGGATAACATCGTGCTGAATGGTATTGCAGTGCATTTTTCGTAAGATCTTATGCGACTTCAGCGTGATACGAACCTTGCTCCAATCGAATTTCTAAAACAATTGGATTTTAATATTTTGTACAATTTTCACCTTTCTATTCAATCTCAGGGTGTTGTCGCATGTTCACCTTTTCTTGTTTTCGTAGGAGGACGGAAAATATCGCCTTAGTATCATATAGATGAGATATTTACCCGTTGTAAGATATATTTACCCTTCCTCAGAAAAAAAGGAGAAATTCAGATGATGATTTTCTTTGTGAATTTTACTGTAATCTAAAGTGAATTAAAAGGAATAAAACAAATGGTAAAAGGAATAAAATATCAACTGTCAGATGTCGTGCCTTTTTTAGTTACAGAGGATCACGCTGTTAACTAAAAACATTGGAATTTATAATTATCCCTCTAAGATTTTACATATCTGGATACAGTGAGTTTAAAGTGATTCCATTAATAAAAAATATCAAATGATTTCTCTATCTTGTTCTTGAACGAGACATAAATAATTGTGAAAGGTAATGAAGCACACTTCTCAGACGTCTCAAAGGGACGTATTTGGGACGTCTCTGGGACTGCAATGTGCTATCTGGGTTCAAGACATTACAAGTAATTTCTCCGATTCCCCAAAAGTAAAGAATACTTTGTTCTTCTTTCCAAGATGAGAAAAACTAGCTATTTTGAGTTCTGGACAGATTTTCTGGTTAACGAGAGAATCCAGCATCAAACGCGTAATATCAGAATATGATCTACTTGTTGCGATCGAATATTTCAATTTGAGATACCTTTACTTCATACCCTAAAACATCAAATCGAAAGTAGGCTACATTGGAGATAATGGCCAGAAATTTCATGCAAGTTCATGCTGATGTTAAATTTTTGGATTTGAATGTGAAAGACACAATCTTCTACTTGCCACCCCTATGAAGTCTATCTTGGTATTACTTTATCTTTCTCATTCGTTTTGTTGTTTATTTTGTGCTTTTTCGGACCAATTTTCAAATGTCAGATGACCTCAGACAAAGCGAGGCGGGCTCTTGTAGCAGAAGGATTTGACTTTCAACTGCTGGCTGCTTTACCGCTATGGAAACAAATTTAAAAAAAGATGTCGAACAGTCCTATAGAAGGAATCGGGGTTCTAATGATTCCCGCAGAGCTTTCACAAAATCGTTGGATTTCGAACGATTGGCGTCAGTTAACTTGCCGGATTCACCAATTCTGCTCCAATTCGATTCTTGATAGTTGAAGTGAGATTGTTGATTAAACCAATGTAAGCTAGAATCACATTACCAATAGTTAAAAATGCTGCAAAACTCGCAAACCCGTTAAAAACAGTACATATCTTCTAATGTGGGTATGGGACATAACTAATCATCAACTAAAAGACTTAAAGGACTTTTGGGTGCGCCTGGGAAGGGAGGAAAAGAGTTTTGTTGACAAATCGGTGACTTATTGTCGAGATAATCATTCGGGATCATGTTGGCTAATCACTGACAGATTCGCTTCCCCCTTTCTCATGGCTTTCTTTTACTTACTTTCTGTCGTGATTTTTTTCTTCCGTGGGCAACCTGATAGGCTGCACAGACGGTCAGAATCAAAACAGAAATAAAAACAGGAAATAGATGGGAGACAAACTGAGTTAAAAGATTCCAATAAAAATGTTAAAATAAATTTAGCTGGATAACTCCTGTGGTGGATGTAGAGTAGTCTGTTTCATTCCCGCACTTTTTTTGATTTTCATATGGGCCTTTTTGGATCGAGGTTACTTATAGGTTGAAAAACTGTTGGCATCTGTAATTATAAGGAAGTAAAAAAAACAGGAAATTAAATTTTGTTGAATGAAATATCACCGTATCTCCCCTGTCCCTTTTATTTTATGAAAAAGTGAAACACTTTTTCCCCCCTTCTCTGCTGACTGTGATTGAATAAATTGTTCTTGACTCTCAAGCCTGTTGGTTGCAATGTTAGCCGGGACTCGCTGTGACTCGAGTGACAGGTAAATGGACTCTTAATAATCATTACAAATTGCTAACAAGATATCCTCTAGACGTGACATTTCCTCAATACAAAGACACCATGCAGAAAGATATCTAACTATATATGTATTTAACAGATATTTAGATATCGAGAAGAAATGCTTAATATATATTGTTCTACTAGGGATAGCAGGTCTTTTTTAAAGTAGTAACACCTGCCTAATGCCATGATACTTGCGTTGTCAGAGGCAAATCCAATAATGTTGCAGAGTGGAATAATGGCTTGTTCAAATTGTTCTACAATAAGATTTTTCAGTCCTTGTTCAGAATGACACGCACAACTTGTGCTGTAGCGTCGACAACTTTTGTTAGAGCAAAGGATTTTGTCAGTTTTAAGTTGAATTTTGCAGTGATATTGGATTGTTACAATATCAGATTTTTTAAAAAAGTCCAGCCAGTACTTCCATCCACAATTATGAAGCTCATAGCGGTCATGCTGACCAAAAAAATTTGATATTAATCCAGTTCCTTTTGTTCCTACTGCAAGATAACTTTATCGAGATTCACGAGTCAGGAATTTTTTAGCACTTCCTGCAAGGAATCTTGAATAGATATGGGCAAATTTTTCTTAACTATCCATCTGCATAGGGCTTATTCCAAAGATAAACTCTATCCTCATGCAATGCTTCTCTACGTAAAATAGAACCCACTGCTGTGTCATCGTTTCTAGTTGATGGGTGGCGAAATTTTTTTTTCCAAATGCTCACTTGATTCGGAATGGCTGTTTGAAATTGTCTTGAAACTTTTTTTTACAAAATAGCTGACAAAAAGTCTTCATTTATCTTTCAGGGTCAGGCTTTGAAAAAGGTATCGCTTTCCCATTTTTGAGTAAGTGATTGTTTATAACCCCTTTTCCGTTTTTTCCCCATTATTGACTCGCGGGGCACTTTGCCTCCGATGATTGTTTAAACACAGCTTTTTGCAATATTTCAATTTTCTGTGAGTGAAAGATTCATTGCATTGCTAGAAAATTCAAAAACATTATCTGCCACCATTTTTCATGACCTGAAAACTGTAAACGCAGCATTACATTTTAAATTGGTTATCGAATTTAAACAAAAGTGACTTTTGAACATCAATGAATAATCTCGAATAGTTTATCAAAAGTGTAGGTGTAACTGCTATAATTTGAAGCCAGATGTCAGAATAGAAAAGACTTGTACTCGGTATGATTTTAAGGGGAAGTTTACGGCCCTCATACTAACCTTAATCTGCTCTACTAAGATTCGATCGCTAAGTGTGGTCTGACAATTTTTCTTTCACTAGATGTCTACTTAGTCAAAATGATGTGGTTGGTCTCCAAAAAGGACGCTGACAAGGAGTGAATTAAGCGGGTTGAGGATGCTTAGTGTTTCATAAATTTGGATCTTCAGGTTTCTCGTTCTAATTTCCTCCTTCTAATCTTTCGCAACGTGTTGTGGTGTGGTTTACAGTTTAATTAATTTTTTCGTAAATTTGAACCGGTCGACTTTCTAAACTTCTGTAGTGTAAAGGATACGTAAGTTTGTATGCAAAAATATAATTGCAACCAATTTTTTCTTTGGTGATAGGTGAGACTGGACCTATCTTGAACACTGTACCAAATTGGACAGTGTCGCTCTCTCTTTATACAGATAAATCACCGCAAATCCAAATTATTCTTCTAGCACGAGGACTTTACCAATAGGATTACCTTATTCTGATCTATTTCGTTCAAGGATATGGAAATCAATCTTTTTTGCTGAAAAACGGGCCAATGTTCAAAATTCTTCGAGATATTTACTTTTTAATTCTGTAGTTCTAGAAAAAGACAGTTAAGAATACAGATAGATTAAGAAACAAAACAAATCTTTGTAGCGTCCCATATTATCATTACTGATGATCGACATGGAGTTGTTAAACTTGCACGAGAAGATCTACACAAAACTGGGCTTGTTCATATTCGTTTTAGCAGCCAAAAACTAAATCGAAAAGATTCTTCTATCGTTAGGGTTTCACCAATACGATTACCTTGTGATTTATTCCATTCAATAACACGGGCTTTTAAATCCTATGACATTTTAAAACTATGGAAAAATATTTTAAAACAAAAAATAGTTAAAGAAAATAACTTAAACTTTAATTTTTGTTGTTATAAATATTATAAATCAATGAAATTTTAGCTTAAAAGTAAATAAGGGTGCACTAAAGCCAATGAGAATGAATAAAGTAGCTGACGCCGTGCATTGTGTCTGTGAATTGTGATGCAATTGCCACCATAGGGATCATGGGCAAACGCAAAAGAGTTTTGAAGCTAAACTAAAACAACAATGTAATTCAGCGGAAAGTCAAATATTTTGTATGCCTAAATTACGTAAAATTATTAAATAACATTCAATCAAACAAAATATGAATTTGCTTTATAGAATACCAATCCATTTACTCCATTTTGGAATGCCACTTAGAATTAGGACAAGTAAAAACCAAGCATATCATTTTAGTTTGCCATTTGCCATGACTGTTCATGATCGAGTCCAGACTATGCGAGAGTGGGCTCCAAAACATATAGTTGTTAAACTTGCTTTAAAAAATCCACGCGTACTTCGGCTTTTCCGTCCTCGTTAGTTGTTCAAGCAACCAAAAAACAAAATAAAAAAAATATGCTGAATAAATTTAGTCACGAAAATCTTGAACTAAGTTACAATTTATATGGAAAAAAATTTATATTTCTTTCTTGTCAAAAGGTGTGGCGCATACAGGTTTACTATTGCCAATCGGGTTTTCGGTGATAACACATCGCCGAGTTACACGTTATTTCAAAATTAGTTGAAGTAGGGTGGATTTTCCTTCAGCTCTTCGATCAAAATTCACGAAAACGGTTTGGATTAAAATCGAAAAGCGACTGAAGCTGGAGGACTGATTAAGAAAGTATTGAATTTCGCACGTTAACATGGTATGAAAAGGTTAAACGAGAATTTTTAAACGGCGATTACAGAACCACCAGTAAAATAAGAAATCAACTTGTTAATCCATTCGTGAATTTCGAAGAAAATTAATTTGGTTTGAATTCCTAGGGAATCTGCAACCTGATGTTTTAGTTCGTTTTCCTGTCGATCCGAAAATTCTTCGACATACTTCGTCGGTAGTCCGGTCTTGTTGAACCACGGCAAAATGAGAATAAAACTTATAAACTACACAGTCCGAAAAATAAATCAGTGGTGACTTTGAAGAAGAACCGATGCATGAGTAGGAGTGTGACCGTGTCATCTGCAACAGAATTTACACTTGTTAGTTAAAAATTGAAAAAAGCATTACAAAAACTAGAGCCCTAATTACAATTTGATCTTGGGGTGCGTTTCTGCGTCAACCTTTTGTTGAACTTTTCTGTTCAACCTCAACTGATAAGTTCACGACAAAATATATTTTGATCTTTAGTTCAACTAATATAGTTGAAGTTGAACTTCAACCAATATTCACGCAAAAATGAAAATTCTAGATGGCGTTGTTTTCTGTTCCCGCCCATTGTCCCTCCTTGTTTTGCAGACGCTTTTTTTTATTTATTTTGTTGTTTTTCGTAAAGTAAACAAAGTAGACATATGTGACAAAATTCTTTTAAGAGTTTTATTAATTTAAGAGATAGAGATGATGCATCTTCTCCGTCCAATTCATCCAAAAATATGTTATCAACTGGGATTTCATCTTCGTCGTTGTTTGAACATCTTTTTCCATATATTTCATTGCCTTTCCCACCACGATCCATATTTTCATCTCCAACTTTTGATGTTCTCGATTCATCTTCATCAGTTGATTCTTTGTTTAGGTCTGAATAATGTACAAAAAAAAAGATTTCTGAAATTTTGAAAAGTAACATTGTTATTGACATCTTAATTACCTCTTTTATTCTGACTGTCAGTTTCCTTCTGTTTGTTTTTGACTGATGATTCCTTGGGTGTTTCTAAATAATCAATAAACAACAATAATTTCTAAAAAATTTTTAAAAACATTTTGAATGACATTTCAATTACCTTTTGTCTTCTGATTGGCAATTTCTTTCATGGTGTCTGTGAATTTCGTTGGATTTTGTCGGTTTTTGTTGAAAGAGTCACTTATGTAGGGTGGCCTATACGAATGGTTGTTTCCCCCTGTAAAGTAATACTAATAATGACATGAACACGTAAAAAGGACATACCATACATGCATACCAAGAATTTCTTCAATTTGTTCGAAGTGTTTGGGTTTCTTTTTTGTATCATTTGTTCTTTTTTTGTATCAAGCTTTATAATCTTTCCTGAGATTTTCCCATTTGGTTCTGCATGTTGCACCTTTATCTACACCACGTACAAGAAATCCTTGTTCAGAAAGACCAGTAGCAATATCATTCCAAATTTGCTTTTTATTTGTTTTGTTGTCAATAAAGAGACTCCACTTCTCTTTTAAGAGATCTAAAATAATAAAAGTAAATGAAATAACTGTAAATAACTGATATGTAAAACAATGTAGATTACTCAGTAACAATTCTGTTGCTTCCATATCAATGTTCAATTGTGATGCCCTTTTCCCACCATTCCAACACTCCTTTAAGGCATTATTATCACTTTTATTAGGCAAAATACTACTTTCACTTTCCATTTTCATTAAGATTTATCTCTGATAAATTAGAAACATTCAAATTATAATGTAATGCCTGAACGAAAAATAATAAAAAAGTATAATAATGAAACACCGTTGCCTCATTTATTTATATAATGACTGTGGTGTGCAAAAAAAGGGGCGGGGAGATGTATGATATGCAGTTGAACTAAAGATCAACCGTGGTCCAGACCACGGTTGAGCGAATTCAACTTTTCTAGTTCAACTCGGAATTTTGCTTGACGCAAAAACAGAGGTTGAACTTTCCCATGGTACAACCCCCTAGCGGCAGTTGACAACAAAACAGCAGTCGACCTCAACCGTTCAACAAAAGGTTGACGCAGAAACGCACCCTTGAGGTGGTCTCAAATAATTTGTTGTTGTAACGCCAGTTTCAATCAATAATAAAAAATCAAAATGGATGTTCTGTAAGAGTAATAGTTGGAGGACTATTCACTACTAATATTACATTAAAAAAAAAACAGGTAGATAAAATCCCCAAAAAACGAGCCTTTTTTACTTACCCACGTTCGACAAATCCGTGATGCTCAAATCGCGTTGTTTTAAAACGACATTTGTGAATAAGAATGACGTGTGACACTCCAAGTCAGTCATGGCACTGAGGGCTCTTGACGATGTAGATGGAATTTTCCCATGTTCTTCTTCTTCTTGACAAATGTTGCAAACAGTGAAGAACTGATGCTGGTCTTCATGAGATGGATGTATAGGATGATAGAGAGCTGTGCAGTATGAAATTAACTCAGATATATCTGCTAAAACAACAATAATTTTGATTCAAATTGTTTCTTAATGCGCAGTTTCCAAACTCTTCAATTTTCTTTTTTTGCACTACGTCACCTTCGACTGTTTTAACGAAGTGCATTTAATGGTTGATTATCCTGGATATTTCGTTCTTTCGTACAGAAATAACATTTGAAATAATTAATTGTAATTATTTGTTTTTATTTTGTAGTTAAAAACAAATTTGCCAAAATAAATGGAGCGTTCAATGGTTTTGCAGTAAAATCTATGGCTTGGGCCATTAATGCGGTAATACAGCTGTTGAAACTATTTTTCGACATCTATGGCAAGCCTATCTTTGTCCACTGTGTTAACTGGTAGAGGGACACCAGGGGCATCTTTCGCACAATTCTTTCCTTAAAGGAATTCTAACGATTTCTCGAATGGGATGAACACAGTTCAATAGGGGAGTCAAAAAAACCGACAGCGTTTTCCACCAAAGTATGAGAATGCAAAATCAAAAATTTTCCCACTCACTTTTAAAGAGAAATGATTGCATATCCAAATAATTCTATTAGGATTAGGACTTACGCAATAGGACTACCTTCGCATCTACTCCGTTGAAGAACACCCGGTTTTAAATCAATGATATTTTATATGTACAATTTTTTTAATAGGAAACAATAATATAAAAGAGCAACAACTGAAATGTTGGAGTCGTAAAGAGTAGACTAAAATTCATAATTTCTTTTTTTGTAGATTCAAAAACACTTCCACTGATGGTGTTCATGTGATGGATGAATTGGACAATTTGGGGTGCAGTCAGGAATGAAATCAGTTATATCGATATAGATCAAACAATAGATTTGATTCAAATATGTTCAGAGTGGGATCTTCAAACTGTTTTTAAAGGTCTTTGTTTGTTTACGGCATCTTCTTTAATGGGTTTGATAATGCTAACTTTAGGGCTATTCATTATGGTTACTTTGTACAATCGCATATAAATCCAATTGATGTTTTAAAACAATTTATCTTCTTTTTCGTTGGTTCATTGACTTTGTTCCTTGATTCATCTGTAAAATTAAAGCTGTTTTATTTTGATGGTTAAGTTACACATTTACAATAGATAAAATTAATCGCGTAATGACTTGGCAGAACAGTCTATTGCTTGGGTCATTTAAGCTCAAATTCAGCTGTCGATGTCTTAACCTTATATCTTGAGGCGATAACAATCGAAGTGGAAAGTGTTCAACATTAATAGGAAGCTATCTATTTTCCACTGTGTTGAACTTCAGATTGCTTTCAGTTTTACATCCTACAATGCATCTAAATATAAACAGTTTTCTTCTTCTAAATGCTGATGTGAACTCTGTTTTTTTCTCTGTGGGTTCAACATAACAAGATTATACTAATGCACTGATCCACGCTTTTAGCTCATAGAGAGACTTCATGATGAAGGCCATAAATTTGTATAATATTTCCAGTCTATTACTGCTGTGTGCGTTGGCAGTGTTGCATTGTTTAGTGGTCTCTTTTAAGCAAAATCATTTATGTACGATTTTATGTAATTTGCCTCTGAATACACTGGCATAGATTGCTTTAATTTGTACGAATGTAACGATTGAATTGGTTTAGTCATCAGAATCGCCATCAGGTTCCTCGTTCAATCTTCTTGGATATACTGGAGTTGAATGGTTCAAGGGTACACAGACAGTTATGGTTTTGGGTGTGGGCAATGGTTGACGATGTTGGGTGATGAGGCAGATCTATGTTTGTTTTCTCTTGATGGTAATGATTTTATTACAGTGTTTTTCGTTATCTTGGTTGTCGTGAGGTTAGATGTCGTTGTGGTTGTGCTTTTGGTGTTGTAGTCGTTTTTTTAATGATTTCGAGCATGAGCGATCAAGTATCTCATAATCTATATCTACGAATATCCACCTTTAGCCTCTAGCAAGCTCTTAGGCAATTGAACAGCCCAGTTTCAGGGGGCTCTCGATAGTTGATTTGCCATTATTTCTCAGGGGGATACACCTCAAAGATATTTTTCGTCGATTTAATTAGAGCATATTTTCTAGATTTGCAAGAATATGGTTGAGTTTTGTTGCTTTGACGTAATTAGCTACGTAATATTCGTGGCGAAAATTTTAATTTCTTTATATCTTCTAGATTGCCTAAGCTATTTGGTCTGAATGTTAACCAATTATTACCACTTACTTGGTCAAACATCTGTGTGGGGGAAATTCCATCAAGGCAAGGATCTCTCTACCATCACACTTGTGGTATTTAATCATAAAAATATTTCTTGTACGTTATCTTTTCATTAATCACTCATATATTCTTCTTGGAAGATGACCATGTTGAAGAAACCGAGAGGCTTATTGAACTGCACCAGAGTGGTGAGTCTATACCCAATAAAGAATCCTAGTATAGCAAAAGCCAACCATTCTTGAACCACAATCAAGGTAATACAGCCTTGGCAGACGATGTGTAGAAACATTATTAAAAATAAACTTCCAAGCTATATTTAATAACCACCTTTAGATTTTTACAACGCAGACCAACAGCAAACAGAAAAAGAAGATGAAGATTTCGATGCTTTTGAAGGGACAACTGTAATTAATCTTACTGGTAGTTCTTCAAAAAACAAACAGCAAACCCTTATCGTCTAAAAGAATTTTGTGCCATTAAGCTGCAAGAACTTTGCAAAAGAAAAGTCATCTGACGTGCATGCTGCAGTTGCTGAAGGAACACAGGCCCCGGAAAACAATTGATATTCATTGACGGGCGTGATATGCCACAGCCATCTACCTAAACATTAGCGCCTGCTAGGTAATGTCGATACAGCGTTTGTTGGAACTTTTGGACTGAAACACCATCCTTACAGTTATCTTACTTATTGTGTTTTTACAGTACAAACATTGTGAATCTAAAGAAACATCCATTGCCACACGTCACTAATTTAGACAACGAAGGAAATGAGAGTTACACATTTTGGTATTGAAAATGCATTGGCCGGTGAATCCCCAGGTGTATATTTTCACCACGCAGATTATTGCAATATACTGATAATTTACCAATCCAATCCAAACGCCCTTCCACCATCTATCCGAAAAAGGTACTATTTTTTTTTTCAATCCATTTCACTCTTTTCCTATTTCAATTTTTGTTTTGTATAAATAAGGATTTGTATGCAACTGTAGCTAAAATATCTATTGTACAGCTACCACTGCAAATATGTCACTAGTAATGTGATTTTTTTTCTCCGTATTAGATTAAGAATTTGCACAGGGAACTGGAAATCGAAGAATCTCTCTAGAAGGTGGCTTCTAAGAGGGGAAGCAACTCGCTCAATTGTCAACAACACAACAACCATTCCACACTTCAAGGCTTATCTTAGCTGTGATGGTGTCCTGTTTTTCAACAACTCTGAGCAAGCCGAATGTATCCCTCTCTGTGTTATTGTACATTCCGTGAGTGAATCTGCTGATCGCTCTCGGAGAAAGCCGATTTTGTCGCAGAAACAATCTCCAATCATCGTTGGAGTGGCTCACTGTAAAGAGAAGCCAGACGTGAATTCGTTTTTATCAGCCATTATTAAGGAAGTAAAAAGGCTCGATCCAAATAACGACGATAATACTACTATTGGACGCCAATTCACCACTTCTATTCGCTGTGATATCACCGATTTTCCAATGCGGTCATATTTGAAAAGAGTAAAAGGCCATACGGGATACTGTAGCTGCGATTGTTGTATACAACCTGTTGTTGCGTGCGAAATTCATTCCAAAAAGCGCAGTAGGGAAAAAAGCCCCAAAAAACAATTCAGTTTCTCGATGTGAACGCCCCTCCTAGAACTAACGAAAATTTCCTGTCTTACTGCAAGTCTGATGACTGTTCCGATGAACATCTAAATGGTCATGGCGATCTCAGTCCGTTTCTGGAATAGAATTTTCCGATGGTTACCGGTTTCATTGTAGAACCAATGCATACCTTTTATGCTGGATGTGTAGGTGGTAGACTGAAAGGCATCGCCTGCAACCCAAACGAGGGTAAACTGAGTTCTTCACAACTCAAGCAAGTTGACCAAAGGTTGGAACTATTTGAACAATGCAAATCTTCGAAATTTGAAAGGCCTTAGCAAGTTCGCCAAGAAGTATAATTATCACGTGATAAGAAATATGCTGAAAAACATGTTGATACCAGTATTGGTTTTGCAAGAAGAACACTTAGAAATTTTTTTGTTACTTCAATACGCCAGGTTGCTGATTGGTGGTTTTTCTAATGTGCCTGTCTCCAACGCAAATGTAACAGAAGCTTCTCGAGTGTTGACGATGTATGTGCAAAAATTGAAAGAATTTTAATACCCTATCCGGCCGACTTCCCGCTTTGCGACACATTTACCTGAGGACGCTGTGGAGTATGGCTGTGAAGTGGGGTAGTTGAGCGCCTTTGTTTTTGAAAATTTTTATATAGATTTTTCTGAAATATTCTTGCTTCTGGAAACTTAACGTCAGAGAAAATATGAAATAGGCTTGTAGAAAGTACTTTAAGCCGACTCCCGCTGACGGAATGATCATAAATTCTTCAACGCAATTTCAAATTTAATTAAAGAAATTACAAGTAAAGCTCGGTGGACAAAATATATTAATTAAATGTTCCGAATGGAAAGGAAAAAAGAAATTTTTTCCCCCTGATTTTGTGCAACAACAAAAATTTCCGAACAACGTATGCTTATTCAAAAATGGAAATGTTGTGGTTTGTTCTGATTCATCGAGTTTCCAAAGCATGGCAATATTTTTCTTGTTGTTAGTTTTTTATTTCAATCAAAAGAACCTGCTTGCGTTCAGCCTTAATTATCAGCCAAATACAACACATTCATTGTATCTACGTTGGAAAACCGAATTGGTGAATGGAATATGAACAACTTACTTTGCAAGATGTTTAAAGTCCCTTATAAATTGTCTCACTATTCCAAGATGCCTGACATTACCCAGCCAAATTTGAACCACAGATGGTATACTACACCTATCCAACATACCACATGATTTCTAAATAGTTATAATAAATGCTACTTCATGACTTGTCCAGTAAATGTTGTTGCTTCTGACATATTCTTAAATGTATCTTGCTTTCTGTCTCATATGTATTATTTGCCCTCAATTTTCTGTGTGTACATATTACACACTCCAGAGGGATCCTGGAGGACTGACGCGGAGAAGGGTTTCATGTGAACAGTGGTTGGACATGAGTCAGTCGATCCTAAGCCGCAGGCGAAAGCCGACCTAGTGACGGGCGTGATGTGTTGCATCTATCGTATGAAGCAGAAAGAATTTGCTCAAAGCCATAGACAAAATCGAAAGACTTTGTGTTTTACGCTTTGTGTACATATTACACAGTATATTTGAATTTACAACAATTTTTTTGAACTTACAACTTACACACAACAATAAGTTGAATATTTCGTCCATTGAATGACACCGGTTTGAAACGCAGTAAACATGGGTTGGAAAACTATATTTATTAATCAAGATTTACATGCGTTAAATTTTAGTGTGAAACCCATTCGTTACAAACTGTTGCAACGAATAGAATAAAAAATTATAAGTTCATTTCAAAAACAAAAAAATAATTCAAGTGTGTGACAATAGTATGAAACCCATATTACCCAAATAAATCCTCAACATTAACAAGATGAACATATACGGTGCTTAAATCTAATTCTACAAACAGTTCATATTGGTTTCAGACACCCTCCGAAAAATGCAATCAACTAGAGGAAAAAATATCATTGACGAGTGGGTTGCACCCGTTAGGAATGTTTTTGAATCTGATGTTAAAAAACGTTTGCTCTAAGTAAAAATGAAGTAAATAAATTCGTAACACAAGGATCATAAGAGTATCTAATGCAGCTTTCACATCACGGAAATGAATGGTTTGAAATGAGTGTTTTACACCACACCAGAATCACACTAAAAAACTCCACTAGGGTTATGAGGCGAACAATGAAACGGGTATACCTGAAAATTTTACTATCTACAAACATGTATTCTGAAATATATTTTTGACGCTTTTTTAGCCCATAGATCATTGAATTTAAAACCATTTAAGTTAAAAAATTATAGGAAAGCTAAAATTTCATAGACGTTGAAGAACTCGAGTCTAATTCTCACCATTATTTGAAACATTGGCGTTCTCATCCACATCTTCTTTCTTTGGAGGAATTCCGAACAATTTCCTCAATGTTTGTCGGGATCATCTCACATTGAAATAAAACTAGGGAGTTTTTTTTTCAACTAGATGCCACAAGTTTTATTAAGTGATATGATTTTAAGATGAAAGACAGTTCGGTTTTCTTCAAACAGAACAACATTTCTTATTTTTTTTGTTGCAAGGAAACCTGCTGATTTGGAGGCGGGAGCTTCCGTCAATTCCTTTTACACTGTCCCTAAAATATGAATTTCATGTCATTTGATATGCTATTGTCATTTAGCAAAAGTACCGGTACCGCAAAGTGAAAGTTTCTGCCGCGTTACTGCGGAACGTACGACATGCAATTTGTTGCTTGCAAGTAAAATCAGAAGGAAGTTTCACTTATTCAAAGTTTTTCTATAGGTGGGCAAATGGAAAACCTCGACAATCAAATAACTTACAGTCTGCCTCTTTTCCTGCAGCAAATTCATCTGTCAATGATGCTTGTAAGTAAAATCAGCATTTAGCCGATTTAAAGTTGTACTTATTCAAATTCTTTTATTAGGGGAGCTAACGAGTTTTTTCTCACACATGTTTTTTGAAGAATTAAACAATGACCAATCTTATCCTTCAATGACAAATGAACAATTGCAGCTTTTAAATTTCCAAATAACGGATTATCACAAGCTAATGCTAAATAAACAAAAAATTATTGCCAGTGAACAGAATTCCCTGCAAGTGACAGCATTCCAAAAACATCTTCATTTAAAGAAACTCAATGGCATTGAAGAAGAAAGTTCAAAAAAGAAACACTACACTTTTTCACGAGATACTGAATTGGAAATTAATGCTGTTGTTAACAACACATTAGAACTATCCGAAGTGTTATGTCGGAATGACGACATATGTCCGTCACTCGTCGTGATTTACTAACAATTTGGAATGGACCGGACAAGTGGATCAACGATGTCGTAAGTTTAAAAGAAAAACCAACAAAACTAGACTGTCAAGTACAACTTTTTTTTATATAGATCATCAGTTATCAATTGGAGTCAATTGAAGAAAGGGGCAAGTGGGATGTAGGCCGAAGCGAAGCATGTCAACATTTTTCCCAGTAAAGCTAAAAAAACTAGGGTATTGTGGTTTACCCAGATGGATGATTGATAAGGATTTTTCGACAGTAGACATGATTTTTGTTCCTGTAAATGTCAAGAACAACCACTGGAGTCTTGTAGTTGTCAATACCAAGACATTTGTATTGAAACTGTATTGACAGTCTTGTCAGAATTGAAGAAATAGCCGGTTACATGGAACTGCTACAGATGTTTGAATTATTCATGAGTACATGGTTTATGGAAAACAAAAATTCCCTACAACATGGAAAAGTGAAATCGCCTTTGACATTCCACAACAGACGAATAGTTATGATTGCGGATTTTTTTTGCTTATGGTAAGTCAACCAATTACCATTTTAATGTCGTATAATTATTCGCCTTTGTGTATATTAGTTTGCTGATCACTTACAACGGTACAAACCTATGGATTTCAACCAAAAAGACACAACTGCCTACCGGTTCAAACTTATTCAAGAAATGCTTTCTTGTACAAGCAGTGAAAAATTCCCTACAATTTCGAGTTCTTTTTTTGATTCGCATTCATCGTTTTCCTCCATTTTAGAGGAGATCCTAAACGAAAATCCAACACCACTTAAACAGGTATACAAAATTGTAACTACAAAGTTTTGTTTATTAAAAAGGTACGGCCTGGATCGTTGTCGTAGAAGGTGAATCAATTCTTTGGGGCCGGTCGTGTAGCCACCGGCCGCTCCACCAAGGCTTTGCCCAGAGTTGAATTAATTATGCCAACTCGGTTGGAAAGACCAAATTACACCTCCGTTCCTCTACATAACAATTTTTGACACTATCCACAAAATCGGCGGTTATTTGAATTACCTGCCGGTGTCGCCAATTGGTTATTTTGTTTTCGTTCGTCCTCGGGAGAGAGAACAAAAAACGACTTTTTGGTGAAAGTCCCGAAGCGAGCAATACCCAGCCCTTGATTCCAACTTTGACCACCAGGGACCCAAATCAAAACAACAATTTTCTGCTGTTTTTTCTTAGATCTGGCAATGTGGGGTCTCAGGTCCAGTTCCCGAAATCTGGCAATTTTTCAGAAAGGTACACTTGGGTAGTCACTTTTTCCTGTAGATGCTTATGGAGCGATGTTCCTCCTTCTTCTCATCCTCCTAGAATCAAATTACCAAGAGAATTTTCAGCACAAATTATCAAAGTACTTAATCTCCTATTATGGCTTATTAAAGACGTCAGGAGGGATATTTTGCCTTCACCCAAATCAACCAAAAATCAGTACATAAGACGATTGGCGGTGATTTAGGACTAAACCAAATAGGACTGGTAGAAATAGGACTACGATTTAGGACTAAGTAGAAATAGGACTGGTTGAAATAGGACTACATTTTGCAACTCATTATTGCCAGTCCTATTTCTCCTTACGAGCAGTCCTATTTCTACCATCCACTAGTCCTATTTCTACCTGTCCTATTTCAACAGATAAAAGATCTGGCATCCTTGTAGGATTTGCCAAAAGACGATTGAACCGTAGATCCGGCACCGTTCATATACTATTCAGCAAATTAAACTATGTTAGTAATAGTCCAGTTCGTTTTTCATTTGTAACTTGTATATTTCAAAACTTTTTTAACTTTTTTTTTAATAAAAAGGTTGAATACAATCATGTTAATAAAGCCCATTTGTTAGAAATATCAATTTGATATGCAATTTAAGGTTTATTCGGAAATAAGATATTGTGTTAAAAGTTTCGATTTTTACGGAACTGACGCGCAGCCCAAGCCGGCCAGAAGGGGGGTCGGACGGGGGGGGGGGGATTGCACGTACCCATGGGAGAGGGGTAAGAGAAGGGGGGTTTACCTGGGCCATACCATACGGCACCATCTTTTCCCTATTGCTAAAACGTCAACGGTGATATAATGGTTAGCAATCCGTTCTATCATGCCAATGGACTGAGGATCGAAGTTCGATTCTCGGTCAAGGCGAGATAAATGAAAATTTAATTTTGAAAATTTTAAATTACAACAGCCTCAGGTACTGTAATATCAATCGATCACAAATTGCATTATATAAATCATCAGTACCTGAAGCTGTTGTAATTTAAAATTTTCAAAATTAAATTTTCATTTATCTCGCCTTGACCGAGATAATCGAAGTTCGAGATAATCGAACTTCGATCCTCAGTCCATTGGCATGATAGAACGGATTGCTAACCATTATATCACCGTTGACGTTTTAGCAATAGGGAAAAGATGGTGCCGTATGGTATGGCCCAGGTAAACCCCCCTTCTCTTACCCCTCTCCCATGGGTACGTGCAATCCCCCCCCCGTCCGACCCCCCTTCTGGCCGGCTTGGGCAGCGCGTCAGTTCCGTAAAAATCGAAACTTTTAACACAATATCTTATTTCCGAATAAACCTTAAATTGAATATCAAATTGATATTTCTAACAAATGGGCTTTATTAACATGATTGTATTCAACCTTTTTATAAAAAAAAGTTAAAAAAGTTTTGAAATATACAAGTTACAAATGAAAAACGAACTGGACTATTACTAACATAGTTTAATTTGCTGAATAGTATATGAACGGTGCCGGATCTTCGGTTCAATCGTCTTTTGGCAAATCCTTTGGCAAATCCTACAAGGATGCCAGATCTTTTATCTGTTGAAATAGGACAGGTAGAAATAGGACTAGTTGATGGTAGAAATAGGACTGCTCGTAAGGAGAAATAGGACTGGCAATAATGAGTTGCAAAAAGTAGTCCTATTTCGACCAGTCCTAATTTGACTAGTCCTAAAACGTAGTCCTATTTCTACCAGTCCTATTTCGTTTCAGTCCTATTTCACCGACTACCCATAAGACAAGAAAAAAAATAATTCGTGTTAAAGTAAAATAATTTTTAAAAATCACCAGAAGTTTGCTCTGTTTCTCGCCAAAGCATTCAATTAAAAAGTTGGTCGTCTTACGGGCGCCTTTGAAGTTCCGTTTTCAATGCAGAAACCTTCAAATTGATAAGACACGAGTAATCACTGTGTGGTGTAAGCGGCGATTCCGTAACCACCTTAAAATGAGAATTATAACAGCTTGTTAATCCTTTCATAAATTCCAGAAAAATGATATTGAGGTTAAATTCTCGAAAAATTTCCAATCTTCTCTTTTAGTTCGCTAACGAGTCGAAGAGCCCTCCACGCATTTCGTTGGTAGTCCGGTCTTGTTGCATCGTGAGATGCGTTTAGACGAAATTTTACGGTATTCTTCTTCTTTGCGGCAAATGCTACACCAGTGATTAACTGATGGTGTTCATGGGATGGATGATGGTCAGTGAAGTCTGGAATTAAGTCAAAGACATTTGCTAAAACAACAGTTTTGTTCCGGATTGGTTCTGAGTGCGGAGGGTTTAGGGTGTGGAAATGAGCGGGTGTGCCCGTAAAATGCGTTTAAAATTTCTAGTTTTACGGGGCTGTGTTACCACTTCGAGTATGATCTCGGACGAAAACGATTAGAAGCCACGATGTACTCTTAGCTTCTCGATTTCTCGTCCATTAGGCTCAGTAGCGGAACCTTCCTTGGTAGAACCAAGGCTGGATCACACAAGCCACAGGAACCACAGTTGGGCCTGCAAGAACGGCGTTATTTACGTCAGTTGTGCCTAATCTTTCATTGTCTTCATCAGCCATTTCTGAACTAACAGAATTGCGGAAATGCCTTTCTGAAAAAAAATTTGCTTACTGCTACCTATAATGGATACGGCAAAAAAAAATTCATCATGATCCGACGAAAATAGGATTTTTTGGATCGCCGAGAAAAAAAACCAAACTCCATAAGGTTCTCTCTCGTGCGCGCGCGCGTTCCCAATCTTTAGTTAGGTATTGTATGTACATTTTTCGAACGCAGACCAACAGAAAGCAGCAAAATATGATGAAGATTTCGATACTTTTGAAGGAACAACTGTAATTAATCTTACAGGAAGTTCTTCAAAAACAAACAGCAAACTATATCGTCTAAAAGAATTTTGTGCCATTTGGCTGCTAGTACTATGGAAAAAAATCATCTGACGTACATGCTACAGTTGCTGAGGGAGCACAGGCACTGGAAAACAATTGATTTTCATCGATAGGCGTGATATGCAACTGCCATCTACCTATACATTAGCGCCTGCTAGGTTATGTCGATACAGTGGTTGTTGGAACTTTTGGACTGAAACACCATCCTTACAGTTATCTTACTTCGTCGCTGGGATTAAAGTAGTATCAGCTATGATTTCAATAACTCCGAGGCCGCAAAAAAAGATCCCATCAGAAGCGTACATCCACCATGAACAACTGCAGAAAACGGTGGAATTGTTTTCTGAACGATCTGGGATGGTTAAGTCTTGGTCATCAAAGTGTTTGGAAAATAATTTATGGAATTTCTTTCGGCCTACTCTTAAATCAAAATGTTTTATGTTGCTTAATTATAGTCCCTTTGAAAGACAGGAAATACGTTGCAAATCAATTTCAAATTCATCCTCTTTAATTGAAATCGATTACTTGTATCTTTTTATTCGTTTGAGTCCCATACGAGATGGTTTGAAGTGTTTTACTTGAAGCTTGAGTTGACATCAAATTAGCTGTTTACCTTCAACACCATTGGGTGCACCCACCCAAATAGCTCGTTATCATTTTTAGCTTATAGTGTTGAAATGCTTCTCTTTTTTTGTTTTCCCTTTGCATAATTCACAACTTTAGTATTTATTTCCCATTTTCACCATTTTGGGAATCACTTTCATTTCATTTTTGGCGTTGAAATGAATTTGACTTATTATTATGAGAAAAGGATTTGCAATATAGCTGTACTTTTCTGTCACCCTGGAGAGTATGATTACTAATTCTTTACACTATGTTCCATAATAAAGAGCAGATTTCACAATGACATCGTCTTGATGAAAATCACAAATTGCCCTTGAAAAAAGGTGCTGTACAACACTGATCAAATTTAAAAGCAGTAATTATTGGTTGCTCGAGGGATGGCTCGGCCATCCCGATGGGCAACCTGAATTGCACGAAAGTAAGTATTCAACAAATATTAGTTTCACGTCAAAATAATGTAATAACATGGATTGAAAAACTTTCTCTAACAATCACATTACTAACGATTGTAAGTTCAAATCTTAAAAAAAATGTGAGTTTTGTTTGCTAAATTTATTCGTAATTAGATTCTGGTGTAGTGCATGAATAGATTACTGCTGTTCCAATTCCTTGGCTGTTTGCCTATTTCATATGTACCTTGAAGTTGTGTTCAATTGTAACAATTTTACAACGCAATTTTATTCGATAACTATCGTCACTCCAACGGAAGTTTCTACTGGAGAAGTTACTAAACCACATGTCCTTTCTTCTCTATTCTCACAAACGCCATCGATTTGATTCGTTATTCAAAGTTTACTTTTATAATATTCGATTTCACATTCGTCTCAGTTTGTAAATAACTTAATCGCCATGTAATTCACTCAATAAACAATAAAGGCCACAGGTACCTTATGCTGTCAATTCTATGTGAATTAGTCGTTAGATATAGATATGAAATGGTGGGATTGTCAGGTCATGTGAGAACATGTGACAATTCTGCATCTTTAAATCAATAATAATATAAGAAGAAGAAGAAGCGGCTATAAGGGAGTAATAAACGTTAATCATTTCATACCACACATGACGTCGTGAAGAAGATACATGCCAGCGTTGAAGTCTCCATGATGGCATTGCTTATCTAGTTTTGAGAATAAATTCATGCATCCTAAAATTTAAAAAAAAAAAAAAAAAAAAAAAAACGAAAGTTTTAAAATCTCAAGACGAATGAGTTCTTCTTATCTTTTGGATTCTCAGAGTAAATAAATAAGTGGCCATTTTTTTCTTATTTGGTAATCATGAAGAACAATGCAACGTTTCAACATTTTATTTGTTGTATTGCCACAATATTGCCCAACGCCAATGTTCAATGGCATGGGGTTTTCTGATTTTCTCACGATTTTGATAGATTTTGATTTGAGTCTGCTTTCCCGCTTGGCTACTTTGGAGATCCGCAAACACGAAAAAAAAAATTTTTTTAATAGAAAAATATCAAAGATCTTAATGTGTTATTTAAATGACACTACAAAGTATTTATAATAAAGCAAAAGGGCAAATCAACCATTGGAATTGTTAAAGATATTCTTGAGGAAGCATACAGAGATGCTGGATTAGATTTCCTACCTACCAATGAAGATCTGTTGGAACACATGGAAAGCATGGATGATTATGAAAAAACACTAGAAGTACAATTTATGAAAAAATAAAACAAAATATATACGATGACATTCAAAGAAAACTTGCTAATAATAATGAAAATATTGAACCCATATTTCCTGATCACAATGCAGCAAGGATAGATATGATGTCAAACTTCTCTAAAGAGTCACAACTAGACGAAGATATTGGTAAGCTAAAAAAAGAATTAGACTTATTAAAACTAAAACCAATCTATGAATTTTACTAGGGCAAACTACTTACATTCATTTCTGCGCTGGCCTACAAAAGCCACACAATTCGGTGTGCTACAGCGTCGAGAATCAGATTCCCAGCATGTTAGTATCATTCCATGTGCAAAGCCAATAAGGCATTTATCATCCATTGTCTCTTCGTCCGGTGCTGAAATGTTGAAAAGTACTCCGACGGAATCGCTTCCCGAAGGTTGTGAATGTGAAAAAGCTAGAAAAGGTTATTTTTGAAATTGAAAATGGAAAGAAACCATCTGTTGTTGCAGATTACTACAAAATGAGTAACAAGAAATTATGGGATTTAGTAAGTAGTATTACAACAACATTTATTTAACTATCGTCGTATTTAGATTATCATTTATGTAATAGCTTAAAAGTAGAAATCTTCTTAAGAATGACTGGAAAACAATAAAAAAAATCGAAAAAAAAATCCTGGAAGACGCAGTTCAAGAAGTAAAGAATGGGAGTTCCGTATTCATAGTGTTTCATTAGATTTTGGCGTTCCAATTTCAATTTTAAACGAAAAAAGTTTTTAATAATAGAATTTGTTATTGAAACAGACTTAATAATAAAATATTTTTTTTTTAGAAATTTTACAGATAGTAAGTTAAAAGTGTTGACAAAAGCTAGAGTATTGAAGCAACAGTCCCTAAAACAAGCTCTGAATGATGTTGAGTGTGGTGAATCGATCCTCACAGCAGCTATGAACAATAACATGAGTTGACACACTTTAAATAGAGAGGTGATTTCAAGTCAAATGAGAGCACAATTGAAAGAGAAGAATCGCGCTGAAAATGAAAAATCTCCAAACCATGCATGAAAAATTGTTAGTTAACAAGTTGGCTACCAGATATTTTAATTTTATATATTCTATTCTATTATTTTTTCAACAGGTAAACGTGTTTTCAAATGATAACTTATCAATACTAGAAATTTTCGAACAAGCTATGAAAGACATAAAAAACGGAGCTTCGATCAGCCAAGCTGCTAGGAAACATAACATTAGTCGGAAAGCATTAAGTAGAAAAGTAATTTCAGTTATGATTTGAATATTTATAAAACTTTTGATATGAAATTTTACTTTTGAAATGTGAATCTAATTCGAGAGAGAAAAATTGGCTGAAGATCAGCCGACCAGCCTCAAGAGAAAATTTGCCATTGACTCGATTCAAGAAAATCTATGTAAAAGTCCAGGTTGGATAGTGGGGCTAATATTTCTCTTAACGAAGCAAATAACAAGACAAAAATTAAACCGATGAGCAATAAAAGATAGAGCGAACCTAGTGTTGCCCCCATTCTGTATACCCATGGTCTGAAGCCATCTGCGCCGATTCCAGTGAAGGTATTACCCGTTTAATTTTTGTCGCTGTCAAAATCTCATTTGTAAAAATGCTTTGCGACATGCCACTGATGTAGCCAAGATATCCAGCTTCGTTGGTGAAGAAAATAAGCCACGAGCTCGGCCACGAGTAACTTATTATCCGGTTCTAATGATGAGATTATTACTCATCCCAACCCTGGTAAGTCTTTAAGTAAGTCGTAAGACTTTTTTAAAGACTTTTTTATTTATTTATTTTGTAATTGTTGAAATCTATGAAACAGGAAGAAAACCCCCAGCTAGAAAAAGTCTTCCTCCTAAAACTGTTTACCGTCCCGTTGATAAGGATGCATTAACAAACGATTTATTGTACCGAATAATAAGCTGGAGTTATACCTGGATTGTAGTAATTTTTTAAATTTTTATGTTAAAATTTTGGTTCTAACTAAATTATCTTGGTAATTTGCTTCTACAGTTGTTTGCTTATTATTTGAAAAGTGTATGAAATATGATACATATTTTAGGCGAATGGATCAAAAATATACGCCGTTCTGGACTAAGCGTGGCTAAAAATTTCGGAGTAAATCGACGATTTTTGCTCTCCACTTTGCACGAATTTAAGTCGTAGCGACTACATTTAAGGTAAACTACTTCAGATTATTCATTGATAAGTACAATTTGTTACCAATGTTTGAATTTTTCCCGAATTTTAATAGATATTAATGCGCGAAGTTAATTTACTTTCTCGATCAGCGCCTGAGCTACAGTATAACTCGATTTTAATCCAAACTGAGTTTCAGCGCATTGTGATTGATGGGCTAGGGGATCCTGTCTTTCTTCAAAAACTGCTTAAAGGCCGCTCGGCGATGAGTTATCGCTGGAGACCTCATTGACAGTCACGTGAAGCTACACTCGCACTTGCGAGCCCTATGTGCTTCGCCTTTTGACGAAAAAGAGGTATATATGTTTCCTTATTCGGTACTCAGCTCGATATTTTCGTCCCAAAATTAATTCATTATTATTTTTATTTGTTTGTTTTTTTTAGTTTTGGGATATTTGGATAAATAACAAAGACGGAGAAGCCAAAGCTCTCGTGGATCTTCTCATGCAAGTTTTACAATTACGTGTTTCAGCACCCCCTCCCGCTTAGTCTGGTCTCGATTATGAGTAACGGTAATGGCCAAATGGCAAACAAGCAAGATTTTTTTATTTTTAACTTACTCCTAGAGTGGCATTCTAAGTAGCAAATTTGTCAATTGATGTTATAAATTTAACGTAACTTAAACTTAGGGAATAATTTACTTTACTATTGATTCCCTTATTTTTCCCCGGATAAGATTGTTGTATTTGTTTGGCTTCTGAACTTCTTTGCACTTGACCAAATCCAAGAATTTTCATTTGTTAAAAGCTAAATTCGACTGTTGCTATGTTAAATGAAATAAAAATGTGTCAAGAAAATTGTTCCTGCTAGCTTATAATTTTGCAACACCTGCTCTCTCGCTCCTCCTTCCGTCAACTTCAAAAACAAAAAAACCTATAACTGGAAATTTATCCCAAAAATGCGACCCGGAACTATGACGGAAGATCTCCCCAATAGAATAAACAAAAATAAGTAGGGGAGACTGGAGTAATCCGGGACGGTTTTCGTTTTCCCCCCATATCTCCCAATATAATCACCCTATTTTATTTTATTTTTACATTTTTATATATTTAACATGTAGCACCCCCCATATTTTTTATTTAATTTTAGAGTAAACCGTTTACCGGTAGGAAACGGCTAAAGTTTTCAAAAATTTGTGGGAGGTGCCTATTTTGGGGGGTAAATGAGGACACTAGGGTGGGTGGGGTGGGACATTTGATTTATAAGCCTTAAAATTTG
This sequence comes from Daphnia pulex, assembly GCF_021134715.1. Classification (NCBI taxonomy): domain Eukaryota; kingdom Metazoa; phylum Arthropoda; class Branchiopoda; order Diplostraca; family Daphniidae; genus Daphnia; species Daphnia pulex. Next base: position 6,912,185 of record NC_060018.1, on the reverse strand, counting down.
TTAAAAATAAAAAAAAAATTTAAATCGTGTTTTCCTATATCAATTCTATATTTCTGTAAAAAAAATTGATGAATTATCGTGTAAATTGAGATTTACATTTTATGAAAAAAAATAGCTTAGCTACGCCCGATTTGAGAGCGGAGCTCCCTGCCTATCTCAACTGCAGTAAAATTTGCTGTCCCAAATTCCCGGTAATCTTTCTTTTTTTAACAAGCAATCCACCACTCAACCGCACCAAATCCATGGACCCCCCTTTTTTTCCCATTCCGCTATGGGACCTAGAAATCTGAAATAATTTAGGCATATCCAGTTTTTTACTCCGGATTCACCTGTGTTTGCAGAATTTAAATATTTCCTGCCGTTCGGGAGAAATTTAATGTTAAAGTTGGAGTTTTTTTGAAATTTTAACAATTTTAGGGGGTCTTTGGCATCGCTTTTTGGGTAAATGCTAACCTTTAAAAAAAACAAATTTAACCAAAAGTTTGCTCGGCCATCCCTTAATACCAATCCAAAAGGAATTTACATTCCGAATTAGATTGGCCGAGTTATTCCCAATCTAGTAAAGTGTAATTTTGACCAGTTTCCCACCCAGCCTAGTCGCCATTTTTTATCATTCTCCCTCGCGTTCCTGGCGGATGACAGCCGAAGCATACGAGTTCTCTACACCTCGGGCTTCATATTGCTGGCCACTAGACTATATGAAAGGGCCCCACGGTATGTCCCCCGGTCTAAAGTGAAGGCCAGGAAAGCGTAGCTTCGTGGCCCCATCTGATTACGCATTCTTATTACTTTTCTAGAAGGCCATGTTGATCTTTACGCTTCCTATAGTGTGAATGAGCACAATTGTCTTGACCCAACTCGTATAAAAGTGAGAGAGGCTCTCAGTAAAGCATTGTGGGACAGAAGCCGCAGTGATGTTTCTCTTCAAGTCTACACTGCAGTGGATATCAATCAACTTGCCATGGATGTTGAGCACTCTATTTTCTCGTGCACCTTTCTGGATTGCCCAAGCTACAAGACTAAGTATCGACAACTGTACTTCAGCATTAGAGATCTCAGCAACAGACTCTACAGGAAAATTATTGAACGATCCCTCCCTTTTGGTAATTTGTTCCTAATCATTAAATTAAAGCAAATGATTAAAATTAATTGTTTCAAATTTTACAGATGAATTGGTCATGCTACCAATTGGGAGCTGGCCAACGAAGCAACGAAAGATTGGAGGAAGCTCTTAGTCAAACACCAACTCGATTCTGTTCGAATGAACGAAGTTACTAAGATGAACAGCCATGAAGTGTGTTTTGTCAAAACAGTCGAAGGGGATGCTGTTGTACCCAAAACAGAATTTGAACAGTTTGAAGATCACTCAGAACCAATCCGGAACAAAACTGTTGTTTTAGCAGATGTCTATGACTTAATTTCAGACTTCACTGGCCATCATCCGTCCCATGAACACCATCAGTTCATCACTGGTGTAGCATTTGCCGAAAAGAAGAAGAATGCCATAAAATTCCGTCTAAACGCAGCTCACGATCCACCGGACTACGAACGAAATGCGTGGAAGGCTCTTCGAATCGACAGGTTAGCAAACTAAAACATAAGATTGGAAATTCCTTAAGAATTTAATAACCTCAATAACATTTTTCTTCAATTTAAGAAAGGATTAACATAAGCTGCTATCATTATTATTTTAAAGGTGGTTCTGGAATCGCCGCTTACACCGCGCAGTGATTACTCGCGTCTAATACACTTGCAGATTTCTGCATTGAGAACGGAATTGCAAAGGCGCCCGCAAGACGACCAGCTTTTAAATTGGATGCTTTGGTGAGAAAGAGAGCCAACTTCTGGTGATTTTTTTTAAATTATCTTACACTTTGATAATTTGTGCTGAAAATTCTCTTGGTACCGTAAGTATCTTCTACAGTTATTTGCTTGTTATTTGAAAATATGATATAATATAAAATTTGATACATATTTTAGGTGAATGGATCGAAACTATGCGCCGTTCTGGACTTAGCGTGGCTAAATATTTTGGAGTAAATATACGATTTTTGATCTCCACTTTGCACGAATTTGAAGTCGTAGCGACTACATTTAAGGTAAACTACTTCAGATTATTTATTGATAAATACAATTTGTTGCCAATGTTTAAATTTTTTTCCGAATTTTAATAGATATTAATGCGCGAAGTTAATTTACTTTCTCGATCAGCGCCTGAGCTACAGTATAACTCGATTTTAATCCAAACTGAGTTTCAGCGCATTGTGATTGATGGGCTAGGGGATCCTGTCTTTCTTCAAAAACTACTTAAATTGCGTGCCGCTCGGCGATGGTTATCGCTGGAGACCTCATTGACAGTCACGTGAAGCTACACTTGCACTTGCGAGCCCTATGTGCTTCGCCTTTTGACGAAAAAGAGGTATATATGTTTCCTTATTCGGTACTCAGTTCGAGATTTTCGTTCATAAATTAATTCATTATTATTTTTATTTGTTTTTTGTTTTAGTTTTTGGATATTTGGATAAATAACAAAGACTGAGAAGCCAAAGCTCGCGTGGATCTTCTCATGCAAGTTTTACAATTACGTGTTTCAGCACCCCCTCCCGCTTAGTCTGGTCTCGATTATGAGTAACGGTAATGGCCGAATGGCAAGCAAGCAAGATTTTTTTTATTTTTAACTTACTCCCAGAGTGGCATTCTAGGTAGCAAATTTGTCAATTGATGTTATAAATTTAACGTAACTTAAACTTACGGAATAATTTACTTTACTATTGATTCCCTTATTTTTCCCCGGAAAAGATTGTTGTATTTGTTTGGCTTCTGAACTTCTTTGCACTTGACCAAATCCAAGAATTTTCATTTGTTAAAAGCTAAATTCGACTGTTGCTATGTTAAATGAAATAAAAATGTGTCAAGAAAATTGTTCCTGCTAGCTTATAATTTTGCAACACCTGCTCTCTCGCTCCTCCTTCCGTCAACTTCAAAAACAAAAAAACCTATAACTGGAAATTTATCCCAAAAATGCGACCCGGAACTATGACGGAAGATCTTCCCCTTCAAAACACACACAAAAAGACAACAAATTCTGAAAGAAAAATGTTAAAAAGTTTCAAAGTGCCTCTAGCGGGTGTGTTTTTATTACTTATTTTTGTTTATTCTAGTTTAATGAATTTTCAAATTCATTTTTAGTATTTTAAAATTCATATTTAATATTTTAAAAAAGAATAAACAAAAATAAGTAATAACTTAAATATAATGCAAAATACAACCATTTTCTGAAAAAAGAATATCAACAGTTTCTTCTAAAAGCCATAGGGCTAAATCAAGAATAAGGGTCTGTGAACAATGCAGAATGGATTGCAGCAAAAAGTTGGGCTGACTGGTGGATGAAACCAGGATGAACTCTTTAAATTTTTTCAAAAATCTACCTTTCCTCTCTTCGAATACAACACAAACACAAACACAACAAAAAAAAGTGTTTGACAACGCAATTTTAAATTTTATAGCCGGGGTGTCACATACAACACATTTTAAATGAACTATAAGAAAGATCTTATTTCTGTCTGCTTTCAACGTCGTTTCTCGTTCTCTCCTCGTCTTCTCGGTGATTGACACATTGGTTTTAGAAGACCAACAAACTAGAACTTGTTGATGTCAATGACCATCTGTTTTTGTTGATGTATTTCATGATCCCCCTATATCATGACTGTCACCATGTCTATTTTTTTAAACTCGATGTAATTGCACCTGTGATTGGAAAAGTTTCGTTAGTAATTATGTTGAAGAGTTAATTAATAACTATAATTACCTTTCTAAGATATACTTTTCGTTCAATGTTATAATTCAAGCTGCTCTTATAACTGATTCACCATTTTCTATTACTTCCTTTAGAGCTTGTTTCACAGATTCCTCCTTCGACAAATTGTTTTTAGCAAACACTTTCAGGCTGAAAGTGTTTGCAAGTGAAGTTGTTGAAAGTTTCAGCCTACGGAGCATTTAAATATCAATGAAAAAAAATTTCAATTTTGTTACATCAATCTTCTTGATTGTTGTATTTGAAAATTACCTCGGTATCTAACGCTATTGCTGAAATTCTGAACAAATCAGCAGCTTCAGTAGGTTTCTTTCCTTCTTTAACGGCATTGACTGCTTTCGATAAATTAGTGGGATAATCGGGATCCTTAACGTTTCTCACTCGAATTAGATTCACCTTTCAAAAGTAAAATTTCATGCTCTACACCAGAACCTAATTACGAATTAATTTAGCGAACAAAACTCACATTTTTTTTTTTTAATTTGAACTTACAATATCGTTAGTAATGTTATTATCCAATGCAACTTCAGTTGTAAAACATGCACAAAAAGGACATTCAAATGTCAAGTTCAATACATTCTCTTCGACCCTTGGTAAGTGACGTAAAGATTTTGGAACAAAATTTCTGTTGATTCAACACTCTCCACTCTCGCTTTATAGCCTAAATTTCACATTTTAAAATGTTTCTTTTCTGTTGGAAATATTTGATTAAACTACAAAGTGAAATCTGCTTACTTTTTGCAATAATCAGTAAGAATTTGTGTAGTACAGTGTCTCCTTCATAGGGATTAATTTTACTAGAAAGTGCTGCAGAAAGTTGATTGCCGTCAAAGTTGTAATTAAATTTGGGATCTTTTGGTTCTATTCTTAGGAAAATAAATTTTTTCAAATCATCCCCAATCCTCCCCTAATTTAATATAAATTCCTTTAGAAAAAAAAGTAATTATTTGTTTAATTTTTAACAAAAAAGAAACTTACTAAATCCACGGGTTTGCATGGTATTTGATCTTCGTGATTGAATACCAAAAAGAAAAATCCATTTTTGTCTTCTTCTAGTGCTCTAATTATTTGGAGCTTCAACAACATTGAAGCATAGGACATGTGATAGTCCGGGAGCCACAATGACACAGATTTACCCCATAAGAATAACTTTTTTTTGGGTTCTTAAATTGAAAGGCACCACAAAGTCAAGTAAAAAAAACTTTGTCTTGACGATGGGCGATGGGGCGTTTGGGTGGGGGAAGGGATCAAAAATCGAAAAAATTATCGATTTTTGTGGAAAATTACCCCATAAGAATAAAATCTAGAAATAAGCTTAAAATTTAGAGAATATAAAATAGAATTAAGTTACATAAAATCTGACATGAAAATCTGGGGCTTTCTTGTAATCAGACTGCGATTTGTAGCCCGACGGCTGATTTTTTTTACTTTGCCGTAAATGGCAACGCAGCATTCGTGGCGCCAATTCAAATTCTTTCACAGGGAAAATGATAAAACAGGTATACCTGACAATTTTATAAGCTTCAAGAATGTATTCCGGCTTTGGTTATGAAACGCCTTATTTGAGACGTTGGTTACAAAAAAAATTATTTGAAAATGACAATTTAATCGACGTCGGAAAAAGAGCAAACGGACTCAAAATGGGCTTCATCGTTTGACACATTCGTGGCATGGTCCTTTTCTTCTTAGTTTAGAGGAATCAAAATCATATATTCAATTGTCGTCGGGATCATAGGAGTGTCAGTTGATTTGAGCTCAGAACTATTTGTTAATTGGGTACCCTGTTAATTCTAGCTGGAATCGTTTCGTCGACTAATTCCTTGGCCGAACGACAACGATGGGCCATGTCTCGTTAATTTATTCTTTATTCCCAGGAACAGGAACAGGGAACAGGATGCCATCCGCAAGAGTGCGTTCGTAAACAAGGGCGTCAGTCACTTCTACACTTCTGTCACTTCCACTTCCTCTATTTGTGATTTTTTAGATGTTAGCGATGCCACCTAGGAGTCATTATATGTACTAGAATCAGAGGTAAAATTCTAATCTTGTTGACGTTTGAAGATAAAAAAAAATCCCAAAGATATGAATTCATAAGTTGGTACAATTGTCAATTGATAGCAGTGTTTCATTTCTAGTACAAACTTCTATTCTTATGCTGTAGTTTAATGATTTCTTAATTATTTTTAAAAGTGATTTTATTGTATTCATCAATATGATTTCTGGGTACAGTCCTGAAATTCAAGCCATCTTTGGTACCTTGTTTACATGGGGTCTGACAGCTGCCGGTTCGGCTCTTGTTTTTTTTATGAGGGGTACCCAGGTATTAGTTTTTTCTATAATAAAAGTGGTTAATTAATCTTTAAACAAAAATTGTATTCATTTTACAGAGAAAATTTTTAGACAGTAGTCTTGGTTTTGCTGCTGGTGTGATGCTGGCAGCTTCGTATTGGTCTCTTCTAGCTCCTGCAATTGAAATGGCAGAAAGCTCAGGGATGTACGGAGAATCAGGGGAATATGCCTTTGCCCCTGTTGCGCTGGGTTTCTTCATGGGAGCTCTTTTTGTTTTTGCAGCTGATCAGTTAATGCATTATTTCAAAATTGGATCAACAGAATTAATGATGGGTAACTTTTTTTCTTTATCTTCTTTTTCATCACAGTTATTTCTTAATTACATATTTCAATTTGTTGTAGTTGATTTGAGTTTTGATTACAATTCATCACCAGAAACCAAACACAAACAAATCAAAAATAGTTCTGGACCTGAAATCTTGAGTAAGTCCTCAAAAGATGGATTGATCAAAAGGAAAGCACATTTACCAACTGGGGATGAAGAAGAATTAAGCTTAGGTCTTTCTCATGAGGACTACAGCAAACTTCATAAGCAGTCAGCTGAAAAATGGAAGCGAATCCTCCTTCTAGTGATTGCAATTACAGTTCACAACATTCCAGGTTTGTAGTTTCTTTTTATTGACTTTCTCTATTAACTTTCACTATACGTCATTGAATATTGCTGGGATTAATTTTGAATAAATACATTTTTTAATTAACTTTTGCAGAAGGTCTAGCTGTCGGTGTAGGTTTCGGAGCCATAGGAAAATCTCCCAAAGCCACTTTCGAAAGCGCTAGGTAGATTTTACATGTATCCAATATTATTAAATGTTTTATTTATTATAGTTGAAAAATGCCAACATAAATCCAACAATCAATTCACAGGAATTTAGCTGTTGGTATCGGGATTCAGAATTTTCCCGAAGGCCTGGCTGTTAGCCTTCCGTTACGGGGTTCAGGCGTTTCAGTTTGGAAGAGTTTTTGGTAACTTAAAGAAATCGTTTGTAAATTGCGATAACTTTTTTTTTACAACCGTATTCGATGTTTAGGTATGGACAATTGAGTGGAATGGTGGAACCGATAGCTGGCCTGATTGGTGTGCTCTGCGTATCGTGGATCGAGCCTTTACTCCCTTACGCAATGGCCTTCGCGGCCGGTGCAATGGTGTACGTAGTCTGTGATGATTTGATTCCTGAAGCCTCCTCGAGGTAAGAGCCATATTTAAATAGTAAATGATTTCTGTCCATTTAGATTTTCCTAAAGTTTTATGGGAAAATCGGCACTCCAAAGCGAAGCACTAAACTCGGTTCGTTGCCATCGATCTGGTGCCGAGATAATGAAGTGGAAAAGGTTCTGTTTGACTTTGTTTACTTTAATTTGATTTCCGCCTCTCCAATGGTGGGCCAGCCGATCCGATGACCCCCTTGGAGGTCGCCACCATGTTATGTCTAGTCATCTATTTGGCTGGTTATTCCCAACTTAAGTTTTTGTGGTAGTGTGTTCACTTCCAGTCGAAATGAGTTGGGATCTCTCGAAACGAATCAGGGCCCGATTAGTATTGATTGTTTTTTAAACGAATCTGATATTTACGGAATCGAAATTGAATGTTGGAGGAAGTTGCCGTAATAGAGAGATGCTGGTAGACTGTGGAGGGCGTCTGGGGAAAATGAAGCAAATGAAATAATAAAGTCGAAAGATGTGGGCTCTCGACTGGGGTCTCGCCAGCAACGACCGGAAATGGGGAGGGGCCAATCATATCAATATCCAGCTGTAACAGTTGTGTGCCACGAGGCCAAGTGATTCCTCTCTAATGTAATCCTCTTTGACACTTTGCAGCGGAAACGGAAGACAAGCTTCGTGGGGAGCCATTTTCGGCTTCATTTTGATGATGTGTCTCGACGTAGGTCTCGGCTAAACGGGTCGGACCCAACTGTTTCTTTTTTAGCCTTTCTTGCATTCCTTTTTATCATTATTATTCCTATATTTTTGTTTTCTGAAAAGACAACATAAGAATGACCAAAATTTATATATTTGACTATATTTTTGGAATATTTGGTGTCGCCCCTTTTGGGTCTACTGTTGGTTGTTGGTTGTGTGCTGTGCTGTGTGTGTGTGTGTGTTGAAAATGATTTTCCTTATATTGTGTTCTCGATATGGAATGATTTTGAGAAAATAAGACTCTGGTTGAGGCGAAACTCGTTTTCTTCTTATTATTCAGCTTGTTCCACGTATTGTAATGGGAAAACAAAATAATACTGTCTAGTAGTACTAGTAGAGCCGTGTGTGTGTGTGTGTGTGTGTTTGGGCAGTGTGTGGGCCGTCCAGACGGCTGGCGCCCTGAGGCCCGTCTCCAAAACACACTGTAGCTCTCTCTCGTCAGGTTTGCGGTTTCTTCGTCCGTCCGTCCGTCCGTCCGTCCCGAGCTGCTGTGTGTTTGTAATAATATCAGGCAGCAACAGGGGGTCGGCCCCATTCCTTCATTCCCAGTCAACATCGTTATGTACACGTAGATATACATACATAGAACCACACGCAGACACACACACACACACACGAGCGTCAGCCGCGTTCTAATAACCAACTCGGCTCGTGTTTACTTATTTGACTATTATAACTGGGCCCCTTATTTTATTTTTTTTTTCTTTCCTCTTTCTCTGGGATCCGCATCGATTTGTTTGGCCCGCCAATGGCTAGAGGGCGACTCTTCTGTAGTAGTACAAACGAGGCGAAAACATTTCAGACTCGTGTAACTGTACTACATATTTATACGCACACACACACATCGAGCAAGCGAGCAAGCGAGCGTGTGTATATACATGGATGAGGCAGGTATGGACGATGAATGAGAAGAGTGGCCCGGTTCTTTGAACTCTAATGGGAGTAATAATAAAAGGAATGTTTCATATCTGATCGGACCAGCGGGTTGCTAGCGCGCTCGGACGAGATAGTAGAACGTGACCGCTGCCGATAACCAAACGCTTCCAGCTCTCCAACCAAAAACCCCAACAGGTGGAATTCTGACGATGCTGCTGCTGCTGCTGCTGCCGGAGCCCTTTAAATAAAAAGATTCATCCCAGCCAAACAACAACAAAAAAAAAAAAAACACATTTTCAAAAGTTCTTAAAAAAGGCAAGGCCAGCACGAAACTTTTTCTTCTTTCTTTCTTTTCTCCCGAATGGATAAAACCAGACGATCGAAAGAAAAAAAAATAATAATAAAAAAAAGAAGTTTTTTTTTTTGGTGCTTTGGACGAAGCTGCTGGATGTGATGCCGCCGCCAGGTAAAAAAAGGAAAAAAAAAACACTTCAAGAATATATCAAAAGAGACGAAGAAGGGGGTGGTAATTTCGTGGAGGCAACCACCACATAGCAACGCAGAAAATAGCCCGCAGCCATCGGTGGCGTGAGTGTTGTTTTCTCGGCCGGCGCACGACATTGCCATTTTGTCTCGTTTTTACATCACACACAGACAGACACACACAGACGGGGCCTGTTGTTGTTGTTGACTGCCAGAGAAGAAATACCTTGCATACCAGTCACGTTAAATAGCACACCTTGTTCGTCTGTGTGTGTGTGTGTGTAGCTCTCTTACCACTCCATCCTCTCACCTGGTTCGACGGCCTGGTGGACGTCTATACTGCCCGAGCTCATTTTCCCGTTGCATCTCCAGCAGCAGCAGCAGCAGCAGCAGCAGCAGCCGAGTGAAGAGGAAAAAAAAAGCCACTCGTCTCCCATTGGTTTATTCCCACCAGACATTTTCCAAAACGCTTGATGGTTTGACGGCCGTGATATTTTTCATCGTGAATATTTTTTTTTAAAATAATTAAACGACGAAAAGCTGTCCATATTTTCCAAGCTGGAAATCATTTCATTGTTTTATTTATAGGCGAAGAGAGAAGGAGAGAATGGAGAGAGAATGGAGATGTAATAATGTATTTAGCCATTGGGTCAGGAATTTTTTCTTTTGGGGGGCTTATATATTTCTCCCGTCCCGGACACAGTGAGGAGAACACGAAGAACGTGATCGAGGTTATACCTTTTGGGAAATCTCGGACACACCGCATTCCACGGGTCCCTTATATGTCGCCTGCAATCCATTACAATTCGTCATGTTTAGAATTCCTGTTCAATCACCATCTATTTTCTATAGCCCATATCTGGTAGGAAGTCTTTTTTCTTTTTACTTTTTCATTTCATTTTTATTTTATGTTTCCCATTTTTATGACTCAGCCGAAAGAAGAAGAAGAAGAAAAAATCAAATATAACTTTTGAAACCATAAATGAAAGCCTAAAAAAAGATGACACCCTTTTTTCTTTTACTTTTCCAAAAAAGAAAAAAAAGGAAAAAAATAAGCGGATAACACGTCAGACGGGTTATAGGGCGTTTACCACATTTCCGATGATGCATTCGGAAATTTCCTATCGATACCTCCGGATATGCCATTCTATTTTTAAATGGCGTTTTGGCTCCGATGATGATATTATCAATTCTTTTATTTTTTACCATTATGATGTTGGGAGAGCGTTGGCCCTCAATTCGGCACCTAGACAAGAGAGAGAGGGGGGGGGGTGCCCTCTGGTGAGACGACTTCCGGTCGGAGCCAATCAAGACGTTGCGTGTCAACCATTTAGAATTTTTATATAAATCCATCTAAAACCGGGAATAGTAGATAGAAAGACCTTTTTGTTCGTTTGTTTTTTCTTACACATGCGCCGCCTCCCTCAACTAACAAGATCTCATTACACAATAATAACTGTCGGTTCATCAAACGTATAATAATCATTGAGATTTCGATAATTATTACCCAAACTGATCACGAGACTTGAGAAGAAATAGGGAAGAAAATCACTTTTTTTGTTAATTTAGTTTGGACGAAGTTTTTTCTTTGAAAGATTTTTTTATTTTATTTTATTTTTCCGTTCTGCTGGTGAACAGACGGACCAAAGCGGACGACTGTCGGCGGCCTTTCGTTCCGTTCGACCGAACCAGCCAAGACTCACGTGTGTGTGAACGTCCAGTCTACGTTGCGGTCGTAAAAAAAAAAAAAAAAAAAAATTCTACACAAAAAAATCAAATGGGAAAAAAGGAAAAGAAAACACAAACAAGAAAAAAACAAAACAAAACAAATAAATAAATAATAAAAAATATAGATATATAAGCGGGAATAAAAATTAATGTGTCTCCCTACCCAATACCCACTGTGTGTATACAGGGATAGAGACAAAAAGATAACCGCATCGATCGACAGGTGACAACTGTAATGCCACCAACCACCTGAAATTCTTATCAAAAAGAAAGTCTAGCACAATCTACGGGTCTCTATGTATGTATTACATAAGAAAAAATCCGATTTCCAGACGGAATACAATCGGTTCTGGCGAAAACCGATCAGCAAGGCTGATGGCCAAAAACAGCCTAATTAGCGACGTTCGTCAGGTGGAAACGAGGACAAACAGCTATATAAGGCGGCAGATGGCCACATCATCATCATCATCCATAAATATGACGAGAAATAAATTGCCGCTCCCAAAACCGTCGGTTATATAAACTCTATCCAGACTAATCTAAATAAATTACAGCCTTTTTTGATACTATTAGAAACCACATAGACCTTGTTCCTACACCTATGGGGAAGGGTGTATATAGGTATATATCCATACCCTGATCAAATATAGGAAATATTCGACAAGAGCTCCATCATCCGCAGACTTTGTTTTGTGCGTCTGTGTGCTATACTTTGTATTGTCACATGTGTGTTCCAAATGGCTCGTGTTTGTCTTTTTGACGCCCTGGACTCATCCTGCTGTACGCGGGCTCCCCCCAAGTGTTCCAGGCAGCAGCAGCAGCAACCCCTTGTCCTATTTATACACCTACACACACATGTATACGTCTATCTGCATGTTTGAATGCTGCGGTTATTGTATAGAGAGAGAGAGAGATATAATTTATACGATACGTTCTCTCTCGGCTGTGTTATAGGACACGACGGTATGAGGTATATGTGTGTGTGCACCTACAACGGGAGCTCCGTGATAGATTGGTTTCGTCGACACCTGTACACACGTGCTCCAGCCTCAATTGCGGCCGATAACCGAACAAAAAAAAAAATGAAACGACCGATTCTCCTGCATACATACAGACGTACGTACGTACATACTGTATATTGGACTTTGGCTTCTTCGCTCTGACCCAAGGTTTTCTCTATAAGCTCCCGCCGCCTTCGTAAACGTCAAAGTTTTTCTTTTTTTCTTTTTGACTTTCGGGTCGGGTCCCAGGGATGAACGACTCCTGAAATAGATCGGCTCGCTTCTCTCTCTACTCGACTGCTGTGTGTTAGACGAGGGGGGCGAAAAAGATGTTTGACTAACACACACACACAAAATGGACGTTGCCGCCGCCGTCTTGTTGTGCGAATGATGTAAAAAGATGAAACAGTCTGAGCGTGAAAAACATCAAGATAGAGAGAGAGAGAGAAAGAGTGTCTGTCTGTCTGTGTGCAACTTTTTTTTCTTTCTTCCAGCCCAGCATAGTGCTGCTGCCTGGCCGTCTCCGTGAGAGCGGATGACGTCAGGTAGACAGACGAACAAAATGGCCGACCGTCGGGTAGAGATAATGGCGGTTGCCCGACCAAATGAAATAAAATACAAAAATCTTACCGTATTACCGCCGCCGATTTTTTCGCGTTTTATTATTCTTCGGTTTCTTCGCCCTTGACTTTCTTATATTTTATTTCTATTTTTTTACTATTTCGTTTGGCCTTTTTGTTAAGCGTCACGTTGCTTGATTGAGCATTTGAGCATCCGCTTTTTAATCATGCGAGTTTTGACCGAAAAAGAAAAATGGACGACGACGAAGAACACAGCGGAGACGATAAAAACCAGCGCGCGCGTCCGCCATCAGCCTACACACAACTGCGCAATTTTAAATATTTTTTGTGCGCCACGAAGGTCGAACTTCAATTTTTTCCATTTTTCTTTTTTCTCCTCTCAAACGTCATAATCGGCGATTCCTATCCGCGATTATTTTAGACAGTCGCGCCAAAATGTCTATCAGGGAAATGAACAAAATCAGTTGCCGATATTCTTACACGAATATATTACACGGCCCATCATTATATACCTTACAAAAAAAAAAACTTGTTTAACGAGCGGGATAATGTACAGAGAGAGAGAGAGAGCCCCGATACATATATGTGTAGTGGTAGCTATAGCTTGGTTGCTGTTATAATAGCCTAATAATAATATTACTCGCAAGAGTCCGTCAAGCGTAACACATCCCAAGGATATAGTCTTTGCTGCTTGCTGCTGTGCCTTTGCGGTCTATCCCCTTAAGTGTTTTTTTTCTTTTTCTTTTCAGTAGACATGAGGGAAATAACTTTTTTTTTTCGGTGGAAATTTTTTTTATTTTATTTGATATTTTTTCGCGTTGTCTATTGTTGTCTTGTGAGCTCCGAGTTCCTCCTCGTCGTCGTTGTTCGTGTATGTATATTTTCAAAAAGGGCCATTTTCAAGGATCCGTGTCGGAAACAGTTGCCGACACGACGCCGAGAGCTTCAACCACCGTATCCATCGGTGGAGCAGATGGATCTAATATTTTCAAAGGTGGCGTCGTTTTTCTCTTTCTGTGTGTGTGTGTTTTGGGCCCTGAGGGGGGGGGGGCGGCCTATTTTTTGACAGCGCATTTAAGTGGATTGTGTAATAATGTCGCACGAGCCGACCCCTTCTCTCCTTTTGTCATCAGTTGTTGTTACAACCCCTGAATGAACTGCTGCTGGTGCTCCTGTAATAAGGAGCGTGTGTGTAAGACACAGACGGAGGAGGAGGAGGACAACATTTTTTTATTCGGGAAGCTCCTGGACGATTTTGGCAGGTGCCACAAAAGCGTCGACGCATTCCGTTAGGACGGGTGGTTAAAAAAGAAAGAAAAAAGAGGAGGTGCGTTGGGGGGGAGGGGGAGGGCCATCTCGACGCAACTTCCTGGACGGCGCGAGCGCTGCATTCCGTCACGTTCATTCTCTACAATTTCGAGGTATTTATCTATTCGCTCGAAAGGGTTGAAATTCAACATTTTTTATTTCCTTCTTCTTCTTCTTCTTGTAAACTTCAATTTGGGTTACATGTCGACACACACACAAGGGAGCCTAGCAAACTGCTGGACACACACACACACACAACACATGCAAGTATGCAGTCCAGCAGATGGGACGGAGAGGGGGACGGGGAGGAGGGTTGGACAATGCAATGGTATTCAGGCATTCAGGTCAAACTCCGCCCCTTTCGCCTACATCTCCTTCTAGCCGCATCAACCAGCAGCAGAGCCCAGTCTCTTCTCTTCACACGCTGAAATATTTTTTGATTTCAACAAAATGTATAATACAAGAGAGGCGCTCAGCTTCATCTTTTCCTCGGCATCGTGTATCGATTCGTTATTAGTCGAATGCATTTATGTAAATTCACTATATACTAATCAGAATATCCGACGGGAAAATTTTTAAAATTGGCTCGTAAAAAGAGATAAGCCGTGAGTCGTGTGTGACGGTGCCAAATCAAATCAAATGAGGGCGCTCCATTCATTCAAGAAAAATACAAAAAAAAGTTTAGACTTGGTGAGTTTGGGAAAAAAGCTATAGCCTTTCTTATCTCTATTTTTTCTCGCCAGCAGCAGGCCAGACTTTCTTGCTTCCCCTGCAGCTGTGCCATTCATAAAAACCGGCCGAAATTCTCTCTCTCTCTCTCTCAACTCAATTCTCTTTGCACGCAAACGACGTCACCATCCGACATTCCTCCGCAGTGCCCATCCACCTCCGATGTGAATAAATTCGATTGGTTTCAACCCATTTGAAAATGCGAGTCGCGGGGAAATTATAATGTTTTGAGTGAAATGACCGTCTGGTGAAAAGAAAAAAAGATTGAGCTCTATATGGCATAACATATTGAGAGGGATAAGTTGTTGCCGACGCAACACGAAAATAAAATGAGGGCCGAAGCCGCAGACATCCGCTCCAATTTCGCCTTTTCCTCCGCCAACCGCTTCCACTCCACCACCACCACGTCGACCGGGGCGAAGACTGCGCCATCTTTTTTTTTCCTCTTTTTCTTTTTTTGTGAAGGAAAAATAAAAATATAAATTATTCGTTTCATTCAACCATTTTGGTTTTTTTCTTCTTTTTTTCTCGAATGAAATTGGAGGCATTTTGGAACTGTTGCAGTGTGTTGGCTTGAAAATCTCCTCAATTCAAATAATAATAATAGATATCAGTTACATGTTGACGCCCCTTTCGTACACAGTTCATTGATTTGGCCGGTAGAGGACCAATGTCCCTTGCTACAAGTAGATTTCGACGTAATTTTCACGAGCATTTTAAATCAAAAACAACCACCTCCGTTTAGGCAGTTTGCCAAAAAATAAATAAGAAAGAACCCGCGACTGAATGCTGTTGGCATGGCAACAGCCACAACGTCTGTTTCCCTTTCGTGGCTTATTCCATCTCCGAAATGAAGGTGTTTCGACGATTGTGTGATTACACACCCTTTTAAAAAAGGAAAAAACAAAAACGACTAATCATATCACCCAGTGTGTCTGGAATATACTCGGTACATTTAAATTAATAACCATCCATGGTCATGCATGTTTCCCATTCTTTTTTATCCCCCCCCCTCTCTTTTCAACAGCGACAAAATGGTGGTTCACCGTCCGTCCGTAATGCTATTCTCAAACAGCCAATGAGGAGGCAGCCATGACGTCACCGTCGGACCGGCGCAGTACATAAAACTCCGCCCCTTTTAGAAAAACTTTTTTTGTGGGGGCCGGCGCCGGCCTTGAGGAGTCCCGTCGCCTCAGCTCCACAACGACGTCCCAATGGCGTTGCGCAGTTCAGTTGCTGGCCAGTCGACCTTCTGTCGAAACACTGGGCGCAACTAGTAGTTGTGTCCTGGGATCCCACACACACAGAAAGAATTCCTTGGCTTTCATACTTTTGGTTTAGAATCTTTAAAAAAAAAAACTTGTAATTTTATCTCTCTCACGTAAGTGTGTCTGTACTACCTCTCCAGTGTTGCCAGCCTCGAAAATAACCAACCGCTGCTGATGTCGTCTCATCATCTCATTCGGGTAAAGAAAAACAACAAGAAAAAGGCTAATTTTTTTGAAACCTATAAAGAAACATTTTTGTGTGTAAATTTTATCATCGTCCTTGGGGTTTACGACTTGTTTGTTCAGGATTTTCATTTTTTATTATCTGTGGAATGCAAAGTTTTTTTCAAGTCTTGTTTTTTTTTTATCTTGTTACGAGTGAAGTGACGTACAGTTGTGTGTCACATTTTCGTTGAGACTAAATTGTTGTTTCTTATTTATTTGGTTTTGTCTGAGTAGTGTAGTTAATAATAATATTGGGGAATTTTTGGTTTCAATGGCTTTCTCTCTGGCCTGCCATGCGACGACATGCCCACAGCTAGAACTTGGCTGCTGCGCCTTATATGGAAAGAGGCCAGTTGAGCACTGGAATGTGGTTTTTTTCTTTTTCCTTCTCATCCATGTCTTTTCATTCTCTTCTCTTTTCTCCTGGTATTCTCCTTTTCGATATCATAATCGCTAGGAAAAGCAAAAGAAGAAGAAGAAGAAAAAAATTAGAAAATGGCCCTCGAGACTTGGGTCTCGGTCGACCACCATGTTTTATTTGGCGGCTGTTGCCATGCGGATTTTTATTTTACAAGTCAGGCCTAATTAAAAGAAAGTCTGGCACATTCCATTGCCCATCTGCACGCTTCCATCTCGTCCAATCTAGCCACCACTTACTAACCATCAGTTTAGTTACGTCGACTTTTTTTTTTTATATTTTTTAAAAGAATCCCCCCCGAACGAAATTGTTTCTCTTTTTCGACATTTTTTTCCAGACAGGAAGTGACGTCACGTGTTAGCCTTGCGTCTGAATGGGGGTGGAGTCTGTAAGTTGGCCCTGAGGGGGGGCGGCGGCGGCGGCGTGTAAAATGATACGGCTGATAAATCATGTCGCACACACACACACACAGACGCGGGTAATACAACACTGCGGAGGAAAAGAAAAAAATTAAAAAAAACATGGCCGATTATTATTTTTACGACGGACGACTTGGTGGTGGTGTCGGACCGTCGGTGAATTCCGATTTGTTCACATCTCGTGGTGACTGTTGGGTGCGTTGAATTCGCCGCCATATACGTCGTCGTCCGTGCGGGAGAGCCAAGTGGGGAGGGGCGTATATTTCGATTAGATCCCCTCTGGCCAAGGTGATTCATTGGAAATTCACAGCCTTGCCTCGAGGCTTTTTCTCTCTCTCTCTCTCCTTTGGAATTTTTCGTCTTCTTCTTCTATAAATACGAGACTCGCCGTACAATTCCCTTCTCGTCTGTAGAATGTTGAGCATCCCGTGATCGACCAAATGTGGCCGGTGGGTGGGTTTAAGGAGGGGAGGGAGGGGGAGCCCTTGTGCCAAAATGTGTAAATTTAAACTCGCGACGTCGCGACGTCTGGCCGCGGGCGAGGTATTTTGGGACGCTCTGACTCAAAAAGTTTTTTAACACTTCCCGGTCTCTTCTTTTTTACTTGTGTTGTCTGGTCTGGGAATTTAATTAAAAGAATGTGTTCACTTTATTTTTTGAGGGTTTTTTTCTGTTTTTATGTCTTTTTGGGATGCTGGAGATAATGGCGCCCCTACCGGATTTGGTTGTGGAGGGGAAAAATAGTTTCGGCGTTGTGTGTGTTTGGTTGCAAAGACCAAACTTGGGTCGGCCAGATGAACAGCTCTGAATAGTTTGCCCTTATTAGGGTCTTCTTCTTCTTTCTTTCTTTCTTTGGCTGCTGGCAGCAATGGCGTCGTCGGCTGTGTGTTGGACGGCCACTGACCCGACGAGCGGAGAAGAAAACCGAACAGCGGAATGTTGCTCCTCCTGTATTTCCTTGCATGGTCTGTCGACTTGTTTCGATCTATATAAGTGTGTGTGTGTGATCATCAGACTAACCGAATTATGTTACATCGTTGTTGTCGATGAACTCTCCCCGGTGCTGGTGGTGGTGGTGTGGGACACGGGCTAGCGTGGGAAAATGGGCGCAAAAGTGCGGTTCTTCGTTTTCTCTTGTGTGTGTGCAAGTCTGCGCGAGTCTCTCTCTCTCTCCATGTGTGTGGGATCGGCCAGACTTAAGCTTTCCCATGTCTGCGCAACTCCCACCACTTTTCTTTCCTTCTATTCTTTTCATTCCACATTTTCTCTCTCTCCCTTATTTTTCTTTTCTCAGTTGTTGCACACACACGCAGGTATCCAGACGGAGAGAGAGGGAAAATCCGGTCGGGGGGGGGCTGATGGTACGAGGAATTCCTCACTAGTTGCATTTTTTCTCCATAGATGGCGCTCGCATCTGCGCATGGGTGCGCCTGGAAATATCAAGTGGGTTCTTCTCTTTGGCCTAAACCGGAACGAGCGTCGCTCAAAACAGCAGTCGAGAGAGTCTTTTCGGGTCCTCCAAATGGGGTCTTCTCTTTTTTCCAGTCGTCAAAGACTGAATGAAAATGGAAAAGAGTCTCAGAATGGGGAGGGGATTGGTGTAGAAAGGCGGCGCGAGGCGGCAGTTGGTCTGTGGAATGCGGTCAGTGCTCCTCTCTCTCTCTCTCTCTGTGTGTGTGTGCGAGGGCTTTGCTCTCACACACATTCGCCCGGGTCCCATTCAGCCCCGTCGCCTCACCGCATTCCTCTACACTCTTCTGACGAACGCGGTTGTGTGGCCTCAGTCCGTCTCCACCATCACCACCAGTGTGCTGCTGCTGCTGCTGCATAGTGATAGCCTCGACTAACCAATCTCTCTCTCAGCTGATTGTGTGTCTTGGTTTTAGAGATTCAAGTGCGTGACCTTAGCGCTTTTCTGACTTGGCAACGCGGATTAGTCACAAAAAGTATCTACATAATCAACGTAAGAAGAGAAGAATGGGCGCTTTTCTTTTGATTTCAAGAATGTTCGACTGGAAATAATACAGTCAGAAAAAGAAAAAAAAAAAAAAAGAGAGATCGGCGGGACCCGTCCGCGCTCACGGTTCTCTTTTCCCACGTTCTTGGGTGGCCGTCGCCGTCGCCTCCAAGGCTCTCGTGCAATGACCTTGCGCCTTCCAACCTTTCCGCCTTGTGCGGAATATCCTTGAACTTTGATTCTTTTTAGGATTCTTTCGGATCCATCACTGCCTCTTTTTATTTTTCTTTCCATTTTGTGTATTTTTCATCTTTTTTCTTGTCTTCCGGAAGTCTGGGCTGGAATCCTGCAAGCTAATTGTTTCCTCATGTGTGTATTTCTATCCCTTTTTATTTTGTCTTTCCCTTTTTTAGTTTCTTCAAGATGCTTCTCCCCTCCGCCGACGACGAACGGAATGCGGAAGGAAACGGCAACGTTGTCGAGTCTCTCCCCTCCCTCCCCTCAACACCTTGTATATATCTGTTGTTGAACAACTGCCGTTGCATAAATACGGCGCTCTTAAAATATCGTTCTTTCATTATCTTCTGCTGGGTATTGTAGGCTTCCCTTTCCGTCATAAACTGGTTTGTGTGCACCTTATGCGGACTTTCTCGAAGCGCAGAGAAAGAGAGAGCAGGCTCACACAGCCTCCTTTTTGTATTTTTCCCGTCTGCATTTTTACCGGTCACCAATGTGGGACAGACAAAGTTCATTGGAATGCGCACATCTTTTCTCTTTTAATGTCCTTCCTTTATTTACAACCTTTCTCCTACTTATTCGTCTACTAGGCCACTTAGCAGACACACATCTCCGCCTGCCTCCAAACAGTTTGGCGTTTTTCGTTTTTAATCTTATCACATCAATGCGCGCGCGCCCTCTATCTCTTGGTGGTAGACACTCCTCGAAGTTGGGGCTCTCCATTCATCCGCCGTTGGACCAAGCAAACAGTATCCAGTCGGCTTCGGCCATGTGTGGGTGTGTTGCTCTACCGACAGTGTGAATTTTCGGCTTTTAAACCTCGAGACTAGTTTTCTCAGTGATCTGCCAGATATTGTTTGAATTTCTGAGATCATTGTGAAAGCTGATTTTGTGGATGGCCTCGACTAGATGCATAGACAGACTGTCTGACTTTGGAATTTATGTGTGTTGGAAATCGTGTACAGTTTTATGTGTGATGTTTATCAATACAATTTTTGAAAAAAAAAAACTAAATTTTTGTTTTTAATCCGTGTATGAATCCTCACTTAGTTATTTAACAAAAAAATGTGAAAGTAATTATTTTATCGAGACGTTATGGATTAGTTGGTGTTTTAAAGAGCATCATAGGTGATCACATGGAGAAGGAGGGAACTTTGGTTGCCGCACCGGCCTGAAGGGCTGACGAAGCTGAACTCCTCCCTCCATCGTCCTCTTCCATGGCACCTGACGCCTTCTTCACGAAAACCGGGTTCGTGCAGATGGCTTCCTCCATCTTCTGCACCTGCATGTCCAGCTCGATGCAAATGTTGACCTACCCAAACGAGTAGCCATGAGGTCAATTATCTGGTACACATTTCTGCCGGCTACTATCGAAATACCTCTTTCTGAACGCGCTCAACAGTTGAAGTGCTGTCGTATTTGTCCGGATTGTCGTGAAACAATACCATCCCGTCTTTCTGGCTAATGCTGGCGTAAATATCCCCATCTTCAATCTTTTGAAGAAGAAAACAAACACATAGTTTGATCGTCATCTTTTAGCATCTTGAAAGCAAATACCATGGTCAAGACGAGTTTTTCCGCTTCCATCACGCTGGGCAACTGAACTCGCAGGGCCATATCGCTGAGCGAAAGCGTCAGAAAAGTCTGAGTCAGTCGCTGAATAATCTTCTTGTAGAGCGATTGTTGTACTTGTTTGGCCAGACCCCAGTTATTTTCACGCTGTAACAATTCTCGGTGCTTTTGGAGGACAAGTTCCAGTGACGTCGGCTTGTTGGTAGCAAATACCGTCGTGATTTCGTGGTAGATGGCGCTCATGGGTTTCAGGAGCCGATTAACCACTTGAGATGTGTATTTGGGAAGAGGTGCCACCTAGTCTCGTTTCAAATGACAATGTGAATCGGAAATTGAACGAACATTGCGCGACTATTTGATCCATACCTTTCCATGAAGAATGAGTGAGACGAGAATGTACTTTTTGTACGATTCCAGCATGATGTGAGATACGGCTGAAGATGGTGTCGTCAAAGCTACTTCGAATGAATACAGGGCTCGCTCAAAGTTTTTGACAGCCATGTTGATAACTCCCCCATAGTAGTAGTAGAGCAAGAAATGCTTGGCATCAAAATATCCATTCTACAAACACATTTGTCATTAGAATTTTCTGTAATCAGTGCACTAGAACCTGAAAAA
The DNA here is from genome assembly GCF_021134715.1 of Daphnia pulex. NCBI lineage: Eukaryota > Metazoa > Arthropoda > Branchiopoda > Diplostraca > Daphniidae > Daphnia > Daphnia pulex. Next base: position 6,890,685 of record NC_060018.1, on the reverse strand, counting down.
GCAATTTACCTCTGAATTGATTTCAGAAATCTCAACATTCAAAAACTCCAAGGCAGGTTTTAAATTCTGTGCCATCAAACAGAGTTGGAGAAGGCTAGCGTGGATAGACGTCAGCTGTGTTTCATTCATTCTGGCTTTCCGAATAGCTTTGGTAAGGGGAACAATACCCCTGGCAGGTGTCTCTCGTTCCACTAGGCATTGGGTAAACTGGTTACACAGCTCAGCGACTGCACAGAACAATTTATTATGAATTATTCAATTGTAAGAGTGCAATATTAGAAGCTTACATGAGTCAGGAGCACAGCGAATTTGTTCACCATTGCAAACTGTGATGAACTGACTGACTTGACTGATGAGCACTTCGGGTTCTGGAACTTGAATTCCTTGATTTTGAGCTGCATTTTGGTTGAGAATCATGAACTTTACCATGTAAATTGCCAAAACACCTAGACTGTGAAGTTGTGGGTCAAGAGTATCCAGAACAGTGTCTAAATGTTCGGAATTCCTCATGAGTACGTCGGGCGACTTGCCGAGAAAATCATATAGTTCTCGCCAGCTTCCTATCAGTTTGATACATAGAAAATTGAATATTTTTAGTGTCCACAAATTATGAAATACAACTGTCGTTCAAAACAAACCTTCGCCAGAGAGATTACGAACAGAATTTACAAAATGTTCTAGGGATGACGCCATATTCAAATTTGAAGAATATTAGATTGAAAGATATTGAATTGAAGAGAGAAATATTTGGATGAGCCAGCAAACGTCGTCTGCAGTTGTCTTTATTCGTTGATAAACGCGCCAATAGAGGGTATATTCGTAGATGCAAGTAGCACCACTGGCGGGTGGCGGCAGGATCACACAAACACTTTTACTGAATAATTTAAAAACAAAATGAACATAATTATAAGCGAAATAACCGCGATTTAATTTTATTCTAATTTGATGATGAATAATCGAAAGTAATCAAGTTTTTAATCAAATAAGAAACTTTTTTTATGAATCCCTGCCATCTATCATCAATGAAGTTGAAATTTTAGCAGACGTTAAAAGTTGAAAGAGGAAAAAAACAATAACAAATCCCATTTTCGCCTACTCTTGAATTTGTTGTGACAATTCTATGTATTTCTGGTATTTTTACAAATAGTTCGAATTTTGTTGATTATTTTCCTGCTTTGAATAGCCATTAGTATTATAATGGCAGTAAAATTTGGTTTAAGTTTGAATCGAATTCTCCAAAGAGCCTTACCTCAAGTTCATAATTGCAAGCTACTGCCATGCTTACAGATCCGTCACATTCATATAAATAGTCTTCATTTTAAAAATAAAGAACCCAACGAACTGATTGTTAGACCTTCTATGTTTTATGTTCCAGAAGGAGATAGAAATAAAGACACATTCTTAGAAGCTGTAAAAATTTACACAACAAGACCAGGGCCCCGTAGGGCACAAGTGGAATTCATCTATGCTGCTCTGAAGGAAATGGAAGAATTTGGTGTGCATCGTGACCTGGAAGCATATAAAGACATCATTGATATATTACCAAAGGGAAAATATATTCCAACAAATATGTTTCAAGCAGAATTTATGCATTATCCAAAACAACAGCAATGTATAATAGATGTTCTGGAACAGATGGAAAACAATGGTTAGAATATCTTTGCCTCAAATCAGTTTAAATTATTTTATGTGTTTTTATTTCATTTTTAGGTGTTTGTCCAGATAAAGAAACTGACCAAATGGTTCTTAATATTTTTGGTCGCCATGGAGCTCCCACCAAAAAACTTAGAAGGATGGCTTATTGGATGCCTAAGTTTAAAAACCAATCTCCATGGGCACTCCCCCAAAAGATTCCTAACTCAAATCTTGAAATAGCAAAACTTGCTGTCCAGAGAATGGGTAGTGTTGATCCAGCTACAGAGATGAACATTTTTCAGACTAGTGAGTTGCAAGACGCCATTGACGATACTTGGATCGTCAATGGTCAAAGCGCCAATCAAAGAGACCTTTTAGCCAAACTCAAAGAAAAGCAAACCGTCTACGTTGAAGGCGCTTTCACAATTTGGTTAAGAAGAACCAGTATAAATTACTTTATTTTGCGTTCTGAACCTGTTCCGTTAACGGAAGAAGAGCAGAAACAGCAGAATGAATATGATTATGATGGTATGTGTACTGAAACAGTTTAGTTTCAATTTTCTTCATTCTAGTTTTCTAATTTTATTCTTCGATTTGTTCAAGATGTAAGTGAACTGCGTTCGTGGATGTTTGGGGAAGAAAATCTTACTCGGAAAGATATCGTTGTTCAACCTTCAGTTCATGAACAAGAAGATGGGTAAACAAATATTAATCTTCATCAAATGTGTTGATTATGAGATAAATACTTTTTTTTTAAATTTTTTCAAGGACAATCCTTGCTATAGCTATCACTGGGACATGCTCAAAAGATTCCCTTCTTTCTTGGATCCGATTTTTAGAGAAAACAAATCCAAACCTAGCTAATTTGAGTATCCTGTTTGCTACTAACTCCCCCTTAGGTATGGTACCACTTATTTTATATTCAGCTTTATTTTTTACAACATGACAAATTTTTCTCTTTTTTAATAGGTGAAGTTGCACCAGCTATCGAAAGTAATATGCCATCTCAACCACTAAATAAAATCACAGGAGGTTCTGATTTGTAAATAAATGTATATGATCAGTAAAATAATAGTTTTGAATAACACATTTCCATCTAATTCACTTTTCCTGCAAATTTTGGAAAGAAAAACTAGAAATTATAGGAAATAAACAGCGATGAAAGCTGTAGCGATGGCAAATACAACAATCACAGGAGTCAATAAATTGGGTAAAGAATATGGTGGACTTTGGTCTGCATATGGTTTTCGAAAGGCTAGCTTCTCCAATTCGATGACGTTCTTACCTCTAAGTTTCATCACTTCGGAAGCTGCACGTCTTCCAGACTGCACCGCTCCACTTAAATATCCAGCCCAGTGTGTAGATGTTTCAGTCCCGCACCAGTGAATTCGACCATGCGGACGACGGAGAATACCGAATGTGAACATGATTCCAGGAACGCCGAAAGAGACTGGACAACCTCCGTTGTATTCTTCATCGGCCCATATTTTCTCAGTGAAGCTCGTCGGTTGCAACGCCCATGGTCCAAAACAATCGGAAAGACTATTCAGAACTGCCGAACGACGTTCCGCTGCCTAAATTCACATTTTAATTGTAGAACACGTTGTGTTATTTCGAAAAAGATGTACAAATTGAACATTGGTCATACCGTTTGACGGTGCCATTCAACTCCTGGCCTTCCGGCTATAAATCCTACGAGAGCAGGTATGTTTTTATCATTGGTAGCATCATAAACGATGCTAAGTGGGCCCGTGGAGCACCCTAACAAAGGTCCTCCGCCGTTACTCACGACCTCACCGGAAAAGCCCTTTTCACGCCAGTATGTCTTTTGAAATTAATTTTAAATGTATTTTATGCGTGATTTCCCAAGATTTACTATACTTGACAAACCTTGTCGTACGTAATGACGAATTTTGTTAGATGCCCTACTGGCATATTTTCCATTAGAAGCCTTCGATCCTCCGAGAGCGGAGGTGAAAACTGTATGTGGGTTATGCAATTGGGAGGAATACTGACAATCACATGCTTTGCCCTATCATTTTAAGGATGAATATTTTGTCGGTGAATGTAATATTTTAATGATTTTATATAACTTAAATTACCTGAAAATCTTCGCCGACAGAGTTTTAACTGTAACCAAGCCGCTTTCATCAGATTGGGAAATAGAGGCCACGGGTTGTTCCAGGTGAATATTTTTTCGCCCAATTCGATCGGCTAAAATTTCGCTTATCTGTTGCGTGCCCCCCTGTGAATTGACCCAGAAATGAAAATCGAGAAGGCGGGAGAACATTGTATAATATCCTTTCTCACGCACTTTTACGCGAAGTTCTTGGGCGCCATTCTCAGTTGCCATCAACAGTTTCATGACACCCCCCGCTGAATTAGCATATGCAAGGAAGAAGAGGGCTGAAACACGATCTAGGTCAGCTCCTGTTGATAGATGGAAATGTAAGATGCAAATATAATGGGTATTTCTTTGCGAATAATAGGAAAGTATCATGATCGAAATATTATTCGCTTCTATATCAAGTACCAATTACGGAACGGCAAGCGGCTTGAATGGTGTCTCTTACACCTTGAGTGCGCGCACTATTCTTAACAAACGTCTCCATGGTCATTGCATCGTATTCTTGAGCCTTTTCCCACAAGTATGGATCTTCAATGCTAATTTCCTTAGCTAACCTCTCAGCCTAGAGTGCAAAAAGATTATATACTTTCTTGGATATTCAGGGGCAGGAAAATAAATGCAAGAATTAAAACCTTATCATTACTTTCCAAATGAACAGTTGTAGTTCAATAATTCCCCAGTAAGATCCAAGACTTGGGATATCAGACTTGTAAGTACGAATAACATTGTCATGCCCAACTTGCATAACTTTGGTTCCATCAATAAATTGTGGATATGTTTCAATGTTTAGTTCTTCAAGTATTTCTAAAATATCTGGTTGACTTGATGCTACCCACTGTCCTCCAAAATCAAATGATGCTTTCTGTCCTTCACCAATGTCAATTTCATTGGTGAGAGTTCTTCCACCCAAACGGTCTATAAAAAGAAATTCAACATTATACAAATTTAATGAATAAGCACCAATATGCAAAGATAGGATTTGTACATAATAAACACATAGGTATGTACAGTACCTTTGGCCTCTAATAAACATAATTTGATATTTGGATCTAATTTAAAAATTTCATAGGCAGCTGTCAATCCAGACAGACCACAACCAATAACAATCACATCAAATTCTTCTTTTGCTTTATTGGGTGATTTTCTTTCTTCCATTTTGTCATGAGCCAACACAATAACTGATCAGAATGTATAAGTGCAAAAGCCTTTACTAGCTAAACCGACAGGTAGTTACTGAGTTTTGATCACGTAGATACCCCGAGCTAAATAGTTCAACATAGAAATGCACTAAGGTGCTGTATTTATCGACGCAAATACATTATTGTATAAATAGAGAGATTAGAAAACCATCATATCAGGAAATATCAGCGTCAATTTTTTTTCTTTGCCTGACGACAACAACAAAAGCTTCAAAACACGCGAATTCAAAGGATGATTTATGCCAAGATAACCATTTTATTTTGAATGAAAATTTCGATAAATTCCAATTAAATTGAAAAAAAAATGTGTGGAACATTTTTACATTTGAAATTGGATTCCCGAAATAGTTTTCTCATGTTTGGAACTCACCGTTAGATGGCATCTTTCAATGTGTCAAAACTCCAAAAACACTTGTTGTTCCCTGGGGCTAGAAAGGCAGAGACGGGGAAAAAAGGCCAGCATCTCATGTTTTCTTAGTCATTCAAGCAGCGAGTTAGACGGCAGTGAGCAATCAGCCATGGCTGCAGTGCAAACGCCTGAAGATCAGCATTTTTTAGTTTAGAAGCAACAATTCCGTGTGTATACGCCCACCATTCGGGGTGCAGTTTTATTGTGCGGGGGAAGTGTTCAAGTTTTACGGCATCAAGAAGAAGATGAGCTATCAACTTTCTAAAATGCGTCTAACGCTCAAAAGAATCCTGCAAGCCCTTTTTCTGGCCGTCTTGTTTTCGTTTTCCACATTGGCAATGCTTCGGACTTTGGCTGCCACTTCGAACAATTCCACTGCAACGATAGAACGTGCCTCTGCGGGAAAAGAAGAACCTCCATGGATCAAAAACTTTGTGGGCTTGTGGCCAGATAGGTCTCTTAGATCCGTTTTGGATGACGAAGGAAACACGTTTGCAGGGCCGGTGATAGATGACAACGACAACCATCTCTTCGAAGTAACCACAACAACAACGACATCAAGTACTACAACGAAGCCTCACACTACACTTGACGATATATTCATAAGTGTCAAGACGACAAAGAATTTTCACGCCTCACGTCTGGATGTCATCATCAAAACTTGGTTCACCTTAGCCCGGGAACAGGTATCTAGATGCCCAATTATTTCTAATCGTCTTAGATCTTACAGGTCAGCCGTTTGGCTTTTAGTTTTAGAAGGGCGTTCATGATTTTACCACTGACCAATTAAATCTATGCGGTGTTTTCCTCCACGACTTGTCCGATTTCGTATCTTGAAAGCGATCCCTCATTAACATATAACTGCTAACGAAGGGGCCACGTCAACCTGTTTTCTTAAAAAAAAAAAAGTGAAAAAGAAATTCCAGATCTAACGAATGTGTTTTTGTTCATCTACACGGAGATTGAATCAGATGATTGATGGCATCAGAAGGGAAGAACTAGAGAAAGCTACTTCGGGTCAGTCATCTCATGTGTGTTGTCCTATAAGATTGAGATGTCGCCCCAGACGGATTTATCCGGCAGCATTCCGTCTTTTTTTTTATCAACTCGGATGGTCTAAAAGTAATATCATAGAAAAATATCAAGGGGGACTGAGAGAGAGAACTAGTTGAGGCAGACTTTGTTCACTGTCCTTGGATGCATTTAATTAGCTTCCAAGTCCCTTTGTTGCCTCGAGATGAAAAGAGCAGGTAGGGCTGCCTCGATATTATTATTTCCCAGTATAATGCAAACCCTCGCTGCTTCTGGCGGTAGGAGGAGCGTCTGTCCATCTTCTTTATTTTCTCCAGAAGCCGAGGGAGTCTTTTAGAAAATCTTTGGTGTCTGCGACACTCGACACCTTTTGAATAGGCTTCTGTCCCTCAGCTCCGTCTGGTCCATTGTTTCACAAAGGCCAGCAAGTTTCCCCTCTTAAAAAAAAAGAAAGCATTCTTGATAAAAAATGAATGTTTTCGGAATTTAAAAAAATCTATCTTTTCAAAAAGGCAAATTGAAACCAAGTTTATGGTCAAAACCCGAATCCTTCCACACAATTAGCCATTCGATCCGTGGGAAAGAAAACAACTTTGTGCCCTACGTTTCTATGATTTCACGCCTTATCGAGCAATATAGTCCAGGGAGAAAAGCAAACAAACCCCAAAATACAGCGTTGATGGAGAACAGGCCATAGAAATATTCTTTCAAGTTCAAAGTTCACCGACTTTTAGATATCAGCTGAAAACTGAACTGCTACAGCCACTCGAGAACAACAGCTCCGTGTACCACCTCTTGAAAAAAAATGGAAGTTGTATTTACAAGAGGGCAACTGGTCTTGTTAGAAGTAAAAACATGTGTGAACAAAGTGCGTCCAGCTCGGATTGCCTTTCACCCTCTCTGCTTCTGAAAGCTTGTTATTCGATATCTTCTCATTAAAGAGTAATGAGGGCACAGTCTTTTTTGCTGTTATAGCACTGCGTTTGGATCAACTATCCGTGCATGCAAATTCAATAACAAATCAACTGGGGTTATACGGGTTGAGTGATCTAAGTTAATGTTATTATATCTTGACAGACTTGGTTTTTTACCGACTCGGATGACGAGGAATACAGCGAAAAAACCCACAACCATCTGATTAACACAGGATGTTCAGCTTCTCACAACCGGTAAACATATTTCTATACAAATTTGGAATCATAGTAAAATATATATAAATTAACGTTTTTCATTATGTAGGATGGCGTTATGCTGCAAGATGGCCGTCGAATTTGACACTTTTCTCGAGAGCAACAAACGGTACTGTATATTTATATGTATATAATTAACTTGAACTTGCCTCGGTTTAAATTATTTTTGTTATTGTCATTGCTGCCGTGTCCGTCGGCGATACGCTTGTAATCATTACAAGAGTCCGGGGTCATCTTAGATTCTTTTTGTTCTTCATGATTGTTAAGGTCCCCCCCCAAGAAATCTCTGAGCATTTCTTACGGTCATCCCCCTTTTTTTCCTTGAAAAGGCCGGTTTCTCATTAGAAATAATTGCTGCCACTATGGAGATAATAATATATAACCTTCTTGGTTATATGATCGCGTGTACATCAAAGAGCACTTTAAAGAATCTTTAGCCAACTAAGGAACTTGATTTCTTTGCTCGGGACTACCCGGATTTTCTGGTCACGAAGCAGCGCAACATCCATCGTGACTGTCATCTTAATGAACTGTGTGCTATCACATCCCCCCTTTTTTTCCTGTTACATGTTTCGTACCTGTTTTTTTTGGTATTCATGTTTTATTTGATTATATTTTATTTCTAAAGGTGGTTCTGCCATTTTGACGACGACAACTATGTGAATGTACCGCAGTTGGTCCGAATGCTGCAAAAATACGACTGGACGGATGATTGGTACCTCGGCAAACCAAGTATCAAAGCCCCGCTGGAAATCCTGGACCGCGAACACATACCGGTAATTAGACCCTTTTTCTCGTTACAATCGTCCAAGAATTTTTCATGTCAAACAGTTGTTGGTATTTATGACCCATTTTTTCGTGCTAGACATTCTAAAAAAAAAAGATTTCATTAAATTTCAATCGTATGCGAGAATGTCGTTTTTCCTCACTGGAAAACATGTTTGTTCTGCCCTTCCTTTTTAGGAGATGGGACGAAAAATGATAGTTACATATAAAAAGGGAGCTCTAACGTCGGGTTTCAAGGCGACAGGTGCGCGGCGACTTGGTAGAACTGACTTGTGGCATTTTTGTTCTTCATCTTCCTTCATCTTTTTAATGATGCGCCCACTGTTATTTTCTCGAGCCCTAGACCGACTTTTTTTTTTCCCTTCTCTCTCTTGTGGGCTGCTGCTTCTGTGCGTGACACACTTGTTTGTTGAATGAGTGCCCTCCGGCTCTACACCTGAATGGGTTCTTGATTCCTTCCCCGGCTCTTGTTCATTTAGTGCTCTGAAATCCTCCTCCGCCGCTATCTCGGAGCGCTCTTTGTTGTCCCCTCCGTTTCTAACGTGAGGCTCGTTGCTTGCCAGCTGTCGTGCCCTTTCAACCCTCTCAAAGCTTTTTTCTGCCTGAGGACACTCTCCCCTTGGCGGTCCGCAGGAGACCGATATAAACATTAAATCGCGTGCCTCAGTGCTCTCAGCACGAGTTGATTAAATCCCACAGTATTCCAGTGATGTCGCCTATAAAAAATAATTTCGAAAAAGAATATTTAATCAACCGAAGGTGTCTTGACTTTTTGATGGAAATAATTTGAATATTTTTTTTACAGCAAAAAATATCATTTTGGTTCGCTACGGGAGGTGCTGGATTCTGTCTTAGTCGTTCACTCGGCTTGAAAATGAAACCGTTGGCCAGGTATAGTTTTGTTTAATGATATTCTTTAAATGAAATTTGAAAGTTAATCTGTTGTTTCCATTTTTAATTTCAGTGGCGGAAAGTTCATTAGTATTGGCGATAAAATTCGACTGCCGGACGATGTCACTATGGTAAATTCACATACATTATCTGTCTGCATTTTACCTTATCGCCTTTTTTTATCAATTTAGGGCTATATTGTTGAGCATCTCCTGAGCAAACAGCTTACAGTGGTAGAAGAGTTCCACTCGCATTTAGAACCAATGAAGTTTCTAAAACAATCGCAAATTGCAGACCAGGTACAGTTTTTTTTACCAATATTCACATTTCCACGATGATTAATTGTTCTTTATTTTTTAATTCTAGATTACTTTCAGTTATTCCCATTACGGAGCTGAAATGAATGTACTGAGTCTGGATGGCTTCAACAATCAAATTGACCCCTATAGATTTCTATCCCTACATTGTCATTTGTATCCCAATTTTAGTTTCTGTCCTAGATAAGATGACTTCATTGAATTTCATGTGAATAACTTTTCAGCTGTGATATTCTTCTTTTTTAAAAGCTGGCCATTATTTTTATTTTTTAAATTTGTGCACATTATTCTCTTTATTTCTTTAATTATCTGGAATTGTACAGTTAACGCTATCCTGATGCGATCAAGCAAATAATTTTGAAATGAGGATACTTTCTTCATTTATGCAATTGACTAACCTTTATGGTGTTGATATAGAAATTAACACGTGAACCTGTTTGCTGCAAAGAACGCTTTGTATTGCTACTCGCCTAGCCACAATCGTCAACAGCACTGAGTCCCCCTCTCTTATTCCTTTGTCTGGGTAGGTCCTTCTCCCCCTCTCTTCTTTCCTGGCTATCCTGCGTTGCCGCACTGTCCAGTTTGTTTATCTTTTATACTCAACACCTCCCCTCAAACTGGACCCCCAAAAATAAACATGAGCACAGAATACACAGCATATTTGAATCAGACATAAATACTAGGTTCAGTGTCACAAGACAAATAATAAGAAAAGAAATATCAGCCTCCTTTAACTCTTCAGTTACACCTCCCCTACACCCCGAACGCCAATCTTGTCACGGAGATACTTGAAGCGTGGAGCAGCCAGGGGTTTCGTGAGTGCATCGGCCAGTTGCTCCTGGGAGCTTACATAGTTTATCATCTCTTCTGTCATGTCGATCGTAACGCTTCCTTTTTCTGTCCGCTTCTTCTCCTTCTCTCTCACGCCGGCGTTTGTATTGACGGCATTGAGCTCTAACATGCGTAGTGGAGTTGCACTCCCAGCATGTTCTCGGTATACCAGCATGTTGACTGGAAGGGTGGCTTTTTCCTTTGTTCTGACCGTACTGGGCAGGAAGTGCTTGCTCTTTGTGCTGTGATTCATCTCTGTTCGGCTTACTGAGATAGGCAGTATCAGATGTCGATTTTGCTTCTTCGTCGTTGCGCAGGCTCTTGTCCAATGCTATAAGGCGAGTAGTCAGTTTCTTGAGAGTTTTCTCTGCAACAGGCGTGCTGTCCCATGCAAAGGCAAAAACACGGAACTCTGGAGGAAGCGACATGAGTATCTTTGCCATTATTTGATTATCATCAATAGCTATGTTGAGGCTCTTCAGACGGAATGCTATCTGTTCCAACTCAGTCAGGAAGCTTGATACACTTTGGCTTGGTCGAAATGTGCATCCATAGAACTTTGTCCACAATAGAGGTGCATTGTCTGCGGCATCTTCTTCATACTCAGTCTCCAATTTCATCCACATCTCTTGGGCTGTGCTACAAGACATCAGGATCCTTGATTGGTCTTCTTTGATGGCGCCAAATATGTTCTGCATTGCCGTGGTATTTCTCTTGTTCCAGTTGGTTATATCAGCTGCATTTTCAATCACCTGGTCAGCATTGCGTCTCTGATTGTGGTAACAAAACGAGAAGATGGTTAGGTTTGTGATATCCATGGCAGCCTCACATTATCTCAATGTGGAATCTCCCTCACATCATCTCGATGTGGAATACCTCTCACATTATCTCAATGTGGAATCTCCCTCACATCATCTCGATGTGGAATACCTCTCACATTATCTCAATGTGGAATCTCCCTCACATCATCTCGATGTGGAAAAACACTCAGCTGTCTCCTAGATGCTTGCAACTCTAGCACACACTTGTCCACCATCATATGATGGAATTTAGCCAGAGTGACCAAACAGATTGAGAAAGAAACACAAAAAAGAGAAATGTCCAGCAAACACAAACACACAAAAAACAAAATCAAGTGGCAGAGATTAAGCACTCACGCCGGGATCTAAGTTTGTCAATTTAATAGTTGGTACCACGCCACAGATAGGCATCTCATATCGCGTTGTTGTCAGGCACGGATCACACACATAAAGAAAACAATAAATCATCAATAAACTTACTTCAGCAGGTTGCCGTTGAGTCCCGTTCACGACTTCCCAAAGCTCAACACTTTGTAACGCCAGCTTCATTCCAAATTTCCAAGACGCGTAGTTTTTCCCATTCAGACACCATACAACATGGCGGCGGCCATCTTTCTCCATCACTCCAGAAAAGAATTTCTAATTTCTTGGGAACAGTTAGCCGGGGACACACACAAAAAAAAATAATTGTTCAGACAGAGTAGCTGTTAGCTGTGCGTACAGCTGGGCCCATAACCTGTTGATATAGAAATTAACACGTGAACCTGTTTGCTGCAAAGAACGCTTTGTATTGCTACTCGCCTAGCCACAATCGTCAACAGCACTGAGTCCCCCTCTCTTATTCCTTTGTCTGGGTAGGTCCTTCTCCCCCTCTCTTCTTTCCTGGCTATCCTGCGTTGCCGCACTGTCCAGTTTGTTTATCTTTTATACTCAACATATGGGAAATTCAAATGACCACGGTTTTTAAACAAGACAACTCGTGAATACATGTATTAGGTTTCATATTAATCCTTATCCATTTAACCCTTATCTGCATCATTTTTATTTGATTCTTCCAAGGATTCGTAACGTAAATAACGGTTATCTTACATTTTTTAAAAGTATTTCTCATTAAACAAAATCGTGCCGTACGCCACCTCTTGGTGAGAAAAGAAACTTTTTAGAAGGACAATTGAAGCACCTGTCAACAGAACGAGAAGGTGTGGTTGCGAACCTTATTTGACTGCACATTCATTTTCATGTAAAAAAATTTGATTGATTATGCATTGTTGTGGTTAGAAAAACCTTTTCGGTCCAAAGGTGGAATGAGTAAGTAAGGAACCAAAGTATCGTGAGTTGTGAGTTCTCGTTCGTGATATAACTTCCCGAAAAAATTGCTGAAGTCTCCCACGGTGCTCCCCCCCCCCCCACACATCAGTACGGAATCCCAACGTTGGTGGGAATAAAAAAGTCACAACCGATTGGCATTGTGAATTAAAAAACAGTCAAGACACAAGCTGATCATGTCAACTAGATCTAGACAACGAAGAGATTCTGGTAATAGTGTTGGGAGTGCAGCAAGTGAAACTGCAATTACTAGAAGTCGCTCCACTACTCCCTTCACATTGAGATCACAATGTACACGCCATGGTAGTGAATGTCCAGAAGGTCATGGTTTAAGCTTTAGAAATCATCTCAGCCCTTCTCCTAGAAGCAGTAGCAAGAAATCACATAGAAAAGTTGCTATTGAAAAAAATGGAAACATTAGAAAAAATCTTGCCCTTAATCTTGAAGCACGATTTCAGTTGGATCAGCATGAATCTCCTAAGACCCCTATTGCTTTAGTTACAGAAAAGTCAAATAATCAGACCAGCGATTATTCAAGCGCAGAAGAAGAAGGAGCAAGACCAACAAGTGACACCCCCATCTTCCTTTCTTCTACTCCTCTGCATACTAGTTTGAAGACCACTCCACTTAAAAGGTAAATTGAGTTTAACCTTGAATTTCAGCTCTTTACTGGTTTGCCTTACTGCCCTTACACTTTTGATATTATTTACTCTGCTTTCACACTTACAATTTACAATAGAAAAAAATTACAAAAATTGTACAGAAAATTTGCATAGAAAATTTTACCAGCTAGTGGTAGTGTCAGCCAAGTAAATTGTTCGTTTGTCTGTTGTAACGCAAAATTCAAATTCTTGCATATTTCAAGTTTTTGACACCATCGCTGACCGGCGTAACGTCTCTTAATTTTGATGTGGCGGTGATGCACGTCATTTCTTTAATTACTGTCTTGCTTCTCATTTCAGTGATTCAGTCTTATTCTGTGAAGCATTCGATCTAGTGACTGGTAGATCAACCATGATTAGCCCGGGGTAATAGTTTTATAGGTCGTATGTGTGATTCAAGAAAATCATTTAACTTTTTTATGGGCATTACTTTTTTGGGGGTTTGGCTAACATGCAACAGATTTCGTCTGCTAGCATTCAAATCTCTCCATTTTCAACTCGCCGTTTGAAAATAGCAACTTTTCGTTTATGCTTTTCATTTGCGTAAATAAACGACCTTCTAGTCTTTTAACATTTCCGTATTTTCTTTAAACCGAAGAGTTGGGCTGTGTTAGATTGACTTCTGAAATTTACTGCTTGTATAACTAATGAACTTAAATCAGGAAACATGTGCAAGTTTTAATTCTTTTGTGTCAAAATTCTTTTAGGTCTGCTGAGAAAACAGATTTCACTTATGCAAATAGTTACAGCTACAGGACACAAGTAACCCCAGAAAGAGTGATTTGCATGCCAAACATGACAAGACGGTCAATTGAAAGGTGTCATGGCTTTGGTTTCTCATCACCGGAACTAAGACTGGGCTCACTTGGAAAAACTCCAGGTATAACTAGTATCATAAATATTTAAGTTGCAAGTTTATTTTATTTTCATTTTTGATATATTAGATTTAAATACCAGCTATAGAAATGCTCATGAGTCTGATGATGAAATCGATGAAACATACCACCTGAAGACACCACCTAAGAGCTACAGATCTGCCGCCTACTGTTTCTCAAGTAAAATTTACTATATTTAAAAAATGATACAATTACTTACTATATTTTAATTTTAAGGTGTTGCTTTTTCCAAGCTGAAGGGAATCGTATTAAGCCTTGCATGGTGGATTTACCTCATCACTTGCTACTCTTTATTGCTTGATACTTGTGTTCTCCAAAGTCGAGGAATAACCAAATTAAGAAATCTATGCAGGCAACAGAGCAAGAATAGTCGAAATCTGCTGATGCTTTTCCTCTTTTTGCCTCTCTGCTTCTGTGCAGGTTTGATTGTTCTTTTATTTTCTTAATCTTTTTTTTTATTTCTTACATAAATTTATTATATTTCATTCAGCAAACTAATATATATGCCTATTTTTAACTTTTTAATCAGGTGGATTGCTATATTCTGCTTTGCATGCCTTCATTACCCGCGCAGAAGATGTCCCCTCTAATACCTTAGTTAACCCTTTTCCAACCCAAGATTTGCTTCCGACTTTAAATTCTTTATCAGACTCGCCGTCACCAATGTCCAACCCTGTAGTAGAATCGCCGTTATCCATTATCAACCCCATAACAGATTTATCGACATCGACTTTAAGTCCTGTAGAAATTCCACTTCTCCTGTCAGAAGATTCATCTTGGCAAGATTTGAAATACGAATTGAAGATAACGAAGGAAGCGTATTCTGCTTTAAAACAACAGGTCAACGCCTATGATGGGAAAATATCAAGTCTAGCCTCTCAAGTCGAATTGTTTCAGGTAAAATCTTCCTTACTTTTACATTCTTTGGATTATAGCTAATTGATTTTACTTGTCTTGAAAAAATAGGGTCAGCTGATGAGTGTACGCACGGCGGAGATAAAAGACTGTTGTGATCAGTCTCATCCTGATATGCTTGAACAGCTTGTTGGAGCCAAATTTGCATCTTTAATTGGATCGCTTTCTCAGCAAACTGGACTAAATGTAGATGATGTCGCCACTACAGTTTCTAAGTTGAACGGGGCTCTGAAAGAGCTGAAGGACCTCAAAGAATGGAAACGTAGCGCAGAAGACAAAGATGGTATTATTTTGATAGCTTTCTTGTCATTTTGGTAAAGTTAACTGTTTTTACGGTGTCATAGAAAAATGGGGCCATGATATTTCAAACATGCAAAATAGTTTGAATGAAAAAGAACTGTCGATGCTAACACAGATAGGAGTCCTTATTGAAGAAGCTATTAAGCGATGGGAAACTGATTCAAAGCCCGCATTGATTCACAAAATGAAAGAAGACCTTATTGCTGAAATTCGCAGCCAAATCAAACTTGTTAATGCCAATTCTGGACGAGGGCTCAGCAAGGACGAAGTAGAACAAATGATTCATTCTGCATTGGGTGTATACGATTCCGATAAAACTGGCTTGGCCGACTTTGCCCTTGAACCAGCGGGTATGTGTTACCATTTTGAAAATTCTTTCTTTTCCCTATTTATTATTATTGTATTTTTTGTAATGGTGCTTATTGATGTCGAACTCGTGATTTCATTATTTTTTTTTTACGAATAGGAGGAGTAATATTAAGCACTCGCTGTACTGAAACCTACAATTCTCACCGGCCCCGACTCTCAATATGGGGTTTTTCGTTATGGAGTGAACCGAACAATCCTCGGGTTGTCATTCAACCTGGAATTGTTCCAGGGCAGTGCTGGTCTTTCCGTGGCTTCGACGGATATCTGGTGATCCAGCTTTCAAGGAAAATCGTCCCAACGGCTTTCACTCTAGAGCATATACCTCGAAGTTTGGCGCCCGATGGTCAAATCGATTCTGCTCCACGAAATTTCACCGTCTATGTAATTAATATTAGCAAAGCCTTTATTTATTGATTTGTTTAACAAAAAAATGTTTAAATGTATTATTAGGGCCTTACAAGGGAAGTGGACATCGCTGGCGTGGTACTTGGTCAGTATACTTTTGACAATCTTGGCGTGCCGTTGCAAAGCTTTCCAGTTCAGGTATGTTCATTTCTTCTACACAGTTTTAACTAGATGTTAAGAACAATTATTGTTTCTGTAGGCGCATGAACCAGGAGCGTTCTCTATTGTTGAACTACGGATTCACTCTAACTATGGCAACTTGAATTATACGTGCCTTTATCGGTTTCGTGTACATGGCCATGTAGCTTAGAACATCGCCATGTGCCTTACCAGAACCTAATCTGGGAAACAACGACTTATCTCGTCGCTACCTTATCTCTTTTAAGAACTGATAAAATTGTACAAATGTTCGTGGTTACGTCTTCTAATGCTATCCAGAAGTAGAAGTTCCAAATCAACAAGATTTTTTTTTGGAACTCTAGTCTTTCAAGAAAATTGATGTCAAGGTAGAAAAATGGTGCGGTGTGAAAAATGTGCTGTTTTGTTTTTGAATGGTTTAAAAAATTAACTAGCCCTAGTCTGTTTGCTTTGCTTCTACTAACATTGCTGTATGCTTGTATGTCCTTCTAGAAATCTAGTGAAGTCGTTTAACCTTTCTGATTGGTGAATCCGATTTGTAAAATTAAAATAAAGAATAATGAACTGGATATTCTTGTATTATCATCAAAAATCAACATTTCAACATATTTAAGCTGGCAGAGCGTACTGCTTAGCAAGCAAATCAAAATCTCTTTCTTTATTTTGGAACTCAATGACAAAAGGATGTTCGGGAGCAGAATCAATCAACTGACTCAAATAGCGATTACAGACTTCTGGCGTCTTGCTTGATAGCTGGCTGAGCACAACAAGATTCACTAGTGTATCTGTGTTATTTGAATCTTTTTCTAGAGCATCTTGAAGGGCAGACTCAGCTTCTTCATATTTACTTTGACCAATACAGCAAGTAGCCTGACCATTCAACAACAATGCAGTTGGAGCATTCTTGTCAGCCAGCTCTTGGAATGTATAGTATGCTTCTTGCAGCTTTTCACCACCCTTATTAAAGAAAAAATTCAATGTAATCATTCACCCATTATTCACAAATACAACTACATACTGTTGCAAGATTGACCCAGGCAGAAGCAAGCTGTGTCAAAATAGCATCATCATCAATTTCTTGCATGGTTTTCAATTCCTTTCTTGCAAGATCCAAACGATCCATTCTTAACTGTGTTTGCAGCATAAGAGCCCGACTAGTACAGAGAAAATAATATGAAAAACCAAAAATAGAAGTCAAATTAATTTACAATACCATTCTAAGTGGTCTGACTGATGCAGTACTTTAAGGGCAGTTTCATAACTACTTTCATTGTAGTAAATTGAAGCAGCAACAAGAAGAAAGACATAGTTGTTTACATCTAGATTTCCTGAAACTTGTTGATCAAGTTTTAGAACAATAGATTCCCTGCAAATATTGTAATATTTCATTAACTTGAAACTTATTACATAGAAATAACAAAAATTACCTCTTACTAGGCTGAGAAAAATACTCTGCCAATTGTTTCAATGGCTGAAGTTCTTGTGGAGAGGCTCCATGTATTTCATTGATGACAACACCATATTTCTTTAGAGCAATATAGGCTCGATAGACAAATACGTCACGTTCAAGCTTCAGAACAGGGTTATTTAACTGGAAGTAATTTAAATATGTTAAGGAAATCAATATGAATTTGAAAAACAAGATAATGTACCTTCAGCTTCTGAGCTTCATTGATAGCAGACTGATAATTTCCAATATAAAATTGTGTTTTAACTTCAAAAAGCTCATCGGTTTCTCCCTGCTGTTCCGGCATTTCACTTTGATAGAAATTAAGATCTAATATCCAATATTAAGGCTGCTGTCGAATTGACAATTGAAAAAAATTCACTTTAATTTCTTGCTGTTGCAGTCGTCTTTTGACGTGTCAAACCCTTACACAGTTGCCTCTAAGTAGTAGAAGACCAGTAGAAGACTCGGAAGACTTTTCCGTTATCAAGGCCTATTCATGTTCGGTATTTATTTTTTAAATTGAATTTTCGTTGCATTCAAATTTTAATTTGTTTCAGAATCAAAGTAATTAGTTTTTTTGGAATTTAAATTTTATTAAGTTACTCATTTTCATAAACCGGCAACACTGCTTACGCATTTAGCAACTGTCAAAACAAAACAGAAGCACTCTGACAGAAGTTGAGAAGTAGATATCTACAATAACAAAAACCGCATATTTATATCAGATCGCTCTTGTTGTAACACTATGCACATGCCAGTGGTATTTTTTTTATGGTTTTTCTATTAAGTGTTCAAGTGTTATAGGAAAATTTATTCAATCTGAACGTTTGCAATGGAGAGTACAACTACAACTTCTTTGAAGCATGTTGATCCAGATTGGTACAAAACAGTCGAAGGAGAAAGAATTGTACAACAACTTTACCACCCAATAAATACGAAAGTTCGAAAGCATTTTGGTAATTAATGGTTTAATGCATATCTCCATTAAATGTATCAATTTCATTTTATTGGTATAGGAATATTAGAACATCCGAATGTTACACCAGGAACCCCAGAAATTATGTTCAAAATAGGTGTACTGGGCAAAGCAGGAAGTGGGAAAACAAAAACCATTTCAGTTTTATCTGGGAAACCAGCAGTTTTTCCAGGATACATAGAAACTATAGGAATTCATGTAAAAAATATTTATTGGCCAGCACAAATACAAGCAAAAACCTGCTTGTTTAAATTACAGTTTTGGGAATCAGGAGAATCATGTTCAAAAAGATATAACTACATTTCAACAGTAAGAAAAACACATATCATGATATCAACTTCAAATATTGAATTGTTTTGTCATTTTTTTCTTTTTTCAGGCATGCATGGAAAAAACTGATGCAGTGGCCATAGTAATAAATAGAGCTGATCGAACATCTTTGGACTATGCCGATAGTAAACTTGACTCTTTGTCTCGGCTAAATTCTACTGTAGTGTTATTTGTAATGGATACTGAACACGACGTTCAGGTTCATGATCAAGAACTAAGCCAGTATGCAAGAAGAAGAAGGCTCCCATTTTTTCATCTTCCTCCTCATACTCTAGATATTAAATACTTTGCACCATTCTATAATTCCTTGTGTGATTTTGTATATTCTTCTCAACATAAAGTTATGTCAGATACTCTTTAATCTAAAATATTAAATGGTCTGTCCAAGTTTTCAAGATTGTTGTTTTAGATTGTAACTTAAATGCCTAGTATTACTTACATAAATTTTATATTTGATTAATACATTTCTATATTCAATAAGTGAAAACTGTTCAGCTACGACAGAAGGAATCTGATTCAAAGATACATTCACGAACAAACGAAAGCAAAACCACCCAATTTTGCAGGTTTCAAATTTGGCGCAAAATTAAAATTTTTGTCCAAGTGTATTTTAAATTTTTACCAAGTGTATTTCGTGGTGTTTACGACACACACAAAAAAATTATTCTCTATATCGACTTGGCCACCTTTTGCAAGTTCTACTTCTATAGTCAATCGGCAAATCGGTATAGCGAGTTTTTAGTTATTAAAGTTTCTTTCTGAATATTGATTCTAAAGTGTCCCCGGGATTTCGGTGCAATTGGGAGTTTCCATGTTGAAGATTCAGAAATCAGAAAGTTTTGTTTGAAATCCAAAGAAGTCTGTATTAGTTCCAACGTAAATTTGTTAACTGACCGCATCAGTACTTCATCGGATGTAGAACATGATTGGCAAAATTTAGAAGTGTCAAGATATTGTATGATCCTCAAATCACCAGACAGAAAGTAGCGATAGTGATTACTTTTTAATGCTTTCCTTTGATTGGACAGTTTCCTTAGTCTTCAGGGTTTCCTTAGTTGATTTTTTCCCTTTGATGATCTTGGACTTTCTCTCTGACCTCCTGGAAACCAAATCTGCTTCCCATTGCTGATGAAACATCGTATATAAACGTAACGCAGCTTGAGCATCTTGTATCTGGAGATTTAAGCAATGAAAAATTGTTGCAAAAATGAGTACATGCAAATGATAAAGCTGATTTTCCAAATCAATAGTTAACGGTCACGCATCACTGAAATGCATAACCAGCTATCCGTGTAATTACCGAACTGTGCTCTCCGGTTTGAATTTCAATCCCCAAAAACTGTTGTGCCAATCGTTTTAAACTAGGGGTAGCTCCATTTACTACTGACCGAAAAACTTTAAATCTATACAATAAAAAAGTAAAACAAATAAGATATGCAGTTGGATTCATTACACTATCCACAATTCGTACCTTGACGTATCCCGAATATTAGATTTAGGATGTTTGATCATGAGTACTTCCAAATCATGACTCAAACCGTGTCCAATTAGAAGTCGACCCTTTAACATTTCAGCTACTTCATGGCAGACAACTCCGAGTTGAGATGCTGAAACAATTTGGGATTGACATTTCCATCATAAATAAGCAGACATTTTTTTAGTTACCATTTTTCAGATTATGAGGTCTTATTCCTGAAAATTTTGTCCTGAAGTCAGTCACTTCTTCTCCAGGAGCAACAAATTTGTCATAAACACATACTCCATGTTGATTTACAATTGAGACTCGTGCTAGTGCTGATTCCTTTCCATCACTTCCAATCCCAACCATTTCACAATCCAGTGCTAGAACTTTAGTTAACCTATTAAAACAAGTAATTTTATAAAGGTAGCAGATAAGAAACCTAATTACTGAGACAGTACTTACTCTTTGGGCCCACTAGAACCAAATTGAATATTACTAGTGTCACAACTGGGAGTCTCCAGCAAAATAGGATCGACACCATCAAACCAGATTTCCAGGTCATTATTGGTTTTTTCACTTGAAGTCACTCCTATAGAACTTTCTTCAATTTTCTTTGCTGCTTCTTTCTTCTTCCTTTCAATGTACAACAGTCTTCCTTTTGACTGAACAGGCTTGATTTGTGTAATTAGTGATTTCCAATTTGAAGATGCTTCATCTGGCTTAGTTGGTAATCTGGCAAAGTTTTTTGAGGGTTTTATTTGCGATTTTTCGTCTGATTTTGGCTTGTCTGTTAACTTAATATTATTAGCAGAGGTTTTGAAGAAAAAATTTTTCTTCTTTTTAACGGAGGTTCGAAGTTTCTGGGAACTTTCTTTCGGTGGGTTTGATTTAGCAGGAGGCATACTAACGAACTGCACTTAGTTTATTTAAATTTCACAAACGTATTTCAAAAGTCTTATTTATCTTAAATTTCTGAATTGCAACCAGAATCCGACACGTGACTGCGACAACTGCGAAACTGCGACAACAGCCAGTTGAGTGGTTGAATGCAGACGATAATAAAAGTATTCCGCATAGCTAACTTGGAAAACACCGCTGGACGAGTAATGGAATTTTTTTGAAATGAGTGTGTGTAATTAAGTTGTCTTTGACACTTTTAAGAATATTTAATCCATATTAATTGAATTATATAATATAAAAAATCAATAAATATATATTACTAAGATGTTTATCGTTCAGCACGTCACTTACTTCACAGCCTTATTCAGCGCCCTCTTTATTTATCGGCTACTCCGCCCCTTTGTTAGTTTTTGTTCTGCAGTTAATTGTCTGCGCTGTTCATGTTGTGAATCATTCCTAAGATTTCGTCACGAAATAAACCCCGATATTTGCAATCAAGTGAAATTTCCTTGCTGAATACGTTTTATTTGAACATAAGCCTGTAAAATGAACGCAAATTTTGATGATCCACCTCCGGCCTATACCCCATTCGTTCAACAGCCAATTTCTAGCAAGTGTCAAAAATATTTCTGATACATGTAATACCTAGACTAATAATGAAATTGACGTATTCGACAAATTGTTATAGGTTCACAAACATATGGTTCTACTGGAGGTCATGGAGGTCATGGTTCTGGAGCAACCACAGTCATAATCACTCCTAATCCCTCCTCAACCATTTTTCTAGTTGGAGGCTGTCCTGCATGCAGAGTATTTTATTAATCTAATATTTGCCATACAAAAAAAAATTATTTAATTATTTTGGTTTCCATCATTTAGGTTGGTGTCCTAGATGATGAATTTACTTTTCTGGGGCTACTGTGTTGCATTCTCTTCTTCCCTATTGGTATCCTGTGTTGTTTAGCTCTACGCCAAAGGCGTTGTCTTAATTGTGGAGCAGTTTTTTGAATCAGTCATATAAATTTATTAAACTAATCACCTATTCTTGACCAACTCTAATTCAATTGGGATTTTTTTGAATAATCATAGAATTTGTGAAATCCAAAATTGTCGCGTTTTATCTGATTGTAAACAATATTCCAAATACCCTATGTGAAAAGTGCCTCTGTAATATGAAATGCTATTAATTTCATTTTTAAATGGACAATAAAAAATTACACGTACATGAATAATTCTCTTTGTTTTGTTCATATATTTTGACAGAATTTAAAAATTTTATGATACTCTTAAACAAATAATTATTTTGGTTTTCATAATTTTAATCTACAATATGTGAAACAACAGATAACAAACCAAAATGTTCATTTAATTGTATGATTAACTCTTCCACACTTGGGGCAAACAACATCTCTTTTGTTGGCACAATGTCGGTGATAAACGCTGTAACAGCCCTCACACTGCGTCGCAGAAATTTCGAAGGGGAAGAGTTCCGGAAGTTGACCACATAATCGACATACATGACCTTTACCCCGACATCCCTAATTAATGAAAGTTTTAAACACAAGTAGGAATTGTTAGTTGTAAAATAAAATAAAATACCACACAATCTTGCGTAATATGCATTAAAAATTGATTGTGTATAGGTTCAAGGTAGGATATCAAATCTTTTTTGTCAATGTCCATAAGATCCTATTAAAATATGAAGAAGATTTGTATGAATTTCGAGTACTAGAATTGTTGCTTTGGTTTTACTTACTTGAATACTATAGTAATCAGAATTTTCTACATAATGTTGACGATCTTCTAAAAGCCGAAGTAATTTAGCTTCCAACGCATCTTTGCATGTTAGGATGTATTCCTTCATGATCATAAAATCGCTTCTTAAACGCTAAAAAAATAAAATGTCTCAATTTTTTCTTTGAAATACAGATTTTACTCAACATATTAAATTTACCTTGACATAAGCTAGTTCTTCTACAAAACTAAATAGCTTGGGGTTGATGGTTTCTAAATTGATAATTGATTTCTTCATCATTAAATTTAAGTATTGTTTTGATCCTTTAGAAACTGGATATTCATGAAAGTCCCAATTCAACACTACCCTTGAAGGAATTACACTTAAACTTCCCCAATGACATTCACTGCAGAAGTAATTACCAGAATAATCACATAAGAGGGGTTGAGTAAGGGCAGTGTCTACAACCCAATAAAAATGATAACAGATGTAGTGAGACTAGAATAAACTTAACTTCGAAAATAATCTAGGTATACGATTTAAGGATTTACTTACTGAAGGATATTCCCGCTTTGCATTCAGCACAACGATAATTTTGATTTCTTAAACTTTTCTCTGGACAAATTTCTAGAACGTAGCAAGGATTTTCTTTAACTTTAACAGAAGCGCATATTCGTTTGACACTATTCAGACATTGTCCATGAGATATGTAATCACATTCTAAAAATTAAATAAAAAAATATTAAATCTTGAGCATGAACTCCAACATCATAGAAAAATACCTAAACAAACAAAGCAACTTTGAACTGGTATCCAAATAAGGCCAGAACATGTTTCACAATATATTTGGGATGGATGAAATTTCAACTGTGTTACAGTTTGACAAACAAACTTGTGGCTTTGCACCACCTTCATTTTCTTAGGATCCATGTATATTTCAAGTTCTTGTACTTCTTGAAGTCTAAGTCTCAGCTTAACTAATCTCTGTACTAATAGGCGTTTTTCTTCAGATATTTCCTCCAACGCAAGAATTTTTTCTTTACAAGTATCGATAGCTAGCTGAATGTCAATGGTCTTTTCCATATTCCATACTTCTTCGTGTTGCGAGGAATAATAATTTTCATCCACTGGAAGACAATGCAAGCTACCAGATTCGTCTCCGTTTGAATCACTCTTTTTGGAGGTGTCACTGACAGACATTTCAACACAAACCTGAAAAGACACGAATCACCATTGCATACAAATGCTTTTTTGTTTGTTTGTTCGTTCGTTTTTTTTTTTTTGCGGGACAACTGACACTAATCTTTTGTATCCTTAATTTCTTCTGCTGTGCTGACTGCTGAGTAAGTAAACAATGCAACGCTGTGAGTTCGCATTTATTGTTGTTCGCTTTTTTTTAAATCGTGCAGTAGCGCACCCTCTCGTGTTGTTTTTGTTGTCTGCTGTCTTAGTACTTTTGGCGGGTTCTGTATTCGATTAGAGAAAGAATGGAGGCTGTTCGTTATGAACGCAAAGAACTGGACTATGAGGACTTGTCAAGTACGTTTAAGTTGGTCAATCGTGATTTCAATAGGCAATATGCCGGTATATATGCCGTCAGGCTTACGAAATTTCGAACTTTACTTGAGGAACGCGTTGAAAAGAAATGGGGTAAGAGTCAAATTCCACAATGAGCTGTGTAACCAATAACTGAATTCATTACTTTGTCTTGTTAAGGTAAGCAATATCCCATCAAGAAGCTTGTTGACCTAGTTCCCAATGAAAAGGTGTTGTATTCATTTTTCTTCTCATAAAATTTTCATGGGAATTTCATAACATAATCTTTATAAATCTAAGGTTTTTGTGTTTGGGACCATCTATAAACAGCAAGAACTAAAACCAAGTATTTTAAGAGAAGTCAGTGATGAGGTAATAAGGTTTAAATTACCATCTACATTTTCATGACTTCATTAGTGTATAACTGTATATCATAATTACTCTGTATTTCAGCATCAAGTATTACCACTACCTCCCAAAGCAAGATATGTTTCAGGAACTGATATTCTAATATTGGAAGATGAATTGCAACGCATTTTGCTTGTTGGCAACACAAATGTAGGGGAATTTGTCACTGGGGTTGTTATTGCATTGCTTGGCCATGAAGATGATTCAGGAAAGTTTATTGTTGAGGATATCTGTCCTGCTGACATGCCTGTGGTAGTGAACTCCCCCAAAATTGACTTCAGCACACCTAGGTGCCAATCTTAAAATCAACAGCTATGTTTTATCATGTTACTAATCTGAGTTTTATTACTTTTTAGATTCATTGCCTTAATATCTGGCTTAGATTTAGGAAGTGGTAATGACTCATATTTACTGATGCAAGAAATGATTTTCACATTGATGGGGAAAACTGGGACTCCGGAAGTTCAAGAAATAATGTCTAAAGTTTCAAGATTAATCATTGCAGGTAAAACAAATGAATTAATTCCTGAACTCCTATTATTTCAATTCAGTTCTATTTTTCTTTTTATTAGGGAACTCGTTAAGTTCTGCAACTCAAGATCGCCATATTTTGGACAAAGCAAAATATCTGATGCGCAATAATATGGTAGCTAGCATTGAAGCTGTTCAACAGTTGGATGACATCATTTTCCAATTAGCAGTACGTAAGAACCGAATATTATAAAATAAATTTATAAAGTTGTTAAAAGATCTTCATTTATGTCGTCATTTATGATAACTGCAGAGTTCCATAACCGTGGATGTAATGCCCGGAGCCCATGATCCAGCTAATTTTGTCCTTCCTCAACAGCCATTACACCACTGTCTGCTTCCGCAAAGTTATCAGTTATCTACATTCCATGCAGTTAGCAATCCATATAATTGCCGAATTGGAGGTCGCATAGTCATGGGAAACTCTGGGCAACCTGTTTTGGATATCCTGATGAACTCTTCTCTAGAGCATCCGTTAGACGCCATGGAAAAAACTTTAGAATGGAGACACATGTGTCCGACTGCCCCAGATACTTTAGGTTGTTATCCATACGATGACGACGATCCTTTCATTTTTAACACTTGTCCTGATATTTATTTCGCTGGAAATCAGGAATCATTTGGTGATCGTTTGTGGAAAAGTATGTTTTCAGCAAATAACACATTATTTCTAGGGTATCTTTAACGTATCAATCTCCTAATTTTACAGGCGCTGATGGTCACCCTGTCCGGCTTATTTCATTGCCAAGGTTTTCAGAATCGGGAACCATTGTAATTGTTGACGCGAATACTTTGGAATGCTTCACGCTGAGTTTTGGAACCGATGAAGATTCTGGCGTCGATCATTGAAGGATTAGCTTTCAATACTAGTTAACTAAGCATTATTCAAGATTTTCATGTTTATGCAGATCACGTTTTTGAATGATTGGCAATTCTTTCGGAGTAAAAATAAACTTGGTAATAAAGTATTTTAAATATTTAATAGTAACTTTATTCATTGATTTGTAAAAAAATCACAAAACTCCATCACAATGTAATTTAAACTCTGTTTATTTTAAGTGTTTGTGAAAAAACTAAAAAAAGTTAAAAAATAACAGTTATAGTTGAGTTTAGTCTAACGTTTAGATGTAAGATATTAATATGTGTATTGAATTTCAGGAAATCGTGGACGATCCGGTATACGCACCAACGCACAACGACGGTAGGCCTACATGCAAGAGGAAAAACTATTCAGAATTTGAGTCAATGAGCGAATGAGGCATGCCGGCATGGTATCACAGATTCACAGTCCGATTTAACATATTTTATAATCTCGAAAGGCAACGTTGCTCATTTTGAAGTTCACTACTACTTCTGCTCATCTCTGAGTCTGAGGACTCTGACCAAATTTCTAAGTCAAACTTTCTCCTTATCGACCCAACATACGTGCTACGTGATAGAAAAACCCAGAATACTTCATCACCCTAGAAATCAAAGGTAGTGAATTAAGAACTTACCTTTCTCTGAAATGGACGCCCTTGGAAAGGTATTTATAATTTTTCAACCAAATAATCCTTAAAAAACTTTAAGACTACATCTAGGTATTCCAAAAGTAATGATGAACTCATTTTTGATTCAAGTAAAAAAAATGTCAATTATTGCATTTGACGACGCGTTTGCAACATGCTTATTTATTTAAACATATATATTGTTATTATTGAATTGTGACTATCTTTAATGTGGACCCAATTTCACAATTAAAATTTGATGTAGCTATTAACTACTCTTTCACTATTATGCTAGGCTACTACTTTTTGGATTAAAAATCTTTTGCATATTTGTAGAGCTCTAAATATAATTTTAATTGATAAAATTTTGTAAATATTTGATGTAGAGCTTACCTATTGTCACTGGCATTGGTATTGTGGTTTTTACTGCTGTTGCTGCAAAGTTATATTTCAACTGGCTCCAACCAAAAGAAAAATCTGCCAAACAGAAGGAATTAAAGACACTACTTGATCCTCAAACAAAATATCCTTTAAAATTGATTGAACGCCATGTAATCAACCATGACACCAGGAGATTCAGGTTTGCCCTCCCTTCTCCACAACATGTTCTTGGTAATAGCAATAATCAACTGGTGATGAAGAAATTGTTTTTTTTTTTTTGTAATTAACCCTTTATTAACACTTTTTTTTCACAAGGTCTTCCTGTTGGTCAGCATGTCTATTTATCAGCAAGAGTCAATGACCAGCTGGTAATTCGCGCTTATACCCCTGTATCGTGTGATGAGGAAAAGGGATATTTCGATTTAGTCGTGAAGGTATTGCTAGTTAGCAGTCTGAAAAAATATTAGTAAAAATCGTTTTCTTTTGATCTTTTGATTATTTAGGTTTATTTCAAAGATGTTAATCCGAAATTCCCGGATGGAGGAAAATTAACACAATATTTAGAAAACCTTGCCATCGGAGAATCCATTGACGTCCGAGGTCCATCTGGGTTGTTGGTACACCAAGGCCCAGGATTGTTTGCCATAAAGCCGGATAAAAAATCACCTTCTTTTAATATGGGTTTCAAAAAACTTAATATGATCGCAGGTATACAAAATAAATATTTAATATAATTTATGGTAGTTAATAGATTTTTCGGGTTGTGCTAACCAATTTACTTGCTTTGTTATGAAGGTGGAACTGGAATTACACCTATGGTAATACAATTTTATTCCTGCGATTTCTTGGGAAAAATTATTAAATGTAAATTTTTGTTGTAGTTGCAACTAATTCGGCAGATTTTAAAGAATCCGGCAGACTCTACATGCGTGGCTCTTTTATACGCCAACCAAACCGAATCTGATATTCTATTGCGCGAAGAATTAGAAGAAGCTGCTTCTCAACACCCCGATCGACTTCGACTCTGGTATACTGTCGATCGACCTACTGACGGTATAAATATTTTCTGATATTTAAAAAACAAAACGAAGATTTGGACAGTTAGGTTTATGTATTGATATTATAATAATTTTTTTAAATTCCTGCTCGTTGGGTTTCCTAGGTTGGAAATATAGCTCGGGATTTGTGTCAGCTGAAATGATAGCCACCCATTTGTATCCCCCTGCTGATGACACTTTCGTTGTTATGTGTGGTCCCCCTCCGATGATTAACTTTGCATGCATTCCAAATATGGACAAATTAGGATACTCAGCAAAATTGAGATTTGCTTACTAGAAGAAACCTGCAACGACAGTTATCGCATTTAAAATCCGTGATGTATATTTGCGGAACAACATAGTAAGCAATACAAGTTTTTCCTAGTGAGATACTTAAATTTGTCAAGAAATTTGCAGTTCAGCACACTAATATGAGCAGCCAAGATAAAAATCGGCAATCCTGGCAGCCTCCCGAACACCACTCAGCAAAGCTCCATGAACCGTGGCAGGATAGTTCCGTATGGTATGCTCACCTAAATGATTTAAGCACATGAATATAATTGAGTTGGTGACGTATGCAACTAAAATTACCAGCAAAGAAAAGACGAGGAGGTGGGCTAGACGAGTCCAAACTGGAAGTTGACTGTTCGCCAGATGAAGTGACAGGACAAGCGAGAATGTCGTAGTCATTCCCTGAAGCGCTTGTAGAGACAAAAGAATAGGAACCTCGAGCCCATGGATCAGAACGCCAGCGTGTTACCACGGTTTCTTTTGGCTGTTATATTACAAAAACAGAAACATAAAACAAATGGGGGGTTAGGTTAGTTTCAATTTGTTAATAGGAAAATAATTACCTGAGGAACAGCCCCGTTACCAAAAATGCCTTTTAACACAGCCATACAACGACCGACAATAACGTCATCACCAACGTTTTCCATGATGGCGGCTGCTTCTCCAGCTACAAGCGCTAACAGGACTGGTGTTTTGTACAGATTCCAAAAGAGAAAAAGTTCTCCTAGAAAATAAATCAGAATTATTTCACAGCACGCCTTGTAATTTTGTTTTTCTCCAAGAGTACCTCTTGAAGCAGTAGTAGATCCAACGTGTCCAAACAGATTTGAATTCGGATCCCAGAAAATACGTTCAAAACAAAGAACGACTTTGTTGAGATTTCCAAAACCTAGGCGCTGAATGGCCGAGAGTTTCCATTCCGGTAGAGGAGGGGTAAATTCTACCATATTATTGGCAGCTTTTCCCGACTCAGTTGCGTTTGGATTAAGGGAAGTGATTTGTTTTAGAACTCCCAATGGGAGAGTGCATAAAACGGCATCACCTAAAAACGGTAAATGGTGTTAAGTCAATATGCTGCGCTGAATAACATAATATTTACATTTACTACTGTAATTCAAAGCATACCTGTTATTGTACTAGTTTGGCTTGTATTACGTGGATTAAATACGCTGACTTCAATTTTTTCACCGCCATAATTTACTTGTCGAACTGCTTGATTGAGACGAATATCCAATCCTTCAGAGAGGGCAACTGGCAAACAGCTGAACCCATTTCTCACTTTATATTCAATGAAAAAGTAAAAAACCAAGAAACACCGCAACTGAAAAATGTAGTACCAGTAAGATGACTCCCGGTAAACTCAAAATCATCATCTTGATCCCAATGTTTAAGCGATAAGTTTGAAAGCGGCGTTGCGTTGGCGAATTCCTGGAAGGATTAATGCAATTTGTCATTTTTACCTAAGATATTGGTGCTTAGCTCAACTTAAAAAAAAGTGCAATATACCAAGTTAGCGAAATGCCAATCCAGAATTTGTCGATCACGAGAAGATAGATATACCTGCAAAAAATGAAGATATATAATTTACGTACGATGAAAATAATTTAACATTGAAAAATCATTCTTACGTCACTAGGAGGAGATGATTCAAGCTCTTGCAGTTTTTCCTCGATTTCCTTTTGCTGTTCTTGAAGCTGGGCCCATTCCTATAAATTACATGGATATTTGAATTATTTAAAATTTAGCGATGTATTGGGCAACTGTTGATTACTTTGTGAGCATGATGGATATCTCTGAGTTTTGATCGAAGAGAAAATTCTTGAGTGATATCTCGTTGTCCCCGTGTTTCGTTCATTTTATTCCACTGTTGAGTCAATTTTGCTACTTTGTCCTGTAAGGCGATCAGCTAAAAAAATTTTTTTAATAAGATAAAGCTCAATTTCCAAACAAAAGAATAACAACAAAACAGTAATATTCCTTTCTGGATTATGACCTTATGGTTATTTGAAATAAATAAATGAGGGAAAATTTATTTTTATAAAGCACAATATACCTTATTAAGAACAGAACGTAAATTATCTTGAAGAGTAATGTAATTTTTCCAATGTTGAATCTGCTTTTCTTTTACATTTTTTTCTTGAAGCCTTCAAATGAAATCGACGATACAAATTAATTTGAAAGAGAAAACGAGAGGGAATTAATGCTTAACATACTTAATAACCCATTCCAAAGCCTGTCCGAGGGAAACGGGGTTGGTGTTAACGTAGTTTATGTCAAGTTGATGCGACAAGTAGCTTGTGGCTTCAAGAAGTCTGTTGAATTCGCGTTCGACCATTTCATCTTTATCTTTAGGAACCTAAAAAAGCTGTGAATTAGCAACTTTCACTTCATTAATATAATTTATTCTTTATAAATACTGTTGATCCATTGGCTTCGTATAGGGGACATTTTTGTTTTATTTTGTGCAGCTCCATACTGATGGAAAAAAGTTATCAGTGGTTGGTTCTACATATTTTTCAAATACTCGATGCATACCTGATTTGTTTCGACAAAATAGTGATTGGATTACCTCCCAAACCAGTAACTACCATAGCTCCTACATCTGCTACATACGAGTTCTTGCGAAAAGTGGCAATTCTTCCACCAACACGATCCTAAATTGTTAACACGAATGAACAATATTATACTGTACGTACACAGTTTTGTTTGTTTCACGAAGTAATTGTGAAACTTACTCTTGCTTCCAAGACAACAACTTCGCATCCAAAATTACGTAATTGTTGAGCAGCTGTTAGTCCGGAAATCCCAGATCCAATCACGATAACTTTACAGGGTTTCGAAATAACTGGAATGGGCTAAATTAAAGAATAAATAAAATGTCTTGAAGTAACAAAGAAAAAATTTATGCTTATTTTAAATACCATTATTCTTTTGAAAACACCAAAATTGATGAAGCCATGGCGCTGTAAGAATCCATGGATCCTTCCGACTAAATTCGTGTCGCTAACGGAAAAACATTGAATTGAACCTGAAAACTTATTCATGTAAAAATCAGGGAATTCTGAACGTACCTATTATAAGGCGGCTCTAATTCTGACAGAGCATTCTCAAGTGTTAACTCCATCTTTGGATTTTCCAACCACAATTGCAGCTGAAAAACAATAGGATTAATAATGATTGAAAATAATGTGGAATTAATTGGCATAATTGTTATTTACTAGTCTGTTCCTAATATAAAGAAATAGCTTCTGGGTAGCTGGGACACCTTGCTCTATGTCTGGAAAGCGTGCAGCTTCATCTGCATGCATTTTATCTACTGGTAAACGGCTTTGAAATGCTGCTCCCTCCAAGCCTTTACAAATTATTTAAATATAATTCATTTACTGATAAATTTATGAAAATAAACATACCAGAGGGTTCCTCAAAATCAGAATCATGAATCATTTCCTCATCTTTTGTTTCTGCTTTCAACATTGGCTCTTGAATAGATGGTGCACTTGGTAGAGATGTGGAAGCTTTATGCGCTTCAGATTTCACTGTGGTGCCATCAGGCCCTGACTCCTTTTTGTCATCTTTATCAGCATCAGATGCCCCAGAAGGTTCAACTGGGTGATCATTGGTTTCTGCCTCCTTAGTTTCAACCTATATCAAATACAATTTTAAAAATAAATTAGTAAACCACATTGTGTTTGAAACCTAACAAAATTTAAATTGAAACTTAC
This sequence comes from Daphnia pulex, assembly GCF_021134715.1. Classification (NCBI taxonomy): domain Eukaryota; kingdom Metazoa; phylum Arthropoda; class Branchiopoda; order Diplostraca; family Daphniidae; genus Daphnia; species Daphnia pulex. The sequence continues at coordinate 6,858,210 of NC_060018.1, read as the reverse complement.
TCGTGCCCTCTTGTTCCGCCGACTCGACCGACGGAGTTCTTCAGCATCATCGGCATTTTCCTCCGTGTTGACTGGAGCCCCAGCAGGAACTTTGTCACTAGAAATACTCATTATTTGTTCCACGAGTGTTTTGATTTTCCAAACAAAATTTAACTATTTTGCAGAATAAATGAACCACAACTGACCAAATGGGCCATCCAATTTTTATCCGAAAAACAAACGCTTACTATATAGACGGTACACGGTTGCCAGAGACAAAAACTGTCTAATCAACTCAATTGTGAATAAAAAGTTAAATCAATCGATTCATCAATATATTTACAATCAGCTTCACACACCGAAATAATGCGTGATTTTTAAATACATATTAACGAATAAGTATGATACTGAAAGATGTAACATGCATTTTTCAGCCCGCAAGGCAAATGAAACTGTAACCTGTAAAGGCTGTAACGTTATGTTATCATAGTCAAGTCAAGTCGCAACTCTGAGCTGTTAATATCTCTGTGGTTGCTTAAGCTTAAAACTGTGTTGAGGGATTCTTGATCTGGTTGTTATTTCTCATTTTTTCCCAATCAACTTAAATATTCAGCGTTGTACAAGGCATACATTTAAATGGCATCGAATTACTCCCCTCTTACAACTCATGTCCTAAATACCGCAACGGGAAAGCCTGCGAATGGCATGCAAATCACGTTGCACCGAATGAAATCGGACTCGACATGGGAAGTTCTTAAGGAAGGGTATACATTTCAAGTTCTCTTTTTCAATTATTCACTTGTTTAGATTTTATATGCAATAAATGGAAAATTTGCTACATAGAAAAACAAACGAGGATGGGCGACTTACAGGACTGACTTCAAAAGAGGGATTCACTCCAGGAATGTACAAAATGTATTTTGATACATCATCATATTTCAAGGACATGAATATTATCACATTTTATCCTTATGTTGAGGTATGGATCTTAAAACATTTTCTTCATTAACAATTTAAAAAGATAGGGAAATTTTTTTCAGGTGGTTTTCAACATTGTGAATACAAATGAACATTACCATGTGCCACTCCTCATCAGTCCATTTGGTTACAGTACCTACAGGGGAAGTTAGGGTTTGTGAATGTCGCGCAATTACGTTCAAGAAATTCCAATACAAACAAAAAATTGTGATTCTTAAAGAATACATGTAATAAATTAGATATTCATGCAAATATTATCTTCTTTATAAGTTTGGTTTTGATTATTATCGGCATTTTTTCTGGATAAAATAAAAAAATATCTAAATACCTGAAACCCATTGTAAAAATTACTTATTTATAAAAAATGTAATCTTCAAATTTTACTGTAGATTTTTCTAATTTGGTTTTGGCGCATTTCCTACGCGCACCTTTCGTTACTCTTGTAGTTTTTGTGGCCGTTTCTGTTTCCTTGGTAACCTAAACAGCAGAATCCTGGAATAGTGCAAGTAAATGGATATAACGTACAGCTCATCTTTTGAATCGGAAGATGATGAAGTGGCACAAGACGAAAAGGGAAAAAGTAATTTTCCCAAAGACTATAGTACTAATGTGGAAGAAAACAATACGGATTTGGATATGCTTTGTAAAGGCGTGAATAACCTTCCATTGATTAGAAACACAACCCCAAAAATGAGACTAAAAATCCTATTGGGTGTTAGATAAAAATCCTAAATACGTGAATCAACAATGTGACGTTCACAATTTTCTCGAAAACAAAATGGTGAAAGCTCAAAATGGGCAAAAGAGAATTTTTTTAAAACCTGCCTTCTACACGAAACGGGAAATTTTCAATGGTAGCGCTTCAATCAACAGGAGAAAACAGCTGAAGCAAATTGAGCACGATAACATGGTAAATAGACTAAATTTGAAATTAAAAAAAATACGAAATTTACCTCCTAATTCATTTGCCTTTTTATCTTAAGATCCTATTAAAAAAACTGCAAAACGTGAAGCCATCTTCCGAGGTGACAAGCTGGAAAAAATGTAAAAGAACTAGTAGTGCACTTTCAAATCAGTCGACAAAATAAGAAACGCAACACAAGATCGGCAATTACGCAAAACCAGAAACGTTAAAATAAATGTCTGAATGAATAAACAAAAATGAATGACTATACATTACAACTGATCTCTATTATTTTAGCAATAACGTCTTTTACAAAGTGGAAGAAGTAACGCTAACAAAACGTTCTTCGATTATTTTGTCAACGTCCATGTCGTATTTTTCTCATGATCCTAAAAAAGTTTCTTGTGTAATTTATTTAAAAAATTTCTTTGGGGAAAATTTAGTACCTTCAGTTGTATTCCTTTAAGCTTCAAATCTTCTCTTAAATTATCACAAGCAGCTAACAAAATTTTCTTGGTATTCATTGGGTCCACCTTATCACCCTTAAAATTGGATTGTTCGATTTGAAAAATATATTTAATGATCAATGTCATAATAAACTTATTGAAAAAAAAAAATTACTTGCCTTTTTTATCGCTAAAGCATGTTGGCGAATTTGACTTCTAAATCCAACAAAATCATCAATGATTGAAGCTGAATCAGATTCAGCGCTACTGACAGAAATGTCCTAAATTACAATTATAATAATAAATTAAGTCCAATCATAATAAAAAATACGGTGTTCCTTACAGTCAACTTGAATCCAAGGGTGTTTAAATATTTAGACACAAAGTGCTGTACGCTTGCCACAGCCGCGATTCCGCAATCGGATTTCGTGGTATTAAAGGTTTTGGGATCGTTCATTTCTTTTCTGGTTAATTGTACCAACTTCCGAACTATTTTGGTAGCTTCAGCTGTATTAAAGTCGTCACCCAAGTGAATTTCTACCTTGGATTTAGTTTCTTCTAATGCCTAGTAAACGTTTTCATTATAAAAACAAAGCAAGCAAATTATATACGACAAATCATAATACGGAAAACAAGAAGTTTGAATCAATCGATGATTGACATGAAGAGCTGTTCCGGATATAAAATCTGCATTCTGTGATAAACGTACGAAACGTATCCAACATATCTTTAGCTAATCTTAAAGAATCCTCAGTAAAATCCATTCCTGAAAAGAATCATAAACTGCTAAATGTAACAGGAGCAAGTAAAATATTGAATTTACGATTTTAACGAATGACGACATGTAGCTAAGCATACCATTTCGATAGTTCGATATGACGCACATCATACGAAATTGTTCGGCTGAATACGTTTCTAGAAACTCTCTCACGGTAATAGAGTTTTTCAATGACTTTGACATTTTTGCACCATTGGGTAAATGTAATAGATCTTCCAGATAAGTAGAAAGTAAGACGTGGGAGAATTTCGTTAAAAACAATCACGAAAATTTATAAATAGCTGTTTCACTTACTGCTATGTATCCAATGCCCAACCCACTGAGAAGTTCCATGATAGGCACAACATTGCGCTTCTTCATTTTCATGATGAGGAAAAAGCAAATCGATCCCCCCAGAATGGACATCGACCCAGGAACCAAAAATGTGACTGAATTAAGAATGTTTCAAAATAAAATTGGAACAAAGCATTTACAATTTTTGTCCCACCTTGCCATAGCAGAGCATTCAATCTGCATTAGTTAATCAAAGACCAAATTAATGAGTATGAGAGTTATCAATTAAAAATAAGCTTATAATTTACATGCCAACCGGGCCTCCCCTTTCCTCCCCAGCTAGGACTCCAACTAGGTTCTGAAGAAGACTTGGTTGCTTTCCACAGCGCGAAGTCTTCATTTTGGTTTGGTCTTCGATTTTGGTTTTCCGCTTCCATTAGTGGTACCTGAGAGGGCTTTAGCTTACCATATTTGTATTTTTTTGAATAAGCATTCAGACTAAAGTAGACAGATCCATCACTAGTTGTGTAGGCCAGTTTTTGATGAAGCAAAGTCGCAATGAATGATATTATTTGAGGAATGAAATCAGTCACTTTGGTCAACACACTTGGTCTCTGAACTGAAAGATTATCCAAGTCATTTAAGAATGAAATTTCATACTTGGATGAAACTTCTTTGAAGTCCAGTTTCTGAATGATTAAATATCACATATAATAAGAAGCTAATGAAATTTTAGGGATGACAATAACATGTTGCAATACCTCATCAATGGCCTTCTGAATTATTTTGTCATCAATGTCTATAGAAACGGTTAATTATGGTAGTATTATTATGATGATGAAGAACTTAGCATTCTGTAAATTCAAATATATTACCTGTTATATTCATGACTTGGACAACATTTAAATTGAAGTATTGTTCCATTATCCTTCTCATAATATCAAAGTTGACATAGCACCTATAAAAAAAAAATGATATAAAGTATGAGAAACATGAACAAAATATTAAAAATAATATCAGGATCAGCTGCAAGTACCATGCATGGCCAATGTGTGAAAAATCGTAGACTGTTGGGCCACAGATATACCTGTAACAATACAATAATATAACATAACAAATTTTGGGTGTGGGACAGTAACCTGCCTAATTTTTTTGATTTGAGATAACTACAATATGACTGGTTATTCAGGGATGATTTCGTATGTTAGCAGTTAAAATCGTGGCTAAAACAACAACTTATTACCAGGTCAGAACATTTGGGTGTTTTGTAAAAATTGGTGATTTTTCCTTTGACAGGGAATTGTAAACATTTAGCCCAGGAATTGGGTTCAATGACACTGATGAAAACTGTTTTTCATACGTTGTAATACATTCTTCGAAATACAGTTTACGACCAAGACGAGCTAAACGTATTAACGCCATGAATAGATTATGTTTGATGTGTTGACACTTCACATGCTTTTTGTGTTTTTCTTCAAAGTGAGAATTGGGATGTTGTCATGGATAGCAGACGAAAAGTCACCTTTTTCATCCGTGATATCTATTGCCATGCCGGTCTAACATTTGCCAACCAACTATTGCCCTGTCAGTGCTAAAACCCCCATCTGGTGACGGCTATCGGTAGTCTTTTTGAATCCAAATAATGGTAGAATATAGTAGAATATGGTAGAATTTTTATTTTTTTTTATTTAGCAAACATCGATGATTGCAATTTAAAAAAAAAAAAAAAAAAAAAAGCATAGGCTATGACCTACAAAACTCTAATAAAAAAAATGTAGCATTTCTGAATCCATATGAATGCTATGTAGAATTAACGACCAAGCGCGACCAAGTTGTAAGATTTAATATGGAACTCTATTGTAAAGTCACAGTAGTTTTTTTTTATTTGTTTTCTTATAAACCTCTTTCTTAAACTTTCTAAACCAAATTTCTTAAACCTCAATTTGGAATTAGTTTACACGAAAATAATTCCTCGTTTTTTCTTTAAATTTTACCATGTTTTGGGACTGGCTTCTTCGTCTTCTCCACCGACCAACTTTTGGTTATAGGCTTTGCAGGCAACGTCCACCAATTGGCGAGGATTCATGTTGTACAGGATCCTTTCCGCGTTCTCGCTGTCCCCACGACTCTCCATGACGGCCAGCAACAACTTGGAGGCGTTGTTTTTCAACTCCAAAACATGCAAGATCCATTCTCCATTGTCCTAAATAATTGATCAAATAATTATTAGAATCAAATGGAATGAAAGGAAATTGTTACCTAATGGATTGATGTCAGTAAGAAGAAGAGCCGTGATGATGTCCAGTCCATTCGACTCGTGAGTGGCGATGCAGTTTTGGTTTTCGTGACAAGGTCCTTGGCAATATTCCGTCAATGTTTCCAGGGTTTGGTTGATGAGGGCGACGTTGTGCTCATTAATGTAGAGGCCGAGCAGACCCAGTTCGCCCGTCGTCGATCCGCAAATGCAGACGAGGAACATGAGTGTCTCTGACACTAAATTGTAACTGTTTTTGTTGGACTGGGCCCGCAAAAAGTTCTGCAGGTCTCGATTGTGATTCTCACACAGCAACTGCAGGAAGTGGAAGACGGGCAGCATTACCACAACCTTGGCCTACAACTTGGACTCCATGTCCGAATCAGTTGCCGTAGTTAACTATAACGGCGAATCAAATTTATTTTTGTAAGAATTTTAATAAAATCACGAATTCAAGTTTTGTTGTACCGATTTGGGTTGTTGTACCTGTCATTATCCAATCAAGAGTCAATATAGCGATCGTTTTTATTATTTTGTTTCATGATTTACAACCACCTCATTATATTTTTATATCTACGTAAAATGACTAAAACCTCGGGATCTTTTTATTTTTAGTTCTACTAAGGAGAAAATCAACGCTCGACTTACCTCGCCCACTTGTAGAGTCTCCGAGACGGCGACAAAATACTGTTGCAGATAGAATTCCGGACTGTTTTCGTTGGCGCCCAGAACACGCAGAACAATCGTCGCCGGTGGACGAAAGCGGCGCGGGTTGCCTTGATGGCGAGCGACAACTTCGTAAGACTTAAATTTCGTATACTCGGGAATGACTTCGGGCGGTCCAGTTTGGTCCTGGTCGTCCGTGGTCATCACTCGGCATCATCATCACATCTCCAACACAACGAACTCTGATCTCAAACACAACACGAACTGATTAGGATTCACCACCGGAAGTTTATCTGAATTAAATGTATTTAATTTAATTTAAGCCCTATTTGAAGACTCTTTACAGAAAAAGAGAGTGCTGCAACAAGGCAGCAAGTGCACGTACCAATTCGTTACGAAAAAGAAACCGGATGCTGGTGTGCTCTAATAAATAAGAAAACTTGAGGAAGGAAAGAACTGTTGTGGATCGGCTATCTTTACCATAGTAACGGTTTGTAGACCCAGCGTATTCGAAAGCCTAATCTTCGCGACTATCTGACGATCTCGATTGAATATTTGAGACCTCCTTGCCACTACAGAGCCTGGGTATATAGAGAGATGCTTCCCAGTCTCCATGCAAAATTTCCAACAAGGGAGGGGGGGGGAATTCGCTCATTGTACTAAAAGGTGGAGTTGACTGTTGCGCCACCAAATGGATGTGTAAATGGCAAATTTAACATGGTGAGTGGGAAACATCTTTCCATAGGGCCGCTACCCATGCCACGCTGGCATTTTTTAGACACGTTGATGTGTCCATTTTTGGACACGCTGTTTAAAAAAATTTTTACACGCTGTTGATTTTTTTTTCAAAACGCCCGCCGCGCGTTTGAAAATTAGCAGGTGGCACTAAAAACTAAAAATAGTAATGCAATATAATTTTGCTTTTATCTTCCAAGTTCAAATGCAAAAATATCAACAAGCATTAACACTGTTTAAAGGACAGACTTTAATTTTTATTTCCCCGCATTAACTATATTTGTTCTATTTAGTGCAAATTGGATGTTTCATGTCAGATATTTCTTTGCAATTAAAAGCAAAACAAAAAGAGGACCTGTGGTTGAATCGGATAAGGGATCTTTCCACGAGCATGTCGAGTGTCGAGTGGTCCCGAGTTCGAATCCCCGGAGGAACCAGAAGGTTCATTGTGAGGTACTAAGCAAAATGGCCTTTAATTGTCATTCTTTGTATGTATATAGGTGAAGAGTAATGTAACAAGGTATCTCTCACTTGGATTTAGTTTCGGAGAACCTTTAAGACTTCGCCTCTGTCGTTACATTTCTTCCATAACCATCTTGACCAATGGTAAAGCTTATTTGAGATATCTGATGAAAACAAAGACTAGGTTCGCCAAAGAAGTGTGTTATGCTAGTTATTAAATAAATGGTATAAAATATCCTGATAATGTGCCTTCTGCGGAAGAAAAAATCTACCTAGTGGTGACGAATGGATTCGTCTACCTGAACTAACTCAAACAGATTGATTAAATGCGGGGCTTTAGTAGTTACCAAGTAACCTATTACGATCAAGTTTCACAAGAAAATTCCTCTATTTTTAGTTTCGGGATAGCGCTTTTTTTTCGCTTTTTTAAATTATTTTATGATTATTTCGGATTATTCGGTGGAAATTCATATGCATATGCAGACTCACCAATTATTCCCTAAATACAATTATTTAGATTTTAACTAGCTACAGAGCATGCGGATCGCGCCAGAGGGTAGACGTAAACGTCACAGACAGGTAAACATCTGATAGGATTGGCGATGCCGTCAAGTGAATGAGAATTGAGAATGACACTCCTTTAGATTTGCTTTAGCAACATAAAATTACACCGCAACCGGCAAACTCTTTATTGATTTAGCGTTATGAGCTGAGTCTGACGTATTCGATGGTCGTATTCAAGGACCTCTGACTTTCATGGATCCTGTGGCAGTTGCGTCATTTCATTTCTTTTTTCTTTATCTTTTTTTCGTACAGTCTAACTGCATTGAATAATTTCGGTAGGATATTAACGGTGGTGAGCTGGTGCCGATGCACTTTATTTAATAAGGGGCTGCGCGACAGTCTTCAGAATTTTCGTTTTATCAGTTTTATTTTGTTAAAATTTGTATGTCATAATTTACTTGACTGGCATCGTTGCACTATTTATCCTGCTGCTCCATTGCCTCCGTACATGGCCTAATTTAGTTCACGGCCCATCATCGTACGCTTCTGTGTGGGACAAATTTTGGGTTCCCTGCCCCTTTCCTGTTGCCATAGTACATAGCCAGAGGGTCGTAAGTATCGGTTTTTGTTCCACATTTCCGCAGATCCTTTCCACCCTTTGGATGCCTGTGTGTCTGACTTGCGTTGCTCGATGGTCAGAATCAATTGAAGGAAAGCGATTGACAGTCTAGTGGGTATAGCGGCGGGTTCTCATAAGAGTAGCAATCTTTTCATTCGCGATATCGATATACAAAGTACATAGGCAACACTCAAGTCTGAGTAGGCCTAGTAATACAAAAAAAAAAAAAAAAAAAGTACATAGGCCAGGTCTTTAAGGTTTTCAGCTACTTTAATTGATTTTTCTTAAAAAATTAAATAAGTTTCAAATTTTAATGGATCATGAATCATTACTTTTTAAGTTGTAAATTTTTGCTTTGAAACCTTTGAAACCATGAGTATGAAAATTTGGCAACACAGTTGACTCCATGTTGAAGATTTTAACGTCTGTAACATTCATTCTATAGCAACCTATCACCCTTGCCGAACGGACGCAAACTAATTATTCACAAACTATCGTGCTTTTTCACACTTCTGATTTCTAAAAAATGGAGTCTAAAGGCAGACGTGTCCAACAGATGCCGGATGATTTAACTAATATTGAATTTGAAACGAGTGAAGATGTCAATGTTATTCCCACATTTGACAGCATGGGCCTCCGTGAAGACCTGCTAAGAGGAAATTACGCTTATGGTACGTACAAATGAGACTTTCACTTGTTGAGACCTTGCTCCATTATTCACATTATCCTTAACCTACATGATTTTTAATGTTGAGGTTGGCTTTAAATGTTTCTATAGGATTTGAAAAACCATCAGCTATTCAGCAGAGAGCAATTGCCCCCAGTAATCAAGGGGAGAGACGTTATTGCCCAAGCCCAATCCGGTACTGGCAAAACAGCCACATTTTCAATTTCAATTCTTCAGAGTCTTGAAATTCAAACAAGAGAAACTCAAATATTGGTTCTAAGCCCCACTTGAGAGTTGGCAGTTCAAATTCAGAAAGTATGTTATGGCATTACTTTCTATAGTACAGTGTTTTCATTTAGCTTGTGTTTAGGTCATTCTGGCTCTTGGTGATTACATGAATGTTCAATGCCATGCGTGTATCGGCGGCACTAATGTTGGAGAGGATGTTCGAAAATTGGACTATGGTCAGCACATTGTTTCTGGAACCCCTGGACGTGTATTTGGTATATTTTGCTATTTCTGTTTGTTAAGTTTGGATTGATGATAAGTGTCTTGATTACTCTACAGATATGATTCGCCGACGGACACTAAGGACACGTTCAATTAAAATGTTGGTCCTGGATGAAGCCGATGAAATGTTAAATAAAGGGTTCAAGGAGCAAATTTACAATGTCTACCGTTACCTTCCTCCAGCAACCCAAGTATGTGTTATGATATTTCATAAGACAAACCAATTAAATCAATCTTTTGTTCAAGGTGGTTCTTCTTTCAGCCACATTTCATGACAGATCCCATTCGCATTTTAGTCAAACGGTAAACGTTGTTATAAGTCTGCTGCTTGTTTTTTATTACTAATTATTTTATGTGGTTTACTGGTTTAGTGATGAGTTGACACTCGAAGGAATCTAACAGTTCTTTGTCGCAGCCGAAAGAGAAGAATGGAGGTTTGACACGTTGTGCCATCTTTACGATACACTGACAATCCCGCAGGCGGTTATCTTTTGTAATACTAAACGCAAGGTTAGTCGCGATTGAATTTCTTCTATTGTTGATTTTATGTCGACTGGTTGACGGAGAAAATGCGTGAAGCGAATTTTACCGTTTATTGAGAAGAGACGTTTTAAAAAAGAACGTGATACTAAAATACTATTATGAAAGAATTCCGTAATGGTCAGAGGTATTGAAATGTTCGTCAACTATTTAACCATTCAGAGTAATTGAAATTTATTCGTCTATTCTAGCCGAGTTCTTATTACAACTGACGTTTGGGCTCGTGGTATTGATGTGCAACAAGTTTCGTTGGTCCCTAACAAACGTGAGTTATACATCTATCGTATTGGTTGTTTTGGCCGATTAGAACGTAAAAACGTGTTTCATTCTTACTAAATCCATTTTTTTTAACCAATTTCAGTGGCTGTCCTCATTTATCTATAATCCATCTCGGAAAAGGAAACAAATAAGTTGATGCGTCATGTTTTTATTTTGCTGGATTTTTCTTTCTGTATCTCCAAAGATTTCGACTTATTATATGAAACTTGCGGCCGTGTAATTGTCTTTTGCCATTGTTGAAGTCTATAAATTTTACCTTAACTCGTATATCTGAAGTAATATAGGAACCTTTTTCCGTTTTGCGTATGACACAGTATTTCTAATAAAGCATTTCGATTTTTTTTGGTGTTGTTCGTTTTGAAAGTACTTGCTACATTTCCGAAACCAGTATTTGAAGGACGTTATAATTACAATCATTAAATTTGTTTATCTGTAGTGGTTGAACGAATTGAAAACTTGGTTGCTGAAACCCAGGGTAGTACCCTTCTTTTATTTTTGATGAGAATTTTGGATCAGTTTTCGTCTGCTAGCGTCTAGATTCAAGGCTAAGTCATTTACTCATTTTCCCTTTTGTCATCACATGGCGCAGTTGGTTGGCAACATAATGGAAGACTCAGACTGGTACATTGAACGCCTGGGTAATCAAATATCCACCATTCATTTAAATATCCTGTTGGGAACTAGAGAGAAAGTAAGATTATAAAATATGAACATTTGTTATCAATTTTGGTTAATATGGCTATCTTTTATTAGCTGACAATTGGGCGGGAAGCAGGAGACGATATCGACATTGTATGCAATGGTAAATTTGTGTCAAGAGAACACTGTGTATTGAAATACATAGACAAGAGTTGGAGCATTGAAGACTTAAAGGTAAATATTATATACTAAAGTTTTATCAGACTGATGGTTAAATATTTTATTGCTATAGAGCACAAACGGTGTTTATCACGGGATTGGTAAACACCAAAAGAGAATTCCTGCTAACACAAGAACCATTCTTCGAGAAGGAGATGTATTTAGTTTAGGAGCAATGGAAGCAACAGAGCAAGATGCATTTGTTTTTATTGTATTGAAAAATTCTGAAGATGATAAGGTAACCTCAGCCAAATTATAGTTAATGTGTTATGTTAAATATTAAAATACCTGATTTATTATTATAGGTGTGTTTGAATTATGGTGACCATGCAGTTGCTGAAGCACCTTGTGTTTCTGCAGCACAAAGTCTGTGTGATCCGTTGGAGGAATCACTAATTATGACTACCTCTGACAAGTATTCAACAGCTTCAAACTCACAACAGTTGAATTCTTCTGAACATTTTAAGCAAACAGGAAAAATAAACCTTCAAACTAAACCCAGAATTTTGCATTCTCTGGCGATTCCTGGTGGGCCTTCCAGGAGAGAAACAGATAGTCAGTCAACTGAAAAAGCCAATCACCATGAAAAATTGCAATCGAAACACACTACACAAAGAAATCCTGTAGCACAGAGCAATCAAATGACCGACCAGAAGAGAAAATACTGTATTGACTCGTTTCGCGATGACTTGAGTAAAAAGTCCAGGTGTGACAGTAGTGTTGATTCTGTCAACGAAGCAAATAAGAAGGAAAAAGATAGACCTCCCTCCGTGACGCATTCCTTCAAGAAACCCCTGGTGCGAGATAATGTTGAAACTAGTCCTCTTCTCGTCCCTGGTAAGTGTGTTAAAATGATTTAAGTATCTGTTATCTATTTAATTTTTAATTGTTGAATCTATGAAACAGAAAACCCAAAACTGAACTCTCTTCCACATGAAACTTCTTACCGTCCAGTGGATAGGGAAGCATTAATGAATGACATACTGCACATAATATGCAACTGGAGTTATGACTGGATTGAGGTAATATTTTTTTTATATTTTGTATGTTAAATTTCGGTCAATATTATATATTTTCTAAATAGAATGAAAAGGAGACCGAGAATAAGCATAAGCTGCCTCCGTTGCTCGATTCACTACGACGAGAGAATTCCTGTATTCGTCCAGAACTTTCGCTGCTGCCTGTTCAATCTTCTTATGCTAGTGTAGAAAGTTATAGTAGTACTTTCACCCCGCTCATGCTTGAAGAGTTGTGGGCAAGCATTTGCAACGATGTGGGAACAAGAGAACCTGAAGTTTTTACTACATTGATTCACCCAAAACCTGAGTTTTGCGATGGTTTCGCTCTTCTTCGATGTGAAACTTTGTCACGAATTATGATATCCAATATGGACCTCGTTGCCTTGGATGTCCATATTTCACCTCAAGAACCCCCTGTGAAGATCTTTGCTGTTGCTGAAAGGTTGGATATCAAACACTATTGGAAGTCAGATCAAATTGATTCGCGCCTGTTAGAAATCCCTCAATGCTTAAATTTTCCCTTAAAATCGTTCTTTCTACGGATGGAAATGTCTCGTGTCCCACGAAATCTGGACAAATTCTTTACTGTTACTACAGTATCACGACTTAACACCGTAGTTAAACAATTCATTCTCAACGCCGAGTTAGCTCGTTCCCCTCTATGTGAAGTAATTCTTCGGCCAAGTGATTGTGAGGATGCATTTCAGTTGGACGCAGTGGATCTTGAGAGTCAAGCAGTTTTGAATCCTGTTCAACATGAAGTTGTTGAGTCTTTTTCACGAACAGTAGTATTCGCATCAGAAAATCAACCCAGAGTTGCCCTCTTACATGGACCTCCAGGTTAGATATATTTTCCTCGCTTAATTTCTATTTAATCATAATGTCACATGCACTATTCATTTAGGTACTGGAAAAACCCGTGTGATTGTAGAATTGATCTCACGCATGATATCTCTGTATCACGAAAAAACAGACAGACGCCCAGGGCAGACCACGACAGACATTCCACGGATACTAGTCTGTGCCCCATCAAACAACGCAATAGACGAGATAGCGAATCGCCTTCTAATTGCACGTGATTCGAAAATAGGATATGACAGTAAGTAAATCTTAATTTACTATGACCTGCAATTATTTTTCATGCATTTTTTTTACAGTTATACGGATCGGTGTTAAAGCGTCTATGCATCCGGACGTTCAAAACATTTCTCTTGACTAACTTACAGAAAATATACAACGTGCTGATGCTGCTACAAGAATTTCCCCAGAAAGTGGCAAACTTCAAACTTTGTGTGAAGAATTGAAAAGTCTTCGACAAGAAATGAATAATTTGATCACTTTACTTCGTACTCCTTCCAAGGTTTTTATTGTTTTATTTTCATTTATTAAGGCTAGTCTAGTTTAATAATGTTTTTCATCATTTTTTTCATAGATGGGACTTTTGGATGAAGCCGAGAAGGAAATGCATGGTAGTAGGTTAGAGCAGATAAACGATCAAATTGAAGTAGTGAATAGGTCTTACGATGAAAGCCTAGAGACCCACTTCCAATATTTCAATTCCAAAAAAGAGCGTCCTGGAATTAGAAAACATTTGCTGTCGCATGCTCAAATTATATGCTCTACTTTAAACTCCTGTCGGAGTAGAGAAATGGAGGAGCTTTTTTTGGAGCACCAAGGAAGTTCTCCATTCCTCTGTTGCATTCTTGATGAAGCGTCCCAATGCACCGAGCCGGAGTCCTTAACGCCACTTGCTTTTGGCATAACTAAGCTAATCTTGATTGGGGATCCAAAGCAATTGCCAGCAACTGTTCTTTCTAAGGTAGATTACATGAAAAAAATCCCATTTACACCGAACAATTGAAATAACCTCCTTTTTCTTACTTTCCACATTCAGGTTGCCCAAAAGAAAGGATTTGCACAGTCCCTTTTTAATCGCTTTTATTCAGTACGTGATGAAAATAAGGATGGTGTGATTATGTTGACGACGCAGTACCGAATGGTTTCATCCATATGCGAGTGGCCTTCGAGGTATTTCTACGCTGGAAAATTAGAAACTGATGAGAGTCTTATAAGGAACGGACCCTGTCACGAGTATAGGTGAATTAACCTTTCAAACTGCTTTTACTTCCCGATTCACATGTCTTATCAAGTTTTGGAACCATTTCTAAATTTATAAATCTCGATTTATTTAGAGTGCTAAACGTTGTTGATGGGCAAGAACTTCGTGAGGAACAAAGCTTTATAAACCAGCAAGAGGCCGCTGTGGTGGCCAGAATTGTAAGGTTGTTCCTGGACTCTCCTTTGACCCGTTGGAAATCAATTGGCGTTATTACTTTCTATAAAAGTCAGAAATTATGCATCATAGAACAACTAAAAAAAGTGGGCATCAAATCAAATTGCAGCGCATCAACAGTAGATGTGAACACCGTCGACAGTTTCCAAGGGAGAGAGAAAGATATAATCGTCATTTCATGCGTCAGAGCATCATCACAGGCAGAAGAAAATCTCGTCGGAGGTATCGGGTTCATCACCTCGTTATCAAGAATTAACGTCTCCGTAACCCGTGCCAAGGAAATGCTTGTAATTTGTGGGCATTTTCTAACGTTGCAAAGGGATGGGACCTGGCGTGATTTGATCAGCGATGCTAGTAGTCGAAATGTTGCCCACGATGTTAGCAGGCATTCTTCGTGTGAAGACTTACGTTCTGTACTCATGCGTGCACCAGCCAATGAGTCTACTATTGTTAATCAAGTCGTTCATCAGCAAATGGTGGCATCCTTCTCTCGACAGTCTGGGATGGACTTAAATTGGTCATTGAAGTGTTTGATGGACAGCGGGTGGGTTTACGATAGTGCCGCCTATCGTTTCAATTTGCTCAAAAGAACTTTCAAGATCCCACTAGCAGCGTTCATCGAACCCGAGCAACAGCAACAACAAATGATAGCATCCTTCTCTGAACAGTCTGGGATGGACTCAAATTGGTCATTCAAATGTTTGGAAGACTGTGGGTGGGATTACGATCGTGCTGCATATGTTTTCACTGAGCTCAAAAGAACTTTCAAGATCCCACTAGCAGCGTTCATCGAACCCGAGCAACAGAAACAACAAATGGTGGCATCCTTCTCTGAACAGTCTGGGATGGACTCAAATTGGTCATTGAAGTGTTTGATGGACAGCGGGTGGGTTTACGATAGTGCCGCCTATCGTTTCAATTTGCTCAAAAGAACTTTCAAGATCCCACTAGCAGCGTTCATCGAACCCGAGCAACAGCAACAACAAATGATAGCATCCTTCTCTGAACAGTCTGGGATGGACTCAAATTGGTCATTCAAATGTTTGGAAGACTGTGGGTGGGATTACGATCGTGCTGCATATGTTTTCATTGAGTTCAAAGCTGCTGGGAAGATTCCGCTAGAAGCGTTCGTCAAATAGCTACTCGGTATGTCGGTGATATTTCTCTTGAATATTCTTTTAATTCTTCACTTTGTAAGTTGAAGCATTCATTCTTAATATTTTATATTTCGAAAGATTTCCCAGTCGTTCATAACCATCAAATCTAGAATTAATGTATCTTCATCTACAGCCTTTTCCTTGTTACAAATTAAACCAGAATACAAGACCTCTGTTTTAAATCTGAAAAGGATATCTACTTTTTTTTAGATAGCGTGCAGGCGAATAAGCCACGGCAAGATGTGACCAACAATGCTATAGTTGTCGCGATGTTGCTCATGATATAACTAGTTTTTCTTCTTCTCGTGACTTAATTTAATGATTTATTTTAATAGGATTGAAATCATAAAACTGTGGCCTGTTTTTTTAAAACCTTAATGATTCCTCGCAAACTAGGACGCGCAAGTAGACAAGGATAAATCACAGGTAAGTTAGATCATGTTAAATTATTTTATCTTGCTGTCAGAAACTCGTAAAAATAGCTATTGGGATGTTTAACTTAGGCTAATGGTTTGTCATGAGTTGGTAAGTCAGCGTAGCGAATACAACTCGCTAATTTTACGCTTAGAGTCAAATCGAGAAAAAAAAATTCGCACGCTGAATAATTAAATTGTAATTTGAATCTAATTTGAACCAGCGGTACTTGGAAGGTCGAGCGGCCTGTGATTTCGTGGGGTCTAAAAATGCAGGTGCAACTTGCTGTATGAATTCTGTAATCCAACAGTTATACTCATCCCAGGAATCAAAGAGAGCAGTTAGGCAATCGACGATGAAGATTCGGACGATTATGAATAAGATACGCTTTTCTTCCAGTTTTAAATGGTCATGAGATATTTTCAGGTATACATTGTTATTGAAGTATTCATGCATACAAGTTTCATGAAACTATTTTCGAAATTTCTTATAGGATTCCAAGTTTTACAGTCATATGTTCCAAAGAAATTCTGGCGTTGTTTACGCCTTCGAGGCCAACCTGTCAAATGTTCGTGAACAACAAGATTTTTTTAAGTTTTTTCACACACTTGGCTGATAGCATTGACAAACATCTTTTCAGAAATCAGCGTGAAAAACTTTTTCAAAACACCCTTATTGGTGGCGTTTTTTTGCGACCAAATGATTTTCTAAGAATGTCCACAAAGCATTGCTACGAAAGAGAGAAAATTTTCCTTGCTCTCAATCTCACAATGAAAAGTCACAATCTGTTAGTCTGATACTGGAGCAGTTTGTTCGAGGAGAACTTTTAGAAGGAGATAATGCTTATTGTTGTGAAGAGTGTGATCACGTATTATACACCACACTCTCCTAGCACTTACCTATAGGTAAGTGGTAGAATCAGCTAAATTGTGTATAATATGAATTTACTACACATTAGTTAAAACCCCAGCTTAGAGGAAATGGTTAAACACATGTGTATCAAGACAATACCTTCAACCTTGGTTATTCAGCTGAAGCACTATTACTTACTTAGTTTAGGATGCAGGAAGGTCACTCAAGTTCGATGACTACTTTCAAGTACATTTCCCTTTGTCGATTAATTTATGTAATTTAATAAAATTCCTCTTCTCTTTTATTTAGTTTCCATGGGAATTGGATATGATACCGTACACGTCTGAAGGCATTCAACAGCGAGAACGAGCCGATAGTCCTGGTTGATGTTACTACGACAAACGTAAAAAAATCGCTATGGTTTATTGACTCGGTTTGACTTTAAAGAGTACGCGTATGTCTTCAAGTAATTACGAGCTTGTTGGTGTCGTTGTACACACACTAAAATACTCCTTTCTTAAAGAAAGAAAACGTTCTAAAGATCGTTCCGGTCGTAATCGATGGCTGTGATACAACCGTTCAAGAATTTGATATGAATGATACAACTCTTGAAGCTGAATGCTTTTGTGGTACTTATAAAGCCAAGATTTAATGATACAAATAATTGTCGTGTCGTACTTGACATTTATTTCCATACTGCTTTTCCTTTCTTGTCTTGTTATTTTTCATTTATATTTTATAGCTTTCTTGTTTCTTTATCCTCCTTCTCCTTCTCTTTTTTATTTATTATAAAAATAATTTTATATCATATTTTATGTTTCAGCAAATGGATTTCCGGAAACACTACAGCGGCGAAACTTACTCGTGCCCTCTTATTCCGCCGACTCGACCGACGGAGTTCTTCAGCATCATCGGCATTTTCCTCCGTGTTGACTGGAGCCCCAGCAGGAACTTTGTCACTAGAAATACTCATTATTTGTTCCACGAGTGTTTTGATTTTCCAAACAAAATTTAACTATTTTGCAGAATAAATGAACCACAACTGACCAAATGGGCCATCCAATTTTTATCCGAAAAACAAACGCTTACTATATTGACGGTACACGGTTGCCAGAGACAAAAACTGTCTACTCAACTCAATTGTGAATAAAAAGTTAAATCAATCAATTCATCAATATATTTACAATCAGCTTCACACACCGAAATAATGCGTGATTTTTAAATACATATTAACGAATAAGTATGATACTGAAAGATGTAACATGCATTTTTCAGCCCGCAAGGCAAATGAAACTGTAACCTGTAAAGGCTGTAACGTTATGTTATCATAGTCAAGTCAAGTCGCAACTCTGAGCTGTTAATATCTCTGTGGTTGCTTAAGCTTAAAACTGTGTTGAGGGATTCTTGATCTGGATTACTCATTGTTATTCCTCATTTTTTCCCAATCAACTTAAATATTCAGCGTTGTACAAGGCATACATTTAAATGGCATCGAATTACTCCCCTCTTACAACTCATGTCCTAAATACCGCAACGGGAAAGCCTGCGAATGGCATGCAAATCACGTTGCACCGAATGAAATCGGACTCGACATGGGAAGTTCTTAAGGAAGGGTATACATTTCAAGTTCTCTTTTTCAATTATTCACTTGTTTAGATTTTATATGCAATAAATGGAAAATTTGCTACATAGAAAAACAAACGAGGATGGGCGACTTACAGGACTGACTTCAAAAGAGGGATTCACTCCAGGAATGTACAAAATGTATTTTGATACATCATCATATTTCAAGGACATGAATATTATCACATTTTATCCTTATGTTGAGGTATGGATTTTAAAACATTTTCTTCATTAACAATTTAAAAAGATAGGGAAATTTTTTTCAGGTGGTTTTCAACATTGTGAATACAAATGAACATTACCATGTGCCACTCCTCATCAGTCCATTTGGTTACAGTACCTACAGGGGAAGTTAGGGTTTGTGAATGTCGCGCAATTACGTTCAAGAAATTCCAATACAAACAAAAAATTGTGATTCTTAAAGAATACATGTAATAAATTAGATATTCATGCAAATATTATCTTCTATTAAGTTTGGTTTTGATTATTATCGGCATTTTTTCTGGATAAAATAAAAAAATATCTAAATACCTGAAACCCATTGTAAAAATTACTTATTTATAAAAAATGTAATCTTCAAATTTTACTGTAGATTTTTCTAATTTGGTTTTGGCGCATTTCCTACGCGCACCTTTCGTTACTCTTGTAGTTTTTGTGGCCGTTTCTGTTTCCTTGGTAACCTAAACAGCAGAATCCTGGAATAGTGCAAGTAAATGGATATAACGTACAGCTCATCTTTTGAATCGGAAGATGATGAAGTGGCACAAGACGAAAAGGGAAAAAGTAATTTTCCCAAAGACTATAGTACTAATGTGGAAGAAAACAATACGGATTTGGATATGCTTTGTAAAGGCGTGAATAACCTTCCATTGATTAGAAACACAACCCCAAAAATGAGACTAAAAATCCTATTGGGTGTTAGATAAAAATCCTAAATACGTGAATCAACAATGTGACGTTCACAATTTTCTCGAAAACAAAATGGTGAAAGCTCAAAATGGGCAAAAGAGAATTTTTTTAAAACCTGCCTTCTACACGAAACGGGAAATTTTCAATGGTAGCGCTTCAATCAACAGGAGAAAACAGCTGAAGCAAATTGAACACGATAACATGGTAAATAGACTAAATTTAAAATTTAAAAAAAAATACGAAATTTACCTCCTAATTCATTTGCCTTTTTATCTTAAGATCCTATTAAAAAAACTGCAAAACGTGAAGCCATCTTCCGAGGTGACAAGCTGGAAAAAATGTAAAAGAACTAGTAGTGCACTTTCAAATCAGTCGACAAAATAAGAAACGCAACACAAGATCGGCAATTACGCAAAACCAGAAACGTTAAAATAAATGTCTGAATGAATAAACAAAAATGAATGACTATACATTACAACTGATCTCTATTATTTTAGCAATAACGTCTTTTACAAAGTGGAAGAAGTAACGCTAACAAAACGTTCTTCGATTATTTTGTCAACGTCCATGTCGTATTTTTCTCATGATCCTAAAAAAGTTTCTTGTGTAATTTATTTAAAAAATTTCTTTGGGGAAAATTTAGTACCTTCAGTTGTATTCCTTTAAGCTTCAAATCTTCTCTTAAATTATCACAAGCAGCTAACAAAATTTTCTTGGTATTCATTGGGTCCACCTTATCACCCTTAAAATTGGATTGTTCGATTTGAAAAATATATTTAATGATCAATGTCATAATAAACTTATTGAAAAAAAAAAATTACTTGCCTTTTTTATCGCTAAAGCATGTTGGCGAATTTGACTTCTAAATCCAACAAAATCATCAATGATTGAAGCTGAATCAGATTCAGCGCTACTGACAGAAATGTCCTAAATTACAATTATAATAATAAATTAAGTCCAATCATAATAAAAAATACGGTGTTCCTTACAGTCAACTTGAATCCAAGGGTGTTTAAATATTTAGACACAAAGTGCTGTACGCTTGCCACAGCCGCGATTCCGCAATCGGATTTCGTGGTATTAAAGGTTTTGGGATCGTTCATTTCTTTTCTGGTTAATTGTACCAACTTCCGAACTATTTTGGTAGCTTCAGCTGTATTAAAGTCGTCACCCAAGTGAATTTCTACCTTGGATTTAGTTTCTTCTAATGCCTAGTAAACGTTTTCATTATAAAAACAAAGCAAGCAAATTATATACGACAAATCATAATACGGAAAACAAGAAGTTTGAATCAATCGATGATTGACATGAAGAGCTGTTCCGGATATAAAATCTGCATTCTGTGATAAACGTACGAAACGTATCCAACATATCTTTAGCTAATCTTAAAGAATCCTCAGTAAAATCCATTCCTGAAAAGAATCATAAACTGCTAAATGTAACAGGAGCAAGTAAAATATTGAATTTACGATTTTAACGAATGACGACATGTAGCTAAGCATACCATTTCGATAGTTCGATATGACGCACATCATACGAAATTGTTCGGCTGAATACGTTTCTAGAAACTCTCTCACGGTAATAGAGTTTTTCAATGACTTTGACATTTTTGCACCATTGGGTAAATGTAATAGATCTTCCAGATAAGTAGAAAGTAAGACGTGGGAGAATTTCGTTAAAAACAATCACGAAAATTTATAAATAGCTGTTTCACTTACTGCTATGTATCCAATGCCCAACCCACTGAGAAGTTCCATGATAGGCACAACATTGCGCTTCTTCATTTTCATGATGAGGAAAAAGCAAATCGATCCCCCCAGAATGGACATCGACCCAGGAACCAAAAATGTGACTGAATTAAGAATGTTTCAAAATAAAATTGGAACAAAGCATTTACAATTTTTGTCCCACCTTGCCATAGCAGAGCATTCAATCTGCATTAGTTAATCAAAGACCAAATTAATGAGTATGAGAGTTATCAATTAAAAATAAGCTTATAATTTACATGCCAACCGGGCCTCCCCTTTCCTCCCCAGCTAGGACTCCAACTAGGTTCTGAAGAAGACTTGGTTGCTTTCCACAGCGCGAAGTCTTCATTTTGGTTTGGTCTTCGATTTTGGTTTTCCGCTTCCATTAGTGGTACCTGAGAGGGCTTTAGCTTACCATATTTGTATTTTTTTGAATAAGCATTCAGACTAAAGTAGACAGATCCATCACTAGTTGTGTAGGCCAGTTTTTGATGAAGCAAAGTCGCAATGAATGATATTATTTGAGGAATGAAATCAGTCACTTTGGTCAACACACTTGGTCTCTGAACTGAAAGATTATCCAAGTCATTTAAGAATGAAATTTCATACTTGGATGAAACTTCTTTGAAGTCCAGTTTCTGAATGATTAAATATCACATATAATAAGAAGCTAATGAAATTTTAGGGATGACAATAACATGTTGCAATACCTCATCAATGGCCTTCTGAATTATTTTGTCATCAATGTCTATAGAAACGGTTAATTATGGTAGTATTATTATGATGATGAAGAACTTAGCATTCTGTAAATTCAAATATATTACCTGTTATATTCATGACTTGGACAACATTTAAATTGAAGTATTGTTCCATTATCCTTCTCATAATATCAAAGTTGACATAGCACCTATAAAAAAAAATGATATAAAGTATGAGAAACATGAACAAAATATTAAAAATAATATCAGGATCAGCTGCAAGTACCATGCATGGCCAATGTGTGAAAAATCGTAGACTGTTGGGCCACAGATATACCTGTAACAATACAATAATATAACATAACAAATTTTGGGTGTGGGACAGTAACCTGCCTAATTTTTTTGATTTGAGATAACTACAATATGACTGGTTATTCAGGGATGATTTCGTATGTTAGCAGTTAAAATCGTGGCTAAAACAACAACTTATTACCAGGTCAGAACATTTGGGTGTTTTGTAAAAATTGGTGATTTTTCCTTTGACAGGGAATTGTAAACATTTAGCCCAGGAATTGGGTTCAATGACACTGATGAAAACTGTTTTTCATACGTTGTAATACATTCTTCGAAATACAGTTTACGACCAAGACGAGCTAAACGTATTAACGCCATGAATAGATTATGTTTGATGTGTTGACACTTCACATGCTTTTTGTGTTTTTCTTCAAAGTGAGAATTGGGATGTTGTCATGGATAGCAGACGAAAAGTCACCTTTTTCATCCGTGATATCTATTGCCATGCCGGTCTAACATTTGCCAACCAACTATTGCCCTGTCAGTGCTAAAACCCCCATCTGGTGACGGCTATCGGTAGTCTTTTTGAATCCAAATAATGGTAGAATATAGTAGAATATGGTAGAATTTTTATTTTTTTTTATTTAGCAAACATCGATGATTGCAATTTAAAAAAAAAAAAAAAAAAAAAGCATAGGCTATGACCTACAAAACTCTAATAAAAAAAATGTAGCATTTCTGAATCCATATGAATGCTATGTAGAATTAACGACCAAGCGCGACCAAGTTGTAAGATTTAATATGGAACTCTATTGTAAAGTCACAGTAGTTTTTTTTTATTTGTTTTCTTATAAACCTCTTTCTTAAACTTTCTAAACCAAATTTCTTAAACCTCAATTTGGAATTAGTTTACACGAAAATAATTCCTCGTTTTTTCTTTAAATTTTACCATGTTTTGGGACTGGCTTCTTCGTCTTCTCCACCGACCAACTTTTGGTTATAGGCTTTGCAGGCAACGTCCACCAATTGGCGAGGATTCATGTTGTACAGGATCCTTTCCGCGTTCTCGCTGTCCCCACGACTCTCCATGACGGCCAGCAACAACTTGGAGGCGTTGTTTTTCAACTCCAAAACATGCAAGATCCATTCTCCATTGTCCTAAATAATTGATCAAATAATTATTAGAATCAAATGGAATGAAAGGAAATTGTTACCTAATGGATTGATGTCAGTAAGAAGAAGAGCCGTGATGATGTCCAGTCCATTCGACTCGTGAGTGGCGATGCAGTTTTGGTTTTCGTGACAAGGTCCTTGGCAATATTCCGTCAATGTTTCCAGGGTTTGGTTGATGAGGGCGACGTTGTGCTCATTAATGTAGAGGCCGAGCAGACCCAGTTCGCCCGTCGTCGATCCGCAAATGCAGACGAGGAACATGAGTGTCTCTGACACTAAATTGTAACTGTTTTTGTTGGACTGGGCCCGCAAAAAGTTCTGCAGGTCTCGATTGTGATTCTCACACAGCAACTGCAGGAAGTGGAAGACGGGCAGCATTACCACAACCTTGGCCTACAACTTGGACTCCATGTCCGAATCAGTTGCCGTAGTTAACTATAACGGCGAATCAAATTTATTTTTGTAAGAATTTTAATAAAATCACGAATTCAAGTTTTGTTGTACCGATTTGGGTTGTTGTACCTGTCATTATCCAATCAAGAGTCAATATAGCGATCGTTTTTATTATTTTGTTTCATGATTTACAACCACCTCATTATATTTTTATATCTACGTAAAATGACTAAAACCTCGGGATCTTTTTATTTTTAGTTCTACTAAGGAGAAAATCAACGCTCGACTTACCTCGCCCACTTGTAGAGTCTCCGAGACGGCGACAAAATACTGTTGCAGATAGAATTCCGGACTGTTTTCGTTGGCGCCCAGAACACGCAGAACAATCGTCGCCGGTGGACGAAAGCGGCGCGGGTTGCCTTGATGGCGAGCGACAACTTCGTAAGACTTAAATTTCGTATACTCGGGAATGACTTCGGGCGGTCCAGTTTGGTCCTGGTCGTCCGTGGTCATCACTCGGCATCATCATCACATCTCCAACACAACGAACTCTGATCTCAAACACAACACGAACTGATTAGGATTCACCACCGGAAGTTTATCTGAATTAAATGTATTTAATTTAATTTAAGCCCTATTTGAAGACTCTTTACAGAAAAAGAGAGTGCTGCAACAAGGCAGCAAGTGCACGTACCAATTCGTTACGAAAAAGAAACCGGATGCTGGTGTGCTCTAATAAATAAGAAAACTTGAGGAAGGAAAGAACTGTTGTGGATCGGCTATCTTTACCATAGTAACGGTTTGTAGACCCAGCGTATTCGAAAGCCTAATCTTCGCGACTATCTGACGATCTCGATTGAATATTTGAGACCTCCTTGCCACTACAGAGCCT
Organism: Daphnia pulex; assembly: GCF_021134715.1. Lineage (NCBI taxonomy): Eukaryota > Metazoa > Arthropoda > Branchiopoda > Diplostraca > Daphniidae > Daphnia > Daphnia pulex. The sequence continues at coordinate 6,833,293 of NC_060018.1, read as the reverse complement.
GGGTATATAGAGAGATGCTTCCCAGTCTCCATGCAAAATTTCCAACAAGGGAGGGGGGGGGAATTCGCTCATTGTACTAAAAGGTGGAGTTGACTGTTGCGCCACCAAATGGATGTGTAAATGGCAAATTTAACATGGTGAGTGGGAAACATCTTTCCATAGGGCCGCTACCCATGCCACGCTGGCATTTTTTAGACACGTTGATGTGTCCATTTTTGGACACGCTGTTTAAAAAAATTTTTACACGCTGTTGATTTTTTTTTCAAAACGCCCGCCGCGCGTTTGAAAATTAGCAGGTGGCACTAAAAACTAAAAATAGTAATGCAATATAATTTTGCTTTTATCTTCCAAGTTCAAATGCAAAAATATCAACAAGCATTAACACTGTTTAAAGGACAGACTTTAATTTTTATTTCCCCGCATTAACTATATTTGTTCTATTTAGTGCAAATTGGATGTTTCATGTCAGATATTTCTTTGCAATTAAAAGCAAAACAAAAAGAGGACCTGTGGTTGAATCGGATAAGGGATCTTTCCACGAGCATGTCGAGTGTCGAGTGGTCCCGAGTTCGAATCCCCGGAGGAACCAGAAGGTTCATTGTGAGGTACTAAGCAAAATGGCCTTTAATTGTCATTCTTTGTATGTATATAGGTGAAGAGTAATGTAACAAGGTATCTCTCACTTGGATTTAGTTTCGGAGAACCTTTAAGACTTCGCCTCTGTCGTTACATTTCTTCCATAACCATCTTGACCAATGGTAAAGCTTATTTGAGATATCTGATGAAAACAAAGACTAGGTTCGCCAAAGAAGTGTGTTATGCTAGTTATTAAATAAATGGTATAAAATATCCTGATAATGTGCCTTCTGCGGAAGAAAAAATCTACCTAGTGGTGACGAATGGATTCGTCTACCTGAACTAACTCAAACAGATTGATTAAATGCGGGGCTTTAGTAGTTACCAAGTAACCTATTACGATCAAGTTTCACAAGAAAATTCCTCTATTTTTAGTTTCGGGATAGCGCTTTTTTTTCGCTTTTTTAAATTATTTTATGATTATTTCGGATTATTCGGTGGAAATTCATATGCATATGCAGACTCACCAATTATTCCCTAAATACAATTATTTAGATTTTAACTAGCTACAGAGCATGCGGATCGCGCCAGAGGGTAGACGTAAACGTCACAGACAGGTAAACATCTGATAGGATTGGCGATGCCGTCAAGTGAATGAGAATTGAGAATGACACTCCTTTAGATTTGCTTTAGCAACATAAAATTACACCGCAACCGGCAAACTCTTTATTGATTTAGCGTTATGAGCTGAGTCTGACGTATTCGATGGTCGTATTCAAGGACCTCTGACTTTCATGGATCCTGTGGCAGTTGCGTCATTTCATTTCTTTTTTCTTTATCTTTTTTTCGTACAGTCTAACTGCATTGAATAATTTCGGTAGGATATTAACGGTGGTGAGCTGGTGCCGATGCACTTTATTTAATAAGGGGCTGCGCGACAGTCTTCAGAATTTTCGTTTTATCAGTTTTATTTTGTTAAAATTTGTATGTCATAATTTACTTGACTGGCATCGTTGCACTATTTATCCTGCTGCTCCATTGCCTCCGTACATGGCCTAATTTAGTTCACGGCCCATCATCGTACGCTTCTGTGTGGGACAAATTTTGGGTTCCCTGCCCCTTTCCTGTTGCCATAGTACATAGCCAGAGGGTCGTAAGTATCGGTTTTTGTTCCACATTTCCGCAGATCCTTTCCACCCTTTGGATGCCTGTGTGTCTGACTTGCGTTGCTCGATGGTCAGAATCAATTGAAGGAAAGCGATTGACAGTCTAGTGGGTATAGCGGCGGGTTCTCATAAGAGTAGCAATCTTTTCATTCGCGATATCGATATACAAAGTACATAGGCAACACTCAAGTCTGAGTAGGCCTAGTAATACAAAAAAAAAAAAAAAAAAAAGTACATAGGCCAGGTCTTTAAGGTTTTCAGCTACTTTAATTGATTTTTCTTAAAAAATTAAATAAGTTTCAAATTTTAATGGATCATGAATCATTACTTTTTAAGTTGTAAATTTTTGCTTTGAAACCTTTGAAACCATGAGTATGAAAATTTGGCAACACAGTTGACTCCATGTTGAAGATTTTAACGTCTGTAACCATGGCCTACTCTATGGTTAAGGCCTGTAGACTTGTATCCACTGCCATGAAGGCGAGAGGCGTGGCCAAATTCCCTAGCCCTGTCCCTGTGAGAGCCAATCAGGCGAAAAATGGAGGTTACAACTTCGCCATCTGGTGTTTTAAGATGTAAATTTCGTTGTAAACTAAATAACAAATTGTTAGATGCCACGAAATGCGTTTTTCCTACTAAGTTCAACAGCAGATGTTGAGGAAAACGACTAAATAGGATAAAAAGGACATGTGCATAATTCCAGCAAAATTTTTCGAATAAATTATTCCGTGAAACACAACCTTTGTTATAAACTGCAAATTAAAAAGATACCTCCCAACCGAGAATTGAACGCCGCGCCATGGTGTGGTAGCTGACATTGCTATCCATACGGCTACCACTGCTATGAAACAGTCGAAGAAAAATTTATTATATCTAGCTACCTAACCATTCTAACGAGATAGCAGTATTGAACGACAGATGGCGAAGTTGTAGCCTCCATTTTTCGTCTGATTGGCTCTTGCCCGGGGAAAGGATAGGGAATTTGGCAGATCCTCTCGCCTTCATGGGGCAGGATTCAAGTTTACAGGCCTTAACCATTAAGTAGGCCATGCTGTAACATTCATTCTATAGCAACCTATCACCCTTGCCGAACGGACGCAAACTAATTATTCACAAACTATCGTGCTTTTTCACACTTCTGATTTCTAAAAAATGGAGTCTAAAGGCAGACGTGTCCAACAGATGCCGGATGATTTAACTAATATTGAATTTGAAACGAGTGAAGATGTCAATGTTATTCCCACATTTGACAGCATGGGCCTCCGTGAAGACCTGCTAAGAGGAAATTACGCTTATGGTACGTACAAATGAGACTTTCACTTGTTGAGACCTTGCTCCATTATTCACATTATCCTTAACCTACATGATTTTTAATGTTGAGGTTGGCTTTAAATGTTTCTATAGGATTTGAAAAACCATCAGCTATTCAGCAGAGAGCAATTGCCCCCAGTAATCAAGGGGAGAGACGTTATTGCCCAAGCCCAATCCGGTACTGGCAAAACAGCCACATTTTCAATTTCAATTCTTCAGAGTCTTGAAATTCAAACAAGAGAAACTCAAATATTGGTTCTAAGCCCCACTTGAGAGTTGGCAGTTCAAATTCAGAAAGTATGTTATGGCATTACTTTCTATAGTACAGTGTTTTCATTTAGCTTGTGTTTAGGTCATTCTGGCTCTTGGTGATTACATGAATGTTCAATGCCATGCGTGTATCGGCGGCACTAATGTTGGAGAGGATGTTCGAAAATTGGACTATGGTCAGCACATTGTTTCTGGAACCCCTGGACGTGTATTTGGTATATTTTGCTATTTCTGTTTGTTAAGTTTGGATTGATGATAAGTGTCTTGATTACTCTACAGATATGATTCGCCGACGGACACTAAGGACACGTTCAATTAAAATGTTGGTCCTGGATGAAGCCGATGAAATGTTAAATAAAGGGTTCAAGGAGCAAATTTACAATGTCTACCGTTACCTTCCTCCAGCAACCCAAGTATGTGTTATGATATTTCATAAGACAAACCAATTAAATCAATCTTTTGTTCAAGGTGGTTCTTCTTTCAGCCACATTTCATGACAGATCCCATTCGCATTTTAGTCAAACGGTAAACGTTGTTATAAGTCTGCTGCTTGTTTTTTATTACTAATTATTTTATGTGGTTTACTGGTTTAGTGATGAGTTGACACTCGAAGGAATCTAACAGTTCTTTGTCGCAGCCGAAAGAGAAGAATGGAGGTTTGACACGTTGTGCCATCTTTACGATACACTGACAATCCCGCAGGCGGTTATCTTTTGTAATACTAAACGCAAGGTTAGTCGCGATTGAATTTCTTCTATTGTTGATTTTATGTCGACTGGTTGACGGAGAAAATGCGTGAAGCGAATTTTACCGTTTATTGAGAAGAGACGTTTTAAAAAAGAACGTGATACTAAAATACTATTATGAAAGAATTCCGTAATGGTCAGAGGTATTGAAATGTTCGTCAACTATTTAACCATTCAGAGTAATTGAAATTTATTCGTCTATTCTAGCCGAGTTCTTATTACAACTGACGTTTGGGCTCGTGGTATTGATGTGCAACAAGTTTCGTTGGTCCCTAACAAACGTGAGTTATACATCTATCGTATTGGTTGTTTTGGCCGATTAGAACGTAAAAACGTGTTTCACTCTTACTAAATCCATTTTTTTTAACCAATTTCAGTGGCTGTCCTCATTTATCTATAATCCATCTCGGAAAAGGAAACAAATAAGTTGATGCGTCATGTTTTTATTTTGCTGGATTTTTCTTTCTGTATCTCCAAAGATTTCGACTTATTATATGAAACTTGCGGCCGTGTAATTGTCTTTTGCCATTGTTGAAGTCTATAAATTTTACCTTAACTCGTATATCTGAAGTAATATAGGAACCTTTTTCCGTTTTGCGTATGACACAGTATTTCTAATAAAGCATTTCGATTTTTTTTGGTGTTGTTCGTTTTGAAAGTACTTGCTACATTTCCGAAACCAGTATTTGAAGGACGTTATAATTACAATCATTAAATTTGTTTATCTGTAGTGGTTGAACGAATTGAAAACTTGGTTGCTGAAACCCAGGGTAGTACCCTTCTTTTATTTTTGATGAGAATTTTGGATCAGTTTTCGTCTGCTAGCGTCTAGATTCAAGGCTAAGTCATTTACTCATTTTCCCTTTTGTCATCACATGGCGCAGTTGGTTGGCAACATAATGGAAGACTCAGACTGGTACATTGAACGCCTGGGTAATCAAATATCCACCATTCATTTAAATATCCTGTTGGGAACTAGAGAGAAAGTAAGATTATAAAATATGAACATTTGTTATCAATTTTGGTTAATATGGCTATCTTTTATTAGCTGACAATTGGGCGGGAAGCAGGAGACGATATCGACATTGTATGCAATGGTAAATTTGTGTCAAGAGAACACTGTGTATTGAAATACATAGACAAGAGTTGGAGCATTGAAGACTTAAAGGTAAATATTATATACTAAAGTTTTATCAGACTGATGGTTAAATATTTTATTGCTATAGAGCACAAACGGTGTTTATCACGGGATTGGTAAACACCAAAAGAGAATTCCTGCTAACACAAGAACCATTCTTCGAGAAGGAGATGTATTTAGTTTAGGAGCAATGGAAGCAACAGAGCAAGATGCATTTGTTTTTATTGTATTGAAAAATTCTGAAGATGATAAGGTAACCTCAGCCAAATTATAGTTAATGTGTTATGTTAAATATTAAAATACCTGATTTATTATTATAGGTGTGTTTGAATTATGGTGACCATGCAGTTGCTGAAGCACCTTGTGTTTCTGCAGCACAAAGTCTGTGTGATCCGTTGGAGGAATCACTAATTATGACTACCTCTGACAAGTATTCAACAGCTTCAAACTCACAACAGTTGAATTCTTCTGAACATTTTAAGCAAACAGGAAAAATAAACCTTCAAACTAAACCCAGAATTTTGCATTCTCTGGTGATTCCTGGTGGGCCTTCCAGGAGAGAAACAGATAGCCAGTCAACTGAAAAAGCCAATCACCATGAAAAATTGCAATCGAAACACACTACACAAAGAAATCCTGTAGCACAGAGCAATCAAATGACCGACCAGAAGAGAAAATACTGTATTGACTCGTTTCGCGATGACTTGAGTAAAAAGTCCAGGTGTGACAGTAGTGTTGATTCTGTCAACGAAGCAAATAAGAAGGAAAAAGATAGACCTCCCTCCGTGACGCATTCCTTCAAGAAACCCCTGGTGCGAGATAATGTTGAAACTAGTCCTCTTCTCGTCCCTGGTAAGTGTGTTAAAATGATTTAAGTATCTGTTATCTATTTAATTTTTAATTGTTGAATCTATGAAACAGAAAACCCAAAACTAAACTCTCTTCCAGATAAAACTTCTTACCGTCCAGTGGATAGGGAAGCATTAATGAATGACATACTGCACATAATATGCAACTGGAGATATGACTGGATTGAGGTAATATTTTTTTAAATTTTATGTGTTAAATTTCGGTCAATATTATATATTTTCTAAATAGAATGAAAAGGAGACCGAGAATAAGCATAAGCTGCCTCCGTTGCTCGATTCACTACGACGAGAGAATTCCTGTATTCGTCCAGAACTTTCGCTGCTGCCTGTTCAATCTTCTTATGCTAGTGTAGAAAGTTATAGTAGTACTTTCACCCCGCTCATGCTTGAAGAGTTGTGGGCTAGCATTTGCAACGATGTAGAAACAAGAGAACCTGAAGTTTTTACTACATTGATTCACCCAAAACCTGAGTTTTGCGATGGTTTCGCTCTTCTTCGATGTGAAACTTTGTCACGAATTATGATATCCAATATGGACCTCGTTGCCTTGGATGTCCATATTTCACCTCAAGAACCCCCTGTGAAGATCTTTGCTGTTGCTGAAAGGTTGGATATCAAACACTATTGGAAGTCAGATCAAATTGATTCGCGCCTGTTAGAAATCCCTCAATGCTTAAATTTTCCCTTAAAATCGTTCTTTCTACGGATGGAAATGTCTCGTGTCCCCCGAAATCTGGACAAATTCTTTACTGTTACTACAGTATCACGACTTAACACCGTAGTAAAACAATTCATTCTCAACGCCGAGTTAGCTCGTTCCCCTCTATGTGAAGTAATTCTTCGGCCAAGTGATTGTGAGGATGCATTTCAGTTGGACGCAGTGGATCTTGAGAGTCAAGCAGTTTTGAATCCTGTTCAACATGAAGTTGTTGAGTCTTTTTCACGAACAGTAGTATTCGCATCAGAAAATCAACCCAGAGTTGCCCTCTTACATGGACCTCCAGGTTAGATATATTTTCCTCGCTTAATTTCTATTTAATCATAATGTCACATGCACTATTCATTTAGGTACTGGAAAAACCCGTGTGATTGTAGAATTGATCTCACGCATGATATCTCTGTATCACGAAAAAACAGACAGACGCCCAGGGCAGACCACGACAGACATTCCACGGATACTAGTCTGTGCCCCATCAAACAACGCAATAGACGAGATAGCGAATCGCCTTCTAATTGCACGTGATTCGAAAATAGGATATGACAGTAAGTAAATCTTAATTTACTATGACCTGCAATTATTTTTCATGCATTTTTTTTACAGTTATACGGATCGGTGTTAAAGCGTCTATGCATCCGGACGTTCAAAACATTTCTCTTGACAAACTTACAGAAAATATACAACGTGCTGATGCTGCTACAAGAATTTCCCCAGAAAGTGGCAAACTTCAAACTTTGTGTGAAGAATTGAAAAGTCTTCGACAAGAAATGAATATGAGTAAGAATATGAGTACAATCCGGTACTGGCAAAACAGCCACATTTTCAATTTCAATTCTTCAGAGTCTTGAAATTCAAACAAGAGAAACTCAAATATTGGTTCTAAGCCCCACTTGAGAGTTGGCAGTTCAAATTCAGAAAGTATGTTATGGCATTACTTTCTATAGTACAGTGTTTTCATTTAGCTTGTGTTTAGGTCATTCTGGCTCTTGGTGATTACATGAATGTTCAATGCCATGCGTGTATCGGCGGCACTAATGTTGGAGAGGATGTTCGAAAATTGGACTATGGTCAGCACATTGTTTCTGGAACCCCTGGACGTGTATTTGGTATATTTTGCTATTTCTGTTTGTTAAGTTTGGATTGATGATAAGTGTCTTGATTACTCTACAGATATGATTCGCCGACGGACACTAAGGACACGTTCAATTAAAATGTTGGTCCTGGATGAAGCCGATGAAATGTTAAATAAAGGGTTCAAGGAGCAAATTTACAATGTCTACCGTTACCTTCCTCCAGCAACCCAAGTATGTGTTATGATATTTCATAAGACAAACCAATTAAATCAATCTTTTGTTCAAGGTGGTTCTTCTTTCAGCCACATTTCATGACAGATCCCATTCGCATTTTAGTCAAACGGTAAACGTTGTTATAAGTCTGCTGCTTGTTTTTTATTACTAATTATTTTATGTGGTTTACTGGTTTAGTGATGAGTTGACACTCGAAGGAATCTAACAGTTCTTTGTCGCAGCCGAAAGAGAAGAATGGAGGTTTGACACGTTGTGCCATCTTTACGATACACTGACAATCCCGCAGGCGGTTATCTTTTGTAATACTAAACGCAAGGTTAGTCGCGATTGAATTTCTTCTATTGTTGATTTTATGTCGACTGGTTGACGGAGAAAATGCGTGAAGCGAATTTTACCGTTTATTGAGAAGAGACGTTTTAAAAAAGAACGTGATACTAAAATACTATTATGAAAGAATTCCGTAATGGTCAGAGGTATTGAAATGTTCGTCAACTATTTAACCATTCAGAGTAATTGAAATTTATTCGTCTATTCTAGCCGAGTTCTTATTACAACTGACGTTTGGGCTCGTGGTATTGATGTGCAACAAGTTTCGTTGGTCCCTAACAAACGTGAGTTATACATCTATCGTATTGGTTGTTTTGGCCGATTAGAACGTAAAAACGTGTTTCACTCTTACTAAATCCATTTTTTTTTTAACCAATTTCAGTGGCTGTCCTCATTTATCTATAATCCATCTCGGAAAAGGAAACAAATAAGTTGATGCGTCATGTTTTTATTTTGCTGGATTTTTCTTTCTGTATCTCCAAAGATTTCGACTTATTATATGAAACTTGCGGCCGTGTAATTGTCTTTTGCCATTGTTGAAGTCTATAAATTTTACCTTAACTCGTATATCTGAAGTAATATAGGAACCTTTTTCCGTTTTGCGTATGACACAGTATTTCTAATTTTTTGCATTTCGATTTTTTTTGGTGTTGTTCGTTTTGAAAGTACTTGCTACATTTCCGAAACCAGTATTTGAAGGACGTTATAATTACAATCATTAAATTTGTTTATCTGTAGTGGTTGAACGAATTGAAAACTTGGTTGCTGAAACCCAGGGTAGTACCCTTCTTTTATTTTTGATGAGAATTTTGGATCAGTTTTCGTCTGCTAGCGTCTAGATTCAAGGCTAAGTCATTTACTCATTTTCCCTTTTGTCATCACATGGCGCAGTTGGTTGGCAACATAATGGAAGACTCAGACTGGTACATTGAACGCCTGGGTAATCAAATATCCACCATTCATTTAAATATCCTGTTGGGAACTAGAGAGAAAGTAAGATTATAAAATATGAACATTTGTTATCAATTTTGGTTAATATGGCTATCTTTTATTAGCTGACAATTGGGCGGGAAGCAGGAGACGATATCGACATTGTATGCAATGGTAAATTTGTGTCAAGAGAACACTGTGTATTGAAATACATAGACAAGAGTTGGAGCATTGAAGACTTAAAGGTAAATATTATATACTAAAGTTTTATCAGACTGATGGTTAAATATTTTATTGCTATAGAGCACAAACGGTGTTTATCACGGGATTGGTAAACACCAAAAGAGAATTCCTGCTAACACAAGAACCATTCTTCGAGAAGGAGATGTATTTAGTTTAGGAGCAATGGAAGCAACAGAGCAAGATGCATTTGTTTTTATTGTATTGAAAAATTCTGAAGATGATAAGGTAACCTCAGCCAAATTATAGTTAATGTGTTATGTTAAATATTAAAATACCTGATTTATTATTATAGGTGTGTTTGAATTATGGTGACCATGCAGTTGCTGAAGCACCTTGTGTTTCTGCAGCACAAAGTCTGTGTGATCCGTTGGAGGAATCACTAATTATGACTACCTCTGACAAGTATTCAACAGCTTCAAACTCACAACAGTTGAATTCTTCTGAACATTTTAAGCAAACAGGAAAAATAAACCTTCAAACTAAACCCAGAATTTTGCATTCTCTGGCGATTCCTGGTGGGCCTTCCAGGAGAGAAACAGATAGCCAGTCAACTGAAAAAGCCAATCACCATGAAAAATTGCAATCGAAACACACTACACAAAGAAATCCTGTAGCACAGAGCAATCAAATGACCGACCAGAAGAGAAAATACTGTATTGACTCGTTTCGCGATGACTTGAGTAAAAAGTCCAGGTGTGACAGTAGTGTTGATTCTGTCAACGAAGCAAATAAGAAGGAAAAAGATAGACCTCCCTCCGTGACGCATTCCTTCAAGAAACCCCTGGTGCGAGATAATGTTGAAACTAGTCCTCTTCTCGTCCCTGGTAAGTGTGTTAAAATGATTTAAGTATCTGTTATCTATTTAATTTTTAATTGTTGAATCTATGAAACAGAAAACCCAAAACTAAACTCTCTTCCAGATAAAACTTCTTACCGTCCAGTGGATAGGGAAGCATTAATGAATGACATACTGCACATAATATGCAACTGGAGATATGACTGGATTGAGGTAATATTTTTTTAAATTTTATGTGTTAAATTTCGGTCAATATTATATATTTTCTAAATAGAATGAAAAGGAGACCGAGAATAAGCATAAGCTGCCTCCGTTGCTCGATTCACTACGACGAGAGAATTCCTGTATTCGTCCAGAACTTTCGCTGCTGCCTGTTCAATCTTCTTATGCTAGTGTAGAAAGTTATAGTAGTACTTTCACCCCGCTCATGCTTGAAGAGTTGTGGGCTAGCATTTGCAACGATGTAGAAACAAGAGAACCTGAAGTTTTTACTACATTGATTCACCCAAAACCTGAGTTTTGCGATGGTTTCGCTCTTCTTCGATGTGAAACTTTGTCACGAATTATGATATCCAATATGGACCTCGTTGCCTTGGATGTCCATATTTCACCTCAAGAACCCCCTGTGAAGATCTTTGCTGTTGCTGAAAGGTTGGATATCAAACACTATTGGAAGTCAGATCAAATTGATTCGCGCCTGTTAGAAATCCCTCAATGCTTAAATTTTCCCTTAAAATCGTTCTTTCTACGGATGGAAATGTCTCGTGTCCCCCGAAATCTGGACAAATTCTTTACTGTTACTACAGTATCACGACTTAACACCGTAGTAAAACAATTCATTCTCAACGCCGAGTTAGCTCGTTCCCCTCTATGTGAAGTAATTCTTCGGCCAAGTGATTGTGAGGATGCATTTCAGTTGGACGCAGTGGATCTTGAGAGTCAAGCAGTTTTGAATCCTGTTCAACATGAAGTTGTTGAGTCTTTTTCACGAACAGTAGTATTCGCATCAGAAAATCAACCCAGAGTTGCCCTCTTACATGGACCTCCAGGTTAGATATATTTTCCTCGCTTAATTTCTATTTAATCATAATGTCACATGCACTATTCATTTAGGTACTGGAAAAACCCGTGTGATTGTAGAATTGATCTCACGCATGATATCTCTGTATCACGAAAAAACAGACAGACGCCCAGGGCAGACCACGACAGACATTCCACGGATACTAGTCTGTGCCCCATCAAACAACGCAATAGACGAGATAGCGAATCGCCTTCTAATTGCACGTGATTCGAAAATAGGATATGACAGTAAGTAAATCTTAATTTACTATGACCTGCAATTATTTTTCATGCATTTTTTTTACAGTTATACGGATCGGTGTTAAAGCGTCTATGCATCCGGACGTTCAAAACATTTCTCTTGACAAACTTACAGAAAATATACAACGTGCTGATGCTGCTACAAGAATTTCCCCAGAAAGTGGCAAACTTCAAACTTTGTGTGAAGAATTGAAAAGTCTTCGACAAGAAATGAATAATTTGATCACTTTACTTCGTACTCCTTCCAAGGTTTTTATTGTTTTATTTTCATTTATTAAGGCTAGTCTAGTTTAATAATGTTTTTCATCATTTTTTTCATAGATGGGACTTTTGGATGAAGCCGAGAAGGAAATGCATGGTAGTAGGTTAGAGCAGATAAACGATCAAATTGAAGTAGTGAATAGGTCTTACGATGAAAGCCTAGAGACCCACTTCCAATATTTCAATTCCAAAAAAGAGCGTCCTGGAATTAGAAAACATTTGCTGTCTCATGCTCAAATTATATGCTCTACTTTAAACTCCTGTCGGAGTAGAGAAATGGAGGAGCTTTTTTTGGAGCACCAAGGAAGTTCTCCATTCCTCTGTTGCATTCTTGATGAAGCGTCCCAATGCACCGAGCCGGAGTCCATAACGCCACTTGCTTTTGGCATAACTAAGCTAATCTTGATTGGGGATCCAAAGCAATTGCCAGCAACTGTTCTTTCCAAGGTAGATTACATGAAAAAAATCCCATTTACACCGAACAATTGAAATAACCTCCTTTTTCTTACTTTCCACATTCAGGTTGCCCAAAAGAAAGGATTTGCACAGTCCCTTTTTAATCGCTTTTATTCAGTACGTGATGAAAATAAGGATGGTGTGATTATGTTGACGACGCAGTACCGAATGGTTTCATCCATATGCGAGTGGCCTTCGAGGTATTTCTACGCTGGAAAATTAGAAACTGATGAGAGTCTTATAAGGAACGGACCCTGTCACGAGTATAGGTGAATTAACCTTTTAAACTGCTTTTACTTCCCGATTCACATGTCTTATCAACCATTTTTAAATTTATAAATCTCGATTTATTTAGAGTGCTAAACGTTGTTGATGGGCAAGAACTTCGTGAGGAACAAAGCTTTAGAAACCAGCAAGAGGCCGCTGTGGTGGCCAGAATTGTAAGGTTGTTCCTGGACTCTCCTTTAAACCGTTGGAAATCAATTGGCGTTATCACTTTCTATAAAAGTCAGAAATTATGCATCATAGAACAACTAAAAAAAGTGGGCATCAAATCAAATTGCAGCGCATCAACAGTAGATGTGAACACCGTCGACAGTTTCCAAGGGAGAGAGAAAGATATAATCGTCATTTCATGCGTCAGAGCATCATCACAGGCAGAAGAAAATCTCGTCGGAAGTATCGGGTTCATCACCTCGTTATCAAGAATTAACGTCTCCGTAACCCGTGCCAAGGAAATGCTTGTAATTTGTGGGCATTTTCTAACGTTGCAAAGGGATGGGACCTGGCGTGATTTGATCAGCGATGCTAGTAGTCGAAATGTTGCCCACGATGTTAGCAGGCATTCTTCGTGTGAAGACTTACGTTCTGTACTCATGCGTGCACCAGCCAATGAGTCTACTATTGTTAATCAAGTCGTTCATCAGCAAATGGTGGCATCCTTCGCTGAACAATCTGGAATGGACTCAAATTGGTCATTCAAATGTTTGGAAGACTGTGGGTGGGATTACTATCGTGCTGCATATGTTTTCACTGAGCTTAAAGGAACCTTCAAGATTCCACTAGCAGCGTTCATCGAACCCAAGCAACAGCAACAAGAAATGGTGGCATCCTTCTCTGAAAAATCTGGAATAGACTCACGATGGTCATTCAAATTTTTGGAAGACTGTGGGTGGGATTACTATCGTGCTGCACATGTTTTCACTGAGCTTAAAGGAACCTTCAAGATTCCACTAGCAGCGTTCATCGCACCCGAGCAACAGCAACAAGAAATGGTGGCATCCTTCTCTGAAAAATCTGGAATAGACTCGAGATGGTCATTCAAATTTTTGGAAGACTGTGGGTGGGATTACGATCGTGCTGCATATGTTTTCACTGAGCTTAAAGGAACCTTCAAGATTCCACTAGCAGCGTTCATCGAACCCGAGCAACAGCAACAAGAAATGGTGGCATCCTTCTCTGAAAAATCTGGGATGGACTCAAATTGGTCATTGAACTGTTTGAAGGACAACGGGTGGGTTTACGATAGTGCCGCCTATCGTTTCAATTTGCTCCAAAGAACTTTCAAGATCCCACTAGCAGCGTTCATCGAACCCGAGCAACAGCAACAACAAATGATAGCATCTTTTTCTGAACAATCTCGAATGGACTCAAGATGGTCATTCAAATGTTTGGAAGACTGTGGGTGGGATTACGATCTTGCTGCATATGTTTTCATTGAGCTCAAAGCTGCTGGGGAGATTCCGCCAGAAGCGTTCGTCAAATAGCTACTCGGTATGTCGGTGATATTTCTCTTGAATATTCTTTTAATTCTGCACTTTGTAAGTTGAAAAATTCATTCTTAATAATTTATATTTCGGAAGTAATTTCCCAGTCGTTCATAACCATCAATTCTAGAATTGATGTATCTTCATCTACAAACAGTTCCCTGTTACAAATTAAACCAGAATACAAGACCTCTGTTTTAAATCTTAAAAGAATATCTAGTTTTTTTGAGATTGCGTGCAGGCGAATAAGCCACGCCAAGATGTGACCAACAATGCTATAGTTGTCGCGATGCTGCTCATGATATAACTATACAAACGTTCAAGAATTTGATATGAATGATACAACTCTTGAAGCTGAATGCTTTGGTGGAACTTATAATCTCCTTCTCCTTTTCTCTTCATTCTTTTTTATTTATTATAAAAATAATTTTATATCATATTTTATATGTTTCAGCAAATGGATTTCCGGAAACACGACAGCGGCGACAGCGATATTGGAACTTGATATTCTGTTTTATGACAAAATCGAAGATTCCATGAACACTCCATGAACTCCTCGTAAAGGAACAAACAGCTCTGGAGCAAGTTCTCTTTCGGTGGAGTCAAACGAAAGCAATGGATTTTCATGATCAATCCATGCAACACTGGCAATTCAATAATCCTTCATTGCGTAATTTCAATTTTTTTTCAAATTCTGGCTGTGTCCATATTGTAATTGTGTGACAATTCTACAGGGCGTGTTTGGTTAATTTATGTTCGTTGGTTTACCCGATCCTGTGACACTTGCACGTGACCCCGACAGTGAAATCAGGTTAGCTGGAATGCAAACGCTCCTGTTACTGGTTCTCCCTTGCGCTGTCCAGGGTCCTAATAAGGAGAACGTTATTGAAGACATCAAAAGACTTCCTCTCGCAACTCAACACGATATTGTTAATTGCATCCAACAGGTAAAAAAAAATAACCAAAGGTCCTTTTTTGTAAAAAAAAAGGCAATTCTTTTCTTTATTTCCGTGTCAATCCAGCCAGAAACCTTGGCAGCAAATTTCTAAGAGATTGTGTACTCCCTTAAGGAAATTCTCCTTTATTGGCCTTTTTTTGGGGACAAAAGAAAAGTAGAGACGTTCTGATCTCTCCTTCGCTTTTTGCTTTGTGAGTGTGTGTGTTCAATGGCAGCTGGCAAGGCCAGTTGCAGCCATTTCTTTCTGACGAAGAGAAATGAGCGTGCTCAGGCGAGCACGCTCGGCCGATCTCTTCGTAAGGGTAAGAAAAAACCAACATGGTTCATTCCGAACATTCTGACGTTTGAATTTACGACTTTTTTTTATTAGAGACGAGTAGCCTCTGTGCAGAACGAGTCGCGAGACCTCGAGTCGGAGAATACCAAATTGCACAAGACGGTGGAGAGTCTATTACGCCATTGACTGTGGCGCCTCAACGAAATGAAAACATAGACTTTAAAAGTGAGAACCATCAACTCCATCACTTTATAAAGAGATAGTCCCCGCTTAAGCAAGCCATAGAGGTATGTTGAACACCAAACAAAGAGTATATAATAACACGCCATTGGCTTCTTCCTTCTTTTGTTTTCCTCTTTCCATGCATTGTGTATATGTGTCGCCCCAGCTGTTGATATTAGTTCTCGATCACTGAACTCCCGTTTCCGTGCTGCAGCGCCGTGTCTTATGAGAGAGCTAAAAAAACTTGAAAAAATAACTTGGTCTGAACCCATTGACAATCTGTCGGCGATAGTTATACGATTATCTGACTTCCTCAACTGGAACTTTTGGTAGTTCCCTTTGCAGCTGCGGTGAATAACTCGTTTTGAAATAGATTAGAGAACATGATCGTTAATAGACTAATAAACTCGAACAAAAAAAAATGAACATTTTGCAAAAACAAAAAGGAAATGGTACTATCCCTCACAATATCTCGCCATGTTTTTCAAGGTTAAAGACGTTTCGTTGGACGAATTTTACTCCAAGCTCTCGACGGCCGAACGCGAATGGTCGAAGGAAGGAAGCACGTTGCAGACGCAGGGATCATTACTACGCGAGCTGGAACCTGACAACAAGGAGCTTTGCAGTCCTCCAACGTCGAATTCAAAACTCTTGCCGCCATCATCAGGTATAATCTGTCAAAATTGCTCACGTAATCGTAATCAAGATCTTTAAAATAAAATTATGTTATTAGGGAGGAATTGGTCCAGGAGAAGATAAGATGCCAAAAGTTGCAATGCCAACTGGACATAAACACCAGGACTATAGACCTCAATCGAGTGGAGCGCGATATCCGGAAGTACACCAATGAAGAACTGACCTCGTCATCAAGTAAAAATAATTTTTTGGTAGATCAATTACGTTGTAACTAATTTATCGGTTTAATGACAGGTTACCAATCTGGACGTGAAATTGAGCAAGTTGAACAACAAATGCGATGTACTGCAGCAGTGGAACACGACATTGGAAGAAGATAAGCGCAATCTGATCAATCAAGTGTCAGTTCTGCTGACCCTGTACCACGAACTGCTTAGCCAGACCCTGGAAGAAAAGAATCACTTTCACGAAGAAACCAAGAATTTCAGCGACAAAATCAATCACCTCAAGCGTCAGAAGGAAATCCTTGAAGACAAGATCATGGAGCAGTACTGTCGGATGGTAGGCGGCAGGTCGCCTTTCAAAAAAAACACCAAGGCCAGTATAGGTGCCCTTTACGTCCGAAAAATGAGGAGGGCCTCGTCCGAGCTCATCAGTCGGGTCCCTCTCGATCACGCAATCGAATCGTCGACGGGGGTTCCGTCCGTCGATCGAGAAAGACCCGATCAGCACAACGGGTAACTGAATACCTTCACCTTGGAATCCGGATCGCACTCGGCTTCAATTCCGGGTGCGGGTCTTTGGACGGTGGAAGCGGCGGAGAAGACATGACACCCACCGCAGCCTCATCGGGAGTATAAGCGGCATTTTACCGGGTCTGACTTCCGAGGGTAGCGGAACAGGTTGGAATGATCGTCTACTATACCAACCAGTATATATACCCTTTACCCTTAACATTCCCTATCGGGTACCTTGTGGCGTATGTACGCTGCCTACAGTTTTGCCAATAGATGGCGCTAATAAGTTTCTTCTTATATTTTTGAACTACACGCCTCAAAAATGAAAAATGGTTTAAACTGCGCGCATAGAAACTCGCATCTAGGCTCTAGCGACCATACGCGCTTATAGCCCCGAGGAGATGGCAGAGACACGCTGACGCTGTTGATCTTTTTCTTTCTTTCAAAACGCCCACCGTTTGAAAATCAATGGGTGGCGCTTAGTTAAAACCAAATATGGTAATGCAATTGAATTTTTCTTTTATCATAAGTTCAAATGAAAATATATCAACGCGCATTAACACTGTTTAGAAGAAGCCCAGACTTCAATTTCCACTTTTCACATTAAACATATTTGTTCTAATTAGTGTCAATTTAATATCACCTGTCAGATATTTTATTGCAGTTAAAAGTTGAATATATAGAGGACCCGTGGTTGAATCGGATAAGGGATCGTTCCACCAGCGTAGTGTCGAGTGGCCCCGAGTTCGAATCCCCGGAGGAACCAGAAGGTTCATTGTGAGGTACTAAGCAAAATGGCCTTTAATTGTCATTCTTTGTATGTATATAGGTGAAGAGTAATGTAACAAGGTATCTCTCACTTGGATTTAGTTTCGGAGAACCTTTAAGACTTATCGTTACATTTCTTCCATATCCATCTTGATCAATGGTAAAGCTTATTTGAGATATCTGATGAGAACAAAGACTAGGTCTGCCAAAGAAGTGTGTTATGCTAGTTATAATATAAATGGTATCATTCCCTTAAAATTGCCTTGAAAATCTTCTGCGGAAGAATAAATCCACCTAGTGGTGATGAATGTATTCGTCTACCTGAACTAACTCAAACAGATTGATTAACTGCGGGGCTTTAGTAGTTACCAAGTAACCTATTACCGCCTATTACGATCAAGTTTCAATAAATAATTCCTCTTTTTTTAGTTTTGGGATAGCGCTTTTTTTTGCCTTTTTTGTATTTTATGATTATTTCGGATTATTCGGTGGAAATTCATATGCGTATGCAGACTCACCAATTTATCCCAATTACAATTATTTACATTTTAATTACCTACAGAGCATGCGGATCGCGTCAGAGGGTAGAGACGTAAACCGTAAACGTCACAGACAGGTAAACATCTGATAGGATTGGCGATGCCGTCAAGTGAATGAGAATTGAGAATGATACTCCTTTAGATTCGCTTTGGCAACATAAAAAGTGCGGAGTCTGGAGTGCAGGGTGCGGCGTGCAGGTTGGTGGGTAAAATGCAGGTCCATATGCCGCTCACAGAAATTGCAGGTTAGGTTTTATGTCTTTTAAAAAAACTGGTGGTGTAATCATTTAATTACATTGAAACTTTTATTTTTATTTTTATTTCGTTAAATTTTGAAAAGTTGTCAATACCATGTGGCTTCTACCACGCTGAAGATGAAAAAAATGACTGCGCCAAACGTTTTGGTTTTGCAGAATTCACGTTGACAACTTTTCAAAATTTAACGAATAAAAAAAAATTAAAATAAAAATTAATCTCTCCACACCCATTCCTGCACATGCACCCTGCACTTTACCGACACCGGTCACCCTCATAATTTACTTGACTGGCATCGTTGCACTGTTTATCCTGCTGCTCCATCCATCATTTGAATCGTCTGTACTTTCTGTCTTTCTGACTCTGTAAACGTGATCGCTATCTAAAAAGCAAAGCACATGGTTCGATTATTTGTAGACTAAATTTTTGATTGGGTTGTATGGATTTTTTACTGACTCATATAACTGAATTGACCCAATTGATTTCAAGAAAAGTTTTATGATTTTCTCTTCACTAAGTGTTGAAGAAGATTTATTTAGTATCTTCCTGTAAATATGAATTGCCAAATGCCCCACAATATATGGAGATCTCGTACATTTGAGAGAAAAGGCTACCACGATCGTGATGCAACTAATGAGGATCCGTTTAATTTTGATTCCTATATTACCTGTCCAAGAATTAGTTTCTTAGAAAATGGTCTCTTGCGTAACAATACAGTGAAGAACTGGCCTGATTTGATTGATTTGGATGAACACATTACACTGCCTACACCATTGCTACCACCTAATGCTTCTGTAAAATGTGGAAGAGGTAAATGTGGAACTTGTTTGGCAACTAGCATAAGCTGTTTTTATTAACATTTTATTCCATCATTAGATCCTGTTGTACGAAGTGTCAGCAAAAAGGATGAGCTCAATCACTTTTTATTCAAAGAAACTCTTGCACATGAATGCAGACTGCTCATTAGAAACAGCAAAGGTGAAATTAATCTAAGTACATTAAAAAACAATTGGAAAAAGTTTATCAAGAGAACTGAAATTCCTGAACCTGAAAGAAATTTAGTAACAATTATGGACAGATATGGATGTGATGAAGTATTCAATTTAAATAGTCTCCAAATTATGTTCTTATCATTCGAATTTTATTTCATTTTAGCCTCCAACGGAAACATATGCAGGTGGAAATTTAGCTATTTTGTGGTTGCAAATGAAAGATAACTGGATATCTGTCACTTAGATTAGTTCCAGAGAACCTTTAAGACTTAGCATCTGTCGTTACACGTCTTCCATATCCTATCCAGAAGCAGCCCCCCCCCCCTGAATCAGTAATTTCCCTTAATTGTTAAGTTTTCAAACCGAAAATTAAATTTGGGCTACGTGCGCATACGTGTGTAGTCTAGCAACTAGCGCTACTTATTATAGCAACGTGCACTACATATTGATAGACTAAAGATATAACTATGTCAAGGCTCGTGACAGAACAATCGAAATGTGGTCTCTTTGTTGTAAATTTTCGAAAAAGGGCGCCTGGATCGTTATATCACGTGATTTACTATGTTTGGCTCGCCTTCTATTTATAAATGTCTTGTTTTGTCTGGATAACTTTTTCTCGTATCTTTTCTTTGCTTGATTTTTATTGAAAAAACATGGAACACTACGGATGTTCATTTATTGGATCCAGTCTCCAGACCATGTTCACTTGCTCAGCGCTATACGCATTCGAAACCCTCGACGTTATTATCAGGCGCACTGAACGAAAAATTAAAATTTAATTACACTTTTATGCTCTATCGTCATGACGCGAGCGCTTCGTTTAATTGCCTTTTTAGCGCGTAGAAAATTGTCATTGCCTTTATTTTTTTTTCAGTATTACTTGGAGTTGATCATAAGTTCTATACTTTTCCATTTCTAATTACTACCTTCCGAAATGTTCTAATTCTAAATACTTTAAATAATCGTCGTCAAACGAGTTGTGCTCTAATATTGCGTTCCTAGGTTCTATTAGTTTGGCATTACCCCGCAATATACTATTTATGCATACAGTATATACACAGTCACTGCTGACTGTTGGTGCGTTATCCAAGAGCGAATCTAATTGATATAACTTTCTCTACAGCTTTTTTCCTCAGAAACGTGAGCATCTGAGCATGTCTGGAAATTTCATCGTGCAAGGTTTTGTCATTGATTTATAAGTTTATATAGTCATAGTGGCATATCTGTTTGAAGCAGCACGGTTTAACGCTGGGCTGCTCAGCTTTACCAAGCTTCAACCCAAGGTTTGGATTCCAAATAATTAAATATTTAATAAAACTTAATTTTTAAAACGTAAAAAATATGAGTTGTAGTTTACACTTATTTACACAACACTATTAAAAGGTAAGTTTTTTAATCAATAATCGATATGTTTCATTTATTCGATATCAAAGCTTTGTCGTCTGGTTGTCAAGGGAAACGAACTTACACACATTCTATCATTTTTTGTCATTTTTCACACAGACTGAACGAAAAACGTGGACAAAAGAACTATTTTTCACACGACCATGGACAACGCTACCGAGAAGGGTAAAATTGTTAATTACTCTATAATTAGAAGGCTTTTTGAACCTCGTCCTCTTGTCTGTCGTTATAATTTTCATGTGTAGAAAATGGTGTGACTAGATCCATTACTTTGAACTTGAATCAAACCACCCAATTAGTTTTACCTTCTACTGACAATGAGATTTCAAGTCCTAAACTAAGCGAACCAAGACATCTATTTTCTCTTCAAAGAGAACTTGGTCCACAACAAGCCCCACGTTGGCCAGCAGAATGCCAGGTGAAGTTACAATGCCATACTAATATTTTTTTGCACTGTACAGTAACAGTCACATGGCTGAATTCATTTTGTTTCTTGTTGGGCATAATCTGTGAAGCACTCTATTCATTCTTTCCATCTTAACTTTCTTGCAATACCTGTTTGATACATATTTTGTTGCTATACAGTTGTAAATTTTGAGATTTAGATAACCTACAAGCTTCATTGCGGTATTTTAAAATGAACATTTTCATTTTTTGTTATAGGCAGAAATGATAAATTGCATGCTGTTTAGACTTGTAGTCTTTACTTGTGAAGATCATTCATATTAAGACCGCTACTCTTATTTGTCAGATGGCAGTTGCCACACCTAAACACATCCTTAAGTGCCTCTCAGAAAGGGAGCCTTACTATCAAGCAACAGGAACGGAACCAGAACCATCTCCTTGGGGAGATGAAGTCCTAAAGAGTGGAGGAGACTTGGTTTATTGTTACATACCAGAAAGCACAGCCCCATATGTAATTATAATATTAATCGTTTTCCACTTTGTTATTTACTGATAAAAAATTTGCAATCCAGTTTACAAGATCCAGCACTGCCAATGGCCTTGCACCAGCGGATGACAATCGATTCCTCGTACCAGATGATTCGCTCATATTCGAATCTCGTTTCGAATCGGGCAATTTATCGAAAGTCTTTAGAATAACAGGGAACTTTTACGAACTTCACTTGCGTCCCGATCTGTACACCTCCAGACATTTACAGTGGTTTTATTTTAGCATTAAAAACATGCAAGCTAGAACCACCTATCGGTAAGTAATACTTAAGTTAAGTAACCAATTTTTTAATGGAAAAGCTGAAACAAAATTTGCTTAGGTTTTCTATAGTTAACTTTGCCAAAGCCGACAGTCTTTATTTAGAAGGAATGAAACCTCTCATGTATTCGGAAAAACGTGCGGATGCAGAAGGAATTGGTTGGACCCGTTGTGGCACTCGCATCGCGTATTATCGCAATGATAACGTGTAAATTAGTTTCCTTATCTTTGAATTTGGAAAGAAAATGTAGTTTTTTTTTTCTTTTTGGCAGGAGAGAAGGCACCAATCCCACTCACACTCTGAGCTTCACTTTAGAATTTCCACATTCGGATGATACTGTGTACCTAGCCTATTGCTATCCATACACATATTCTTATTTGCAAGATAGGCTACTTTTTATTCAGGTATATTTGCGGAGATGGAGGATTATTTATTTTTCAGAGAAAGCTCATTTGTGTGGATTTTGAATCTATGCAGAACGACGAAGAACGTGCCCAATATTGTAAAATTCGTCTATTATGTCGAAGCTTGGCCGGTAATAGCGTGCATGTCCTGACTATAACTAGTCCCAGCACCGAAGATTCAGAGGTTGTATCACTTTTCAAAAGTTATGTCATTTAGTTCTCTAATCATTTAGCATATTCCATACTTAGAAATCTGGAATCGTTCTTACAGCAAGGGTCCACCCGGGTTAGTAATTCACTCATTTACAGCGTGCCCGTTGCTGAATATGCCTTATATTTTCATGTACGTATACCAATCTCGTCTAGGAGAAACTCCAAGTTCGTGGATAATGGATGGTGTTTTGGACTTTCTGACTGGACCTAGTGCATGTGCTCAAGTAGACTAAAATTTTTCTGAAACAATATATTCGTATTTATTGGAATTTTCTATATTTACAGGAGTTGCGTGAAAAGTTTATTTTCAAAATTATCCCTATGCTAAACCCTGACGGCGTTATTGTTGGCAACACCCGATGTTCTCTTGCTGCGCGCGACCTTAATCGACAATACCGTGTCGTCAGTAGAGAGTGTTATCCATCCGTTTGGCACGTTAAAATGTTGATAAGAAAGTATGCGTGCCTTAGATTTTATTTTACTGTAAATCCTATTAATTAATAATTTTTTTATTTTATAAATGACAGGTTAATGGAAGAACGTCCAGTGGCATTCTATTGTGATTTCCACAGTCATTCTCGAAAACACAATGTATTCATATACGGATGTGAAGATAAAGACTTAAACGATCTACCTTTAATAGAACAAGTTTTTCCGTTGATGATGCACAAAGCTTCTAATGGCAAGGTTAGAATTCCACCTTAAGTGTTTTCTTCTAAAAATGTAATGCGATTCACCTTATTCCAGTTCGATTTTGAGAATTGCAAATTTGTGGTCCAGCGTGCTAAAGAAGGAACTGGAAGAGTGGTCATGAAACAACTTGGCGTTCAGTACAGTTACACACTGGAAGCTTCCGTTTGTGGAACTCTGACCGGATCAGATAGTTCTTTAGTACAAACTCATTTTAGTATTCAAGACTATCAGGAAATTGGCCATGTTTTCTGCGAAACTTTAGCAAATTTCTTCAATCCAATTCCAACCCGGGTAAGTCGTTCTGCCTTTATTTTTCTATTCTCGGCTTTTGAAACGAAAAAACTGCATAACAATTGCTGTGGTTATATTCTTTTTGCAAACTTACTTGGATGTCTTATGACAATGTGGTCAGTAACACTTTTCAATCTGCCTGTATTCCTGGTTAAATCAATATTTCTTTTCGTTTAGTTGAATTAGGTCCATTGGATTGAACGTGCTTTACGTTATTTATCAAATGCTGGATCCACGGCAGAAGAACCTATTTACGTTAGAGTTCCCGACGATGATAGGTACGCACATTTAATGCAAACTACTCTGCTTTTTGCCTATGATGGTTCAGTAAAAGGTCTGATTTGAATTCGGTATGTAAAGCCTTAATTTCATTCGTTTAGATGGTCATTAGGATAAAGCATAATTTCTATGGCTAGACGAACTTGAAATTAACAGTAGACACCAATGCTTGTAGGAAAATTTAAATTGCTGGAAAAAATTAAGCAATTTGATTTCCAACTAAAGCGCACATAATTGAAATGCTGCACGTTCCGAATTCTAAACATGATCACATTTAAATCTGAGGCTCATTTTCATGGCATATTTTAATGTCGATTAATTATAAGATGCAAAGAATTAAACAAATTATTTCTTTAATAGTCCTGAGGAAGAAAATGCCAAAAGGTGCTTTCAGTCGAGAAGATTTTCCCTACTGGTCAACGGCTCTCATAAAAAAACAGATTTTCTTCAGGTTTGACTGCTCTTTTGGAACATTTTTGATATTTTATCAAGTTTTTTTTATTTTTTAAAGGTTGCTCGCTGTATAAGCCAACTGAACGTGCAAATGTCGCGTTTGAATTGTGGACCACGTTCGCGGTCTAATTCTTTTTCTCCCTCTCCGTCCAGATCGCCTTCTTTAAAATCGTATCTTTCAGCGTCAGCATCTCCTAGAAGCGGTCCATCGCCAACTATATCTTCCAGTAGAATTAAACCCAAAGATCTTCCTCAGAGGAGAAGACCTAAAAAATTAATTCGAAGTCTGACTCTGCCTAGTGTTGACAATGCCTTGCCTGTTACGGTATCATTTCCTAGCAGTTCCGAATCCGAAGATAAAACTACTTCATCTGCGAAAGTTTCCTCGCCAAAAGTTAAAAATCAAATCTTAGTTGATTTTCAAGCAAAAACAGCTTCAGTAAATGGAATTTTTCTCCGAACCCATCTTCCTTCTGCGATTAATGGAAGAAATGTTCCTACAATCAATAGACCAGATTCGCTTCGAGGAATGCAAAAGAAAGTACCAGAACCGGGTTTGAAAGGCGCAAAACCCAAAGCTCAGTTCACACTTCAGGTACTTTTCCGTCTTCGCTACGATGACATAAAATGTATTTCACCTTGCTATTTGTATTCATCGTAGGTCGTAAAAGATGTGAACAGATTGAAATCCTTATCAGATAGCCCACCTGGGACTGCTCAGAAAACAAAACAATCACAAACAACCACTACACTACCTAAGAAAAAATCGAAGAAGAAACACGCTAAAAATCTAAACGCAAACGTTAAAACTGAACTTTATCGAGTTGGAGCACTCAGCCGTGTGCTGAATGCTATGAAGAAATGATCTTGTATTGTTGTTAGTTGGAATATTTGCTTTTCCCGATAATACAGTTTTAGATGAAAATTGGTGATATTTCTCGTCCTTTTTACTTATTACAACTAATGGTAATGATGAGTGTGGACGGATGGTCTTTGATTGGTGTGCGTAGTGAAAGAGACATCGTTGCAAAAGTGGAAACCAGTGAGGATTGTAATAATTAATAGGGTACATTTTGTTAGATGTAATGGATCTTTACTTTTCATTTTTCAAATATTCTAGAGCTACGGCATTACCGTATGGGAGTATCGTTGAGCGTTTCTCGGAAAAAAATAAGTCAACCGACAGATGGAGTTAACCATCAAGTAAACATTCGTTACTATCGTTACGTACCATGTTGACTTCTGTCACCTTTATTCTTTGTTGACTAATTTTTTATTGTGTGGACTAAGATAAAAAGTTATTATTTATTGCTCATATATTTTAGCCCTGCCTCTTACAGTACTTGGATATGGTCCATTATGAAAAAAAAGTGCTTACTTTTCATGACTTTTTGGACTGTATTTGTTGTTTTATTAGGTGGGTAAAGCAAGATTCCTGCTGTTACTATTTCTATTTATGATGCCCCAATTTTTTCCTCATGTAGGTGTTTATTGGTATCTACAGCTTTTGCAACATGATCAACACACACAACCAAATATCGCAGCTAGAGAACAAAGCTCTATCAATAATGGACTAGGTGCTTCATCTGCATTTCTTGATTCCATGAAAAAATACTGCAATATTCCAACTCTAAATCATTTTAATGGTCTTGAAGGTAACCTAAATTCTTTACTGCTGACTTCATTAAAACATGTTATGATTTTCCTATATTATTAAAACATCCTACATGAACAGGTAATTTTGAAGAAGAATATGATCTATTGGGAGTTATAACAATATTTCGACATGGTGATAGAGGCCCACTAGTTACAGTGAATGATAAAATAGAAATAAATTGTAGTTCATATGTGACTGAAAGATATAAACAACTAGAAAATTATGTTAGGACATATAAATCAGATCTTCTTGTGGTTAAGCTACTACCTAAAAGGTAAATATAGGTTTTATTTACATTTAATATGAAGAATTATTTTATAACCTATTTTTCTCAGTGATTTTTGTATTCCTGGTTTGTTGTCTAAACAAGGGGCTTCACAGTTGATAGAACTAGGAAATGGATTTAAAGAATCCTATGCAAAATACTATGATTTCTCTGATTCAAATGCAGTAAAGCATGTCTCAGCAAGCACAACTCCATACAGGTATTGTTTTGCCTTATTTCTAATAATTTTTTAAACATGTTAAAATTTGTTTTTTATTACAAAGTCGAACGATTCAGTCGGTCTATTCGTTCTTGTTTGGACTCGTGGGCTCTAAAACGTTTTTGAACATAAACCTTCAAAAGAAGAGTGACGTGACTTTCTGTTTTAAAAATTGTCGATGCGAAGCTGCAATTCGGCTTGAGAAATCGTAATAAATAAAATAGATTTGTTTTCTTTTTTCGAACTAATTATGTGATTTTCTTTTTAGGCATAAACTTGAACTAAATAAATTGTTCGAAAACGATTTAAGTTTGACAAATTTCTCCTCCCAGGTGCAAATGATTCTCAAGAATTCCGGGAAATCTAAAAAATCCATTCTTCCTAGTACTCTTAAAGATATGGTTCTTCATTACGCTTGTCACGATCAAATTCCTGATTGCTCCATTAAAGAATCCATATGTTTAAACTCGACCACCATTATGTCCTTGGATTACTACTTAAAGCGTGAAGCTGAAGCTAGCGCTAGTGGCCTTAATTTGAAGAAAGCAGCAATCCTTCGAGCTTACGGCCTCTTAAACAACATTGATCAACAGATTCTGTCTTGGATCAACATGTCAAAAAAGCGTAAATCGAAAATTCTGCTTAATTTTCCTTATTTCCATTTCTTTTCTGGGCATGATTTGACTTTGATGTACATTCTTGCAAGCCTTCATATTTACGACGGCTACTTACCTCACTTTGCGTCTCGTCTTACTTTTGAAATCCTTTCGAAGGGAAGTCAATACTACCTACGCATATTGTGGAATGGCCTTGATGTTACTAAGAAAATTTGCCCTTCTTCTCCGACCTACTGCAATGCTCGAATTCTCGTTAATTTTCTTCACATTGAGATGAAACGATATTTCCAAACGGAGAAATTCTCCGAAGCCTGTGAAGTCTAGTCCGCAGTTCTTTCTATCTTCATCTTTTTGGTCTTTTAGCGGATACGTGATGTTTGTTTTTAAATTTTTATTTTCGAGTGTTATAAATAGTTAAATACATTTAGATTTTCCTTCTTTACACAGTCGTGTTTTCAATTTACATTCTTCGCAGATACTGAAACAGCCCTTCATGTAAAATGTCTTCTTCATGCAAAATGGAGGCAACATTTAGAACTTAAAAAGAAGCTTAGTTACGTTTGTTGAAACTTGAAAAGAACCCCGATGCTCCAGCACTGAATACGCATCATATTCAAAAGTGTTCTCTTTTCCTTGAAGTTCCCGGGTACGATATTTTTAAATTATCGATTACCAGATATACATCGATTATTACAAATAAAATATTTATATTAAAAGAAATACTTCAAATAATACTTTTAAATAATTTCTAACACTATAACTTGAAAAAAAACCGATTAATTTGTTAGTAAATTTTAAAATTTGTCTGTTCCAAAAAGTAAAATGTAATAGCTCATTCATTGGTGCCCAGACGACGCCACCTCTAATAAGGAAGACGCCATTGCTCCCTAGTAAGAACTTCCTGTGATTGATACCGGCTTATTCGACGCATTTATATTAGAACTTGCGACCACTGAGACAATGTCTCGCAATCGGGAGAGTACCAACACAGACAATAAAGTCTACGTTGGAGACTTAGGTAAGTCATTCCAAGGATTTCGAGTTTGTGAATCTTCCCAGAATGTGTATATTCACCACTGTTTACACGACAAGTGTTAGCTGTTCTTGTTCTTAATCGACGATTATTTACCTACCAGGAAACAACGCGTCCAAAGGAGAATTAGAAGATGCTTTCTCGTATTATGGAAGACTAAGAAGTGTCTGGGTAGCAAGAAATCCTCCTGGTTTTGCATTCATTGAGTTTGAAGATCCAAGAGATGCAGAAGATGCTGTTCGTGGTCTGGATGGAAGGTAGGACATGAGTCAGTTAACTGTGTATTAGTAATCTGTTCCTAGTTTGAAGTACAAAGTTAATTTAAAGGTTGGTGTGTAGTGTTTTACGCTATTAGAAGGAAGCATGTTTAATTTTTATCACCTAAAATTGAATTCTGTGTGCACGTTGACAAATTTTCACATTGTAATATCTCATGCACGTGTGGAATGTTGATGAGATGTTTGAGCCAGATTGAATAGTACATAAGTAATCTAAATAATTTTGCTTTAGAACTGTGTGTGGTCGACGATGCAGAGTAGAGTTATCAACAGGACGAACTCGTTCGCGCGGTTATAGCGGACCATCTCGACGTGGAAGACCTTTCCATCCTGAAGATCGCTGTTATGAATGTGGAAGTCGTGGCCATTATGCTAGAGATTGCCCTCTGTACAGTCGCGGTCGTAGACGGTAAATTTTGACAATTTTCCAACTTACTTATTAAGTTTTTTTTAACATGTAGCTTGACACTTTAATTTGATTGTGATAACACAAATTTTGACAAATTGAATACTTAAGTTTTACAAACTTAAGTATAGCAAAAGCAGAGGCTCTGTCTGAAGTATTGCTGGAAATATTGATGAACAGTTGCTTAATCTGTGTTTGTAATTTGTGTAAAAAGGCAAGTCATAATCTCGATGATGGAATTGTGACTACATGTTAAAGTAACATTGGGTGGTTTATTGATGGCGTTTTGTAGGCCGAACGTCGGTAGCTTGAGGACCGGCGACGGTCTACCTTCTGCCAGTCGGCTAACAGCTAGTCTACGTGACGTTCTGCGCTGAGAGACGCATTGATCAGCGTCAGACCAAGTCTGCTAGAATGCCTCACTGCCTCTTCGAATGAATGAGTCTTCGATTAGCCCTCGTCACTTAAACTTGAGACACTTCCTCGCCGTCTGAAAGTGGACGTCATTCTGCTTTCTTTATCCCTCACACAAAAGAAAATTAATCATTCTGTACAGTAGCTCAAATTATTCAGGAACTACAACATGTAGTATTATTTCTGTTGTTTTCACCCAAGTGACCTCATTGAAGTGCTACGTCGTCGTACGCCTCTAGCACCCGTCTGCTCTTTAAACGCCCAGAATTTCGTTGACCCATCTAAGACAGCGGCCGTTACGCTCCATGTCACAATGATTTGCCAATTTTGTCCACGAGAATCGTCAAACCCCGTTTTTCTTTACTTCATTTTAAAGACTCCCTAATTAAAACACAATTTGTACTATTTTATTTGTTATTGATAGTGGATCAAGGAGCAATAGTCGCTCTCGTAGCCGCTCACGTAGCCGCTCACGTTCAAGGAACCGTAGTCGCAGCCGTTCCAACTCTCGTCGCTCCAGGTCTCCCAGCCGTTCAAAGTAAATTCAAAATATTTAGATTTTAAATGTGCGATTCTTAACGAAAATGTTTAATCAATTTAGGAATCGTTCTCGTAGTCGCTCCACATCTCGCCACTCACGTCGATCCCGATCGGTTTCACGTCATTCACGCACTCGGTCTCCTACCCGGTCAAAGTCAGTATCGTGTGATTCGCACATTAATATGTACTCGGAACTAATATTTTCTTCTTCTTTCAGGTCAAAATCCGTATCGCGCCGATCCGTTTCAGATCGCAGTCAATCGCGTGACCGTTCCCGAGATCGCTCGCGTTCCCGTGACCGATCGCACGATCGTTCACGTTCGGTTTCTCGTTCCCGGAGCAGGTGAGGAATTAATGGTATGCTTTAAACAATTTGAACCGTTTGACCTATTTATTTTTGTAAATAGATCATCTAAACGGAGTGTCAGCCCGCGTGCCAACGGCGACGATTGATAAATATTGAGGACATACTTTATTTGGGCAACATCATAATTTTTTTTTACATTTTTTACTTCTTTCTGGGTTATCTTTAGAAATAATGGCTGGCTGACGTAGCGAAGCTACACGGCGCAATGTTTTTGCTCTGCTTCATTCTAAATTTCTTGAAAACAGACGGTCCCTAAATTTCACTTTTCCCCGACATGAAAGAAAAAAAACCTTTTTTTCCCCCTCTCTCGTCTCCATTACACCCCATCGGCCTCCCCATCACTAGCCCTCATCTTATTATTATTCAGTCGACATTCCACAGTTGGAAAAGAACTGCAATACATGACTCACTGGAAAGTTTCAGAATTTCAGCTCTATTGTTTGGTAATTAAAGCGCAATGTTTAACGCGTTCTATAAACGTAAATATTTCCAATGAGCGATGGATGGAAGAAAAAAAAACTATAGATGTCGGTTGTGATGGAGCTACACACACACCTGTCCTCCTGTGATGCTCACATACGGTCTACTATAATAGGACGCACGCTTCCCCCCAGGAAGTGTCCCTCCTATTTCATGAAAAAAAAAACCTTTCCTTCCTACGTTTTTTCTCGGTTGGGGGAGGCGGTCTGCAGGTGTGTGAGCAGGAGGGGTGCAGGAGACGGTAGTGTAGCTGGCCGGTTCGTATTCAGTTAACTGCAGTCGGTGGTAGAACTCGGTCTTGTTGTCTATACTGTCTGATCTGGGGTTTTTTTGTTGTTTGTGGATTGTATTAGCGGAAATTCGTGCTTATAGGATTATTTCCGGCGTCCTTGATTCCGGTGATGCGTACTTTGTGCATTTAAAATTGATTTGACCTCGTAGCCCAACGGTCTTTGTCGTGTTTGACCGAATAGCAAAAAGCGCACGAACGGTAAAAAAACGGATCAGGTGGTTGCACGTGATGGGATAGTGCAGCTCGTCGGTGGAAATCTCTTTGGTTGGCTAGTTCAGGTTTAAACCTCATTGGGCCGTTTTTTCTAGTTTTTGACTCTTCTTCGAGAGCGGAAACGGTCAGCGCATCCGTTGCCTCGGGCTTTAGGTGACGATTGTATTGTTCCATTGTGTCGGTGCCCCGATTAAACCTTTTTTCGAAAAGAATACGAGACGTAATGGATATCTATTCTGATGCCGCTGATCCGGTCTGCTTGAAGCCGGCGAAATTAAAAACAATACGACTGAATCGACGACCAGGCGTCCCATATTTTGGATTTGGGGTAAGCAACAATCATGTTCTTCATTTGAATGAAACAATAGCAACATCATTATTTTCTATAGATACGTGGAAAGAAGCAAAATTCATTATTAAATTCAAAATTCATTCTAGATACGTGGCGGCCGCGAATATGGATTGGGATTCTTTGTTACCAAAATTGTACCTGGTAGTGAAAGCGAGCTGCAAGGATTAATGGTAACATTTAACGTTCAACTGAAATCATTTCTAATCATGTTAATCAATACCTTTGTTTCTTTTCTTTTTTAAATCTTAGGTTGGAGATCAGGTGGGATCACATTCGAAATTAATGCGCTGTGTAGTCTAGTGTGTAAGTGATACCGTTTTTAATTTCAGGTAATCCGCATTGATGGCATGCGAGTAGAAGAAGCATTACATAAAGAGATGCTTAATTTCATCCGATCAAAATCCCACGTCACCTTGTCAGTTAGAAGTAAGTCATTTCATCATCAGCAGCCTGTTTGCGAAATCTAATGAATTCTATTATCTATTTTAGGTGGAGGCCTCGTCCCATTTTACGAGTAAGTTTGCATCACTCCCGTTTTAAAGGCGCTAGTCACGATCAGTCGAATTTTACAGGTGTACCAATCACGCTCTATCGTGGCGACCGGTCAAGACCGACCGAATCCACCATCCGGTCTTGTCAACATCATCTTCGTGGAGTTGTAGCGAAGTAGCGACTTCATTCGCCAGCTTGACTCTCCGCTCAGACAATAAAGGAAGATTCGGATGCAGGTTCGCTCTACATGTCAAGGGCACTCCTAAGATCAAATTATTTTTTACGAGGTCTCCTTGTTTCTTCTATACAGTGTCTGCGAAGGCCCACCGCACAGACGAGGAGTCTACGTTCAAACGACAGAAGAAGGAAGCGTCGCCAGGGTTGCCGGAATCAAATCCGGTGATCGGATTCTCCACTGCAACGGCATGGATATGACCTCCGTGGATTTCGATGAGGTATACTCTATCCTTGAACTCTCGTCTTGTTTGTCATAGTCACGCGGACCACCTTGGGTATTTTTTTTTATTATTATTTTTCTGGTCACGCTTTTATTTTTTCCTGTTCTTCATTCAAATCAGGTATCAAAACAATTTCTTTTATCCTCCTTTTTGTTGTTGCTGTTATTCTCTTTCATTCGTAATAGCGCGCTTTGCATCGTTAACCTCTTTTGATGCGAACGGCCTACAAAAGAATTGAATTGAAATTTCAAACGTGTTTCACATTTCCCATCGATTTCACTCTAAGCAGGCCGATCCAGTCCTATTGTTTATTAACGGACTCATCATCATATGCTCTTATTCACTGGCTTTCATTATTATAATTTCACCAAACACAGGCGGTATCCATGCTGAGAGAATCGACTGTTTTGAATTTGATTATCAGCCGAGGGGCTGGTAGTGATTTCATTTCACCTGGTGAATCTTCCGGCTACAATAGCGCCGCGTCTTCCATCAACGGCGACCAAAGCCCATTGCAGAACGGAAAACAGAAACGTCTCTCCGTCGTCAGAGAAGAAATGATTGACGTCATTGATGAAAGGTTGTCGATCCATCATTGTGTTACGAGTGAAATCAGACGTGAAAATGTTTTCTTTTCGAGCTCAGACGAGGCATAGTGGTCGGCACCGCGACAGTCGATTTCCGCCGCCGGAACGACATGGAATGGAATCGACATGACCACAACGACCAAGAAACGATTCATCAAGACGTTCACCAATGGAACCGAACGTCTATTGTTTTAGAGGAACAAGAAGAACGAAAGCGGCTGCAAGAAGAACGCCGGCGGATTCAAGAAGCTCACAAATTACTGGCGGAAGAAAAGGAGAAACTTGCCAGAGACCGCCAACAGCTTGAAGTATATACACGTCAACATCAGCAGATGCCACTTTCATTTCATAATTTCGTTATCAAATTTTATCGTTCAAATTAATTCTTCGACAGGACGCCAGATTTCAATTACTAAACGGAACAGTTTCGTCGCAGAAAAAGCCCATTCCACCACCACCAACGGTAATTAGCAACTAATTCATTACGATTGTGTCATTCGACATTGTATTTATGTATTTTTTTTAGAGGACTTATGTGGAACCGGAAAAGGTGGTTAAGTCAGTTGGTGGAGGTACCGTTCACGAGCAAGTAAGGATGGCCATCTATGATCAGTTTCTATAACTGTTACTGTAAAAGTTTTCTTTTTTTTCCGAATTTAATTCTTTTTATTT
The DNA here is from genome assembly GCF_021134715.1 of Daphnia pulex. NCBI lineage: Eukaryota > Metazoa > Arthropoda > Branchiopoda > Diplostraca > Daphniidae > Daphnia > Daphnia pulex. The sequence goes on along the minus strand of NC_060018.1, from coordinate 6,799,415 downwards.
TCTCACAGTTAATGGAAGAGTTCAAACAGAAAATGGTATCGCTAAAGGCCGTAGACGTCAGCGTCGACAGCCCGACTAGACAACCGGTAACATTTTTTTTTTGTCGTACAACTAATTATTTAGTGGCATATAGCATGGGATACGAGATAACGCGATAAGCTTGTCCCCGATACAATCGGTGCGTCACCACCACTGATGAAACCCCTAGTACCTTAAAACGTTTCCGATTGTGCATTCACAGGTTAGTCAGGTAGGTAAAGTCAAAGAAATTCCGGCATCGAACACGCACCTGCCATTGAAAACGAGTAAATCCGCACCGCCAGCACCTCCTCCACCGCCGGTATATATATAGCTTTCACTCGTTTCTTGGTAGACATTTTTATTTGAGTGTCTGACAGTTAATTTTTTTGTGTGTGTGTTATTTATTCAGCCGTTGCCGACAGGTGTGACTATCGCCGCACGGAAAAAGCCAGCACCACCGCCGCCCGTGCCAGTTCCCGATTACGATCTTTCTGAAAAACCCCGAAAGATGGATGAATCCGGACAAGATGAGAAGGACGGAACTACTCCGACTACTATACGCAGCAAACCGGAAGGAACTAAGCCAGCTGTACGAGTGTCGATTGGTACATATCAAGAATTGCGACCTGAACCTACGAAATTGGATTTCTTGCCGCCGAAGAGACATAGTGTATCACCTGGCGGAGTAGGAAAGTCGTTGGACGGGGCCATCAAGAACCAGTTACAGACGGAATTGAATCAAACACTTTCTCGAGCCCGTTTGAGGCAGCGACTTCCTTCCTCTGATCTTGTTGATGAAGAAACAAAGAAACCCCCATCAGCTGAAATGAGTCCTGTTTTAAAAGAAATCTCTCCCGATCGACCACCACCTGTCCTATCGACATTCAGGCGGGCTCCATCATCAGATATTCAAGCTAAAATGGCTTCGTTGGCAGCTGCTGCCTCCACAACTTCACTTGGTGGAGGGTCGGCCCGTGATGTAACGATTTCTCAGTCAGCCGATAATAAAGTCACCATCAAAGTCCATCCCTACGTTTCCCGAACGGACTTTGGTCAAACGTAAGAGAACGATTCAGCAGCACTGTTATATTGCTCGGCTTGTAATCACACACACACCAAGTCACGCCTGCTTTCACTTTATTATCTAGACACTTTCCACGTTCAATGTTTTGTGTTTGAGATCGAAAGTTTTCGGGGGTTTATAAATATCTATTTACAGATTAATCGTCCTTTTTATTTTATTTTGGACAGAACGTACATCGACTGTGTCCCCGTGACCGAACTCTGATCTTCTTTTGTGTGTCGTCGAAAAAATACATCTCCTCCAGTGTACATTATTTTTCGCGTGGTTATATTTTCTTTTTGCATTTACACTTGGCTAGAAAAAGAAAGCCGGAGAGAAAGCACAAGATCAACAACAACAATGGCAACTTTCTATATCTATCATAAAAATGATGATGATGACTAGAGTAGCTACTGCCGCAAAAGTAAAAGAATTTTTCTGTTGTTGTCGTCGTCGAGATGTCGGGTCTCCACGACAAAGGTAAACAACAAATAGTTGCAACGTTTTTCAGGTACCTACATTCAGGTAAGGAATTGAAGTATGGCACCCATAAAGCCGCCATAGGCGACAGGCAGCTGCAGTGGTGCACACATTCTTCTTGGTTGGATTGAAAAATGAGGGGGTTCAAATGGAGTAGTGAATCGATAGGTCACGCCGTCTAGCCGTAGCCATGCCAATCTTGAACGTAATTGTATTAAAGAAGGCAGCGCGCGCACGCAAATGGAATACGACACGACCAGTGGTGGTGGTGGTGACCCACTGTTGATTCGTCGTCATGAAAAATATAAAATTTTACGATTGTTTCAACTATTCAAAGTCAAGAGAATCAACTCGTCTCGCAACATCTGCCACTCGATGTTGTTCTCGTTTTTATTCTCGTAATAATAAAGTGATGGCCAGGTGACGAATGTTTGAGGGCATGAAAGCGAGAAGAGGGGAAGAGAAACTCACACAGCAGCAGCAGCAGCCTTTGTTCGTTTTGTAGCGATTCAGCCGGCAGATGGCACGGCCACCACCAGGCGGCAGTGTGTCACTTGGTTGAGGAGGGGAGAAAGGAAAGGGGATAGATTCTTTTCGTCAGCAGCTCCATTCGTCTGAGAGCTGCTGCCAGGAACTGTTACACACAACAAGCACGCTCCAACGTCATGACGGCATCATCTTTGTGGTGAATCTCCAATGCCGTTATTTTTCAGCCTTTTACTCAACACATCGTCTCAACGTTTTAAGTTTTCCAGTAAGTCACAAATCTCATTTATTTTTGTCTTGCATTGTCATGTGTGTGTGAGCAACCAGTTGTCTCGTGGGGCCCTCGTGTTTTGTCTGGCAAGATGGTGGGTTAAATTGTTGGTATGTTATTCGAGTACGGTTTTATATATTGAGGTCAGGTGTAGAATTTTTGAATACGCGCGCCGTTTGAAAACGTGAAAGTCCCGCGCGTGCACGTGGTAACCGAACGTAGCGGTACTTTTTCTTCTTCACACTTTCAGTTGGTGGGAAATGCCGCGTGCAGAAAGAGAAACCGTGCGGGTGTCCCGCGTGCGGAAAAAGCAGGTCATCTGGCCAGTTTTACAAGAGAGTGAAAGGCAACTTAATGTGTGTTGGGAAGGTGGGGTTGACAGTCTTACACACACACACACACGACTATTGTCACGATTTTTCAAACGGTGAAAATGCGGGTTGATTGTCTCGAGAGGGAGATTTCTTATTATCTCGGTCACTACCAGTTATATAATAGGGATTACGAAAGTACGTTCACTTCTCGTATTTCTCCCCTCTCTTTTTTTGTTGGGTTTTGAATTCACCGAAAAAAGAATTTCTCTCTCCCCCCCTTTCATGTTTCCGGTATGGAGGATGTTGGAAGCAGGAACCCCCTCGGGCCTCTGATCTTCCCTACCAACTACTTTTGATTGTGTTACAGGGCAGCCCTGTATTTTTTAGCAATGGCCTCTTTTGTCTCCCCACCCCTGATGTGTCAGCGTCGGAGGGTGATACTAAGGGGGGAGAGCACGTGGGTTGCTATGGTTACCGTCCCCCTTAACATTCAACGAATCAGAGTGTCGTCACGATGAGAGAGAGAGAGAGGGTCAGCCCGGGTTGAAACGGAAACAGCTGTTGTGCGCGGCCAACATGGCGCAGCTGCCTACCAAAAAGAAAGAAAAGAATAGAGGGGGTATGGGTGTACTCACTTTTTTTTTCCTGACCCCCCCCCCCCTTTTCCTCAGGGTTTTTTGACCCATTCTCGAATGTTCCCCCTCCTCCTTTCAATCTATATGAAAGATGGTCTACTACACACAATAAAGTTTAGAGAAAAGACATTTTTGTCTGTGTCCAAAAACATCTTCCATGTGTGGGGGATGGGGAAGCTGAGATTCAGAGGGGTGGAATATTTCTGGGTTTCTTTGTGTTCAGCGGGGGTGGTAGAGAAGAACCCCAAACTGAAACCGTTGGGATCTCGTTGTTTGTTCCAAAAATTCCAAATGGGCATTGAAAAAAGTATTGACGTCGCTTTAGAGGGGGGGGCTCAGTGTGTGTGTGTGTGTGTATTGATCCGAGATGGAAAATGCTTGGGGGTTATTAGTTTGGATGGAGATTCGTTGGATCGATTCTCCCTCGTTCGTCACGTGATGAGTCAGCAGCAACACGTGCCTTAATCCGTTTGATTGGAGTGAATTAATTTTTTTAAATAGTCTTTTTATATGTATTTTTGTGTTTGGCGTCGTCACGAGGCAACACGTGTTCAGTAGTAGCCATCTTATTTGAAGCAGATCGATAACATCGAAAGTAACGTTCTGTGTGGTAGTCGTCGTCGTCGTCGTCGGATAGCAACACCCTCTGTCTGCAGCATTCTACATGTTGAAGTTGGGACGCCGCCCGATTATTGATCGGAAACCTGAGGTAGAGAAGGGGAACGTGGAAGAACCAGACACACACACAGCCCCTCTTGGAAAAGGAGGGATAAAGTACAGACAGGGGAGAGAGAGAAGGGGGGAGAACAAGAGGGGTTTGTCGGTAGCCAATAGGAAAGCTTCTTTTGTACATCTCCAACACAACGAACTGTGATCTCAAACACAAAACGCACTGATTCGGATTCACCACCGGAAGTTTATCTGAATTAAATGTATTTTTCTCGAATTTTATACCCAACAAAAGAAAAACCAAATCTTTTGGATGAAAGTAACTGGTGAAAAGTGGCCTACTTTCACGTTCACGCCAAAAAGGAAAAGGTGTATTATTTTTGCCACATTCACGATCCGAGAGAGAAAGTGCGTGACGAGGAATTTTCTCTTTTAGAAACTTTTCTTTAGATGTGTTTTCATCATGTTCTCTTTGTCCAAGTCGGTCTTGCAATTCCATGTGTAGTGGCAACAAGTTCAATTTCTTTCTTTTTCCAGGTGCCATTTGCAACTAGTGTCGATCGTCGTCATCATCGTTGTTGTCGTTCAATAAAACACAAATCTCTTGGTGCGATCGTTTAAATTTCGCCATGGCATCTTCGCCTAGTCCGTCCTCGTTGGATTCGGTCGGCACATCACCACTCGGTTCCTTCTCCGATCCCAACGAGCATCCGCTTTTGGCTCGCGATCTTGGACTCGGCCCATTGGTTGGTTACGGCGACAGTGGCGTTTTCAATGGAATGAATTCCACCAATTTTTCATCGTGCTCATCTATGATGCACAATTCAGCACTCAGCCTCTACCTCAACGGATTGGGTAGTAGCGGCAATCTGGATTCCGGATCAGCTTTAAAGGTATTTTACTTTTTCCCATCTAGCCCAAACACTAAGCCGATTGGGGAATCAGACGTAATTGAATACTAGAATGCTTTTATTCTACATGACAACAATATATTGTGGATTGGTGGGGTAGAAAACAAGTCTTGTGTATTAAGCCTTTTTTCTTTTTCTTTTCCCCCTTCTTTTATGACAACAGGACAATTTGAGCATGGGAAGCAGTGGAACAAGCAGTCGGCCACCTAGCGGTGGTTTACCAGGTTGCAACTCAAGTACCAGCAGCAGTGGAGTCTCTAGCCCCGGATTGGCCACCAAATGCGCAGTCTGTGGCGTCGGCGATTCCTTTTCCGTTTTACCAAAAGTTCTTCCTTGTCTGCACGCACTCTGCCAGATGTGCTGGGACAAGCAGCAAATGAACGATGGCATGACGACAGATCTGCTGGACAAGAGTACCAACTGCCCAGTCTGCAAAGCTGATTGTCTCATGTCGCCGCCTTCTCATCAAGGATCGTCGTCTTCGTCCAGTCTTTTCAAAGATTTTTCGACTCTGCACATGATCGAGACGCCAGCTACAACTCCGCTCTGTGAAAACAATGGATGGAATTCCGCTACTTGCACTGCTTGCAAAGCCAAAGATCCTGTCTTGGCTGTTGCCAAGTGTTTCGACTGCGCTTCGCTGCTTTGCACTTCGTGCGTCCTGGCTCATCAATTCATGCTCTGTTTCGAGGGACATCGACTCATGACATTGGCCGAGCTAGCCAACCCGTCTTCGTCGTCCAACAACTTTACCAACTGCAAGAACGCCAGCCGGCCCTGCGTCCGTCATCGCGGAGAGTCGGTAACTCTTTATTGTCACACTTGTTCCGTCCCAGCTTGCACCCAATGTTTGCTGATGGAGCACAGCGGACCAGCTCACGATATCGAGGCTCTCAACGAAGCTGCCCCTCGTTTGGCACACCAACTTAACCGTACCTTGAATGATGCTCGCGCCAAGGCTGCTGAGCTCAAAACCGTCGTCCAGGCTGCCGAATCGGCTGTCAACAAAATGTCCAACCAGCTGTCCAAGGCTCAGACGGATGTCACTGAAACCTACCATTTTTACCGCGCTGCTTTGGACGAGAGACGTGAAGAACTCCTTCGCGAATTAGAAAGTGTCTACAACAACAAGCAGACAACATTGAACGATCTTGGACACAAGACCCAGGAAGCGGTGGAGCGAATTCTCAAGACTTGCAGCTTTGTCGAGCGTCTAGTGAAGCAGTCGTCGCCAGTAGAAGCTCTTCTCTTCAAGAAAGAACTCGATGCTAAATTCGCTGCTCTATTCGCCTTCTGCCCACCTGATTTGAATCTCCAAGGCTCTCTGGATGTCGAGTTCATGTCGAACTACAAGGCTATTCAAATTGGAGTCCGCAACACCTACGGTTACATCCGTTCAACCAACGAACCCAACACACCTGGATCCTTCAACGCAGCTGCAGCGGCAGCCGCCGCGTCCAAAATGCAGCCTCCCATCGCTCGACCCACTTCCATGCTGCTGGGCACCAACTATTCGGTCAACGGTGTTAACTTGACCCTCAACAATGGACGTTTGAGCCCAGCTGGAAACTTGTCTACACCCAATGGTGATTCGCATTTCATGGCTAAACGATTCCCGACGTCCACGTCCAGCAACAGTTTCGGATTGGGTCTCAACGACCTTGGATTGGGAACTCCCAGTCTGTCACAACCACCTACTTATGAGAAATGGAGCACCAATGCTGGTGGATTCGACTCGTTTCAGATGCCGCCGTCGTCTATGCGCTCTAACGGATTAGAGGGCTCATCACTTTCTTCCATGGGAAACGATCCTTCTCTCTTCGAGCTGTCCAAGCTGATGTCGAGCACTTCTCTCTATCCTCCGCGCTCTCAGATTAAACGTCAGAAGATGATTTATCACTGCAAATTTGGCGAATTTGGTGTAATGGAGGGCCAGTTCACTGAACCGTCTGGTGTAGCTGTCAACGCTCAAAATGACATCATTGTTGCCGACACCAATAACCATCGCATCCAGATTTTCGACAAGGAAGGACGCTTCAAGTTCCAGTTTGGTGAATGCGGCAAAAGGGATGGACAGTTACTCTACCCCAATCGTGTCTCCGTCGTTAAAACCTCTGGGGATATCATCGTCACCGAGCGTTCACCTACTCATCAGATCCAGATCTACAACCAGTACGGCCAATTCGCCCGCAAATTTGGTGCTAATGTGTTGCAGCATCCTCGCGGTGTCACAGTTGACTCCAAGGGCCGTATCATCGTGGTTGAGTGCAAAGTGATGCGCGTCATCATTTTCGATCAAATGGGTAACGTGTTGCACAAATTCGGTTGCTCAAAACACCTGGAATTCCCCAATGGCGTCGTTGTCAACGATAAGCAAGAGATCTTCATCTCCGACAACCGTGCTCACTGCGTCAAGGTCTTCAGCTACGAAGGTGTCTTTTTGCGTCAGATTGGCGGCGAAGGTTTGACCAACTACCCCATCGGTGTTGGCATCAATTCTGCTGGCGAGATCCTGATTGCCGACAACCACAACAACTTCAACTTGACCATCTTCACTCAGGATGGACAGCTGATCTCGGCGCTCGAATCCAAGGTCAAGCATGCCCAGTGCTTCGATGTGGCTCTCCTCGACGATGGATCCGTCGTCTTGGCCAGCAAAGATTATCGTCTCTACGTCTACCGTTACGTGCAAATCCCTCCTCTGGCGTTATAATTGGTCGTTGAATTTTTCTTTCATTCTATATTTTTTTTCCTACATTCTCTTGTCAATCTACATATCCCCTTGGGTCTTATCGTCAGGAACCGGAAGTTCCCGATTTCTTGCGTCTCTCCAACAACGGTGGAGGGATTTGAATAATGCACTTAAATCGATCTTGTTTTTAATCAATTATTGGTTGAATATTTTGAGTTCGCATCATCAGTCGACTCGGTAGCTCGACTTGGTAGAAGAAAAACGAACTAGTCAAGTAATGTGGGAGTAGCTCCGGAGAAATCTACCCGTTTTGTTGCCAGCCTGAGAAAGTAAAATGTGGAACCTTGCGGCAAGGAAGTGCGAGCCTCGTCTTTAAAATTAAAAATTTGAAAAAACAAAAAAAAAATGTCTTTGAATGGATTTAAAGTCAAGAAAAAAAAATTCTCGTCTTCGCGAAATTGTTGACTTGGGAATGGTTAATAGCAGCTGTCGTGCATTCTAGCAATAGCTCCTCTTTATTTTTGCTCTCTTCCGTTTTTTAAAAATTGGGTACTATTGAGAAATGCTCACGAATTGATTAGAATGTTGGCTTTGTTGTATCAACGGTTCAGCCCCTCTTTACCCTCCTACGTCGGTTCGTTTTGATGGTAGTTTTTATTTTTGTTGGTTAAGTAATAAGAAATGAGGAGAGACTTCTTCGCTTGTATAACTATGTGTCATGATGCGCCCGTCATCCTGGGATCCAAAAAGAAACAAATCTTTGGGCTCGTGGACCAATCTGAATCTATCCAAACTGTCTTCTTCTTTCAATAACTATCACTTTGAGGCTCAACTGATCAAGAACGTGCACAATCCTGTTGATCCGTAATTAAGTTTTTTTTTTCTATTTTTTTTTTTTGTCGAATTCCTCTAAACTTGTGAAGAACTCTTCAAGTATTGTCATTTCGAACAAGTCATTACTCTCGGCCTGTGATAGGAGTTAAGCCTCACTATTCTTCTCTGGTTAACTATTACTGCTTTTTTCCTCTTTAAAAAACAACAAAGTTTCGCCTTTTGTAATGGCATCCTTCTTTAAAATTTTTTTTTCTATTATCATTACCAACTAGAAATGTTAACGAGAAGACTTTCCTCTTTCTGTGATGTGGTCGCTCTCTTTCGCAAGCTTCTGCCACACTCCTCGGCAATGATCTCGTCAGTTAAAGGCGCTTATTGGATTTGAAATTTTCTTTTTTTCTCTCGCGGGAAAGGTTGGCGTATTTGGGGGGCTGTTTCCGATTCACCTGATGTGTATGTGAAGTTGCAAAATGTCTTTAAATAGCAGGGTCAAACTTGTCTCCTGTTTCCAATTCATCCCCTCTTTCATTTTCCATTTGTTTCCTTTTTGTTTATCGCCAGTCAAGTTTGATATAATCTTGTTTCCGAAAGTAGAAATTTATACTTCGTGCAGTTTTTTTTTTCTTTTGTGGGATGGGAGAAAGTCAGCAGTAGCCAATCCAAGTGCTCAAAGGCAAAAAAGATGAAGTTGGATGTTAGAGTTGGCTCTTCTCGTGTTTGTTCTGCGCAGGGATTAAGGGAAATTCTAAATTGTCATTACTTTCAGTCCCCTTTAATTTTTTTTTTAATGTGGCTTTTCTCTTAATTTACCCCCTGTGCCTGATAAAAACAAGTGCAGCTCTATATACTCTTTTTTTTTCTATGGCTATCTTCTCACATGTATATTCATCCAAGGTTTGTGTTAACAGCCAATTTTTCTTTTTTTTCTTATTTGCAAAATCTCCATGCGTTTCCTTGCTACCAGTTTTTTCGGTGCGCATTTGTTTCGTTGTGTTGCTCTTGTTTACTTCTTTTAAAAAAACATTAATTTTAGTTAAAACTTTTTGAAATTGTTTTGTGAATTGATAAGCCAATCTTGTCTGTCCTGCTCCTTGGAATTTCCATCCTATTTTGTGGTCTTTTTTAGAATTCAGTATCATTTTGGGTTTTGTGTTCCTGACTCGTCGCTCCTTTGCTATGATCGATGATATTGGCCAAGGAGACCGGCATTTATCATTTAGTTTTCCGTATCTTTCTTCTCATCGTCACTTCCGTCTTTTTTCTTCTAATTTTAAGTGAATATGTTTTAATCGTACGCGGAATTCAAAACCACTAGAGGGGAAAATTGGCTTGTCTTGTTCTTTTTGTTGTCGTCGAATCGATTCCATCAGCCGCTTGTATACAAATGCCTTTGCCTCTGTGCCCCCCTGGGTCTGTGTCCACTGTTCCTTGTGTACCTCAATTACTGTACTGTTATTATTTCAGTTTTAAAAAGTGTTAATTTCGCTTCCGGATTGGCTCTTTCTCTCTCTGTCCCCCCATCTCTCGTCTCTATTTTGCTCTCCATTCTTCCTTTCGCGTGTATCTTAACGAAAGGTGGCAGTTATTTATCTATCAGCTATTTCCTTTAAAAAAAGCAAAAGCACGAGTATTTTGTTTCATTATTTCATTGCCGCCACATTTACTTAAAACAGAAAAAAAAAGGTTTTCAACACAAGGCTTCAGAATCTCGTTGACAGCATCGTTACATACTCAGGATGGCTCTGACCGGATGGTGGAAGAGTCGGTTGTTATGTCGGCATGAAGGTTCATTCAATAGTTTCTCTAGTTTTCAGGCAGGTCTGACGACGGAGAGAGTGTACGCGCGCTGTCAAGGGCTCGATCGGAATTGATTTACGCACCATATTGAATCATTTCAAACCAAATGAATTCCTATATTCTGTGCGTGCATAATAAACATTTATTTAGTTAATAAACGAAATATTACAGCTGCTCGTCTCCATTCTTTTCAATCATCAACGTGTTATAAATAAAGCAAAATGAGTATGAAACAAGACGTGTGTGTTGGTTGACGAGAAAGACCAATTTTTATTAGTTGGATCAATACTAAACAAAGTAAAGTACAGTACCACTTGCAATAACATCACTGCACAATCTGCTTCATTGACAAGAAAAGAAAATCCATTTTGGAATCGACTAGGGAACGAAGAGTTATAAAGAGTGGCAACGATGAAATTAGTTCGAAAACGTACACAAAATTCATTATCAGTTAAGCATCAGAAAAATGACAGTTAAAAAAATTAACATCCAGCTCTACGGCGCTTGTCGATCACGGAGTAATTTTATTAGGCCAGTATATCTCATAGCTTTCTCGTTTGACTGTCAAAGTAGAAATCGTTTTTTTCCCACCACATGAACAGGAAACACAATTTGAGAAGGCCTAGAAATAAATAAATTAAATCAAACACTGAACAAAATTAGGAAGAAATGATTTTCCCTCTTGTTTCTCGCGCTGTCAAATGGGACGGCAAAGTATTGGACAAATGTCGTGGAATGCCTCTCTTACAATTATGCTCAAATAAAGTACTAATAATTTCTTGTCAGTTTCTTCTGAGGGATATTGAATCGAGGTAACAAAGTTATGGAATACGTCACGCTGTCAATTATTGAATCCTCATCACTCCATCGACGCATTGTTCTCGTCGTTTTGTGACTTTTCCTCGTCGCTGAGTAACGCGTCGGTGGAATCGCCTCGAGTAGATTTACCTTTGATTTTAATGGCCGGCGCTACCTTGGCGTTATTATCTTGCTGAGATGACGACTTATTAGTTTCAACGACGTCCGTTTCATTGGGCGGGACGATCGAAGTTGGCGGATTGCCGTTTTCTCGCTGCTCGGGACTCAGTCCATTTTGTACGTTCATTTTCTCCAAACTGTCGTCCTGGACTAAAAGGCTGGATTTCTCCAAGATCGGAAGACTGCTGCCGACTACTTCCACCGAATCCTGCTGCTGATTATTAGACTGAGACTGCTGCTGCGTCTCGAGCACCTCTTCCAGTATGGGATTGGCCAGCGGGTTGGATGGAGGAGATTTAGGAGACGGCCGGCGCGTTCCGAGAATCGACGTAGACACGGGCGTCGCAGTCGTCGTGGCAGCGGTCGTAGACGACGTGGCACCAGCCGGTTTTTTGGCGCACGTCTTCCCCCTGGACACGGCTGCTGATGAAGTACAACCTCTCGCCCTCTCGCTATTGCCGCCCAGCTCGCTAGTCAACAACGAAGACTTATCCGATATGTCGGACCCTCCACTTTCGCTGTCACGGAGCTCCGACGACGTAAACTTGCGTGAAGCTCTGGGGGACGCCGGTGGAGGCCGCCGACTGCAGACCTGAACTTGGATCAATTCGCAAAGTCGGCGAAAGCGACGGAGATTCCCTATAAACGCAATCGGCACATTGAGTTCCAAACACACATTTCAACAATATACAGTATGTGTGTGTGACTATCAGCAACATTGTGTTTTTATTACCTGCAATCAAAACAAACGTCACGGCATAAAGAATGTCGATTTCTGCGCAACGTTCCCCTTTGGTTTCGTGCTGACCAATTGCAGCAATATCGACGTTGAATCGGACATGGCGCTGGAACATTGCCGGTCCGGAAGTACCGCGACGGTATTCTACTTTGAACGACATGGGACTGGCAACGCTGTGATTCAAATCTGCAATCTATTTCGTCAATTCACAAAGTCAATCAGATGTAATAATAAATCAGAGATTGTTGTTGTGCTGCGGGTATTATAAGCTCACCGATAGAAAGGCGTGAATCAGGTCAGCTTTGACGGAGGCCAATGGCTTTCCTTTGACTAGTATAGTGTAAGTTTCATCACGTTCGCTGCCCATCAGAGTTCCAAACCACGAACGCTTTGTCAGCTCCGGCGAAGATTCCGGTTCCGGTGTCAGACTGACCTCGTCCCCTATGGTTAAAAAAGATCGACAAAACACAAATTGTTAAGACGAAATTGGCTTTATCTTCTTCAAGTCTCGAGTTGTTGTTTGGTTGCCTCTTAAAAAAGTCAAGAGGCTATGCTATACCGGTACGGTACCAAACATAATTGGATTCGGCCTTTTTGGTTGATACGAACGATCTCTTGTCATTATTCCGAGAACTTGCTTTGACGAGCTGAAAGGGAGTCAGTGTCTTATTCTGACATGGTCTATATAGTGAGTGGTAGCGTAGCAAATGTGTGTACGAGACTCGGTACCGATCGATGCAGCGCAGATGAGCAGCGTAGGCTGAATGCTGTATTGATCGTCATCATGAGACTTGGCCAGATCTTCATACAACAGTTTATAGCAGTGCGTGTGTCGGTGTGTGTGGAAATGAGGCGAGCGTATACAAATCGCCATCCATGGCCAACGATTTCGTCAATAGCAGTGTACAACTGCCGGCGGTCTCATTGTCTTGGTCACTATATACGACGAGTTTTCGGTAGTATTGATTGTTGGCTGGAAAATTCTCTCTTTGCCAGACGTGATAAATGAATGAATTCTGCTCCAGCTACGACTTCCGCATCGTCTAGTTACTAGGGCGAGTGAACGGGAACGCCCTCCAGGGAGAACACAAACTATCCCTCGAGACAAAGGCGAGTGTTTCTTTGAACGAATTTGAATGGAAATGATAGACGGTCATTTTTAACCATGACGCATCTGCTCCTTTTTCTCCTAGCTAATAAATCCAGGACTGAAAGAAATCGTGACAGCAATTTGACCCCATCTATTAAATTTATATCGAGTTAGGGCTTAAGCCAGTCAAACTGTAACTAACAAATAAAAAACTACGGCATATCAATATTCCCTCTAACTTTATAACATTGAAAGTTACATATCTCATTATAAAAGATTTGCAGGGATCTAGCGGACGATAAATCAATCCGATTACCTCTTTGACCGCAATTTTCCAGCATCAGAGATTGCCAAAGATTGAAAATATATTAATAGAACTATATAAAAACCAATTGATTGATTCTCTCTGTCCTGTAATTGTTTTGAATGATCAAAAGGAACGGCTTAAGCTCGAGTAGACACGTTGATTGTAATCAGTCGATGTTAAACAGTGTTGCACACAGCGATCCTGTCAATGAATTAAACGATCGGTGCTCTCTGACAGAGTGTGGGAAAAGCCTAGCTATACAACTATCTCCAATCTTTTCTCATTCCAATAGTTTGTGAGCACACGAGCGAGTAGGAAACGTGAACGGGACAACTATCGATCGAAATGAGGAGATCGATTTAAGCCCAGTGGATCAGGTTCCACTCTTGCCGACGCGGCAATCGAACTGGCGACTGCCTCTCATCAATCCGATTACTTAACCTGAATGTCTACAATGTGTTATTTACAGAAAAGAAAATTCGTTTTCTGACGAACGTTCGTTTCAAGATGGCCTTATTTTGGCCCCCCTTTAAATACAAGAGAGCGTTCCGGAAACAAACAAAATGAGTCCGCGATGCAGAGTAAATGTTGGATCCATATTTATGGGTGAGTGAAAAGAAGCGTGAAACCGACTCGCTGAATATTTCAATATTGTTTAAAAAAAAAAATAAAAGTCTGCGCTGCTTTTGGCTCAGATCAATTCTGCTCGTCTCAATTTCCTTTATTTATTTGTTTTGTTTGCCCTATCGCGGTGTCATAGTGAAATCGATTTCACCCAACGTTCAGTTTCGACCGCAGTGTACTGTGCTCGTTAAACATAAAAAGAACTGCAGCGTCGTCGCTTGTTGATGGATTATATAGGGTCAATACCTTGAAGTAATTTCCTTCTGTGGAATCGCGGCGAACCAAGGAAACTATTTTTAATAGTTGTGGTAAGGCGAGTCCTCCACGGATTAGGAGAACCGGGTGGAGTCGACGTTCCCTGAAGGTAAGATCCATCGCCAGCGAGTTGTTGTTGGCCTCCTCCTCCTCCTAAGCTAGGAGCTCCTCCATTGTTGGCCGCCGGAGTTTTGCTGCTGACATTTCGCGAAGGAGACGTCCCACTGCCGCAACCGGCATTGCCGGAAACGTTGCTCCCGCCGCCACCACCACCACCGCCGTACTGATTGGACGCAAGCAAACGATGAACGGGTCGAGGGGACGGCACTGGAGAGGCCGATGGCGTGCTGTTGTTACTGCTGCTCAATGGCTGGGCCACAAATCCAGTGTGGTGATGATTGCCCGGCCCAGGATAAGTCGAGTGCCCCGTTGATCGTCTTGGCCAGTGACTGCGTCGACAAGGAAAAAGAAAAAGTAAAAAGAAAAATCCAATGCTATGATGATGTTGGCCGAACCTTACAACGACGTAATGAAAAAAGGGAAACTTACTTGTACACTTGCCGCCGAGCAATGATTGGAGAGCCTTGGGACAGCTGGAATTGAGCGGTCACTGGGCCGTTGACTTTAAGAGTATCGATCCTCTTCTTTGGTGGGTCTATGTTTTCGTTTCGTGGCTGTTGAGTTCGAACGACAAGCTCAGCGTCATCCTCGCAAGCCGGTCGGCGTTTCTTACGATCCAGCAGCAGGAAGTAAATGACCTTTTCGGTATTGTGACTAGTAATAATACAGAGAGAGGCATATGAATCTCATTGGAGTAGTAGTGTGTGTCTATAGACACACAGAGTGAAAGGTAATCAATCGTTTAGGAGAGAGAACTCACTTTGGATTAAGAAGCTCTTGAATGAGTTTTTTGCGATCCTTGAAGCAGCCTAGACTAGTTATAGCTTGAAGAACGTCCGGATCACAGTCGTCCTCTGTGGGCAGAATACGTGTCTGGACGACAGACATCATTGGCAACTCCAATTCTAGTTCGCCTCCACGACATCCGGCACTGCCGGCTACCACCCAAGTGTGGCGATGGATCTCGGCCAGCTGTGGACAGCATGACAAACAAATCCCGCGTGCCGTAGCGGCAGCTTGTCAGTTCTCTCGAGTCAATAACAAGCATCTCACGTACTAGAGCCTTCCAAACATCCCCATGAACCCCAGCATACGGCTCTTAAGATACATCATACTCTCCAAATCTTTTGAATGCGATGAATGAACTCGATGTACACAATGGCATAGATGTTTTTTGGCCCGACAGCGGGTGTCAATAACAATTCAAATGATTAAAGAGAGTTTGGAATTGTAAATAACCTTTTGCGATATTTGCTGACTCTAAAAGGCTACGGAAATTGCGATCCTACGTTTTTTGACAAGTGGGATATGGAAATTAGATATATAGCGCATCTTCTCTTCTAATTAGGATTATCGATCGTTGCAGACAGCCAACAACTTTTTCAAAGAAGGACACAGATCCTCAAAGTTGAAGAGTATAGGACTATATAGGAGCAAAAGAAGGAAAAAAAATCAATAGTCGGAGGAACTTACCGTCATTCGTTTCTCGGGATTGACTTCGATCATGCCACGTAGGAGGGACTGACATTCGGGCGGAACAAAATGAGGAATATGGTAGACGCCGCGTTTGACCTTCTCTAACAATTGCCTCAGATTGTCGTCGTCGAAAGGTAAAGCTCCAACTAAGAGGGCGTACAAGATGACGCCACAAGACCAAACGTCTGCTCGTCGGCCGTCGTATTTTTCTCCCTAATGTCATTTTCGTCAGCAACAAAATAGATGCAAAAATTGAATCAATAAAAAAAGAAGAAAATGGAAAGAACACATGACAAAAATAGAACGACCAATTGCATTTAATCAAACCCTGCTTTCTAATTTTACAGGTTCTAGTTTCAGAAATAATATTTGAAGAAGACGCTATAAATATAAATGACTCGACCGAAAAATGTGCAAACAAATAGTTGCGTCACCAATGCATTTAGTTGGTCTTGTGCTTTTATCAGACACGATAAAGACAACTCTACAGTGATTGATGACAATCATTTGTATCGACTAATTTATGCCACAAAAAAAGGCTGTGTATATTTTTTGTCACCTTTTTGGCCAGTGACAAAAAGATGAATCATAATTAATAGCGAATTAATTGGAAAGAAGGAGGGGAAAAAAAGTCTATTGCTAGTCGCTAGATTATTTTTTCTCGTGAGAAGAATAAATGAAAACTATCTTACCCGGATGACTTCAGGGCAGGCATAGTGTGGTGATCCACAGCTTGTTTCAAGCATGCTGCCTTCCGGTTGTAAAGAAGCCATACCAAAGTCAGCTATCTTGATGTTGTTCTTGTCGTCTAGTAGCAGGTTTTCGGGTTTGAGATCTCGATGGCTAAACAGAGAGGGTGGGGGGAGAGCGTGAATAAAATAATGTCACGAAATGTCCAACGGATTGATGAATAAATTGTGTGGTTCAAAATGGCGCCTGACCTGCACTTGAGTCGTATAAAACTTTGAAAATGTCAACTTACCAAATAGAGTGGCTATGGCAGAAGTCGAGGGCCGAAATGATTTGCCGAAAAAATCGCCTGGCCTCTTTCGGTGTAAGCCGGCCCTTTTTGACCAAGTAATCGAATAGCTCGCCGCCAGAAACATGTTCCAGGACCAGATATCTTGGAACAAAGGAACACAAAAGAGAGAGAGAGAAGTTGGA
This sequence comes from Daphnia pulex, assembly GCF_021134715.1. Lineage (NCBI taxonomy): Eukaryota > Metazoa > Arthropoda > Branchiopoda > Diplostraca > Daphniidae > Daphnia > Daphnia pulex. Next base: position 6,782,489 of record NC_060018.1, on the reverse strand, counting down.
AGGTTTCTTTTAAATATTTATATGTTTACATTGACAAAAACGACAAGAAGCTTGGCTGGTTCTTTTTTCTGCCAGCAGCTGGAATGGGAAGGAGGGGCTAGAAGGGGCTTCGAATTCTTAGATCGATTGATGGACTTACAGATATTTTTTGTTCTCGTAGACATCATACAATCCGAGAACGTGGGGGTGTTCTATAAGTTTCATGATGGCTATTTCACGCTCCACCTAACAGAAAACCGAATTGCACTTCATTAAATAGGTCAATAACCAAAACCCCCACCCGAATGTTCATTACTGTTTCAAGGCTTGGCAAGGAAACAACGGACCTGAAATCGTCACGGGAATTGAACGCAACAATGTGACTTACCTTTTGTAAGACGGACTCGCTTAATTTCTCCCGATTGATGATTTTGATGGCCACCTTCTTTCCGGCTACACAGTGCACCCCTAATTTCACCAAACCTATTCACGCAAGGGTTTTAAAAAACACGAATATTATAATTTTGTCATTTTTTCTATTCACCGTGATATGAGACTGTCACACAGACCAACCAATAACTCGAATCGATTTGCCATCATGCTCAATACTATTTTCAGTGGAATTTAATGCCGAAAACTTACCGGTCTGTCCTTTCCCAAGGGTTTTATCCATTCGGTAGGGTCCTACATATTGACGCGGATCTATACCGCTACCATGGTTATCTCGCTGCATTGCGCCGTTCCGAGGATTTACGAACCAAGTATTATACCAACACGAAAATGATTCTCTTTTCTTTTCTTTTTGTTTCACTGCAGTTCCTAAACCTTTTTCCCGTCCTTTTTTTGATTTTTTATTATTTGTCTTCGTCAATCCATTGAAGTCGCCATGTTGTTTTCACTGCTAAACCGCACCCACTCAGTTGAGAGATTTACACCGGAAAAAAAAACTGCTATGTGCGAATGTCGTTGGGATGAGTCTAGTGCAAAATCGTCCAAGTTGCTGATCACCGCTTCATATTCTACAACAGCACTGGGCAAACGAACGTTGCGGCCTCACGATAGATGGTGAATCCACTGGCAAGTTGTAGGGAGCCTGATTCCTTTCAGCAGACTTTCTGACTGATCGACGGATGCGACATGGAGGAGGAGGAGGGCTGGGGCACATCCAGCTAGGGCCGTTCGGCGCGGGCGCAGAGGCGGCGTCAACGTTACGCGTTGGTTGTATCGTCGTCCCGACTGCCGGGTGCTGCTGGGTCACGGCTATTTTACTTTCCTTGTAGAAAGAAACGGGAGCTGCGAGGCGCGTTTTCCAAGTCATGAATATACAACCTATTTAACATTCAAAAGAAGACATGGTTTTCGAGTCTATATCTGATGTGATGTGACGATCGGTGCTGCTGAATCAATCAAAACCACTTGACTCTCTGATGCGGCCCCCCTTCAAACAGATCAAAAAATAACTGAACTTACAGTCGGCCCTAGTGGTCGGCTCTTGAAAATAACTTTCTATACACTGGATTGTAAAAATGACTGACGGAAACAAACCTTTCCATATCATTGATCCTGGAATGATAGAAAAAGAGCGCCGCCAACAAGGTTCTGCAGCACTGGATTTTCACCGAGCGCGAACGCACAGGTTCGAGTGCGCAGGCGCCAGCAGCGCGTATATTTCGATCAATATTGGTGGAAGGTCAAAACCTTACACCAGCGTTTCTCTCTCTTTCCTCTCCTGTTTTATTCACGGACTCTCTTTCTCTCCTCTATTCACCCCACCTAGTTCCAAGTTCCAGTTCTCTCATCCACCCTCCGTCGTGATACCCTCCCCCTCCCTCCTCTTCTCTCCCTCCCCGTCTCCTAGCAGTATAATGGTTGCCTCACGGAGTGAGCTGCCAGTTTATAATTGTATATATATAACAAACTCGGTGTGAATTTCAGTTCATTTAAAGTTTGATTAATGTCTCAAGAGTAGTGCGATATAATGAGGCTCGCTGGAGCACATATATGCGATTAACGCGCGATACCAATTCTCATTTAATAATATGACAAATAAGCGTTTCAATTATTTAACATTATGATTGCAGTGCTGCAATAACTTTTTGAACCTGCTGCGCAAACATGGGTTATGCAATTCATGCATGCAGGTAATTTCCAGCTACACTGATTATTGGATGCGTATATATATCGGTACGTAGCAACAAAAAAAAAGGAAATATAATGATTCTGGGATGTGAACACGTGCGGAACCTAATATTGCGATCTGATAATGAGATTTGGATTTTTTTAGTCCGCCAACAGAAAGGCTGATTTAGATTAGTTTACATTCAGGTTCAGGATAAGCCCCCAGGCTGCCGGGAAATGGTTGCATGGTGAAACTCGGTTCAAAAAACTTAATCCAGGCCGGCTTCAAGAAGTAATGAGGATCAGGGTATAGATATTGCAGTCTAAAGGAATAAAAGATACAATTTGTGAAAAATATAAATGTACTTTATACCTAGAAACTTGGGTTTCAAGGAATTCTAAAACATGTATGTGTCATGACGTCAATGGTTGAATATATAAGTTCTATACACCCGATTTCGTGAAGCTTACCTTTCCTTGTGGTCCTGTGGGGCTTTACTCTCTGACTTACTTTTGTTGCCGACTAAACATAATGCCCCATTTTAATTGTCCCTATAAAGCAAATAGAAGTGAAAAATGTGAAACGCTGTACAATCAATAAAAGGAAAAAAAGGCAATAAATTATGCATGGTTTTGACATAGGCCGAATTCGTGAATATTTTATGCGCTCAAATTGTATTAATGTACACTAGGGGAAATTTTATCTTCTCTCAGTTTTAGCATAGTGTTCATCCAAATCTTTGAGTTGCTTAAAACATTTTTTTGCGTACATTGTCTGCAATCAAATTTAAAAAAAAATAATAATAAAAAAAACTAAAAGAATTCTCAAGAATTCTTGAGGTCTGTAAGAACAGGATCAGTAATGACCAAGATGCAACATGCCAAAATCTATTTTTATGTCACCCATGGAGTTGACGGTTAGAAAGGGATATCATCATACCTGTATTGAATATAATTAAAAATAAGTAAAAATGACTGTGAAAGAAGAGCATAAAAAAAAAGAATGTAGTTATTTGGAATTTTACCAAGGGTTAAAAAAAACGTGTAGACTTGCGTGATGGAATGAGAAGCAATTTCATGGCCTCTGTTGTAAAGACTACGTTTACAAAAGGGGTGTTGTTGTATTCATGCGGTGGAAAATAGGTTGCTTTGATATTGTATCCGTTTACCTTTGTATTGGCGATTGAAAATTAAGCTATACTGCAGTTCTCGCGATCTAAAAAATTTGCGACATCGTCGTACGTCATGACTAATGAGTAGTCTATAAATAACATGCATGTATGGATTTCATATGAAATGGTTACATGCATTTGGTTAGATACTGATAAATACCTACTAAATACTTGGGGAGACAACCCGCCAGCAATTTCGATAGCTGAGCGCCGGTAAGGCAGTGTGTCACAGGCGTATCGTCTTTTTAATTCGTTCCAGGATAATGCCACTGATACAATAGCTAGAAAAATGGCAAACCAGGCCATAACGCTCTAAAGACGTTTTAACTGAATAGATCATTTTCCCGATGTAACTGTGACGGATCTACTTTTCTCAAGACTTTTCTGTACTGCATAGTTTTGCGTCATTCAGATGATTTAAATCCTGTTAAATTAAATTGATTAATTTGAATAATACGAAATAATCATAAAATAATTTTAAAAAGCGCTACCCCGAAATAAAAAAAATAGAGGAATTATATTGTGAAACTTGATCGTAATAGGTTACGTTGTAACTACTAATACTAAAGCCCCGCATTTAATCAATCTGTTTGAGTCAGGTAGACGAAATCATCACCAATCATCGACCACTAGGTAGATTTATTCGTCCGCAGAGGTTATAATATCTTTAATTTGATTTTGATGTTTTTTGATATTTTTGAAATGTTATATCGGTGTTATATCAAGTATTACTTTTCATAACAGAACCCTTCGTTGGCGAAACCTAGTCCTTGTTCTCATCAGATATCTTAAATGGGCTTTACCATTGATCAAGATGGTTATGGAAGACGTGTAACGACAGAGGCGAAGTCTTAAAGGTTCTCTGGAATTAAATCTAAGTGAGAGATACCCAGTTACACATTTCTTCACCTATATACGTACAAAGAATGACAACTAAATGTCATTTTGCTTAGTACTTCACAATAATCCTCCTAGTTTCTCCCGATTCGACCACAGGTACACCATTTCTATTCTTAACTGCAATAATGAAATATAGGCTATGACATGTGACATCCAATTGGCACTAAATAGAACAATTATAGTAAATGCGAGGAAATGGAAATTAAAGTCTGTCCTTTAAACAGTGTTCATGCGCGTTGATATTTTTGCATTTGAACTTGGATGATAATAGAAAATTCAATTGCATTATTATTTTTAGTTTTTTAGCGACACCCGCTAATTTTCAAACGCGCGGCGGGCGTTTTAAAAAAAAAAAGAAGATCAACAACGTGTCTCTACCATCTCCTCTTCTTCCCTGCTCTGGCATGGGTATGGAAATACTCTGGGATGGCGGCATGGGTATGGATATGGAAAGATGGTTCTCACTCTGTTAAATTTGCCATTTACACACCCATTTGGTGGCGCGACGCGACAGTCAACTCGACCTTTTAGTAAAATGAGCGAGAAACAAACTGATTCCAGGATATTACCACTGATATAATTAACGCACGAAAAAATTACAAACCTGCCATAAAACGGTCTAAAGACTTTTTAACAGAAGCGAATAGATAATTTTCCCGATGTAACAGTGGGGGGTCTACTTTTCTGTACTCCATAGTTTCAGTTTATTTCCATTTTATCTGGAGCGAATAAAATTAAATATTTCGTATCAAGTTTTTTTGGGGCGGGGGATATCATGAAAGGCAATGCTCATTTGTAATGATGCTGTCGGATTACTTTCGATCGATTTTGCTCTTTATTCGCCAAGAAAACTCCTGCATATAACTGCCAAGATCTACGTTTTGCGTCCCTTGACATTTTCGCGCATCTCGTCAAGGATAAAACTGTATCTCGTCAGAGTGCGAAGTACGTACGGATTATAGTTCTGAAGTTGACTATAAGAACGAGCGAACGACCATCGACCTGTTCTTTAAGCCCGTTCCAAAATCCCTTGGAAAATCCTTGATGTAGTTCACGGCATATTATGGTCTAATCTTATTTCTAAAAATCCCTCAGTGTCAATCATTCAGAACGTATTATTAATTTAAATTATGAATAAATACTAATTTAATGTTAATGCAGTGGCTATCGATTTGCAGAACTTCATCAGTAAATACATGTGCTGTGCAAGTCTTAAGAGTTCCACATATTTTCACAATTTCAAAGCTGGCCGGAAAGAGAACTGACTTTTGTTAGATTCAGGAATGCATATACAATCATAGTTTTCGTGTAATCGACTTCGATAGTTTTATAATTGATCTCTCTTAACACCATTACAACACAAACAAGCATCACCGGTTAGTTAGAAACTGAATAATGAAAATATAACAAGGCATGATTTTTTCATGCTTTAACTCTAGACCTATCTATTGTGTTAAACGCTCGTGTTTTCTCGAGACAAACGTAGGACACAGGGTTTAAAATTAATAAGCATAGAGCCTATCACCATTGATGTTCCCATAAAACAGAAGCCTACAATATAGTCGCCAGTTGCATCTTTCGAAAAACCTACAAGTGGCGGTACGATCAAGGCGACAACTCCTTGAAAAAGACGAATCAATCCGTAGGATGACCCAATCGCCTCTGTTCCGTGGTGTTTACTCAGCAAAACGGGAATAAGCAATAGCCAACTTCCCAAGCCGATTCCATAGAAGGCGCCAATGACAGCAAATTCAGAAAATGTTGTCGCAAAAGGCAAGCAAAGAATTGCAACAGCCGCTGTCAGCATACTGTAAATAACGACGAAAAAGTAAGTTAGTGTTCATGTGGTTCTATTTACGTGTTTAGGGTGATTTTAAATTTGATAGTCTTTACCTGACGCTGTAAGCTTTAGTTTTGGAGAAAAGGTTGAGGTCAGCAATATAACCAAGTCCTAATCTCCCACAGAGGTCGAACACTGCACTGATTGATAAAAGCAAACTACACTCGCTTTTATCTAAGCCACGCGAATTGGCGAAAGAAGGTAAATAATATACAGCATTTGGGCACCCTGCCGCCATAAACATTACGGAAAAAGCCATTAACAAGAACAAGGGATTTTTGATTAAAGAAAAATCGATAAAGTCAATCAGAGAGCGGCAGAATTTGAAACGCCGATTCTTCTTTTCCGAACAACCGACTGTTGGTTCAGTTTGAACGGATTTTTCGGTAAGGCTTCCTTCAATAACATTATTTGATTTTGAATTTAAGATGTTTTCTGTGTAAATGACGGTTGAATTTGTGCTTAGATCTTCAACACTGTGAATCATGCTTAGTCTGTGAGAGAGATCGGTTGTGGGAATTTTATCACGACTGCCACGAACGAGCGAAATATCATCTTCGGGGATTGTCGCTAATCGGCCGTCAGGAACATGATGGACGTAGCCACATTCGACGCCATTAGGAACAGTACAGTCGGCCGAAATATTGATTGACGTCACATTTTCGACTATGGCCTGGTGAACTTCAACTGGACGATAAAGGGCAGCACTCAAACAAATATGGAGCATGCAGGCTCCTAGAATAAGAATTGCTCCTCGAAATCCGTACGTTGGAATTAGAACTTCTAGTAAGCTATAAAAATTAATAAGAATTTGTTGAGACACTCAATTCAGTGACAAAAAGAAATGTAACTTACGGTGGGAGAAGCATGCTTCCAACTGCTGTACCCGAAACACACATGCCATTTGCTAATGCTCGGTGCTTGGTGAAGTACCTTGACGTCATAATAATGCCTGGAGTTGTGGCCATTCCTGCCCCAAGTCCTTAAACATGAATACAAGTAATTAGATAAGTTGAATTGAATTATCAATTTTATCTCTTAAGCATCTGGGTATAAGAACATTTTCAAAACAGTTGTAATTACCTGTCAAAACGCCAAATGTAAAACACAATTGTACGAGGCTGGTAGTAAAGTAACTCAGACTAACCCCCAGCCAACACAGAATTCCACCTGTAAATACCACCCAACGACAAGAAAATTGTCGACAGAGAGCACTGCACAAAGGTGCTGTAAACATACAAATTATTAAAAAATAAGGTATTTTAAGATAGAATAAGCCTTACACAAAATCAAGCAAAGAGTGGACAAAATCGCTGGAATCCAAGAGGCGAGAGAAGCGCTTGCATCAGGATAAAGCTGCATGACTTCCATGAAAATCACTCCATACGATTTGATCAGTCCAGCGATCCAAAACTGAACTAAAAACGCTCCGAAAGCAACAAACCAACCATATCCTCCGTCCGGAGGAACGAAACGAGCCCTCAAGGCTTCCGTGCTATCCATACTTTTCCCGCTTTTCACTAGCTGAAGAATTGAAGATGTACTGCAATTATGAGGAAATTGTCCCTGAAATCCTCTGTCTGTCTTTAATACATTACACAAGGGGTTGGAGTAATACATGGCGAATTGACTGGAAGAAGACAAGAGGTGGCTTCCGCGTTGATTTGTTTGTCTATCAATTGAGAGTGTTCTTTCCTCTTGTCATTGTCAAAACTGAAAGCTTCTTTTTCTGTTTTTCTTGTGCAACCATTAGGATTGTCCATGGATGGGAACCCTGTGAGGTAAGGTTTAGTGTCTTGAGAACTCATTTTGGAAATATATCAGACGTTCAAAATCTTGGCTGAATTCCGGATTGAAGGACACTACGTCTGAGGAAAATTGTAAGTTCTATTTAATAATACAAAAAATTAATAACAATAAGATTATAATATATACATGGAAATTTACCCAAATTATCAGTATAAATGTTTTAAAATACAAAAAATAGTCTTCAAGTAAAAGAGAAAGCCAGTCTTCTCAAAGGATTAGGGAGTAACTTGTTACACTTTGAAAACATTCGGTTGAGGAGCAGTGATATTGACTCCCGGTTCTTCCTGGTTACTTCTGCTTACTGCTTATTGGCTCAGCAACTACCCAGGCATCACGCGCATGGGCGTTATGAAATAATCGATATTTTGGATATGATGCAATAGTATACCCCTATGTCTCCAATATGAATTAAAAGTTAAGAAGTAAATCCGATATTGGGTGGATTTCAATTCTAGATTTTATAAAGTCTGTAAAAAATATTAATTAATAAAATAAATTTTTATTATATATAAATGCATATGACGAAAGTAGCACAGGACCATAAACCGTACACTAGATAATATGATAAGTGATAACGCCAGCATTAGCTTACCGTTTAAATCCAGCTGGGTTTTTTCATAACTCACCGTTAGTCAGCATTTCATAAAAACAACCGCTTATGCGATATCAATTCAATGCAAAATCAATTGAATCCGATTGCGATTCTTAACGAACCTAAGATTGCGTAATAGTGTAATACAGGTTAAACTGGATCTTAAGAAAAACGAGATAGACGTGTTTCATTCTTGCATTTCTTTTCTAACTGTACAAAATGTGAAACGAATAATAGTTTCAATCAAAACATATTGTACACCCACAAATAGACACCCCGTCTTTATATTAATTTCACAGCAAATGGAGTAACTTGATTTAATATACGACACACACTTGCCAGGATAGATAATAAATCAAATATTACCTAAGACCTTTCAGATTTCTCCAGATATTTTACGTTGGACCCATACCGCGAGTGTCGATTGTATTCCACTGCGGAATGGCGTATGCTTTCCAACACCCAATTTTTCCAGTTTTTCAGTAGAAAGTTGAGCGTTGTGAGGTCTCGATGCTCCTTGACTTTGATTGGGATCGGGACTAATATGGCTCATTGGCAACTGGAAAACACTTGCAATGTCTTGCACCATACCGTATTTAGTCATACTTTCCTTTCCTATTATAGTAATTATGGGAGTTTTTTTTATTGATTTTAGTAGCCAATTTAAAAATGTCTTTAACTGCAGTACCTCCCCAGTGGAAAATTCCTGTAAAAAGAAATAAACATTTAAAGTTTCAGTTACTAACTTCGGATAGAAAGCAAAATCTGAAAAAATACGGACCTTTTACGTCTGCATTTGTTTGTTTTAGCTCCAATAGTTTGACGCAAATGGAAGCAATATCGTCTACATGTGATGGGTAGCGGATTTCGCTATCTGAAACAAGCTTATTGCTCTCGGAATCAAACAAAAGCTGTAGAAGTACAGTCACAGCACTTTCTCCTATGTACTCGACTGTAATAAAACAACAAATCATGATGCATTACCATATCTAATGTACCGGAAAACCGCATCTAAATTATATTCCAGCAAATAATATATTTTAAAATATATAATTGTACCTGGTCCATACAGTACGGGAACTCGCAATACAATGTGATCTAGATCAAAGACGGACGTTATTTTTAATTATCGAGATCATGGATTATTTTTAAGTGAATTTACCTTGGCTTGATTCCAGAGTCACTTGTTCACCTTGCAATTTGGTTTTGCCATATGTATTTAGTGGGTTTGGGGTATCAGTTTCAGAGTATGGTGGCTTAGTTCCATCAAACACATAATCAGTACTAATATAAATCATAGTGGCTCCTAATTTGGCTGATTAATCAATAATCATGAAAATAAAATAAAATAATGAATTGTCTTGATCTATATGCACATTTTTTTTATTACCTGCTAAAACAGCTAAGTTCTTTGTTGCTTCTACATTCAAACGGATGGTTCCATCTAAATCTTTATCAACTTTGTCTGGAAACCTTTGTGCTGCACAATGTACAATACAGTTTGGCATGAAATTCCTTATCAGTTCTTCAGTTTTTGCATGGTTACAAATGTCAATTGATACCAAGTCTTCCCCAGTTCTTCATTTAATTAGGCATAGAAATGTATAATAGTAAATATCAAGAAATATTTTTGTTAAGTTAAGGAAGGACGAAGAATATACCGACTGAATGATGTTCCCAAGACAGTCCATTGAGAATTTTTGAAGGCTGCTAATACAGCTGAATGATTGACATTTTAGGAATTAGCTTAATTGATTGGAATTTATTTATTGGAATAGTACCTCTCCCAAGAAGACCAGATGCTCCTGTTATTACAACACGTTTGCTTGACATTCTTCAAAGTGCGTGCAGAGATTTCTAAAAAAATTATATAATTTTCACAGGAATGTGAATAAGATATAACAAAAAGAGAGCTACAGCTTGCTGTCACAGTTCGTATTTTCCTTTTCTTTTTCCTATCACTTTTGTCTTCCCTACAGTTTTTGATGTTGTCACTTGTCGGTTACGTCGGTTACGACGTTACGTATGCAACAAAACTTTTCTCGTCTGCATCGTCTGGGTGTTACTAAAACGCGAAGCGAAACGGCGGAACGCGAAACTCCTAAAACGCGAAACAGTGGTGCGAAACGGTCCCAAAAATTGGGGACCGTTTCGCGGGTCCAATGGCCTAAGGGCATCCTAAAGTGCGAAACCATTTGCGAAACCTTTGATTTGTGAAATATAAAAAATTTCCTGTTTTTAAATTTCTGAACACCCTTACTACCACGCCCCCAACTACTTTAAACCGCTCCTTACAACTTCCGAACGAATCCGAACGAATTAAAATCAAGATAAAAAAAAAGAGCCTCTAAAACTAATCTGTCTTTGCGGTTACAACTTCCTTTCTATGCTACGCAATTGAGAGAGGAGGATTCCTCAAGTTTGTTCCCAAGGACCCTGATGTCTAGGGAAGTCGGCCAAATAAGACAAAATTCGAAGGTGAAGACAAAATCGGAACATGTAGTAATATTTTTCATTTGCGTTGAGAGAAGGCGCGTGATAACACACAAGTATGTTTTCTATGAAAACAAAAAGAAATGGTTTATATCTGTTTGATCAATTTCACACGTCGCGCCCGAGGAGACGATAGGGACGCTTAGTGACGCCATATATGGCGGACGTGCGTGATTCGTTAACAATCTAATCCATACGTCCACGCCAATATGTGACGGTGTCAGTATAAATTCTCTTTTTCCTCTACTTTCCTTTAAAAGCAGACAAAAAAATGAACAAATTGCTAGGCACTAAGGACACATTTCAACAATTTTCAACTCCAGCTTTCACGTATGGCACGCAAATGCTTTATGCGTACCGTTCAGCTTTATGAAAATGTAAAATGCTTCGTTTTTGTTTTGTTTTTTCAATCTAAACTGAACGAGAAAAGATTTCCCTCCTGACGCTACTTGCGATGTCATGAATGATGAAATAACGGAACGAGATTCCATCTCAGATAAAAAGGCGGATAGCTGTTAAGTTTTAAAATGCTATATTCGGTTGAGAAAGACAATTCTACTTCGTTTTTCGATAAAAATGTCGTTCAAGTGAGATTTTACCCAGAATGTCAACCTTAGCATTAAAAAAAATGTATCGTGCCCTGTGCTGGATTTTCTACGTAATCGCCAGTAAATATTTGTGGTCGTCGCGCTTTCCAAAGCAAACGCTTCACGCAACTTTAGCAACGAAGAAAATACACGCGCAAACAGTTATACAACTTTTGAAACTTACGCATGAAATATTTGAACTTACTTTGTGTTTTAACAGGACCATGAATGACCTCTACATGCAACTACACACATTGGCAGGGTTGTTAATATCGCAAAAAATAAGTATTTCCGATTGCGATATCGATATTGGTGTTTTTTTTTATTGCAGACTATCGAACGATGAAGTTTCAAAAAAGTATCGGTGCGATACTCGCCGATAGTCGCCGATACTTTTTACAACGTTGCAAAATTTCAAAAAACAATTATAAAATATTTGTTTGCATATTTTTTTTAAAGCAGAAAAACTATATTAACAATATCCCTTGTTTTCCAGCTCGGACGTGGTATTAAAAAAACTTGGATGGGCGAATACACCACTGTAGTGCTCATCCATTTTCAGCTGTAACTTAATGCTATTTTTAAGCAGTCTGCAGTTTAAAAAACACTATCGCTATCGCGTCATCGGCGATGAAAACGCGATTATCGATCGATACTCATTTTGAAACCTATCGCGCGATAATCGCTCGAACAAAAAATTTCATTTCCGATGACGATTTCATCGTTCATCGCGGCGATATTAACAACCCTGCACATTGGCAGTGTGCCCTTACTGTAAGCTGAGAAGTGATAACCTAGAAGGCTAGAATCATAATTGTCATAATCAATAATAAGAATCATAATGAATAAATGTTGTGTAGAACAGTAATATGCACTTCTCGAAACGAAGAACTTTAAATACACGGAAATTTTTGAATTATATTCTCGTCTTTAAATAAATAAATTAAAAAAATAACTTACTTTCAATTTTTTATTAGCTTCTAGTTCGACACTTTGACGACTACTTTTAACAATACACTGACGACTGACGTCGACTGTTTCGCGTCTACGGTTTCGCATTTTAGTAAGACCTCTAGCGCCTAAACTGCGAAACGGTCCCGAAAATTTTTGGGACCGTTTCGCACCACTGTTTCGCGTTTTAGGAGTTTCGCGTTCCGCCGTTTCGCTTCGCGTTTTAGTAACACCCGCATCGTCTAACCATTTCGTCTGCTATCTTTATTGTCAGCGAGAAAGACTATATTTTAGGGGTCCAAATTCTAAATATGGCCTCCTTTACTAGAATTAGGGCATGTGATTATCTTTTTCACCTAAATGTATTTAGAAGTTCATTTAAGAAAAATGGGAACCTAAGTATATTGGGGTTCCATTCTTCAGCTCCAAAACATGGTAAGTAGTAAGTGTTGTAAGAGTTTAGAACCAATAACTTTGCAACTTTGGTTAGTTTGCTGTTTATTCTGTACTTAATAATTTTTTTTCTTAACATTTCCACAGTTATTGAGTTGAAAATGCCTTCTCTGTCTCCGACCATGACGTCGGGCACAATCGTAAATTGGCACAAAAAAGAAGGAGAAACTGTAAGCCCAGGAGATGTTTTGTGTGAAATTCAAACTGACAAGGCTGTTATGGCCTTTGAAACAGAAGAAGAAGGAGTCCTCGCAAAAATATATGTATGATTTGTTTTCTATTCAGCAATAATTTTTTTGAATAATAATGTTATCACTCTATTAGGTCGGAGATGATTCCAGTGATGTACAAGTTGGTTCTCTGATTGCACTTTTAGCTGAGTCTGGAGAAGACTGGAAAAATGTAAAAAGTTCTGAAACGCCAAAAATCTCTAGTGAAGTTACACAAAAATCTGAAGAATCAAAAAATGTTATTGCAGTTTCTCATCAACCGGAAGGGAATTCAAAAAAATCAATGTAAATATTTTATTTCAGTATATTTTTAGGATTGAATTATAATCTTTAATTTCAGGATCATGGGCCCTGCTGTCCGAGGATTGCTGCAAAGATATGGACTTTCTCCCAATAACATACTTGCATCTGGACCTCATGGTCTCCTCCTTAAGGGAGATGTTTTGCAGCACATTCAAAAAGAAAATCTTAAACCAGTTCCAAGTAACTACTTAATTCACTGTTAAGTGTTAAGTCTAAGTCTCTGTTTTATTTCCTTATTTTTTTTTCATTTTAGTTTCTCCTGTTGCAAAACCAATAATCTCGTCCAAAACTGCCGTTGCGGAACCTAAAACTGCCAAGCCTGCTACAGTTAAAGTTCAGAATCTTACGCATGAGCAAGAATATCAGGATTTGGAGCTCTCAAGCATGAGGCGTACTATCGCTAAGCGTCTGACTGCATCCAAAGTACGTATATTTCAACAGCTACAGGCGCAATTTGGCCACTTCAAGCTCACATTTTAAATACTGAATATCTGTTTATATTTTATTATATTTTCTTAGACAGGAATAGCCCACGCGTATAATACGGTTTCCTGCAAGGTTGATTCTGTTATAAACCTCCGGCAAAAGTTTAAAAACGAGGGTATAAAATTTTCAATCAACGACATCGTCATCAAGGCAGTTGCCACGGCATTAGATTTGTGCCCTGATGTTAATGTTATTTGGAAAGGAGACCAGGTTAGCAATTTTTACCGTTTTAATCTCAATTTTTCATGCATGGTCTAACTCTATTCCGTTTTATCTATGATGAAACAGCTTATCAAACCGGCGACTGTAGATATATCCGTCGCCGTAGCCACGAATTCTGGATTAATAACGCCGATCGTGACCGATGTTCTTGGTAATTGATTTGTATATCTGGATTTATTTATATGAATTAACTAAATTATTATTATTATTTTTTAATAATAAAAAAATAACAAACGGTGATACTCCGCTTTGGCAAAACAGGTCGCGGTGTATTAGAGATCGGGGACGTGGTACGAGACTTGGCCGACAGAGCGCGTATAGGGAAGCTCCAGCTTCACGAATTTCAAGGAGGATCTTTCACGTAAAATTAAACATTTAAGAAATGAAGAGCTATTCAATGAATTTAACAAAACATTACTTTTCTCAGTATTTCTAATCTAGGAATGTATGGAATTAGCGAATTTAGCGCTATCATCAATCCTCCGCAATGTGCTATATTGGCCGTGGGTGGAAGTCGTCTAGAACTTGGTAGGTTTTGACAAAACGTACTCCGTCTGTTCGTTATCCTAGTAAAAGCACTAAAAACACGTTCATATGATTTGGACAGGTGATGACGGCAAACCCATGACGGTCATGAGCGCCACCTTATCGTACGATGAAGAGGCTATATCTCCTGTGGCAGCTGCAACTTTCATGTCTACGCTACGAAGTTTATTGGAATCCCCTCAGAGTCTGCTGTTGGGTCACCGTTCTCTTCCAGCTTAAAAAGATGGGCAGCCGTTCAATTTTACATTGAATGTTGAAATTTCGACTTTTAGGAATGTAATTACTGTATTGTTGAGTGTGAATAACAGTCTTTAGACCTTGGTTATCAGACGATTATATCTTTGTAATTAATTATTAAGAATCTAAAGAATAACGCGTTTTTATTTACATTCCTTGAGTCAGTGTAAATTATGATTGAGGGTGCCCTTTCGTAGTTGAGTAATTTGTATTTTTAGAAGCTATCCTATTCGCATCGGTTATCTAATTCACGCGATTGGCGGATAAACAATTTAAAAATCGTAATGTCCATTTTGTCCTTAAGCATGTAATTGTTCTTCTGATGGAGTGGATCATGGAACTTGGAGATCAGAATATTTCATCACTTTTTTCAGTTAACTGTGTTAGTTAGTATTTCTCTATTCACAGAATAGAGCAAATAGAAGGTATTTTTAAGTTTGATGCTAAAGGTAAGGCAAATGTGTTAAACTCCTTTCCATGAACGGTAGGCCTTATTTGGAATTATCTCTCATTATTACGCAAAAACTATTGAATCAGTGACAACAAGATAAGTAAAACTATCGAGTTAGAAGAGTCTCTGAACGTTTCCGCCATCTCTGTTGTCGCAGTTCTTTATTTGATTTGGTTGTCATCGGTCTAGCTTAGCGATTATGAGTTACTGTACACAAACAATCGTTTCGTCATAGTGACCAGCTGTTACAGAAACGAAAAAGTCTAACCAAAGTTGTCACTGATTCCTACTGTAAAGGGGTGAAATCACCGACTCTGAATTGCTCAAAATTTTAGTGGTTGGACTGATTGTCTCCGTAAACGAGTCGAAATTCACGCATCAATCAGGAAAGGGGCGACCGTTTTTGTAACAGGATCACAGCAATTCAATAATGACGAGAATCGAAGCGATGTCGAAGGAGATTGTGAAAAAGCGAATATTGAATAAGAAGCGTGAAGAATGCTGTCGCTGACAATAACGCTTCAATGCATAAATCAAGGCGACCATTAGTCTGCAATCGCCCGAGATATCGCGGCCATTTCTGGCCAGGATTTTGTTCCCCTCTCTCCGTGTCCCCTCTTTTTTTTTATCAGTGTTCCTCTGTTGGGTTTTCCAAGTTGACAAAGATTGAGTTAGCCGCGTGTTGAAATCCCTTCAAATCATAACGATTGAATGCCGCGCTTTTGCCTGGCAAACTTCCCATTGTTTCTTTATTGTCTGTTGCCAAAATGTTTTTTCATGGCCTATGGGGACCGACCGAACGGTAGACGATTTGATGATCACCGATGTCGTTGCCACAACACGGTTTCCTTCTAACCAGATTCTCCGTCTATTTATCTTGAATACAATCATAGTTGAACGCCCGGAATATAAAAGCTGCTGAACTGGCCTACAGGATAAATCTCGGGAGTTATATTATGTCAGACGGCATTTGATGCGGTGGGAGGCAACGAAACGTATATAGAGGGCAGCACAATTCCGGAACGTCAGGACAGCTGGTTCAATATCGCCTCCTGCTAACTCCGGTCCGAGCTTGACTCTCTGCTGTCCTTCATATTTTAAAAAAAGGTTATCTGTTCCTTTTATTTTTTGGGAAAGAAAATTAAATAATGCCAGCTGCTGCTGCTGTGACTCGGCCACTGATTGTACCAACAACATCAAACGCTAAATGCACATGGCATTCGATGACCGGCATACAACTCCACCAAACGTTATCGTGAGCATTTGTTTTAACTCTCTTGCCTGTCATCAGCTGCCGATTGCCTAACAATTAATGACTACTCGGCGTATGGGATTTGGTTTTTCGTCGTCGTCGTCGTTGTAGAGTGGGAAAACGAATATTTTGTTGACGATGTGATGCAGCGATTCGACGACGACGACGACACAATACGGATTGATATTCTTTTCTTAGTTGCATCAATCGTTGTCTGAAACCAGTCGGGTGTGACGTTTTCAATAAGTCTCCGATGCCGGGACGCGAGATGACACCGATGACTAGTTGAACTGTTCTCCATCCCAACCCCCTCTTTCCATTTGGATCCTCCCCCTTTTTTTTCCGGTCACAAGCCCGTTTCCGGACGCGGCCTGCAGGAGAGGAACGGATGAAACCGCACACGACAGCAATCATTAGTCGGCCTTTTGTTCCCCCCGCCAGCAGTCCCGACGATTCAATATCACCGGCAGAGAACGTGTCATTTAAGCGCGCCAGGGATTGTGGTTTGGCTCATCATCAATTTTATTTTTTTCGTGGGGGTCGGTTTCAAATCATTGAATTGTCAGACGACGACGAGCAGCAGCAGCAACTAAAGGCGCATGGAATATCAGCCTGGATATATCCCAGGCTGCATACATAGTTTTCTTTTTTTTTGAAATAAATTTTTTTTCTTTTTTTTACTTTTCTATCATCCAGCGTCTTCCTCTTTTTTCCCCTTCTTTGCCCCATAATACATCAGCAGTTCAGCACTGCCTATATGCGGTCGTGATTAATGACGATTCCGTCGAGCTGGAAATTTTTCTTCTTTTTCCTTTTTTTTGCGTCTGCTGTGAGCTGCGACCGGTAGAACAGTTTCCGTAATGCGAGCGTGCGGGTTGTCAGGGACATCCAGCGCTCGGCTGCGGCTGCCTACAATTAATTGATAGCCGTCGCTGTATCATGGCCCGGCTATAATATAACGAAATATATATACCCACCCACCCAAAAAGAAAAAAAGGGGGAAGTTGTGATTTCATTTTCCTTTTCGATTACGTTTATAGCTTTTATTACCGAAATCTATGACGTTGTACGCACACACACACACACGTAGCCATGTTTATTACAGTGTACACCCAGGGCTGACAGGATTTTATATGCGCGTTTACGTCCTTATGCTTATGGGTCCCGCACAGCACTGTCGTCGTCGTCGTTGGTTCCGTCAACCCGCCGAGAATTCAATTTGAGAGTCCCGCGCAAAGTGGGCTAGGCTATTAAGCATAAATGGCCGCCTGATGGAGTGTGATCGCACACACAAATGCAGTGCTTGTGTAGCTATAGTGTGTATGTCTATACAAAAAAGTGGATTTGATTTACATGTTGCGCTGCTGCGGTCGAATCGAGAGAGTGTGCTGTGTGTGTTGAACGCTGGCGGAGAAGATATCGAGCATTTGAGGGTAACACACACACAAAACAATAAAGAAAATCGCTGCTGCTGCTGGTGGGGGGGATGAAAAAAAAAACGACTTTTGGCTTGGTTGGGTGTCGGTGACTTATCTATTATAATGGGCTGAGAGATAATCTATATATCGAGTTGTAGAGAGAAAGAGAGAGAGAGAGAGTCGAGTTGGCTGGCTGGCTGAACGATTGACGAGCCGTGAGGGAGCAGTAAAGGAAAGAAGTCACGCTTCTTTGTGTTTGCAGCAGCAGCAGCAGCGTATACAGCCCCATACTATCCCGACATTAGAGGACATTGAGTCAATATTCATATTTTTTATCCACCACACGGAGCTGATGCAAAGCAATATAGAGAGGAGGGAGAGACTGCCGGCGCACGTCTACATGTACACACAGCCCAGCGGTTGGTTGGAATAAGTATCGGAAAAAAATAAAAAATAATAAAAAGAAAAGAGAGTCTTATCGAAGAGGCGCAGATGCAAAGCAACACATTGGCACGCTTAGACACAAAAGCAAAGGCTCGGCTCTCCTCCGCTCCGACTTGCTCATGCATATGTTATATATATAAACACCAATCCTTGTTTCTTCTTTGTTTAGTTCCCCATTTTGTGTGTGTGTGTGTGCATGTCCCGCCTTTGCTCTTCTCTCTCTCTCTTATAGACACACACACACACAGACACTCTAGAAAAACCTCTCGAGTCTCATCTATCCCGCTTCGTTTTTCTACATGTTTTATACACTGTACAGCGCAATCCCCCCGGACGAAAGAGAAAAAGCCAAAAAGGTATTTTTCTTTTTTGTTAGCAGGAGGTCGTACATTAAACGTCAATACATTCACTCCCGACAGAGTGGCAGCCAGTCATTAAGATTCTAGAGGGCGGAATTAAGGAAGGAAAAGAGAAGAAGAAGAAGAAGAAGAAGAAAATCTAAAGGGGAGAAAAAAGAAAAAATTACAAGGAAAAAATAAATAATATTATATTGTATAAGACGGAACTTTCTTTTTGTTCTCGCATGCGGAACATTTGAGAGCGGCGCTCTCCGCCTACGCTCCTTTTTGATTTTTTTTTGTGTGTTCATACATTTCTCCTTGTTTGGGGCTCGGCCTATCTGTGCCATACCTGCCGATATAATACACACACACAGTCGGCATTCTGGACATTCTACGCATTCTATATGCGATAGGCCAAACGGAACTACAAAGAAATGACGGAATAATAATTAACCAGAGTTAATACTAGAAAGGGTTTTAACACGTTCATAATTTAGTTAAGCGCTTTTGTATATAGCCTGCGGAAGTTGTTGCGCTTAATGATCTTTCAGATGTATAGTCTTTGGTGACATGCATCAATGTTGCCAGTTTTTTTTCAAAGGTTATTTAGTACACTACATAGTGCCATATCTATATAGAAACGAGGCCAACGATATATACGCGTACACATCCAGCTCACCAGGCTCATCCTTCTCATTCTTTTCTTCCCCCCAAATTATTATTAAACTTATTTTCTTTTCTTTTTTCTAATCTTCTTATATTCTTGTGTTCATCATCTTTCTCTCTCTCTCTTTTTTGTTGTTGTTGCTCACGACGAACGCACGAAGTGTATAGATGAGGCAGCCGGGAGAAAAACGGTAGGTGGTAGGTGGTATAGAGGGGGAGGAGTAGTAAGTAGGCAGGACGCAGGAGCTATCTACTAGCAGCAAAAAAGGGGGGGGGGAATGGGATAAAAGCCTTAACGAGCTTTGACGTCGGATCGCCAACTTTTCCATTTCAAACAAATAATGAGAATTAAAAAACAAGCTCTCGTCTGCTCTTTTGTTATACACCACGGGTCTCGCGGAGCTAGGAGGCCGGGGCCCTCTCCAAAACTTGAAACGGTTTCACCGGCGTCGCGCACGTTAGATATATATTATTCTCTTTCTTCTTGCTGCTGCTGCTGTGTGTCTGGAAATACATATTATTAGGCCCCGGCCCTTTTATATTCTATATGCGTGTACACCATTTTATATAGACGTCTAAACAGAGCAGTGTTTGTTTCGTATCTATGTATGTATATATACCCAGAAACCCTGTGTGCCATCGCCTCCATCTATATAGTACCCGGTGTGTTGCATTATCAGTTCTGTGTGCTGCTGGTCCGCTGTGTTTGCATCTCCACTTAATGAGAGGCCTAGTTAGTCAGAAATTGAAATAGAAAATTTGGCCCATCAAGTTCTTCTTGAGAGTTTGGCTCACGGCCGGTTGTATTCGAATAATAAAGAACAATGAAATGGCTGCTGCCAGCCACTCCCAACAGCAAAAGAAAAACATTTCAATGATCATCCAACTCTATTAGAGAGAGAGAGAGAGAGAGAATAAAAGTCTAATAATAATACTATAACGCAACAAACAATAAAACAACTATAAATAAATCCTGCTAGCTGCTCCCGGTCTAGTATACTTTACAGCCTACACATTACAACCAAAAGAAAAACTCGAGACAAGCCTCCTTGTATGTATACTAGTCCTACTGTTACATACCCCATACACATCACATATCGTACATTAGATAGGGGAAGGGCTCTATGCTGTGTGATGCGTGTTGGATTAATCAAATGACGTCAGCCGCACACGCGTAGCTAGTCAATAGCAGCAGTGGGAGTTGTTCCTTCGTCTATATACATTTATACACGTAGCCGCATATGAGTCTATAATATATATAAGTTTAAAAAAAAAAAAAAAAAATATAAGGATGATGATAGCTGAGGCAGAGTGCAACGCTCGATTTCGTCGTGGTGGTGATACCGCGCCATCTCTCTCTGCCCTCATCGAGCGTCTAATAGTTGCACGAACATAACAGCACACAACAGCAACACACAGAGCCATCGTCAGAAAAGAAAGAAAAAGATTATTAATAATGTTTTTTTATTTTCTTTTTCTTTTTTCTTTTCTGTGTGTGTTGTGTGCCGCCGAAGCCCAAAAGCTTTCGGGGTTCTGCCGCCGCTTTTCCGACAGAACAGCAACGGCAATATGGACTGTGTGTTTATCGTCGATTATAAATATCAGGGCATGGGATGATGGTGGTGGTGGTGCCGTGCGCGGGGCGGGCGGGAGTTTGTGACGGCGACGGGTGGCGGCGGCTCTTGTGATGCGGTTCGACTTCCGATGCAACTCCCTCCCTCCCTAGTTCGGCAGCAGTCGCCCACTATAGCTCTTCTCACGCCTGCCAGAACCAATTGAAGCCAAACTGGATGAGCCAAACAGCCATCAACTCAACACACAAACGCCACCGTTTTGCCATCAGGATTCAGGCGAACTAAAAGGAAAAAGAAAGAAAAAAGCTATCCGCGTTATATCATTATATCAATTCACTCTATAGATTATGATTAGCTACAAAAAAGGAAAAATTCCGAATAGAAAATAATAGGAGCTCCCCCCTCAAAAAAAAAACATTGTCAGATTTCTGATGGGAGGTGAAAATATTTTTATTTTTATTTTCCATTTGTCGTTGAACCCTGAAAAAAAAAATGTTGGAAGTAAAAAAATAAATATTGAATGGCGGTACTATTTTCTGCTATTACATATATTTCTATTGCAAAGCGGAAAAAGAAATTGGGGATACGCGGTATATATGTATATTTCTTCATTTATTATTATTATTCTTTTCTCCCCCCTCCTGGTCGTCGTCGTAGTAGTTTTACAAGACCCAATCCACAAGATATCTTGTCGAGCAACATTTTCCATTCGGTAAAAGTGTAAACCAGATGACATCTTTTTTTTCTGTATATGTTTGTGTCAACTTTTTGAGGCTGCTGTCCTTTTTCCTCCAACATCCCTCCTCCTACTACTACTACCCGTGAGAGAGAGAAAAATAAAAATTAAACAAAATAAAAAATAAAAAAATCGAAGCCGAGAAAAAGGGAAGCCGCGCTCTGTTATATATACTCTACTTAAGGCCCAGCATCTTTCTATCCATCCGTCTATATACCCTATATATCCCTCTGTCCGCCTCCATCTCTCCATCTTTCTCGGTCGTCTTATGTAATCACATTGGAGGAAGAAGGAAAAAAAAAGGTTGCGCGACTTTGCTGCGCCCCAATATGTTTTTTTGTCTCTTTTAAAAAATGATTTTTTTTCTCTTACTATTTCTCATTTTTTTTTTTTTTGCGCGCAAGAGAGTCCGTCGTCGTCCTCTGGAGCGCTGGGTTTTTATGTCGGATCATAAAATAACTGGAAACAAGTCGCAACAACATGGGATCCGTTTGTCGGCACCGCCATCGCAAAAGAAGAGACGAATCAACAAACAATCGTTGCGCGCATAGACGAGCGGACGAGGATGGCGACACAGAGCACAGCCTCAGAAGGAAAAAATATCGACAACAACACACACAGAGAGAAAAACAGAAGAGAGCCAAAGATGAAGACCGATAGATGAAGCAGCAAAGCTGGGGGAGAGCACATATACACACAGATATACATAGAAGGATCTGCTGGAGTTCTTTTTTTTCAATTGCGCTATCCAATCTCCATTACCGCGGCCCGCTATATATATATATAATATTGCCTGTGCTGCTGGACTGCTGGACTGACTGGCGTATTACGTGTACAGCCCAGTATATATCTATATATGCGGGAGGTTCAGTTAGGAGCGAAAGAAAAAAAAGACAACATCAACCCTCCCTCCCAAAAAAAAATAAGCATAACAAAGTGACATCAATAAGTCCTGTGCCGGCTAGACTATGCGTCATCCGCCCTGGCCAAGTATAGACCCCGTCGGCTCTTTTCTCTGTGTTAGCAAAAAAAGAAAGAAAAATAACAAAAATCTGGAAGAAAAACAAAACGCCGTTTGACATCTGCGCCACCGCACCGAAAGAAAAAAGAAGAAACCATTTCTCTTCTCTTTTTCGTCACTATTATATATATGTGCTGCCCGTCTAGAGAGAGAGAGCCGGCCCAAAGGGATCTATAAAAGACAATAAAAAAACGGGAACTCTATCTCTCCAGTCTCCACTGATTTCCTTATGTATTATAAGATATTTCTCTCCGGCTCCTTTTTATATAGACATGGCAGTAGGCGTTTTCTATTCTGCTGGCCGGGGTTTTATCGGTTCTGATCTTATTGGCGACGTTCATTTTCGGGACCGGTCGGGGAAAAAAATTAGGGTTTGGCTATATTGTATATGCTATACGTACGCTGTTTATTGGACTTGAAATGATTCGTTTTTTCTTCCCCCTTCAATCCTTTGTTGGAAGCCATGTTCAATGGAAACATGGCTACACACAACTATTATATGTATACGCAAGAGCTTATTGTTTGACTGAATTTCGAAACACTAAAAATGCTGACGACGACATTTTCGGTGCGGGTCACGATGATATTGTATAAGACTGTTTCTTGTTTTAGGCAATTGCAGCAGAGGAAAATCACGGCTGACACGTTGTACTATAGAACTCTTGTCTGAATTCGTCGGTGACTAAGAACATTGGAGGATTCACGCTCGCTCGTCATAAGCACGTAATAATAAGATTGTCGACGAAAGGTGAAAGAATAAAAAAAAACATTCTATGAGATAAATTGACGTCAAAAGCAATTTGCGATATCTCTTTCATCTCCAATTTCCTGGATTTGATAACCGGAATAATAAGTGGATATAGTTTAATGCCGCTATTTATAAGAAAATTTTGATATTGGACATATTAACCTTCCGAATCATCTTTCAATCGCTATAGAGTGCTGATTGTGTTCTTTCATTATTTTCTCCAAATGAAATTTCGACAGACTGAAGATATTTTTAGAAAGGTATAGCGAAAAAAGAAACAATTGAATTAAATGAAATCAAACCATTATCGTGTTAAGTCTACTGTTATGCAAGGGTCTATTGCCGCCGTTATTGTCGTCCACGAAACTTGATTGCGTTATTGTTTTAAAAATAACTATCGTAAATCAATCAAAACATTTTTTGTGATCGATATTGCATTGATTGTTTCCCAGAATAATTGCGTGAATTAACGCATAAATTGCCGATGTATAACAACGTTACTGCAAACAATAAAATCAGTTTGAAAATAAAAACCGCCTCGTCATTTTCGTTCCAAACGAGTCACAAAAAGTGCAATAATTGATTTCAATGGTTTAAAAATAACCATTCGTTGTTATTTCAAAATCAAATTTTCCCACTAAATTTAATCAGACATAAAATATTTGTGTGTAAAATTCCTTGCATGCATATAGACACGGATATGCGTATATATAAGGAATAGAGATACAATCGTGGACTATACTAGACTCTGAGCTGTGTGCGGGAGTGGCGGTAGAGAGCCGTCCATTTGGTGATTACGCCGGGATGGATCGATTGCAAGTCGCATATCCATTATTACGGCATCCAGACATCCAGCCCTGTGCTGTGCTGTTTGCTGGGCTCGCTGGGGCTCGCTTAAAAGTGATCAATTCCAATTTTCGAATGTCATGTATGTAAGGATATAATCCCGGTCTGCGTATTTTGGCAGGCCGCAATTAAATGAACCGATCATATACTAAGCCGTCAATACATAAACAGGCCCATAAAAGTGAAGAAAAATTCGATTCCTTTTCGTTACAAGAAAAATCAAGAAGGAGGTAAATATAAATTCCTAGAAAAAAGGAAATCGGATAATTAATGGATGGACGTCGCTTATTATATTCACAGCAGTCGTTTCTTGTCGAGTTTAAATTTTTTTATTGGATGATTCATTTACTTCAGTCACTAATTCGGAATCTATACAATAGCATCCGAACATCCGGCTCTATATAGGTAAAATGTCCATTTCAATTTGTATTTGAAAACACAAATGATTGGTGATTAAAAAAAAGAAAAGGCCAAAATATGCCAATAAATCTTTGATGATTATGGCTACAGATATTGCAAATAAATGAAGCAGAAGTCCTGTGTTGATGACCAAAAAAAAACACAACAAAATACACTCATGGGAAGAATGGAAGCGAAACGATTCCGCAAGACAAAAAAGAAAAAAGAGAGACGGCCCTTGGCACACACACACATAATAGCGGGACGGGACTACTAGTTGGCATTTGGGTCCGCGCGCGTTAGATTTCCCGTTTGTTGCGGGAGAACCAATGGGACTGTGTATTTCTCGGCTTGTTCACAGTCGAACAAGTCGGATTGTGCATCCAATGGGAGACGGAATAAGGCGGGATTAGTCGAAAGGAGTTGGGCCGGCGCAGAGCCGCAGAGGGTTCGGCCTCTTTTCTTCATATATCCCCCCCCCTTTTTTTTTATCCACCCACCCACCAACACCACCCACCTCCTTCTCTGTTCGCCCGTTTGTCTTTCGGACACATGAAAAGGACTCACGAATTCCATTTCCACTTCACGTGCACAATTATCACGTCCCTTTTGAGACAAGAAAAAGAAGAAAAGAAAAAAGAAAAATGAAAAATGAAAAATGAAAAAAGAAGATGGACGGAAAAGATTGGGCGTCCGGGTGGGTGTCGGAGAGGCGACCCTCTTCGTGCTCCGTGTCACAACGATGATGTACACCGGCGAGCATACAGATCGAATGGGAGAAAAAGATGGAAGATGAGAGAGGAAAGAAGAAAGAAGAAAGAAAAGAAAAAAGAAGAAGAAATCTAAGCACAAAAGAGAAGGGAGGAAATCGTGGGAAACGGAGAAAAGGCCGCGCGCGCAGTCGGTGCCACTGTAGGAGGTCCAGCTCCTACCGAAGAAGGTGGGCGTGACCGGCAGACGGTTAAGGAGGCCCTCCGATTGGCGCTCGATCGGGGCAGTCCCCCAGCCGGCGAATGGGACGTCCCCTACGGGTGACGGACCCCGCCCCGTCGACTGCTCCTGGGCCAACCTTTTTTCCGTGTGTTTTTTCCCCCCTCTTTGCCAAGGACGGCCAAGGAGACGGATCTGCCTCTCTTTTGCCCCGTTTCGATTCCTGGCCATTTCCTGCGAGTGCCCGCCCTTTCTCGCTTTTGACTCCGGCACTCGGATCGGCTGTGTGGCGCTGCTGCCGGCCCCTTAGCTTTTCTCTCTCTCTCTTCAGTTCCAGTTCCAGTTGTTAGAACATACCTCCGTTTCGGCCGGCCCTCTTCCATCTGCGATTGCCTCTTGTGCACTTCTAGTGGCCAGTCGGACTCTGGACTCAGTCCGAAGCTGTTCGTTCTACTACGTGACTCTTACTCGTTTTTCTCTTTTTGTTTCTGCCATTTCTTCTTTTGACATCAGACAATTGAACCCTCGGCTAGTATTCGTCCATCACCACTGTGACGTGCCACTTCTTGCCAAGTGGAGTGCCCGACAGCTGTGACACTGAAATCAAAAGAAATCGAAAACAACTTTTTGACACAAAAGTGACCAACTTATTCCAAAAAGGGCCGGCTCGTTGATTCACCTGTTAGCCTAGACTGGTTTTTTGTTTTCCGTCACGTGCGTCACATTTCTGATTACATTTTTTAAAATAAGTTATTGCGTTTAGTGCTGTGTTGAGTGATTCGCCCGTGTGACAAGTTCCAGTCTGACAAAGGAAGAAAATAATAAGGCCGTTGGTTAATTTGAAATTTTGTCGTTTGTGAGTGACCCGAGTGGAAGGGAAGTCAGTCAGAGTCGACTGCTGACTTATTTGTTTTTATTGGCTGGACCATCGGTCGAAAAAAAGACGGGCCGGAAAGAATTATTTCACTAGTGGTTGGGGGCGAGAAATGATAACGGCCTCATCGTCGGTCCAGTCGCAAGTGTCGACGGGCAACAAGTTACGCAACTCGCCTCTGTCGTTCAGCATGTCTCTATCGCCCGGCGCAGCCAGTTCTGCTAGTCCGGCTTCATCAGTGGCCGATTCGGCGGCGTCAGGAGTTTCAGGAGCCGGAGCCGGAAGGTCCGCAACGCCCAGTCCCGACCGGAACAACTTGTCGTTGGATCACCGTCGCAGTCCGGTCGGCCGGTCGTCGCATCACTTGGTGGGCGCTGCCGGACACCCGCACGACCTCTCCTCCTACAATCCCATCCGCCGGCCCAGCTCGGCCAACAGTCCGCCCGTCCGCGACAGCCCGCCCAGCCGAGGGGAGGCCAACCTCAACAGCCACTCGGCCGCCCTGCAGGCCTCGCTGTCCGGCTCGCTTCACGGGCCCGGCATGTCGTCGTCCATGTCGTTCGCCGCTCTGCACGCGGCCGCAGCGGCCGCCGCCGCCAACCAGAGCGCCCTGCTCCACGGCAAAGCCGGCCTGCTGGGCGGCATGGGCCCTGGCGTGCCCGTTTCGCTGGCCGGACTGACGGGCATCCCCGGCATGCCGGACGGCTACCACCCGGGCCTCTATCTGGGCCACCCGGCAGCAGCCGCAGCGGCCGCAGCGGCCGCCGCCGCCGCCAACATGCAGAACGCCGAGCGTTCGCTGTACGGGCACGGCCACCACCACGGCGGCCACTCTCACGGGATGCACTCGGGCGGCGGTGGTGGCGGGCACGGCCAGAACAGCCACCACCATCACCACAGCAGCGATCGCTCGCCGTACAGCAGCCACAGTCCGCCGCCCATTTCCAGCACGGACCCGACGGCCAACGAGTGCAAGTTGGTGGACTACCGCAACCAGAAGGTGGCGGCCTTCGTCATCCACGGCGAGACGATGCTGTGCCTGCCGCAGGCCTTTGAGCTCTTCCTCAAGCACCTGGTCGGCGGCCTGCACACCGTCTACACCAAACTCAAGCGGCTGGACATTGTGCCGCTCGTCTGCAACGTCGAGCAGGTCCGCATCCTGCGCGGGCTCGGCGCCATCCAGCCGGGCGTCAACCGCTGCAAGTTGCTCTCCTGCAAGGACTTTGACATCCTCTACAGGGACTGCACCACTGCCAGGTAATCAATCCAAAACTTGACTTACTGATTATTATTTCTTATTTGATATATTTAGTTCCAGCTCTATATAGTCGATTTAAGTCCGGCTAATCATAAATTGAGCGCATAGGCTGACACTTGATTCACGTTCAGAAACGTCTAGCATTTGATTTATGTGTCAGCGAATAATATTAAAAAATAAGAATAAGTTATATAGATAAGAGAGATGATGATGAGATTGTGACCGGTGCGTTGTGCTGCTGGCCTGGCCCATCATCATCTGCTGTGCGTCTCAGCACGAAGTCGTCCCAGAAACCCTTTTCTTTTTTTCGTTTTCTTTTCTTTGATTTCTTTCTCTCCTGTGCTGGACTTTATATTCTTTCTTCTCTTTTCGGGGACGGCCCTTGTTATTAGAGAGACTGCGCGGCATCTCTTTTGGCTGCCCAGCAGTGATCAGATAAGCGCTGAGCCGCGTCCAATATACAGTACATCAACGGACTCTGATTCCGTCCCGATAAATCAAACATCTGCTAATGTGCTCCGGGCGCAATATCATCAGGTCCTTTTTTTTCTCACTTTTTGATTTTTCAAAATTCGAGTCGCCGGCCGAGATAATCTCCCGGCCGCTGGCCCACGATGAGGGGACGACATTTTGCCCCTTTACTATTAGAGATGAGAGAAATGGAAACAGCATCCAGTTGCGATGAGATGGAAATGTCTAACGGTGCATCCGGGCCAGCTTTTTTATTTATTTTATTTTATATTTTAAAATAATAATGTAGTCGTCATGTGCCATCCGATCGGGTGCATATATAGGAGAGAGTTGCCACATGTCGGGATGACGAGAGTCAGCAGAGAGATGGACTGCACAGCACACAGGACGCGGACTTTAATGAGCCGCGGGAAACTGAATCTCTCGTCCCCGTGTGTGTTTATGCAACGAGTTGTGTTTTGTAAGTGCTGGGCTGCCTGGCTGGGCTGGCTGGCTGTTGCTGTTGCTGATGGCTGATGACTGGACGGAACTTGGTTGTCGGTTTTCCGTTATTAGACGATCGCGCTGGAGTTGTGCACAGCACAGTTGTCATGGTGCGCGCCACACGGACGTCATCCGGCTGGCCAACTATATAGAATTACCTGATATCTTCTTAGTCACAGCACACAGAGTTGTGCGCCCTGTGCGTGTGTGTTTCTTGTCTCCCTCAATTTCACGACTTGCGACTCTCCATATGTACATATAGACGCGTCTCCAACCCCGTCCCGTCTGTATATATTTAGATAAATGGACACGTAGATATATACAGCCACCCTCTTCCACCTACTAGTCCCGGCCCGGTCTCTATTGGACTCTGGTTTCAAATAAACCACCGGCCCCCCGTCCGTCTCTCTCTCTATACACAACCAGTAAGGGGAAAAGTAGAAGTAGAAGAAGAAGAAGTGGGGTGGATATATAAATGTCCCGGCTCGTGTGTGTGTGTGTTGTGTTGTTAGAGTAGCAATCCGGTTTTTCGACGCTCTTTGTAAAATGATGGGGGGGGGGGGAATAAGGAAGAAGAGATGTGTGAGTGGGAATGACTAGCAGTCGTCGGCTTCTGCTGCTTTTGGTTTATATATTATATGAAAAAAAGGGGGGGGGGGATAGAAACGTACTACGGCGGATTAAGATGAAAAATTTCCGCCCGGAATTGGCTCATTTCTCTCGATCGAGTTGCTGTTGTTGCCCTTTTATATGAAACGCTTAGAACATGTGCGCTAGATTTTTTTTCTTATTTATTTAGACCTCTCCCTCCCCTTTTCCCTATGTAGATTATACGACCGCACAGATATATACGTGTGTGTGTACGTGTTGTTGGCCCTTTTTTTTCTGGTTTGTTTGTTGTTGTTGTTGTTGTCGGTTATTCTTTTTCATTAAAAAAAAAAGCCGCGGTATTATATGTAAAGAAAGAAAAAAAGGGGTGTAGCCCGGCATTAGCGAAGAAGTAGATCAGAGAGAAAAAGAAAGGGAATATATAATAATAATAATAATAATAATAATAATAACCCCGCGGAGAAGGAAAAACTTCACATCTATAAGTCAGGTTTAATCAAAAGTGTACAACGGAAACGAAAAGAAAAAAGATGCTTGATATTATATCAACAACATTATTTTTTTTTTCTTCTTTTTTCATATTGCGCAAAGGCCTAATCAATGCTGGAATTTTTCCCATTACATTGAGGAGGAAGGAAGTTATAATATTTATATCGAATACAACGCAGCTATCAGAAATTCAGATATTAGTTATATTTACCGGTGGGAATAGTAAAACCGTTGGGTTATTCGCCGAGCGACGAGAGATGAAGTTGCTGGTAATATCTCCCTTGGACGATGACAATGTCGGTGATTTGATCAAGTCGGACGTCGTCGTCTACATCGTCCGCCCGTTGTTTCATATTAGATGGAACACACTGAAGGAAAACCTGTGTGTTTCCATCCCCAGTCTCTCTAAGTTGATTATGAATGAAAACTGATATATAGTATAGTCCATTATACAGGGGGGGTTAGAGAGACGAGGAGCAGATAGGCTATAGTAGAACAATTTGATTATGACTCGATATATACCGGCGTAGTAGATATATGCACGAGGAAGGAGGGAGGATGTAACTAGGCGAAGAGATGTTAAGAGGGAGGGGAGGGGGAGATAGGAGGAGCGTCGATAGCTCAGATTCTCCAGCAGTAGCCCAGCTCAATTACCCAGTAATTAATAATTGGGTTGTTGTCAATTAGAATACTCTCTTCAGTTCAGCGCCCGTTTCTCCCGTCTCTATCTTCTTCTTCTTGGATACGGACGCGGACGGACGGATGGACGGACGACTAGATAGATTTCCTCTCAGCAGCGTCGCTGGGCTGGCCCAGCTGCTCGTCTCCCCCGGAAAACTGTTGAAACGTATACAGCAGCACAATCAGTCCAGTGCGCTCTTATGTATACGCTAATTTAGTTTCATCTTCTTCTGACAACCAAACAACAAAAGGCCAGCATCCGTCCGACATGTCAACTGCCAATAACAGCACAGCATCTTCCTTCCTTAGCAACTTGGCGCTTTTATACACTACGAATAGATGCTGCTGCTGCTGGCCGGCAACGAATTATTTATATAGGCCACTTGCAATTCTTTTTATTTGTTCCTGACTGGACAGCCGTTTTTGAAACAGAATTTCAGGTGTGCAAGGCCGCGTTAAATAAAAAGCCGTTTGTTTCCCCGTCCGTTCCGTGTATGACGGCCATCATCTAACCCAAAACACGTCCGTTTTCGAAATAGAATAACACTCCTGTATATAGCTCCTCCCTCCGCCGTTTTCTTCTTCCCGCAGCTTTTTGGTCGACCGCAAAAGTTTATAGGCAATACGGTCGCCGTTTTCTTCTTCTTGTGTTGGCTTGTTTTTATTTTTATTTTTCTCTCATCGTCGGTGGTGGCAGAGCCGTGGAAAAGAAGAGAAGCGATGAGAGACACACTCGGATATGTCCAGCTAGCAGAGGAAATGTGTATAATATATGAATGATCTTAATCACGGGCTTTACGGTCTGTACTACTACTGCTACTGCTATAGTGTGTTTTCATTTATATTATTCTCTCTTTTTTTCTCTTTTTCGTTGTTTCGTTCATTGTCTTTAATGACCGACATGCCATCCAGTCGGGAAACATGTTGGATAATAGCCCCGGTAGCGCCTCTCTCGCGTGTATATGCGTGCGTACATGTCTACAGGACATGTCTCTCCAACACACAGCACCTATATGTGGTGGACTATATATAAGAAAAGAAAAGAAGAAGAGGGGAAGTGCGTCTACATATAATAGGAGGTGTCTGTGTGAATAGGCGCATTAGGAGGGGCGACTATACACTGGCGGCTGCCGATGGCCGAGAGAATCAGACAGGAACTGGGCGATATTAGCTCCTGCTGCTGCTGCTGGTTATTAGTCGAAACGCGATGGAGAGCTGAGAGAGAAAGAAATGCTGGGGTGGGGGGGAAGTGTGGTCATTTCACATTTTGTGTTTGATCGGCTCGTTAAAAGATATACACAGCATATAACACTCGACGAATAAAAACGATATCTATGAAAAAGGCCGAGCCGAAATGGCCATCGTCAAAACAACACAAAAACAAAAAACTAAATAAATGTGTGTGTGCACCTTTTAATTCCACTGTGGGGGTTTTTCTCTCTCGCGCAATTCGAGAAGGTGTTTTGTACGTGTGTGCTCTGGCTGTTGCCTTTTCCAGGATTCCAATAAAAATAAAACGGGAAAATAAAAACGAACATTAAAAAAGAAAGAAAAAGAAATGATGTAATAGCGCCAACAACAGAATAAAAAAAGAAAAAACCCGACTTGATTAGTATTTAACCGGGGACTTTTTTTTTCCAAAATGCCAAACGCAGAGAAGCCCAGTCAAAGCCAAAAAGTGCACAACTGCGGTATAAATTGTGCGAGAAAGAATGACAAAATAAGATGGAGAAAATGTGATTTTCTTCTTTTATTTTTGAAAGACTTCCCTACTATGATACGTCTCTTTGACAGGTTTAAAAAATCAAAAAGATATATAGACTGCTGTGCTGATGTATACAGGCAATAAGACTTGCGTCAGAACACTGACGAATCCAATGACATTAGCGGCTCCCGCTTGCCGATGACGACAAAGTGTTCCATCACAGCCAACTCTCTCTCTCGTCTCTCTCTCTTTTGTCAAAAGGCTTATATAGAAGCGTGTGCAAAGATCATCTGAGAATCACGTCGAGCTGCGTATATATATAGTATTATTTATCGGCGCCCATTATACGTCTCGATTTATTTATAGATGTGCAGTGAGCATCACCGCTCTTTTCGTTTCGAAAAAAAAAAGATTAGCCATTTTGTTATAAAGAAAGAAGAAGATGATGACTTGTAACAGCTCTATACACCAAATATAACGACTGATATTCCCGACAAAGAATATTATATCAATCGTGAAAAAACTCTTTTCCATCCATCTCTTTTTTTTTCTTTTTATTCCGGTGGGGTTGAAATGAATAAAAAGTATGACACTGCGCAATATCATCGATTTTTCTTTTTCTTTTCGGCTTCGCTTGTGTGTGACCTGCCTCTTGTTTCTGCGTTTTGTATATATCTCGATGACTTTGTGGGCCTTGCAGAGCGAGAACCCGACACAAAATGAAGAAAAAAGTGGTAGATTAGATGGATAGATAGAATAGGAGAGCTGAGTGACAATTCATCGGGTTCATTTCACTACATCGCCGGGTTTTTTATTTTAATTTTAGCCCTGGCGACGGTTGGAGGGTTGGGAATAAATCGTCACCCGATGACTTGCAACATGTCAACATGGCCCCGGTGAATAAAAAGAACCGAAAGGCTACCGGAGAAGAAAAATAAAAAAGAGCTAAACTTGATGTGTTGGGAGAATTGAAAGAAGAACTTTTTTGAGGGGGGAGAGAGATACCATAGGGTAAAAAGGGGGGGAAAATGAAAAAGTTGTAATGAATTAAATAGAAAAAGAAAAAGATAAAAGAAATAACCACTTCTAGTCGAGTATGACGACAATATCTCGCCCTTATTGGGAGAGAAAATGTCATAATCACGCCGGACCCCCCCACACACGTACACACACACAAAAAAAAGGAAGGAGTTTGTATATAAGAGGGGCGGAGTTTGTTGGCTGGCTGCTGGCGGCGCGCGCGCGCTTGCTCGCCGGCGTACATCGCACAATGTCAATCCGGCCCAGTCATCACGGCCGAATCAAAAATACAAAAAAAGAAAAGAAACACGGTTGGCTTTTTTTTTCTCTTGCGTCGCCATTGAAGTGTGCAAGCACATCACGCAACAACTCTTCTACCTCTCCGACTTTATTATGTAAACCTATACAAACATTCATCGATCATGTCACCAGGGTTTCATATCAAGAAAGAAAGTTATATCTAGCTCCTCCTCCTATATAATATGCAGAGACAGATGTCGAATCTATCGTTTCGACCGTTTTGAGCCAACTATTTCCGTTTCATCTCCCATCTGAATTGCGCAAAAAAATATAGGAAAGAATAAAAGATGAGGTTCTACAATAAAAAAAAGGGAAACTATTCGATTCCGACATTTTTTGGTTGTGTTTCAGAATCTATGAGAATTTCTCATTCCCCCCGATTCCACGTATAACTGGCAAGAGGGTGGGGGGAGAGCCCACGTATGATAATAATATAATGAAATAAAATAGAAGAGGGAAGAAGAAGAAGAAAAAAAACGAAATGGAAACCGACGAGAGAGGGAGAAGGCCGCGCATGAAAGAAAAGAATAAAGAAACAGAATCCCTATTGGCACATTTATATCTCTCTTTCTCTCTACGTGTGTGTGTGTGTATAGAGTGTGATTGATATATGGCAATATCAAGTCACTGGTGAAGATGGATGAGATGTGGCCCCAGCATATACGTATACATCCAGGGGTGGTCTCACGGCGATCCGGGAAGAGCAAAACCGATTTTCCCTTTTTTATATTTTGATTTTTTTGTGCCGATTTTCAAATATATAAAATACAAAAAGGTTGTGCGCGGGCGCAACACTCTCATCTGTCATTTTTTGGGGGGACGAATAACACACGTCGGAATATGTTTGAAATAGAAAGACGGATCATCATCGCCGAGCGCGGCCGATGACATCACAAAGCGGACGACCCATTTCATTTCCTTCCGATTATTCACAAAAATTGTCATCGCCCTCGACGTGATACGAGTCTCAACTCTAAACGCCCGGCGTTCAACTTTTGAATGTGTTTGTGTGTGAGAGTTGGAGCGAGTCCCATTCCATCACCACGGCGCCTTATAAAGAAATTTGTGAAGCAACAACGCTCAAGTGAGGGAAAAAGAGACAAGACAAGTCTTCTGACGGAATATCTAACCAAAGTGGAGAAAAAGAAAAAGAAAAAGAACCGGCACACATCTTGAAGATTTATGTCGACACGACCCTCCAATTAGGGGGAGGTGGATGGATGGGAGGGAGAGTCTCTATACGTTCTATATCCCCGTATATACACCGCCAGCACACACCGCCACACAAGAGCCCAAAAGAAGAAGAAGAAGAACAAGAGAAATAGACATGGAAATGCAACAGCAACAGCCCAGTCGCTCTTCATTTCCAAATGGAAACAAAAAGGCGGAGGAGGAGGACGATAGAAAAGTGAAGGAATAAGACAAAAGAAAATCATCTACACAGCACGACGAAGAAAGAAAGAAAGAAAAGAAAGAAAAGAAAGAATATAATATTAATATTATTGGGAAACATGCAGACACACATTGCTGGCATTCCTCGGCGTGTGCCGAGAGTCGATCGAGAAAAATCACAGACGCTCCAGCGCAAAAGGGCCCCTTTCTTATTTCTTCCAACAGTTTTTTTTTCGTTCAGAACAAAAGACCCGAGCAGAGAGAATATAAAGAAGAAGAAGAAAAAAAACCGAGTGATAATATACAGACGCCTTGTGCTTAGACAACAACAATGAGGCTGGCCGACTAGCAGCAGCGCAGCACAGCACAGCGCTCACGTATATATAGACAAGAACAACAACACAACCAGCCAAACATATCTTGAGCCTATATCTCGGCTATTTATACATACACATATTTAGATATATGAAAAAGGGGATACATATAATCTAACATAAAGTGTGTGAGTATAGACAGCAGAGAAGGGGGGAGGAGGAGGTTGACCGTTCGGGATAAATCATAACCGCGTGCCGGGAAATTTAAAACAAGAAAGAAAAGAAAAGAAAAGAAAAGAGCGGATGGGGGAAATGCCTAAATGACCGCTCATCATAGTCTTTTGTCTGTTCGTCGTTGTTAGGCAATTCAAA
Source organism: Daphnia pulex (assembly GCF_021134715.1). Taxonomy (NCBI): domain Eukaryota; kingdom Metazoa; phylum Arthropoda; class Branchiopoda; order Diplostraca; family Daphniidae; genus Daphnia; species Daphnia pulex. The sequence continues at coordinate 6,746,777 of NC_060018.1, read as the reverse complement.
AGAGAGTTGGGCTGAGTATTGTTTCTCTGTGTGTGTGATACGTGTGTGCTGGGCGACCCTGCAGGGCCCTGCTGTAATGGGTGGGAGGAGGGATTGGCGAGAGGTCGAGGTCCCCATCCGAGCATATAGAGGCACAATGGAGAGCTTGTATATACATGATTCTGTATAGATGGCTGTATACAATTCTGTTTACGACTCGTCATCATTTCTAATATTGCCCTTAGTTTTGCTATTGAACATTCGGCCCTTTTCATTATTTCTTCTCTCTCCAATCGAGTGAGCACAGATGAAATCCTATCGTGAATGCCCATTTAAACGAACGTTGGCAATAGACAAACCAAATCACCAAAGCAGGTATAACAACACAAAGAAAGAAAAGGTCGAATAAGAAAAATATCAAGAAAGTCTCTCACGCGTATGGGATTGAGATAGACGCAAGAGTCTCACCTCTCTCCTAATAGACCCCGAAGAACTCTCAATAGTCCCCCCACCACCACCACCACCACCCACATATCTATCCGTCTGGGGCCCTTTGCAGCAGTCCCCTCTTATTCTCTTGAGAGCGAGAGAAGAAGAAGAATCCAACCATCGCCTCGCATTATTGTTGGCAATTAAAAACCGGTTACAAATGGGCTGTGTGAGTTGCTGGGACCCCTTCTTCTTCTTCTTTTCTTCGATCTGTTCGTCTATGGACGCACAAAAGGCCTCCACACTCGTTTTTGTTCTTTTGTTTTCAAACGTGAACTCTCTCTCATTCCAATGTCTTTTCTTTTTATTTTTCTGATTGTTCAAAGAAGAAAATCAAAAGAAAAAGAACAGAACGAGAAAAAGAGATGCTTAAAACAGCCGCCAAGTCCTGTCGAAATTCATCAACATTTTTTCGCTTCTTTCTGCTGTGCCGGCCGGCCGGCCGGCCGGCCGCGGCGTCATGTTTCCAGCTTTTGATTTTATTTCTCTTCTTGCTGTTGGCCAGCCAATCCAGGAGACTCTGGTATCGCAGTAGGATATCGACAGCCCCCCCTTTACGGAATTGTTGTTTAAATAGTGTGAATATCAGTGGAAACAGGTTCGACTTGACTCTCTGCGCTAGGAGAAAATCTCGGGCGACAAAAGTGTGTGTGTGTGAGGACCAGTCCAGCGGCCAGCAGCTCCACCTCTCGATGGAAGCGGTTCGGATCGACCGATAACGCTGTCCGCGACCCGGATGAAATAAATAACCAAATCAAAATGTGTGTGTCTCACCAACACAACACACCATGATGAGAGAGTATAGAGTCTGACAAAACAAAGAAATCTCTTATTATTTTTTTCCCCTTTTCGCTCCTTTTGGCTGGAAACACGTCTGCTGGCCAAGCCGCATACTTTTATGTTTATCCAATTGACGGCAAGAGATTTTTTTATTTTCATTTTTTGTCGTGACAGTCTCAATCGAACAATGGGAGAAAGGCGAATATATAATTTCAGATGGACTACATAATAGTGAGAAAGAAATCTGGACGTCCGCATCACTAGCTAACCGTCGTCGAGCTTTTATTTGTCCAGCAACAGCAGCAGCAGCAGGGGGAGGTAGACGTTAGATTTGATATATTCCCAGCATCATCACTTTTCCTCTTTTTCGTTCTCGAGAAAACGGTAGCTGATGTAACGGGACGATATACATGGAAGAGGGGGGGGGGGATATGTCTATAAGAAATACAAAAAAAAATCAGACCGAAAGAACACGAAAAGAAGAAGAGAAATAAAAAATGTCCAAAATGAAAGAAACTTTTCTTTTTTGTCCAGTTGTTGAATCTCGCGTGCATATCCAACCGCCCTGCTGCTGTCCCGTCCGAATATGTGTACAAGTTCGTATAGCGCGCAGAAATTTTCTCACGATGCCCAGCAGTCTCTGTTTTTTTTTGTGTCATATAGGGGGTCCCACACGGAAATATTCTATAAAACCAATGAACAACAAAAAAGGGAATAGTTACATTTTTTGGGGAAGAAAAGAAAAAAGCGCTATGCATTGCGTACATATCAAAAGAAAACGGGCGTGGTGTTATATGTACCCTCCACCTTCCGATGGATAGAGACCAGAAAAAAACACATCCAAAAAGTTGCATCTGGCGATCGTGAAGGAAAGTAAAAAAATCCAACAGTTTTTGGGGTGAAAAAGTGGGAAAATGTTGTCGTTTTTTTCTTTCGTTATTTGTTCTCTTTGACGTAACGTGTAGACGCTGTGGGCTTTGACACACACGGGGAGAGAGAGGGAGAGACCTGGCTGGGAACCGGAACCCCCCCTCCTACCCTCGATAAGTAATAATAAATAAATAGACGCACACACAAAAAAATAGAGGAGATTCCATCAAAGGGCGACGCATAGTTTTTTTTTTTTTTCACGTGTGCATATGTGATTCGACGTGTATGTAAACTATGTATATAGGGGGGGAAGAAACGTTATCGCAATTGTGTGTGTCATTTTGCCTATCGGAAATTCCCAAGAATTTCTCCTCGTCTCGACACTTTTTATTTTCCTATGGGAAAATGGCCCAGCAAAAAGTAAAAAAAAATTTTTTTTTTTTCTATTTGATTCGTTTCTTTGTTTTGCGTTTATTCACGGGGTTTGTTCGCATCGGGCCAGATGTGCTCTCATCTCCAAATCTTATTCGGACTTTTGAATAAATATTTTTTCCGTCTTTCTAGTTTCTATCTTGCATATTTATTGTGGGATATATAAGCGCTTTAAAAAAATAAAAGAGAAATAAAAGGAGGAAACCCGAAAGTGTATGGGGGCCATTTGGCTGGGTCTCTTGTATATACGCCATTCAACTGAAGCTGTCATTCCCTCCAATGATGGATCGTCCCTCCGTGTTACCACGGCGGTTTTAATTAGTCGGGCAGGGACACATTGAGCGACAGCATTGAAAAAAAGAAAGATAAATCTAATAAGTATATATACAGCTTTTGGTTACACACCAAAATCAAGTTTAAAAACTAAATTCCAATCCCAAATCGGTTTGAACGAAATTATTATGATTATTTCTTTTTCGTCGATTTCATTTGATTTTGTTGTGAAAAATTCCGGTTGAAGTAGATCTACACATAGAGAGAGACAGACACGTGGCTTATAATAAAAAAAATATTCAAACTGGGTGATGCTGAGAGAGAAAAGATTGAAATAAGCACAAAGGTTTTTTCTCTCTCAATTTTTATGTTTTCCTTTTGGAGATCTTTTTTTCTTTTTCCCTTTGGCCATTGATTGGTGTCATCGGAAAAGTTATTTGAATGGTCGGATCCCCCCCTTTGCTCGCGGGTGGTGCATCAAAGCATTGAATACAACTATGCAAATCACATGCATTCCTGCCTTGTGATGCGCTAGCTGCTGCTGCTGCTGCTGCTGCTGCTTATTTTTCTTTCCCTATCGATTGCGTCTGCCGTTGTGCGGTTGATCGCATTGAACCAGCCAAAGGAAAAGTCGAGAGTATACAGACGCAGCAGTGGCTTTGTTGGCAAGCCACTCGCTTCTCACAAATTCACAACTACACAACAATCAAACTTGAAAAAACATCAAAGGGGAAATCAGATTCGAGTAGCAGCGGCCTCTTATTCTTTTGGGGTTTTTTCTTTTATCTTTGGTTTCTCTCGATCTTCTCTTTTCACTTGATTCCATTTGCCTTCTCCCTCTTGTATAGATAGCTATCGCGCCCACGCGCGCCGCCATATATCTAATTACAATCGATATGCATAGATTCCACTTCTTGTCATTGGTATGCTGTTTCTCTATTCTCTGATTGGCTCTGATAAGGCCATCAGCTTCCCTCTTCAGTCGACGCTTATTTAACCTTTTATACATCATCATCCACTTGTGTGCGTATATACAGTTTGTCTCGGCCATATGTTGTCGTTATATAACGGACTGACGCTCAGTGTCCATTCCGTGAAAAGCCCCGGAGGGACGAGAGATTCAAAAGGATTTATTTTTTTAAGGAATATGGAATTAAATATTGAATTCATCACGGGGGAAAAGGAGACGACGAAATGGCTGCGAGGCGTTAAATGTCGAACGAAGAAAGAAAGAAAGAAAGAGGGGTTGGAATATACATATTATGTACATGCCGTAGAGAGATGGAAGGATTAAATAAAAGAGCTGCCCCCATAATATCATCTCAATATTACGGAGTCTATTAGTTGATTCGGCCCTCGCCTTTTTCACGGATAGACACCGAGACGGGGCGCTCATATAGTGTATTATATAAGAGCAAGCTCGCAGGCATCTCCTCTATACATGCATGTACATATGAGCACAGACACAGACACACACACACACAGCACACACGACCATCATGTCGGATTGCATTACATCCATTAGCCTCTTTGTTTTTCATCTCCATTCGCAGCGCTCCCGGTTTTTCCTCGTTTTTCTCTTTTTATGGCCAGCAGCAGCACCGGCGAATGGCACACACACACACAAGGAAAACCAAAAAGGATCGGGGGCGGAGGCAGCAGATATATAGACGGCCGTTGCTGGTTCATTTCTTTTTTGGGGTCGTCGCCGGACCTGTTGCCCAGCACCAACCATCAACCAGTACAGCAGACGTTAGAGTTTAGTTATTTGACAAAATAAGGCGACAGGCAATTCTTCAAGTACCGCAAGAAAAAGAAAAAGAAATTGACAAATTGGAAAATGTAGAGCAAAGTCCGTTTCGTTTTTATTTTTATATAGACGGGCACGAATTTCAATGGATCACGAAGCTGCTGGTTGTTGTTATGTGCCAGCCAGTGTCGGGTGTGCGCGCATAGTGCAGTAGTCGCTTGTCATTTCTATTGTCAAATGAAAGAAAAAGGCAAACCGAATGCCATTTGTCATATTTTTTTGTTTTCTCGTCCCCCCCTGTCAAAAATTCACTGGGCAGCGCACGGCTGCTCCTGGACTATGTGCCGGCCCACATATTCGGCTCCCCCCTCGATAGAAATAATGATCTTTGCCGGGGCTAAATGGTGAAACAACATGACACATGTCCGTCTACAATATGTGCACGCACACACAGTGGGATAAACCGAAAAAAAAAAAGAAAAAAGTGAAAAAATGGAAAAATAGAAAAACAAAATGTTATAAATATAAGCGCGGTCTCGTGCCGGCCTACGGCGCGGCAACCCAAATGGTCAATATCTGAGTTCTTTTCTTTTCTCCCTTATTTTTCCCCATTGTGTCTCTGATTAATAGCAAACAACACACACAGCACAGCACAGCACAGCACAGAGGAGAGCCGGGCAGCTCAAACATTGTCCTGGGAGTTATATATCGAATATAGCCGCAGACACGTATACCCACATCAACACACCTTTATGTGTGTATAGCTAGACTCTAGACTGCTGGGCTGTGTGTGTATGTGTGTGTGTGTAAAGTGGCATTATGTAACCGAAAAGGAGCCCTTTTTGTACGAGCGCTGCTGCTGCCTATCCGTTTACCATCCGAGTTATTTGAATTTGCTGTTTCACCTTTTTTCCCTCGGCGCCGGTGACAGAAAAGAGTCAAAGGGACCTGTTAGATGTCGTCGTCCTCTTCGGCAATTGCACTGCGGCCACGGGATTTATGTTCAATACGCACAGCAACAAACAGCAGCAGCGACACAGTGCATGTAAACATATAACTTCCAATCTTTTTTTTTCTCCTCTTTTTTCCTTATGCATTTCGGGTTATCCTCATTCCGTCAGGCGCACTCCGACTTCCTCTCTCTCTCTGCTTATATTCCATTCGAATCCGAACATGTCGGGTCGGGAGGGGGGGGGGCTCTTTATACAGATAGTTTAGGCCCGAGGTAGTTGGATTGTGAACTGCATTCATCCAATTTCTTTGTAAATGCGCGCAACCCGCGCTTCAATAAGCTCAACTTTATTTGCTAGATATTATGTAGGAGCCAGGCAGCTCCCGAGAGGGGGGGGGAAGCAAAGGCAGTTAGAGGTAGAGAGAAAAAAGGGTATAGAGTAGCAATGGATATGTATTAGGGCGTCTAAATAAATCTCTATATGATATTAGAAGCGCAACAAGGTAAACAGCCAACGCGGCATCAAAAACTCTGGAGAAAAAAAAAAAATGAAAAATCAATTGGTTTGGGTGGGTGTAGGTATAGGGCGCTCATATGGAGAAAGCAGCCGAGCGTCGTTTTCAAAACTCCCGGCTCGTTATTATATATATATATGTACATAGTACTACTACTCCTCTTTTCTTTTTTTCCTGAGCACTGTTGATTGTTGTCGGTGTAGTAGTTGTACAGGAGTTGTTCAGTAGTGGCGACCCCTTTTTTTTTCGTCGGAGCTCTTTGTGGAAACATGGCGCTCATTTGATGAGGTTTGAATCCATTTCCCTTCTGAGACCGGACTCTCTCCCCCCACCTTCCTCTTTCATTCCCGCCCCATACCTACACGCATTACGCACTAGGAACAGCAGCAGCTAGGGAAAATATATATAAAAGGGGAACAGAGCTATTACGACGACTACTACTACACTTTAGCTATTGAAGGAAATCAACGTCCATAATAGACTCAAAAAATAAAAATAAAATAAAAATGGAAAAAAAGGAAAAGAAATGAACGTGTGTAAGACGGTGGCGGCGCACTTTTGAGAGTCAACAAAGTCAATCAGATAACAAAACCAAATGAAAGAGGAATTGAGGGCGGGCAACAAGAAAAGCTACTAGTAACTCTCGGCTGTACTTCACCGGTCTAAGCGCTTATAAGAAAAGTTTTTTTGATCAGAGAGGGACACGGCAGTACAGCGCAAATAGCTAAATGGGTTCGACTCTATATGAACTTATGGAATAAATATTCACTGCGCTTTGCTGCCTTTTTCTCGGATGATTATTTGTGATGTGTCTATTGCTCGTTCCCATCCGCATTCGGTCCCACTTTTTTTTCTTCTTTCCCCCCTTAACTAAAAAGCAGCAACACACACACACACAGAGAGAGAACACATTGACGTAAGGATAGCAATTATCCATTTCTTTTCATCGGAGAAAAAGTTGCCTCTTTTTCTTTTCGGCCCGGTCTGTTTTTTATTTTATTTCTTTTTCCCCTGGCTGCCCATTGAATATAATAAGAAGGAACCCGGTTTCTTCTTTCTTTCTTTCTTTTTTTTCTTTCCGATCTATTGTGTGTTATTTATTTTATATATGCCGCCCGTGTGTGTGTGTGTGTGTGTCTCTGCTGCGCGTCGTGTCGCCAGCAAAAGCAAATGATGTGCTGTCTGTCATCCGATGAATAGTCGTCGGACGAAAAATAAAAAAGAAGAATATAAAGATACAACAACGCTGCTGGCCCCCCTCTGGCTGTTGATTCCCTTAGACACAATCTAATACGTCTATATTGACGCGTATATGCAAATTAATTGATTTGCCTGTGTGCGCTGCGCCTCCTCCCGCGCTCTCTCTATACGGTACTAGACGCCGGTATAAATATATTCGACGAATCATCCTTCAATAACAAACTCCCTCGATCAAAATCCTATTCTTCTTCCGCATCCCCCACCCCCTCTTCTTTCTATTTCCCCCATGTAACCGAACGAGAGAATATAAAAGAGATAGAGAATCCATTGATTGCGCAAGAGAGTCCTAGTCTTATTCTTCCTCTTTTTTATTTATTTTTATTTGGGTTCCCTTTCGATCTGTTGGACGCTTTTGAAACATTCGGGTTGGGTGTATCATTTGTTTTGTAACATTGTGGGGCTCCCGTGAAACGTTAGACTATACACACACACACACACACACATCTTATATTCTTATTATTTCGCTCTGCTATACACTTTTGCGCACCCCCTGTGTGTGATGGCCGGAGCGCGAGCTAGCGCTCTCCTTTTTTTCTTTCCCGTTCTCTCCTATATTTGGAAATGTGTTTGTGTGTGTACGGAACTATTGATGGGAAACTATTGTCTCGCTCAGACTTATGATATGACTATAGAGTTTCGGTTGTTTTTTGTTTCTTTTTGTTTGTTGTTGTTTGCTGGAAAGTGCCGAATGTCGTGCCTGGCTCGTATTAAAAACCGAAAGGGGGAACTGCTGGGGGGAGAGAGCGTTCGATGGTCCCATTTGAACTCGACAAGGGAAATGTCTGAAAAGTTGGTCAAATAATGAGGAACTAGCTGGAGCGGGGAGTCAATCAAGAATATAAGAAGGGAGTTATATGTAGCTTAGCAAGAGCGAGCTATCCGGGGAAAGCGGAATCGTAGATTTCCATATCTTTTCCTGTTCTTATTGATGGATGAAGTTCACACACAAGTTCTCTCGCCAAGGGGCGACTAATGCAGCAACTCGAGAAGAGGAGAGAGAAAACTGACTAAACGAGTACACCACGCTCAATTGATCATCCTGTTTTTTTGTTTTTCTATTATCGCACCAATCCGAAACAAACGCCATTGTTATATGCTGGCAACTATATAATATACAATCCTTTGATTCCATCATTTCCAGTTTTTCTTTTCTTTTTTCTTTTTATAAAATCATTTTTTTTTTCATTTTTATATTTTTATTTTTATTCTCCGACGATGAATCGATCTCAATCCGGTTCGATTGAAGTCACCTTTTTGATGAAGAGAACTACTAGAGACATATATAGGATCGATTGGGTCCCAATAATAAGTTGATGACCCGCACGAAATGGACTCGATATTATAGGGCCGGGCCGGGCCGGGCGCTCGGACCGGATTGTTTTTTTCCCCCCCACCACCACATCAACCGATCCGTTTCGGCTTGTTTTTCCTTTTCTCTCTCTCTCTCTCTCCCCTTCGCCTTTTTTTCCAGCGTTCAATCTTCATCTTTCTTTACTTTGGCTATCGGACGTATAAAACGCTGTCCAGCTGTCTGCACGCGGCGCGGGCACAGCACAGCCATCAGATGAAAATAAGGAGCAGCTATATAGAGCTCTTCTTTCTTTCCCTATTTCTTTTTCTTTTTTTCCTGCTGCTCGTAAATCGCCCTCGCCCAGCTTTTACCTGCTGATTGTGAATTAGCGGGGCCATATCTATACTGGGGCAATCAGTTCCATGTACACTTCAAACTGGAGAGAAATCCCCCAAACGTTGGGAAAAGCCAAAAAAGGTGGCTGGCCATTTGACGCACCGAAAGAATTGAGTGATGTATTGAGTGGCAGCCAGTGAAAGAAAAGGCCGAGTTATAATAAGTTTCTCTATTTCTATTCCTATCGCAGAGTCTCTACATACGTATATATACCCCCCTATCAATAGTATATAAGAAGAAGAGGCCTATTATCCATTTAGACTTGCCTCCATCAAGTGTCGATGAGGTACACAGATGAGAGGAGGTTCCAACCTTTTTTGATTTTTCTGGGGTGGGCGAAACAAAAAGAGAAAAAGCTCATTGTCGGAATGACTTTTTCTTTGGCTGGCCGTTTTTGTGGAGATTTAATTGTTACGAATCGACCACAAGAAGCCGATGACGTCTGGGAATGGGAGAGAAAGAGAAAAAAGGGAAAAAATATCCTCTCTGCTCTCGAAGAGACATCGGAGAGAATGTCGGAGGGGGGCGGAGGAGGGACGACGAGATAAAATAAGTGAGAAAATATATCTAGAGGAAAAAAAAAGGCGAACACTATTGCCTTTGATGAGCTCGTCTCCTTTTTTTCTGGGTGAGAGATGGGAAAGAGATGAGGTACAAGAGCGAGCCGAGAGCCGACCTGCTGGAGGCAAATGAGAGCGCCACGGGAGAGAGACGAGAGAGAGTCTTTTTGGGTGAGATGTGTTTTTTCTAGCCTTTTGTTTTTTCTTTCGTTTTTCTTCTTCTTCTTCTTCTTTGGGGTTGTTGTTTTACAATTTTCGATTTGGAAATAGTATCTAGACTCTAGAGAGAGAGAGAGAGAGACTATAGGGGGTTTCCTTGGTTTTTTTTTTTCCACCGAGCAGAGCAGAGCAGAGCAGAGTAGAGAGCGACCCTGGCTCCAGATTTCTAGATAATCTTTAATGGGCACACACGGAACCAGAAAGGGAAAAAAAATAATGCAGAGCCACAGCTCACAGCAAATGTTGCTCAGACTCTCTCAGTTCCTCCTTCCCTCCCCACTTCTGATGACTCCTAAAAGGAAAAAAAACAAAAAAACAAAAAACAAACAAGAAAAAAAGATGAAGAAGAACTCAAACGAGATTTCAAAAATACAAAAAGAGTCTGAGGATGAGAGAGAGATCTGTTTCTTGTCGTCCACTTGGAGGGAAAAGTCAAAGACACACGCGAGGGGCATCTCTTCTTATTATTTTTTCAAGTTTCTCTCCTATCAGCTTTTTGCTAATATTCCTGTAGATCCATCCGTCCGTCCATCCGCCTCTGATGGATCCCAAAATAAAAAATGAAAAGCTTTCTGCTTATTAGATAATCTGAATAGTAAATTGGCATCAAGTGTCGGGTGTTATTTCCGTACATTTAATGGACACATTTTTTCGAGCTGATGCTGGCCCAAATGAATTAGATAATCGAACGCAGAGTCGCTATGCTTGGTGCTGGATCGACTATAGTTAGTGACGTAGGTGTGATGATGGCGATCGTGGGAAATGAGGGACCCATGTCCTGCGGGCATCTCCGGCAATCACGTCCCGGTCATCATCTTTATCAGGGGCTGGACAAAACAAAAAGCAAAAAAAACTTGGCGATGTGAATAAAAAAATTGACCGAGACAACAACAACAACGACACACACACGCAACACCAAATAATAATAAAAATAATAACCAACGATGTTGATGGCCACACATATATGTATACGTGTATAGAACTATTTGAATTCACTCTGCTGCCGAGGGAATAAAAGTGGCAATGGCCAGCAGCAGCAGCCCCCAAAACGGTCAGAAACCAACAAGAGAAAAAACCGTACAGAACAGATGGCCCCATTTTCGTTCGTTTAAAATAACCATCGCATCGAATTTTCTTCTTTTTCTTCTTTTTGTCGGTTTGTCCTCAAAAAACTATTTGTTTGTTGCTGGAATTTGGTTCTCTTCTGGCTGGGCGTGATAAGTACTCATTGAGCTATGGAATCGGCGGTGCGACAAAGCCAGTCTACACACAGTATACACGGCGACGCAATGCGCAATGAACGAGGAAGCGTTCAACCGCGTCCACACAATATACACTCCATGACATTTAATAATATTTAAAAAAAGAGAAGAAAATACAAATATAAGAGAGCCCCGTTCCACATATTGTAGCCGGAATCAGATCGGGACATTTTTGGGGGGCTCCCTATTTGAGTGTGTGGGTATATCCCTATCGCGTTGAACACACACAGCCTTGCCATATGCATAATGCACGCGCCACTTGATGCCCAAATATCTTTTCCGTCTTTTCTTTTTTTTTTTCTTTTTTTGTGAATATAACGCAGACACATTAACATACGGGTGTGTGGAGGTTGTTCACACGTACAAAATGCGACCAACTCCTCCTCAGACCTTCCATCTTCTATATGCCGGCGACATTGTGTGTGTGTGTCCGAATGTGTACTGTGTGTGTGTAGAGGCGATGGAGCGGCGCAATGG